>NC_072806.1:2449166-3058333 GCF_028583425.1 Eublepharis macularius
TGGCGCCGGCGGCGCGGGGCTGGCTGGCTGCAGCAGCTGCGGGCCAGGCATGCCAGCCCCATGGCATGTGCCTCTGCCCCCAGCACCCCCTCTGGCACTCCCTCCGGTGCCCCAGCGCCTGTGGTGCCTGCCTCACCACCTCAGTTGTGGTGCCAGCCCTGCCTCCTAGCCTTGCCCTGCTTGTGGCCACAAGAACAGCTTTCTCAAATCTTGGAGAACAGCTCTGGGGGCCAAAGGAAGGCCTGGGCAAGCCCCAGAGGTCAGCCCTTGCATGGCCAAATAAGATGTGGCACTGAGCGATTGTGACCTTATCCGGACACGGAGCTTCGCCTTGAGAACCATCTGCGGAGGACAGGGTTGGACTGGCAGTGAGGGTTAACCCTCACCCCCACCCCTGGGCACCGTGCCATTTCTTGCTTCCCTTGGGCTTCTACTGAACTTGGTGTGTGTGTGTGGGGGGGGGGGGAGAACAGTCAGCTGTCCTTTGCCATCTTCCCTGCCTGGGCTAAGGGCTGTCTGGGGTGTGTGAGTTCAGGGAACTAGCACTGGGGTGGGGGGAGTTGCCCCCTTTTGCCCAGCCGTGAGCCAACTTGAGCGCTCCTGCAGCTAAACTGAACAATGGGGGATCGGAAGCCCAATTTAAAACTTGGCCCTGTACAGTAAGAAAAGTGGGGAGGGAATCGACTGATTGTTTATCCCCCCCCTCCCACTGCCCGCACCATAAAATGCCTCTCGAGTCCCCAATTCGCGGAGATCTTTCCTCTTCCCTTCTCCTACCGAACTTCCCCGTTGACAGCCAGCCAGTGATGGCAATCGTGATGTGCAACTGCTTCCCTTCTGTTAACGGGAGGAATTCAAACTCCTCGATGGCCCCCACACGCTTCTTCATTTTGTACCCTAAAGGAATATAAAAAAATGGGGGCTGAATTGAGGTGGGGGAATATCTTAGAAATGCAAGATGGAGTCGAGCACGTCAGGCCACCTTTCCTTGGAGGAAAATTGCATTTGGGACCTCAGCCCCTTAGAAGATGTCTGGGTAGCTCCAAAAGGCTTCCGGTGGGAAGACGTGTTGGTCTGTAGCAGAAGAGCAAGATGTGGGGCCAGCAGCACCTTTGAGACCGACCAGATTTCCAGGGGGTGAGCTTTCCAGAGCCACAGCCCCCTTTGTCAGATAACAATTCTGTGTCACCGTAAAAGGAGGGAGAGAAGAACCCAGAATCCTTTTTAACGGTCAGCGAGCACCAAGTCCTTCCTTCTGGAAACTCTCGACCTCTCCCTCAGACCAAACTGCGTTTAGTTTTCCAAACCTGTGTCGTGTAGTGGTTAGAGTGTTCAATTAGGTCTGATACTGTGTCGTGTAGTTCAATTAGGACTTAGGAAACTCTTTCAGCTGCGAAGCTCACATGGTGACTTTGGGCCATCACTCCCCAGGCCTTACCTCCCTCACAGGGTTCTTGTGAGGGGAAAGGGGAAAGGCAGTACCAGGTCTGCCACTGTGAGCTCCCCGGCAGATAAAAATGCACCAGGCAGACTTCGTGTGCGTGATGTTGTTGCGTTCCTTGCAACAGCTGTATAAGGTAGGATGATATCAGCAACACTTGAATAGGGGACCTCATTCATTGCACCTCATTCTCTTAGCCCCGCCTGGCTATGGGATGCACAGCAAAGCTCTACAGCAAATGGATCTGAGAAGATGATTTCTACACCCTGCTGCAAACCTCTCCTGCCTCTGTAAGATGTGGCAATGGGTTAGCTTACAAGGCTTTTTAAAAAAAAGTTGTCAAAGAGCCCTAATGGTCTGCACAAAGTCCAAAAACAAGAACAAAACCCACAAAATACCTTTGGTTGGTCCTAATTAAAGGTATTATATGGATTTTGTTCTTTTTTTTTAAACAGGCAAATTCATGGAAGTCTGCTACTGAAAACAGAGGATCTTTTCCAAGATACTGGCCAATTTCAAAAGCTGTTGGCCTGGAGGATGGAACAGAACCTCCATGTTCAGAAGCAGCCTACCACCAAATGCCAGTTGTTGGGGACTAACAAGGTGAAAAGGCTGCTGTCTTCACGTATTGCTTGTAAGCTTCCTGGAGGCGCTGGGCTGACTATGGCTGGAGGCAGGATGCTGGGCTACAAGGATCAACTACAGTCTGATCCGAAAGGACAACTTTCCTTTTGGAAAAGGATTACACGCATTCACGGTAGACTGGGCTACCACCGGCTGCCTAGAACACGGCAACTCAACAGAACCTCTATTTTCAGAGGCAGTTCACTGTTGAAGGGCAGCCATTTGCGCCAGGAGCAAACAAAGCCAAAAAGGAAGGAGATTATATAAAGTACTGCAAAAAAGTTTAATGATAACTTGGGAAAAAAAAACACCAATGCAACAAAACTGTTTGCACGGAGGCCGGCAAATCCACATCCCCCAAGCTCCTTGTAAGGCAAAAGGACAGCTGATCAGGTGCAGCTGCAAGAAAAGGGGCCAAGAAAACTAATTTGGGAAGCAGGGATGTCCGTTGCCTCGCCAACATCGCATGAATCACAATGCAGGTGTGACAGGTGAGCAACAGCCAGCATGTGGCCGGCGACGTCTCTGGGGCAACAGCAAATGTGCCTGTGAGGAAGCTGCCCAGGAATATCACAACAAAAATTCTTAGCGAGAGATGGGTACCCTGGGGCTCCTCCGAGAATTAAGGCCGGCATTTCTGGGCTGCGGGGACTGCAGAAGGCTGGCCTGGGAGTATCAGACCAGAAAAGAGATACTTATTATGGCTGGTGGCTTGCCCAGCAGCGGAGGGACAAGACTTGAGTTAGGGGGCAAATAGCCCCCTACCCACTTTAATCCAGAAGAACACAGAGGACCAGGCTTTGAGGACCCCCTTTTCCTACCCTAGTCAAGCTGCCATTTGGACTGTGGAAGAGCACAGTCCCACATCATTAAGTCTTCAAACAGAATGGCTTGAATTCATGGGATGAAACTGAAGAAAACCGTTGACGGTGATATTAATATGAGCATCAATGTTCCAGCCATCCATAAACGTACCCTACTTTTGGGCCAGTTCTCCACCCCCAGTCCATCTCTCATCTCTAACCCTTGCCAGTTCCGTAAGCCTGGTCAGACGTGCAACTTGTCAAGCCAAATGGTTGTGTTGATTGTCTAGCAGGGCTACAAAGACGCCAGCCAAACACGCTTAAAGTCAATACAGAAACCCTCTGTCCATAGTCGCTGTGTGTCTAAAGACACAGTCTGATTGTGTTTCTGTATCTGCATTGACTCAGTGACTGTGGACACAGGAATTAGGTATTTAAGCATGCAGGCCAGATCATGGCCATGAGGCGGCACGTGAAGGACCAGGGCTGGCTTGCCCCGCGTTGCCTGGACCACAGAGCACCATTCACAGGTAACTTTGGGCTCCTGTGAACCTCAGTTTTAGAAACTATGATCGCCTCTAAGGATGCACAAATAAACTTCCTTGCTTTGTATATGTCAAACTGTTGTTTCACCCATTTTGAAGGACGAGAAAACATAAAATAATGGGTTTCTATTTTCTAGCTGAAAAGCAACACTGAAATGGGGATTTTCAAGTCAAAACAGAGGGGTTGTGAAATTTAATAGTGCCCATAAACATCTCCTCAGCCATACCCCTCACTGACCCCTCCTCAGTCCATCCTCACAGCGCACAGTGCAGCCTGGCGGTGTATCCAGAGACTCAGATGCCGCGTCTTACCTGTCAGTCCGGCTCCTGCAGCACCAAACAGCGATGCCATCACAGCGATCCCAGCAACTGAGCCCAGGGCGGCCGCGCCGGCACTTCCAATAATGGTTGCTGCTCCGGCTGCCACCAGAGGGGCAGCAAGGCCCCCCGTCAGACCTAAAGAGAAGGAGGGCATCCCAATCTCTGGTCCAACTCAGGCCCACAGGAGCAGCAGTAGAGGTACGAGCAGCCCAGCCAGACCAGACCAAAGCTCCATCTAGCCCAGCAGTTGGTCACCCCAAGATTACGGGAGATTCGAGTGTTCCAGGAAGTCCAGAAAAAGGACAGAATTGCCCTTAAACATGGAGGTTCCACTGATGGACCTTTCCTCCGTGAATTGGACGAACCCCCTTGTAACTCAGTGCCTGAGTAAATGTGATCCATCATCAAGACCACCTAGACAGCAATCGCTTTATTACGGCTGCCCATCCCCAAATGGAAGCTGTTTACAGAGCTCAGCCACCCCTGGCGGAGGAGATAACCTCAGATTTGAGACCACGGACTATTAAGACTTTTCACCTCCAGGCGCGATAGAGATTAGCTAGGTGGGGACATGCTGGTATGCTTTCTTTCTGGAATGCTTTCTAATCAAGATATCACCTTTCTCTCTCGCCTTTCCTCTGAGGAGCACAAGGCCTGGAGATAGGACACCTAGCGCTCCCCTCCATTTTTACTACTGCAACAATCCCGGGACTTGGGTTAGGCTGAGAGAGAGGGAGAGACTAAGGTGGCCTCCGTGGCTGAGTAAGGGTTTGCACCCCAGAGGCCCCGAATCCTAGTCAGATATTCTAAGTCCTACACACTGACTCTCTTTAATGCTTCCTCACCCCCTTGGAGGCCTCAACGGGGATGAAAAGCAGATCTGAGATCTCCAAATGAGCAGAATAGTAAAGGATCCAGTAGCACCTTTAAGACCAACCAATTTTATTGTAGCATAAACTTTTGAGAGCCACAGCTCTCTTCATCAGATGCATTGTCAGCTTTCAAGAAGCACAGCTCTCTACATCAGGTGCATCATCAGCTTTCGAGAACCATAGCTCTCTTCATCCGATACATCTGACAATGCATCGGATGAAGAGAGCTGTGGTTCTCAAAAGCTGTTGACACATCTGATGAAGAGAGCTGTGCTTCTTGAAAGCTTATGCTACAATAACGTTGGCTGGTCTTAAAGGTGCTACCGGACTCTTTACTATTTTGCTACTACAGACTAACACGGCTAACTCTTCCAAATGAGCAATGCAGCAACAACCCTGTGGAGAAGGCCAAGCTTACCTATCACTGTCCCGCCTCCAACAGTTGCCAGGCCAATCAGCAGGTACCTCTTCAGTCGTTTCCTTCTCTCTTTCTTCTTCCGTGATGCCTCTGCCGTCCTGGGGGAAGCCACACGGGGAGGGGGAAGACAGTATGCCAGTTTTGAGAGGGAACACCACTGAGGCTGTGCAAATGGCACGCAATAAAACTCAAAAGTGTATCAACAGGAAAAAATCAGCACTAGAAAATAGAAAATGGCCTGAAAATAAAGATGAGAGTTTGATTTGCAGGGGAGGAAGGCAAAAACAGGGATTTCTGAATTGCGCTGGTGGGGCAGTGAAGATTAGTAACATCCCATAGTGGTTAACGTTTCTGCTTTGAATACCCTCCAGTTTGGATGACATTGTGGAGACTGTTCCCCTCACAGGTCCCCGTTTGGTCGGCAACTAAAGGCAAAATGTAGGGAGATGAAGGCATTCATTCCTTCACTGCTGTTCCCCCTTCATTTTCATTACCCCAATAAATGCAACCAGCGGGGCTTTCTCGTCTCGTTTTGCATTCCTCTGCAAATCCACCTCTAAGTGACACTTCCCCCTGCAGTTTATCCATGCTCTCTTTGCACAAGACCACCATCACAGGACGCATGCAACGAGCACATCGAGCACATCGGCAGGCACGCCGAACACACCACACAGTCCACTTTATGGCTAACAGGTTTTGACTTTGCTTCACGAAACCAAAATGGCTGACGGTGAACTGTTAAGAACTGCAGCATAAAATACTCACCCGGAAGATGCATCCCACAAGGTCAGCAGCTTGTGCAATAAAAATAGCAAATGTTTTAATGCGTACTGACTGTTTATCAACAGCGCAATTAAATTCCTACAATAATACATGAAACTATTTATTTGAGTGAACGCCCTGTGCCTCTGGCTGGCTGAGGCCATAATGCGAAGGGTTGCTCACACAAATTCCACCCACCCACTTGCTCCTGGGGAGGCCCAGGGCGCCTTAACCTCTTCCTTCCCATGTTGGACCCCCCCCCCCCGGCCACTAACTGGCACCCTCTGGTGGGTATTTCACTCCATCCTGTCAGAATCCTTACTATTGCCCGAAAAGGCAAGCTGGTCCATTTACTCCCTTTTTGAAGACGGAGGCCAAGATGGAGCGGCTTTCTTAATGCCACGCCCAGATCTTGTGGAAGAGGCAAAATTCAAGCCAAGGGACATCCTGAATCGTAGCCGCCATGCAAGCCTTCAGCAGAGTTCACCACTCAGCAGCTGCTCTGAAAGAGTGTCTGGCTGCTGCTTGTGTAACGCAAGGTTTTCAAGCGCTCTTCACATGTGGGAGCCGGCACTGGGAAGGGGGTAATCCACCTGCCAGAACCCCCCTTGCAGTCCACGCTGGCAGGCAAAACACACAGCAGAAGGGAAGGCCGTGGCCCAATGAGGGGTGGCAGTTAGAGGACTGGGAAGGCCTGGGCTCCATTCTGCCATGAAGCTCCTTTGGGAGAACTCTGGCTAGTGACCTCACAGGGTTGTTGTGAGGACAACACAGAAGAGGAGAAAAGACAACACTTGTATGGGGGGGGGGGGCAGAAAAGGGACGGATGTCCTTGAACTCACTCCTCCTGCACTGGAAAACAGCAGCACAATATTTCTGTGTGCAAGGCTCTGAGGTCACCATGGCTGGTGCAAAAGCATCGGGAGATAACAAGGCATCCTACAAACATCTGCACAGGTGTTATCCACCCATCCTTCTACCCATATTCCAGGTTGTACCCGGTGGAATCACTGTTCTAGCAGAGGTGCTTTCCTCCGGCGGAAAGACTGCCTCTGCTAGCGCAATGGGTTTAACCTGTAATACAAAAACATAGGCAGGTATATCAAAAGCATGTCTGGAGTAGAGCCTTACTCGGACTCCTCCTCTTCCTCTTCATTCAAGCACTCCAGGAGATGTTCCTCCAAGGCCTCCAACTCGACCAAAGGAATCCTTAGCAGCCAGGTGATGTGAGCAAGGAGCACTCGCGCTCGGGCGTCATAGCGGCCTGCAGCACAAGCGGAGGAATAACAGGCAGTTAGCCCTCCTTCCTTCACTTGATGCATAGTTAACCTGTGGAACTCACTGCCACAGGCAGGTAGAGATGGTGACTGGCTTAGATGGCTTTTAAGGGGGAATTAGGCAAATTCACAGAGAGGTCCAACTATGGCTATTAGTCATGGAGATTAAATGAAAACCTCAATAATTGGAAGTAGAGTCCCTCTGAATACCAGTGGCTGGGGGACAGACGGCAAGGGGAAGTTTTGGCCTCTGAGCTCCTGTCTGCAGGGCTCTGGCTGGCCACTGTGGGATGCAGGGTGCTGGACTACAAGGTCCGTTGCTCTGATCTTCCAAGGCTCTTCTGATGTTCTAGCCACAGCTCAAAAAACAAGAGCAAAACTCACCGTCCTTTAGAGAAAAAGACATGAGATCCTAAAAGAAAAACAAGAGAAAATATATTAAAATGTATTAAATATTAAAATACTGAGCACACGCAGAGTTCTGCACAAACCACAGCTACTCCACCCCCTCCCCCAGCAGAGTATAGTCAGTTTGTGAAACTGAGCCACACGCCGAAAATGACCCTGAATATTTGCTCAGTGCAGAGACTGCCACGCACTCCCAGGGGGAGCTTTGCATGCGCAAAACAGCCATTCCCGCTTCCCAACACAACAGGCCCCAGCCTCCGAGAACCGCCCTGCAGATCCAGCCCCGATCCAGCCCATCCAGTCTGCCCTTGCCTCCAGGGACCAGTCAGATGCCTCCAGGAAGCAGGCAAACTGGGCACAATGGCAACAGTAATGCCTATTGTGTCAGAGATAGCCTGCCTCTGAACAAGGAGGCTCCATTTAGCTTGCCTGGCTAATAGCCGTGGACTGTGCTGCCACAATCCAGGAGCCACAATCCAGGAGATCTCTTGCCTGCAAATTCACCAGGTAGCTTCAGGCAGGCCGTTTTCCCCAACACCCAGATTGTAACACAGGCCTACTTTACCGGGGGGGCTGCAAGGATTACTTGTAGTGATTCGATGTGGGCTGCTCACTGAAACCACTACACCAATGTTCTTTGCCCTATTAAAAGAACATCTTCCATTGTCCGTAGTAGACAGACTTAGACTTTGCGTTGCTCTGCAGACCTCATCCTGTCCTGAACAGACCTCCTGATCCCCTCGCTCTTTGATTTGGGAAGTTCCATCCGAAACTCATCCTGCACAGAAATGCAGGTTTGCAAGGGGGGGAACAGCCGAGCCGCTTGCATAACGCTAGAAGCCCGGGTCAGCCGACCAGGCTGATCAGCCAGAGGCCCAAGACAAACAAATGATGCATAGCTAAGCCTATGGAACTCGTTGCCCTGAAGTGGGGCAATCTTTGACGGGTCAGACAAGCCCACAGAGGACAGGAGAGTTAGCTGTGACTGCTGAAGAGAAACACAGAAACACAGGGCTGGAAGGGATCCCAGGGGTCATCTAGTCTAGTCCAACCCTCTGCACAATGCAGGATATTCTCAGTTATCTCCGCTCCTCACTTCCCCCTGTGACTCCTGTTCTAGGCCCAGAGGGAGGGCTTTTACAGTTGTGGCTCCCTCCCTCTGGAATACATCAACAGAGGAGACTCCCTCTCTCCAGGATTTGATGAAACTTGACTCCATATGGGTGACTCCATATGATTTATTTATTACGGACCATGGGAATTGGTAGGGCTTAGGGACGGAGCTGTTCTTTTAGATGTATGGTTTTTAATGTCTGTATACTATGGGTTTGAATGCTGTATTTTACTATGTTACTGGTTTTTAATGTCTTTATTTCATTTTAATATTGTATTGTTGATTTTCATGTTTGTATCTTATATGTATGCTGTAAACCACCTCGAGCACCAGACATGGTGGAGAAGCGGTATATAAGCTGAATAAATAAAATTAATTAATTCATTAAAAACCTTCAGGATCCCTGGCCAATCTGGCCGGGAGCAAAATCCCTTTCTGACTCCAAACTGGCAATCGGCATTGCCCTGGGCACGCAAGAAAGGGCCACGAGAGCCAAGCACCGGCTCAGCCCTTCACGCCCTCCCCTCTCCTGACCGGTGTACTTTCATAGAGTCATGGAATCACCACAGCTGTCAGGTGGAACCTCCATGGACAGAGGGAGCGTGCCTCTTGACTTCAAACTCAGGAGATAAACTGCAAGGAAGGGCTGTTGTCCACGCAGTGCTTGTAAGCCCCTGTCTGCCACTGGGGAACAGAATACTGGGCATCGGGGGCTACTGGAACTGACTTTGCATTGCTTACATTCAGAACTCGCCATTTCCAGCAAGCAATTTTTTCTTTGTTTGACTCCCGACTGCTATTCCGCTCAGAAATAAGGTATATTTCTGGCCTGTTAGTGCGTCTGGGAGAAGAGTTCCAGCCTAGAGGGCCTTCTCCCTGACACGCTCGATGACTATGTGCGGGGACATTTGGAGTAGGGGGAATACAGAGGGGCACTCAGTCATATCAGCCTCCACCTGCACTCTGAGCCGGTAGGGTCCACACAGCACCTCTTCCAGGTCCACAGGCTGACCCGAAAAAGGAAAACCACCTCACCTGAGTGATGATCTTGGGGTTCTCTTCCAAGAGGGGCTCCTTCAAGAGGATCTGAGCAAAGGTGTCCGTCCCCTCACCTCCCAAGCCACCAGCAAACGCCAGCATGGCAGGCAAGACGCCTTCAGAGAGGTCCAGCCACTTCACCAGGCTTTCAATAACTTCTGTCCTATAGGAGCTTCAAAGAGGGCACTCGTAAGAGGAGAACTAGCAGATTGTCCCAATTCATTCATTCATTCATTCATTCATTCATTCATTCATTCATTCATTCATTCATTCATAATTTTCAGATTTTTAGACCTTTTCCTTGAAACAATGACTGAAGTGGTTTACGACATTAACATCCACAATAAATATTATACATTAAAAAACTAAAAAACTAAACTAAATTGAGGAGGACCCACAAGATTTCAACCAATAAAAACGGCATAATCCCAGGGACCCTTTGGGATCAGACAAAAATAGCCTTATCCCGAGTCGAGCCCTCAGTCCTCTGAATGGCAGCAGCTCTCCAGGGTCACAGGCAGAGAACACCAGAGATCCTTCCCAACACCAGAGTCTGAACTCAGTTCATTTTGCATGTATAGCACATGGTCTACCACTGAGCTACGGCTGGCCCCGTTAAAAGGGCCAAAGATTCCACCTTATACTAGTCTATCTAGCTCAGTACTACTTGCTGGGACAGGTGAAGGTGAAGTCAGCCTGGGGCCCAAATGGAAGACCTTCTGGAGACACCCCCCCCCCCATTCTGGGGACCCCCCCCATACTCTGTCTTAAGGTTCCACAATGGAAGAAAGTTAGGTGGGTGGCCGTATTGGTCTGCAGTAGAACAGCAGGATTTTCATCCGGTGGCACCTTAGAGACCAGCAAGATTTTCAGAGTGTAAACTTTCAAGAACTGAACTCACTTCCTCAGACCTGTGTCTGACTCTTGAAAGCTAACACTCTGAAAATCTTGTTAGTCGGGAGGGAAATCCTGCTGTACGACAGAAGAAAGGCAAGGCATAAATAAATGATAATGAGCATTGATTCAGGGACACTCAAGAAAAGATTACAGGCGGAATTTAAAAAAAAATACCTAGATTCCAGTTACTTCGTTTTTTCTAGTGGATCCTCCTTTTTTGCATCCATTTTAACCCTCAAAATGTAGCCCTTCCAACGCCTGAAATTTGACCCATCCCTCATTCAGACGCCCCCTGGGGAGTATGAATGAAACAGCACAAAACCTCTCTTACTGTTTCATCAACAAAATATTTACCTGTCTTCTGGTTCAGGAAACAAGGATGCCAGCGATATGGCACAGAGAGCCGCATAGGCAAACTTGCCTGGCTCAGCCAGCTGCCGGCCCACGCATTCAAGCGCCTCATCTCTCTCTGGCTGGCTCGTCCCCTTCCTCCAGGGCCTTTGGTGCGGCTGGCTTTTGGTGGCCATTTTTACCACCCGCTGCAATGGGGATATGGACTGGGAACAAAAAGCAGTGGCAACGTAAGGAACCGGAGAGAAACAGAAAGAACCACCTTGGCTCCCCCCTATTTGCCAAGACTGAAAGATGGGAGTCGTATTCGGTGGATCAGTTCCACTAGCGAGGCAATTACCATTTCATAGGATGCTTTTTGTGACAAGCCTTGGAAAGTTGGGGGGGAAGGGGGAGAAAAGAGCTTGCAAGAGAAGCCAGCCCACTTTAAAAAGAATGTAGCTATGTTTGCTGGATGAATCCAAATAAATTCAGGTTTACTTGACATTATTTATTTAGTATCCTGATTTCATATAGGATTCTCTAATATTATTCGGTATACTTGGAGAATCGGTAACTATTCGGTATTATCCAGTTATACCGAATTGCATACTCCTAATTTTTATCATTATTAGTACAGTGGAAGACTTCTGCATTAATAGCACCGACTGCTTTCCCCCCCATGTCTTTATGATGGAGCTTTCCGTGGGTTGTAAACCTTGTTTGACAATGTTTAGGGCTATAATCTTGCAAGAGAAATAAAGCAACCATTTGTTTGGGAACAAGTACATTAGAAAGACAACAGTGCCTTTGATTTGATTCCGCGCTCTTGATCCGGCAGGGATATCTGGGGGGTGTGCCCGTATTATAAGGTTTCCGTAACTGCATATATTCTGTTTCCAAGATTAACTGTATGTTATTATCTACAGATCAAGCCAGTAAACCAAAAGCTAGCACAATATGGGATGAAAAAGTTAAAAATAGCCTTTCCTTCTAGCAATGGAAAGCCACTTCCAGTTATAAAATCAGAGGTTACCTTACACTTCCTTCAATACCTTAGAAAGGCAGTCTGGCAGTATGAACATTTCTGTACAGGTTTTTTATTAATTAACCTGTTAAAAGGGAAATGGGTGACAGACAACCAATTAAAATAATTTTGGTTAATCCCACCCAGCCATTAAAGATCTCAGGACACTAATAGATCCGAGAACTGTTGATAGTGAACAGCAATGTTTAACCTACAAGGAGATAATACAGATACAATACTCAGTACCTAAAATAAAAACAGAAGAAGAATTGTCTCCTAGTTATGGATGGTTTCAATATAGACAGATCAGAGATCTTTATAATTCGGACTGCCTAAGGGGAGGAATAAGGATGGAAAACTCAGAACAAGAGGAAGTAATTTTACAAGAAGGCAAGAAAGAAATTTCTAAGATTTATAAAATACTTTTAAAATGGCATACTGAAGATGAGACTGTAAAAGTCCAGATGGTGAAATGGGCAATAAATTTTCACAAAGAAATAACGAAGCATGGGAGCATTTGTGGAAGAATATGCTGAAAATTTCAACATGTACCAATATTAAAGAGAACGTCTGCAAAATGATATATAGATGGTACTTGACGCCAAAGAAAATTGTGCTTGGAATTACAAATATGTCAGATAAATGTTGGAAATGTAAAAAGCACGAAGGATCGCTATATCATATGTGGTGGACTTGTGAGGTAGCTAAGCAATACTGGGGAGATATAATTGAAGTAATAAATGAGATTCTACAAATCCAAATAAACAAGAACCCAGAACTGTTGCTACTGAACTTGGGAATGGAAAGTGTTCCAACGCAGTATAGGACATTGCTATTTTATATGACAACAGCAGCAAGACTTTTGTATGCGCAGAAATGGAAAGTGCAAGAAGTACCAACTATAGAAGATTGGATTTACAAATTGCTGTACATGGCAGAGATGGATAAAATGACAAGAAAGTTGAAAGACCTTGATCCAGGACAATACACTGCAGACTGGGGGAAGCTGAAACAGTACTTAGAAAAAAAATGGGATGTGAAAGGAGAACTGTGGCAGTTTGAGAACTACTAAAATATGATATTGTAAATGAAAGAGAGAAGTGACTTTACCATTAAGGGGGAATTTAACTATTAGAATCTAAGCTAGCTTTATGTTTAAGAAAATTCTAGATAGAATAATTAAGTATAAGTTAAAGGGATATATATAAGTCAGTATTACGTGTAAGGAAATTTTATTCAGAATATGTAGTTAGTTAATGAGAATTATAATAAATATTGTAATGGATTTTTATAGAATAAAGTATAATACAGCATGTAATAGAATTTGAATATGCTTAGAATAAGAGTTATGATATATATTAGAGAAGAATATTAATGAAATTAAGTTGAGTAATAAGAGGGAATAGGGGTTGGAAAGCTGCTGGAAGTCGATAAGGGAGGGGGGAGGAAAGGGTGGGGGTCAGAACTAATTAATGAGGGGATTGAATGTATGTATACATTTTTTAATTTGGGCTCACCAATAAAAAATTTTTATAAAAAAAAAAAGATCTCAGGGCTCTGTTCTTCATTCTCCTCTCCTCCATTTCATCCTCTGCACGACAAGGTAGGCTAGACTGAAAGAGGTCGTCCAAGGAGCTTCAAGTACAAACGGAGATCTGAACCCAGGTCACCTTGCCTGATCACTACATCACACGGCCTCTCGGACCTAATTTGTCGTCAGGATGCAACTGTGGTTTTAGAAGGGTCTTCCAGAGGTGCTCTTTGACACCCCCCGAATACTAGAAAACATGCAGAATGCCACGGCAGACCCGTCAGCCTGGAAAGCACCTCCTGAAGACTGAACGCCACCGTGGTGCAATTGTTAGCATGACGCACTGGGACGGGGGACCTGGGCTCAAGCTCCTTGCTTAATCACAATGTTCCCTGAGCAGGGCTTTTTTTTCAGCTGGGACACGGTGGGACAGAGTTCTGGCACCTCTTGAAAAGGGTCACATGGCCGGTGGCCACGCCCCCAATCTCCAGACAGAGAGGAGTTTAGATTGCCCTCCACGCCATGCGGTGTGGAGGGCAATCTAAACTCCCCTCTGTCTGGAGATCAGGGGGCGGGGCCACCAGCCATGTGACCATTTTCACCAATGGTGATTTAAACTTTAAAAAACTCCCCCCTTGTTCCAGCTGTCCCAAAGTGAAGTCATTGTGTGGTCCTGAGGTCCACCACCTCTTTCCCCAGAAAAAAAGCCCTGTCCCTGAGTGTCCTTGGGCCAGTCAGTCTAACTTGCCTTACAGGGCTGTTATGAAGATAAAACGGAGGAGGAGAAAATGATGTTCGCAGCACTGAGCTCCTTGGAGAAAGGATGGAGAAAAGTACACAGAAAGAAAACCACAGGTGTGAAGCAAGCTCAGTTATTACTGCTTTGCCTCTTCCCCCTTCTCTGTGCGAAGGAAGCAGGAAAGCGGCAGTTTTTTCTCTGGCGTGCCACTGACCGGTAGATCTTTGAATGTGACATACCAGTTATAGCAACGGGTAAGTTGGGTGACGTAGGCGCCTCTTCCCAGATGCTCGCTGGCCTAGTTCTGCCTCCAGCACCAGTCCCAGAACTGCTATTTGATTTGCCCTTAGGGGGATCGATGGAAAGGGCACGTGGGCAACTGATACGCCCTCACGTCTGTATCCTGGCCCATTTCCATGGGAACCACACATTTCGCTAACACAAACAACGCAAAGTCCACTGCGGAACAAAATAATAAAACCAAATTACCCTCTGGGTTGACGAAAAATGAAAGAGAATGATGGACCATTCAGCCCAGCGCATGGGGTGGGCCGCCTCGCGAGCCCAACCAGCTCAGCTCCCATCTCAGGCAAATGAGGGCCTCTGTTTGGAGACGTGTATCCGTTTTCATGTGCATTTCTATTTGGGGGGTTCATTGCTGTCAGATGTGTTTGTTCATTTTTTATTTAAGAAGTATTTCAAGACGTAGCGTTTGTAATTTATATGTAGAATTTTTTTTACTATCTATTTTACAGCATTTTACAGCATCTCTAGTCCACTTTTCCCCCCTAATGCCATCAAGTCCCAGGACAGCCCCACTGGGTTTCAAGGGAAGAAGCGTTCATAGGTAGTTTACCACTGCCTATCTCTGCATAGCACCCTGACCTGGATAGCCCAGGTGAGCCTGATTTCGTCAGATCTCAGAAGCTAAGCGGAATCGGCTTTGGTTAGTAATTGGATGGGAGACCTCCAACAAAGACCTGGGTTGCAGAGGCAGGTAATGGCAAACCACCTCTGATAGTCTCTTGCTATGAAAACCTCGCCAGGGGTTGTCATAAGTCAGCTATGACTTGAGGGCACCACACACACACCTCTGCATAGCGACCCTTGACTGCCTTGGTAGTTCCCCATCCCAAGTATTAAGCAGGACTGACTCTACTTAACTTCTGAGAGATGTCAAGATCAGGCTAGACCGGGCTATCCAGGTCAGGCCGCCCACCTTTATTAATGCACAAATTAAGCTCAACAACGTGTACACTTTACAGAAAAATCCTGTGACGCAGACACTGGCATGCAAATAAAGACTGATAAGCTTGGATCCTCCACCTCTGTTCTCCTCTGGCAGACCCACCTGAATGACACAACACACTCTTTCAAATCTCTTGCGTCTGGGCAAGGTACCATTTCTGCTAGAAGACTGGAGTTGTGCAATGATTGGCTGAAGGAAATCAAAACCATGATTTGGAGGAAAAAGCTGCAGGGATGAGAACATCTATTTATTTCCCTTGTTTCATTGGCCTTCTGATTCACACCTGCCCAACTTCCTGGCTCTATCTGGACCAGGGCAAAGTAAAAGGTAGCTGAGCTGGGTTTCGCTCTATCAGTAAAGTGATTTCCTGTATGCACTGGCTAATTTGTGCTCCGTGACACTACAGACTGCTGCGTTACTCCGATGGGATTAGGACTGCAGAAGCACTGGACTCCAGAAGTGAGAGAAGCCCCGATGTGCACTCCAGTCCACTTCTCAAGGCCCTTCACTTGCCAAGAGCGAGTCCAATGACAAATCATTTCCCAATGGCCACTAGCCAAATGAGTAACACACCAACCCATTGTTTAAATAGATACATCAATTAAAAGGTACATTAACCGCCTGCAGGAAATTTCAAGAACAAAATCTCTTCCACGTTGAAGAAGTTGTGCTTGTGCACTTGGTAGAAGTTTTCCTATTCACCCCAGCTGAACATAATCTAGGTAGAGAAGCTCAGTTGGCCATAGCTATTTCCCTTTCCCTGCATACATTCAAAAAGAGTCCAGTAGCACCTTTAAGACTAACCAACTTTATTGTAGCAAAAGCTTTCGAGAATCACAGTATCTATTTCTGTGCATCTGGTCAGCTTTGCAAGTCCTTGGTGCTCTCTGGCACCTGACGGCCTGTGGCACATTCCCTAGGCCCAAGAACTCCACTTCCTGGAAAGCGGCTGACCTTGATTTTGCAGCCGGCTTCTGGAGGTTTTATCTATTTTCATTTTTTATGGTTCCACGTCAGCCTGAAGGGCAGCTCGCAATCTTTATTTTCTTGCGAACGCAAACGACACCACCAGCACTGAAAAGTGCACCATAATGTTTTGTGTGTGCACACACACCTTTACTGCATCAAATCCAAACAGAGAGAGCATTGCTCAAGGACACACAATTTACTTTGAGGGCTTGCTAGGGCCTTGTTTCCCCTCTATATTCATGTCGGGCTGGAGGGCGGGGTGCCACCTTCAAACAGGGCAAATGATCAGCCATACCATGAGATCAGTGGGGTAGGACATGTAGGGGTTGACAGCAACCAGAGCATAATTATAGCAACCAGTCACAGCATTGTGATTTTTATGTTCAAAGTGGAGAGAAAGAGCTATTAATTACCAGTTATTGCAGCTCCTGAAATCCTGTTCGTTATCAGAATGGGTGCCTGAGGGCTGACCAGTCAAAAAGAGATTCAGGTAATTGGCTAGTCAAATATTGTTTAAAGCATTAACTATATTAGAGCAGTAAAAAGATACTTGAATGATCAAGAGGTCTGAACCTGATTATAAAACCAAGTACTGCAGCTGACTTGTGGTGAAAGACTGAAATTAACTTGGTAAAAGGATGATAATGAGTCGTTATAACTTTTAGCTGCACAAGGCAAGCTGCCCACCAATGTAAATCCACTGAACACATCCTTTCGATTTTTATCCTGGAACGCCTGGGTCGGCTTATTGTTCTTTAAAAAAAGAAAGAAAAGGAAGCAAAGTAAACAGTAACTTAAATAAACCAGAATGAATTTTTGAGGACACCTGCAACAAATAATCATGCATCTGACGAAGAGAACTTGATTCTCGAAAGCTTGTGCTACAATAAAATTGTTAGTCTTAAAGGTGCTACTGGACTCTTTTTGATTTTGCTACTACAGACTAACACGGCTAACTCCTCTGGATCTGCAACAAACAAGCAGTCGGGCAAGTCCTCCAGTTTGGAGGTGGCTGCGCTCTGCCATGCAGCTGCTGGGTCTGCCCCCAATGCGTGAAAGGCTGGGCGGGGGGCCGCCCTCAGCTCCCTCCTGCCTTTGCTATCAAAGGAAGCCCGCACAGGGGGCCTCATCTCTGGCTTCACCACATACTCGAATCTGACAAAGGGAGCTCTCGAAAGCTCAGCCCCTAGAAATCTAGTTGGTCTTTACGGTGCTCCTGGAACCGTGTCTTGCTCATGAACTTCGAAATTATCCAAATTGTTTATTTCCGCTACATGCCCTCCAGCAGGAAATGCACCCCCAAACCCAAAGGTGTGGTGGATTTTTTCCTATACAACCCCCCCCCCCCCGCGCCCCAAATACAGTATCATGTACAAGCGCAAACGTAACACTCATCTCGCTTCTGTTCCCTTTCTCAACTCCCCCCCCCCCAAGTCCTCCCCACCCCAATTTCCTGATCCTGGGATTGTGGGGAAGAGGGAGGCCAAAGCCTGACTCCCCTCCCCTTGTTTGGGGGGGGCGTGCCTGCCAGAACCCCTCCCCTTCCCAAATTCCCACCCCGCGGCCTCCCCCCTCTCTTACCTCTCCGCCTTCCCCCCTCAACCAAACCTCTCCTGGCTTTCCTTGTCCTCGAAAAGTGTCGCATCAGGCCTCCGACGCTTCGCCGCCTGCCCTTCACCCTGGGCCGGCTACGCTCTCACTTCAGCCCGAGGCTCGGAGGAAGCGGCTAGGCCTGCTCTACGCTAGTAGCGGTAGGAGGAGCTATCCTGGAAGAGCCTTACGGGGAGGGTTGGCGTAGGCAACGGAAGGGGACGGGCGGTCTACGAAGACTGCGTAGTGTCACCCTGACTAGGTTGATTACACCGGCTTGGGTGTTGCTTAGCCTGGGCGAGGCTTTAAAAGGCGGGACGATTCATCTGAGCTCGGAGGATGGCAGAAATGCAACTGGTTTTGCTGCACGGGAGCTGCCTAGATGATGCTTTCTCCAGCTGCTTGCTAGGCAGAAATGCAACAGGGTTTTCTGCATGGATTATGCTTTTCACAGCTGCTTGCTAGGCTGAAATACAACAGGTTTTGCTGCACAGGAGCTCCTTAGATGATGCTTGCTGGACAGCTGCTTGCTGGGCAGAAATCCAACGGGTTTTGTTGCAGCAGGGCAGCTCTTGAGCTGAGGCTACTCTGAGCCGAGCTTCCGTAGTTAGAGCCCTCAACAGACTCATTGCAAGCTGCAGACGGGTGCCATTCCAGCCCTACTGCTGGTCACCAGATCTGCAGGAGAGATGTTTTTATGAGAAGGGAGCCAGTCCTGGGAGGCAGAAACCTAGAGCAGGTGAAGCAGGCAGTCATTTTCTGGCACTGCAAACCAGGCACTACATGGGAAACATCGGTCGGTCTGGTCTGTTTGGGGCGTTTATACCCTGAACCTAAAGCCCAATTGGATTCACAAGGTGGTTTTCAATAAGTAATTTTTAAAAACCTAAGCAAAGAATAAAGCAGCAAAAGGAGACTACGGTAGAGAAATAATGAGCGCTGGCCTTATTTCTTTATCTGATGTTAATCTCATTCTCATCTGTCCTCCAGGGAGCTCAGGCAGCCATTCTCCCCCCCCCCTCCTTTACACCCTCACAACAATCCAGCTGGGCTGAGGAAGTGGGGGGCAGGCCCAAGGTCACCTACCCCTGAGGTTCATGGCTAAGCCAAGATTTGAACCCTGAGCTGTCATGATGGTCTCTGTCATATCATTGCATCTGACAAAGAGAACTGTGATTCTTGAAAGCTTATGCTACAATAAAGTTGGTTAGTCTTAAAGGTGCTACTGGACTCTTTTCGATTTTGCTACTGCAGACTAACACAGCTAACTCCTCTGGATCTGTCATATCAGAAATCCTGTAACAGCAACAGCTTTAAAAAAAGATCCTGTAAATGCAAAACCTGGACTGACCAGGGGGCCGTGTAGCCTAATACCTTCTCCCCTGCAGCTCTCCGGAATCTGCTGATCAAGATCCTTTAAATGGAGAAGCTTGAGAGCTGTGAGAAGCGGTTTGCTGAAGCTGCAATGCAGCCTGTATTGAATTAGCACCTGTGGGCGCCTGCCCCATTGTTCTCCCTGCCTGTCTTTCACTGCCTGATAACGAACAGTCTTTCCTGCCTTTTTCTGCCCACGCTCTTTGTTTTTAGACAGCTTTTCATTGCCAGAGATCTCCGAGTTTGGCTCCCGAGCCAGCATTAGGATGTTCTAAGCAGAGCCCTCCTGGATCAGACCCGAGGCCCATCGAGTTCAGCATCCTGTTTCCGACAGATGCTCCCAGAAGGCCTCCAGGCAGGGTCAAAAGTCTCCCCTTGTGGCTGCGGGTTGGTAATCAGGGGTCCATGGCCTCTGGACATGAATAGACAGCAGTTACGAGCCATCTTCTCCATCACCAGCCTCTTATTCCAGCCCAAACCTTCATGGACTAGTGCCTACTTCGTCAAGTGCAATGAATGTATCCTCACGGGGCATTTATTTCATGCAAGAGTTTTCAAAAAGTGTCAAGAGGTCATGAGAATCAGGAAGTATAGGGCAAAATGTAATTTATATAAAATTAAAATCAAAATAAATATGTAGAAAAATTCCGTAAGACCTGTATTGAGGGGGGAGGATCCTAGGGCCTTACTGGGTGCGGCTCTCAATGCACCAAAGGGATCGACTGGCTTAGCATCATTAATTAATGGTCTCTATATTTTTCTTAGCTACGTTTTCACTTTACAGATTTACGTTTCACTCTGTTCTTCTGACATTTCATGGCCCCTTGGCCTGTCCACCTCCCCTAATCTCCTACATAAAATGTCTGCCTACTGGGAAGTTGTTGTGTGGCATCTGAAGAAGTAGGCTCTAGTCCATAAAAGAATAAAATTTGGTTAGTCTTTTAGGTGCCGCTGGACTACTGTTTGTTGGCATTGCAACAGACTAACGCAGCTAGGTCTCTGAAAGTCTGAACATGGAGTTTCTGTTTAGCTATCCTGGCTAATAGCTTCTGATCCCTTTCTGAAGTATCTAAGCCAGTGGCCATCAACATATCCTTCAGCAATGAGTTCCTCAAGTTAATTGTGCTTTGTATGAATAAGTACTTTCTTTGGTCTGTCCTGAATCTGCTGCCTGTTGATTTCATTAAACGTCACTGAGTTCTAGTATTTTGGGAAAGAAAAAGTTCTATCTACTTTCTCCACATCTTGCATAATTTTATAATCCTCCATTATATCCCTGTTTCTAAGCCTCTAAGAACAAGACCTGATCTTTTCTTTGGAGTGTACAACTCCCTCAGGACGGGGGAGTGAGTTCAAAGATGGTTCCATGCATGCATCCCTCTCTATACGGTCTATACCTCTATTGTATTTTCACAGCCTTCCAATCAAAGATCACCTGGATAGTATTTTTATTTATTGCCCCAAAGAGATTGTCTTTGTTCAGCACCTGCTCCAGAGATCACTGGTGAAAATTCATGGAAACATCTCACACCACAAGAGAAGGCCAAGTGGCTTCTTGTTACTCAGGTATATGTGGGAAAGTATTCAAGTGGATCGTGCCCTAAGGGGCTGGATCCCCAAGCAGAGGGGCTTGCGCTACACGTAGAAAGTCCAGATTCAAGCCACGGCATCTCCAGTTAAATGATCCTAGTAATAATGAGAAACTCTTCTCTGCCTCAATGGACCAAGGGGGTCTGACTACGAGGCAACTTCATACGTTCCTATTATCTCAGGGATAGTTTCAGGTGGAGGCTGTGTTAGTCTGTAGCAGAAGAGCAAGATTTGGGTTCGGTAGCACCTTAAAGACCAGCTAGATTTCCAGGATATGAGCTTTCGAGAGTCAGAGCCCCCTTCGTCCTATTATCTCAGGGAGTTAGGTAAATGGACCTCTGCCGGCTCTTCAGTTATGGATAGAAGGGGGTTTGGGGTCGACGCTTAACGAAAATGACGAGGCCCAGTGCTGAATACGACAAGGGAGGCAAAAGTTGCCTCTTCCCAGTAGCCTTTTAAAAATGGTAGTGTAGGAGCCCTCCCTACACTAGGAGCCCCGTGGCGCAGAGTGGTAACCTGCAGTACTGCAGCCCAAGCTCTGCTCAGGACCTGATTTCGATCCTGGCGGAGGCCAGGTTCAGGTAGCCGGCTCAAGGTTGACTCAGCCTTTCATCCTTCTAAGGTCGGTAAAATGAGTACCCAGTTTCCTGGGGGTAAAGTGGAGATGACTGGGGAAGGCAATGGCAAACCACCCCATAACCAAAAGTCTGCCAAGAAAATGTCATGATGCGACGTCCCCTCATGGGTCAGTAATGACTCAGTGCTTGCACAGGGGACTACCTTTACCTTTAGGAGCCCTCCCTAAAATATGGCTCCCCCCCTCCCCAGCGCCTCTGCCCATCACCCCCAAAGTCACCTTCTGGCCCTGTCTTTGGGGAGCAGTTCTTTCTCCATATCTTGTGTTAATTTCTTCTTGATCCTCTAAGGGGGTGGGGGCTGCCGCTCAGTAGAGTTGTATCTAGGAATCAGCAGCTCAAAGGACTGGAGGGAGGGCAGATGCTGAAAAAGATCTTTCTCTGCCCCAGATCCTGGGGAACCGCTGAGGGGGACCAGAGATGATGCCAAGCAGGGGTCCAATTTATTCTAAAGGCAGCTTGTCTGTTCCTAGAGGTTCACTATTTAATGGCTCCCAAAGGCTTTCCGCCTCCCCCCTCCCACATGGAGTTGAGTCCCAACAGTGAAGGCATGGGGGCGGGAATCCACGCTGCCACCTACCAGAGCCCAAGATAGACAGCTGAGCTGAGCTGAGTCAAGACAAGCCAGCGAGGGTGGTTGGAGAAAGTGAAGGTTAAGGAAGAATCCTTTTGTAAGAAAAATTTAAAACGCCTTAAATAAAGGTAAGTGAGCAATTGGTAATGGGACAAAGAACAAACTGAAGAACACTAAAGGCAAGATAGCTGGTGTGGCTGTACTGACACCTGCAAAGGGTGACTCCATGAACTGGGCATTGGGTCATTGAGGGGGGAGATAATTCTGGATTTCCTGCACTGTGCAGGGGGTTGGACTAGATGACCCTTGGTGTCCCAGATCTCTGTTTCTAGGATTCTTAACCCTTCAGGGCTGGGGGGGCCTTATATAAACTTTCCAGCCCATCTGGAGGCCATGCTTGGGAGCCAACCAGGTGTCTGGGAAATGCGACAAAATTACACGGGGAAGCTTCTTAGTGAGGTTAGCTGCTTGGACAGCAAAATAGGGTTGCCAGTGGACCACCGGAAACCAGCCCGGCCTGCTCTTAAGCCTTTGCCAGCAGCTTCATCTGCAACAATCTACTGCTTATGCTTTTCACGGCTTGGACAAAAGCATCTCTATGTGCTGATGGTTGCCGATTGCGGTGCTGCTAAAGGCACAGGTGGTAGAATAGTTGCCGAACCTACCTTGAAAAAACTGCATGTGTTGTGGCCTCCATACAAAGGCTGTTGTTTGCACACACACACACACACCAATAGATTGAGGCTCCGTGCGTGCGTAAGTTTTTCTGTTGCCGAGAAACTTCAGTGGTCAGTTTTTGCTCTTAAAGAGTTGCAGACGGGCAGACATCTTTGGGGGGGGGGATCAACCTCACTTCGAAGACAAAGGCTTGGATGGAACAAGGAGTGGGCAACAGGAAAAGGAAGAAAGAAAAGGAGACACAGGCAGAAGTTCAAAGACAATGATGTTTATACAGATGTTCTGTATCAAAACCTATTAAATACACACACTGTTCCGCGGGGGAATACGTTTTGACAATACTGTGTTTCACTTCCCTCTGGCTGGGATTGCTGAGTTCCGTTCCGTTTGATCTTGATGTGAATTGGTCTCTGAAATCTTCACTAAACTATACGCAGGAGAACAAATTCTCTGTGTCCAGTTACTCCTGAAAAGCCACCCCCAGCTTGTCCTTATGGCCAGTCACTAAAGGTTAGAAGCCCCATTTTTGCCATTCCACGTGTGCGACAGAAGGGGGGTCGAAGAGTGTTCTGGGCATCTACTCTGCATGAAGTTACGCACTCCTCGAGCTTGTGCATCAGGGCAAATAAACACAAGAACTTGTTTCAGCAAGACTGCTAGCCCCTCCCCTCCTCCACCTTCCCCCATGTCACCCCTAGTCTTTTGGTTGGCAGTGGGGCTCGTCCGGCTGGGCACTGAGTTGAAGAATGGGAGGCCTTGGCCGATTGTGACTCCAAGGAATACCAACCGTTGTGACCCCCCCCCCACCCCTCCCTTGCACGTCTCTTGCAATGCCCAGAAGGTCATATAGCAATCCAGAGGCCCAGGTCTTTTCAGGCGACCGATGCCACGTGGCTCTCCTTTTTCCTCCAAGGGGGCAAGGAGAAGTCCGAGCAATTCCTCCAACCAGGGTTGCAGCAAAGAACTCCTGACATGACAAGCCCCAAGACCACCACGCCACTCAAGGCCCACTTCAGCAGCCCCGTGTACATGAAAGGGAGAACCAGGACTATCAGCACGGCCACCAGCAGCAAGAGCAACACCAGTCTCTTGGCAGCTGTCCGGTTGCTCTCGGGTTCTTGGTTCCTGGAGATGGACCGGCAGTTTGCTTGGCTGCTGCCCGGAGGGTCTGGAGGACAGGGCACCTTGGCGTCTGGGTCAGGGCTGTCCAGCCGGCTCAAGACATCCTCTTTGTCACGGAGGCTGCAGATGAGGCCGCCGAAAACGACGGTGGCTTTTCGGCAGAGAGGGCACGTGATGATCCAGGTGTGATCCTCGTTGTGCAAGATGAGCTTCAGGCAGACGGCGCAGAAGGCATGCTGGCAGGCCAGAAGTTTCGGCAGCCGGGAAGCGCTGTACCGGTTGAAACAGATGAGGCAGTCCATCTCGGCAATTGAGGCTTTGGGGGTACGCTGGTGGTGTGGCTCAGGGGCAGGCTGTGGGGGGGCCATTGTTATCGAGGTGTGGGGCTCCAGGGATGCTGAACGTTTCAGTCCCAGGGGCTGAGAAGCATCTGCAGCCGGGCATTTTGCTGCAGCGGGACAAGAGGAGGCTGCCTCTTCTACGGCACAGACTTCGACTCCTGGACTGCTGTCCGTGTTTGGAGTCGGCTCCTTGGGAGCCTCTAACTGTGCTGCCTCTTCCACCGCCCTTCCCGCCTTCTCCATCTCCCCTCTGGCTTCGTTCTCCATGTGCAGGTTGTCTGAGAGGCCTTCCGTGGAGAAAGCGCTTGCCTCCGGGATACGGATCAGCCTCTTGCAAAGCGTCCCAGCAGATCTGTCAGCTCTTCTTATAAAGGAGCTTTGTTCCCAGGACACAGACCCGGCAGCTTGGTGAGGTCTCAGAGCAGCCTGGCCACTGGGAAGCCGATGACGTCTGGAAGCCGTGTTAATCAGTAACCCCAACGGCCACAGCGCTTTATGGCACCCGATAACATTGCCCGGTAATTCCAGCCCAGAGAGCAAACCTTTCTTTAGCATTAGTCAACAAACCCTAACGAGGCTGCTTAAGATTGCCCGCAAAGGTGGGACCACTGTCAATAGCTCCCTGCGAGCTGGAAACACTCCCAGTTGAGTTTGGGGGAGAACCCCCTCCCAGCAGATTGAAAATTCAACATTTGGCAAAGGAAATTTGGAAATCCCCCCCCCCAATTACCCCCTCCAGACTTGTGTGAACTCTCTGCTGCCTGAAGTAGACTGAGTTCTCATCTGCTCCCCTTGAACGGGTTCTCAGCTCGATATTCTGCCCTTTCTCAACATGCCCCGTCCTCGTCTGGGTCTTTCAGGGTCTCGTTTCTTTCTTAATCGACTAAGTCATATTTTCCCACATATCTAGAGAGTCCCCTGAGTAAATAGAGACCCCCACATGGTGCATCTTCTGCTATCTATGCAGGGGCCAGCAGATTTACTGTTATATTTCTGGAATTTCAAACATTTCTTGACATTCAATAGTCTGGGATGTTTTGAAAAATCTTAATCTTATTGAGGATTTTAGAATCAACATTGGGAAATGTCAACAGGCCATCTTAAAGACACCTGTTTTTGTCTTTTCTCCAAAATACCTGTCCGGCACAGTCCATATTTAAGAATGGGAAAGGAGCCCTCGTGGATCCGGTCCAGCGTACTGGTTCTGGCAGAGGCCAAAGCCCCCTTCTGGTGTTGCCCCAACAATTTGTATTGAAAAACAGATTTCCTCTGAACCTGGTTCTATTAATGGCCACTCCAGGCTGTAGCCTTCTCCCCTTTTAAAGCCAATGGCCCTTACCCTGTCCTATGGAAATGAGTTTCATAAATTAATAACATCTTTAGTTTGTCTTGAATTTTCTGTTCCTTGACAATAGAACTGTGGGAAAAGGAGAAAAAATTCTCTCTATCCACTTTTCACATATAATGTAATAAACCTCTAATCTCTTATATTTCCTTTAGGAATTTTTAAAAAATCATTTTAAAATCTGAAAATATATAAAGATGAAGCTATACATCTGGGGTTTTGCAAGCCATTATCAACAAAGAAAAGTTGCTTTAAAACTCTTCCTTCAGAATATGTTTCCTGTTCTGTTTGCGGGAGATCCCGAGTCCTCAGTCAGCAGCAAAAAACCCCTAGGAGAATATCGCCCCATAAAACGATAAATAGTCGTCAAATAGTCTCCCACTTCTCATTGGACAGCAAGTGTGTCCTGTCTCCCACAATCACACTACCTCATACGGTTGTTGTGAAGGCAAAAAACTCAGCCAAGTTTGCCTCTTAAAAGTGTTGTCCGCACTGTGAGCAGTTAGAAGCTCAGCTGGCTCCTCCCAAACTTTCCTCTCGGATTTCCAATGGCTTCTCGTTGGCAAGGACAGAACGGGGAAACTCCCACTCTTCCTCGACCGGAGTTGTGATGTCACTTTTTGGAGAGAACGCCGTTTCCTGTTCTGGATAGTGCATGACCACTTCCGTTTCCTCGGCCTCTTCTTGGGCACCACAGGTGCCTTCTTCACCTCTGGCAGGGCAGGCCTTACCGTTGGGCACTTCCGAAACAGACCCCACGATCACGGTGTCGGCTCTCATGATGTATATTTTTTCTGGAGAGGAGGAAGCACAGGCAGGCTAGATGAGTTGTGCCATCTGGATAAGTAGCGCAGACAGATCTATGCACAGTTCTGCACAGCAAAGAGCTGGAAGAGCCCTGAAGGAGCGGCACGTTACCTTGCCACAATCCCTGTAAGCCCTGTAAAGTGAGCTGCTACGATTGTTATCCCCATTCTGCTCATGGGGGGGGGGCTCAGGCTGGCTTGCCTGAGCCCCCCAAGTAAGCTTGTAGCAGAGATGAGAATGGAATCAGGGACTTCCCGGATTGCGCATCATGCTCTTAGCCTCAGTGCTAAGGGTTTTCTATCCCTGAAATGTGCAGCGTGCATTTTTTTGCACCAGCCGTGGAAGGGCCGGTTCTCCCTTCTCGCCGCAAGCCTCAGCAGCAAAAAACCCCTACGAGAATATCGCCCCATATTCTCACCAATGCAGTTACTTGTGTGGCTCCTCACAGCAGGCTCCACAAGCACCCCCCCATCCACCTGAAGCAGCTCAGCCCCTTCCGAGTCAAGGCTGGACGTTTCTTCCGTTTCCGAGAGGGAGCCGCTGGAGGAGGCATTTGCGAGGGATTCTGGCAGTATCATCTCCATCTCTTCCTGGCTCCCCTCGGTGGGAGACATCTCTCCAGTCTTGAGGAAACAGAAGAACAGGAGGGTGATCGGGGATGGAGCCTGCCTCCGTGCAGAAGTGGGGCCCTAAGCACTGTTCGCTTCAGTGATCTTAGAAGGGTGCAGCGCTGCTTAGGGTTGCGCAGTAAGTCACCTTAAAACCGTCTCCGGCAGTGGCCAGCTCTACATCTCGTGCCGGTGAGTTCCATAAATTAATGACTTGTGTGTTTGGAGACGCTCACAAATGAATGGATTCGCCACCCTTGCTCACGCCTCCCCCACTTTGGTCCCTGCAGCTTTCCAAATTCCTGATTTCTCCAAAAGCTGAGAATCTCTCTAGACCTCGTTTCAGGTGGGTAGCTACGTTGGTCTGTAGTAGAAGAGCAAGATTCTGGTCCAGTAGTTCGGTGCTATTGGGCCCAAATCTTGCTCTTTAGACCTAGTGAGATATCCCGTCCCTACCACATTTGGGCCTCCCTACACCCCTTCCTCTTTTCCCCATGCGCTTGTTCTTCCCAATATTTTACCTATGAGATGAGTAGCTAGAACAGAGTTTACACTTACGGCAGAAATCTTTGCCTGGTTGGACACTGCAATAGACAGAAAAAGAGAATTAAAGAAAAAATCATTTCCTCCCATCATGCTTTTGTTTTTATTAATTAATTAATTGATATATTTATTTATTGCATTTCTAGACTGCTCTCCCCATCAGACAGGCTCAGGGCGGTGTAACAGCATACAATTTGTAACATACAGTTTAAAAACAATAAAACACAAATAAACATTAAAACACTATTCCATATACAATAAAATTTCTCAATTGGCGAATATAAATATTAAAATACAGCATTTTAGGCACAGGGCTTGGCTCTTACATCATGCCCTGTGCCACACTTATGAGCTCCTGCATGGGTGGTGGACGGTCTTCAGTGGTACGGCTGGCGGAACATCTCCGTCTTGCAGGCCCAGCGGAAAGATAATAAATCCCGCGGGGCCCTGGTTTCCTCAGACAGAGAGTTCCACCCGGTAGAAGCCAGGACCGAAAAGGCCCTGGCTCTGGTAGAGGCCAGGCGGACCTCCCTGGGATCTTTTGCCTCCTATCTCTACATCCAAATGTGGCCCCAGAGTCCCGATCAAAAAAATCTGCAAAGCAGAGCCAGGGACCGAAACGGAAGAAGTTTTTACACACCTAGGGGGATCCCCAGGCTTGTGGACAAATCATAGAACAGGAAAGAAGTTTAAAACAACACAGAGAAATGATAATTACACAAGCACAGACGTCACAACTAAAAAAAAAATATACTGAAGGAGATCTCATGACGCCTCATCATGAGATCTCAGCGGTAACCTCACACTAGAGGTGTCTTAGGTTGGATTATCAGTCAGGAGGGGGCATTCCAAGCCCAGAACCGAGCCAAAAGAGGCAGGCGGGGAGATTTTGACCAGGAAGTATAGCCAGCATGTTTTCTGCGCCAGCTCTAGACTCCTTATTCCCTGGCTGGTAGTGGAGCAGAAAGCATGCACAGTGCACACTAAGACACTGTTTCTCATACTGGGGGAACCAGGGACCAGCAGGAGTGGGAGACTGGAATGCCCTCTTCGCCATGAGCACTCAGGGGTCCGCCACTTGTTCGTCTAATGTTGATAATGCCAAATTCTGAAGAGCCGTAGAGATAAAAACAAGCCAACACTGGTTCCCAGCCATTCATAGGAACCCCTGATTTAGAGTAATTTGGGGCCTGGGGGCTAGCTCAAAGGACTTGATGGCATTGCGGAAGAGGCAAGCAATCCTGATTTGGAAAGAGCAAGAGTCCAGTCGCACCTATAAGACTAA
Organism: Eublepharis macularius; assembly: GCF_028583425.1. Classification (NCBI taxonomy): domain Eukaryota; kingdom Metazoa; phylum Chordata; class Lepidosauria; order Squamata; family Eublepharidae; genus Eublepharis; species Eublepharis macularius. The sequence continues at coordinate 2,478,024 of NC_072806.1, forward strand.
CAAAATTTGTGGTAGGGTATGAGCTTTCGTGAGCCACAGCTCACTTCTTCAGATCTGAAGAAGTGAGCTGTGGCTCAAGAAAACTTACACCCTACCACAAATGTTGTTAGTGTTATAGGTGCTACTGGACTCTTGCTCTTTTCTGCTGCTACAGACAGACTAATACGGCTACCCATCTTGATCTAATCCTGGCTTGGTTTCTTTTCGGATTCATTTATGTGGGTTTTTTGCTATTGGTTTTATTAGATTCGTGTTACATATGCCTGCCGTACAAGGTTTATATGCAGTTATGTACATGTAACATGCATAATGTTTATTTCTCATTTATTGATGCATAAATAATATTGGAAAATGTATATGTTGAAGGGAAAATTCAGAATGAAGTCACAATAAAAGGTAAAAATAGGGAATCTCAATTTCACTGTTCATAAGGGAGAAATGAAATCGAAATGGCTATCTGGGGGTTGAACAAGAAGGAACTAAATTTAATACAAAAGGAAAGAGTGACCCCTAGTGGCGTTCTGAAATCACACAACTTATTTATTTAAATACTTCTGTTTTTAAGGTACCTTCAAGACTAAGTAGATTTGCAGTGGCAGAAATTTCCATGCACTAGGTTACACAAAACGCATTTCCTTGACAGGCAAGTCACTTGGCACTTGGTGCATGCTCTACTCTTGTGAAAACTGCCTTCAGTATTCCACAGGACTGTGTGTCTCTTACAACAGAGAAACAGCTACCCTGCTGGAATTTTTCATAAATGACACTTTGTTATTATTATTATTTATGTCATTTGTAGTCCGCCTTTCTCACTGAGACTCAAAATGGATTACATTGTGTGAGATTAGTACAGTCAGTATCAAGGACATTTCCATAAACAATGCCATAAGATGAATAAAGTTTACAAAGAAATAGCATTAGTAGGAATCCAATACAGAGTTGAAGAAATGCTGAAACAGAACATAAGCAATTCTAGGGCTGACATTAGACAACATGAAGCACAGGTAGCTCATAGGAGCACATATTTAAAGCAACAGATAGTATGTAAGGCAACATAGTGGTGAAGTCTATGGTTCCCAACTCATTAGTAAACCATCCAAGATGACAATATAGCCCTCCTATCTGAGTAAAAGCTATCGGCACCATTGCTCCTCCCAGTTTTTCAGCACAACTTATGTAAACTGGTTTCCCATTGGTTGGCTTGCATCTGTTTTAAACATTCATTGTAAAATAACAATATACATCTTGGGGGGAAAAGCACAAAAGATGAAAAACAATATGGAGTTATTGTTTTTAATGGTGACATTCCCCACTCAAGAGTCCATAGGTATCATAGATCTAGCATATGGAGCTAATGATTTCCAACAAAGAATTCCCAGCACCCGTGCCAAACTACAATACCCAGGATTCCTTTGGGGGAAGCCAAGCCAAGCAGATGAGTGTGGAATGTGTTCAACAAAAAGAAACCCACATGTCTCTCCGATAAACCAAAAAAAATTAATCCCACATGTCTGGTAGAACTGGTTGCTGAGTGGAGAGGAAACGGCACGTTAAATTGCTTTTATTTTGTTTCACCATTGTTTTAACTTTGTATTGGATTTTTAAATTTCTGCAGCCGATAGCCTCTTGTCTTTTTTACTGAATGTCCCAGCCGTTGATCTTTTTGCCTTCTGTTATGTAATCCGTCTAGAGTCCGTCATGAGAAAGGCAGACTATAAATAACAAATAAATTCTGTGCATGCTCCAAGAATGTTCACTGTTGTTTTCCATATTTCAGGACTGAGCCCAGGTTCCGGGAGAGCCCTTCTTGTGAGCTCAAACTCAGCCCCAAAATATTTCTTCCTGCCAATGTGAAGTCTAGCCACAAAAGCAACAGCAATCAGAAAGGGCGTGCTTCTAAGCGGGCACAGGATGTCTCGCCAGCACCACTCAGTAACCCCTCTTCCCTGCCGTATTTGAGGATGCGAGAGAAGGGCTTCCAGGGACTTGAATTCTGGCACTTAAATTAAGATCAATCTTAAATTAATTTCCCTGCAGGCATACTCATCAGAACAAGATCCTACTGAGAATAATGTCACAGACTCCCTAGTAAGTGAGAGTTGCAGCTATAATTTTGGAAAATAAGCATTGACTCAAACAATTTTGTTTTTGGAAAAGAAAAAAAAAGACCCTGTATCCCCCTCACCCCGATATGTGCTTAAAACAATTTGCAATATAAGAGTTTTAAGACAAATGGATAGAAACCAAAAAGAAAATCAATAAGAACAGACAAGACAAAATCAGAAACACAGAACGACTCGTGTTCAGAGGACATGAAGCCCCCTCCCTAGCCACTTTCCCCTATTCGCAATATACTCCACCACCGTCACCACCCCCGTATCGATCAAGAAGCAAGCCAGTTCACAGAAGGAAGTTCTGAATGGCGCTTTCCGAACTCACTTGTCACTTTGTGGGGGACAGTCCACTTCTTGCAAACTCTCTTCTTCCACAGCATCACCAAGCCAGCGCACAGTAGTAACGTGAACAGAAGTGCTACTGCCAAGAGCGTAAAATCCTTTTCCTCTACAAAACCAAGTTCACAACACAGGTCAGAGCAAAAGAGCAAAAGATGTAACTGCTGCTTTAGCCAATAGAAAATTGCAATTGGTTCCTTTCAGTTGGAGAATCACAAATACGGGATGCTGAAAAGCACAATGAACCACCACTTATATCCTCACTAGCATGATACCTGTGCTTCGCTACAGTATTTAACTACTTTAAATTCAGTTATAATACGAGTATGTAACATTTTTTGGTTTGGGTTTTTTTTAAGTTGGTTTTGTAGTATAATAGTATAGTGCCATCTCTGGAGGAGATGAAGTGTGGAATGTTGTGAGCCCCAATCAGCCCACATATGCAAATGACCCTGAAAGGCTGGCCCAATCGGAAGAATGGCTGAGCTGGCAGCAGGCGGGGGTGCAAGCAGGCAGCAGCCTGCCAGCCACACAGGGAAGCTGTATCCCTTTGGGAAAACACATTCTACCCTTTTTTACCACCTTAGGGGGTGAATTTCTTAAAATCCCTTCTTAGTGGGTGTTGGTACCATGGAAGGAATGTTTTCTCCAAATTTCATGTTTCTAGGTCCAGGGGTTTGGGCTGGATGTTGATGAGTCAGTCAGGACACTTGTCTTTTTATATATATATATATATATATATATATATATATATATATATATATATATATATATATATATATATATATATATATTACAGTGGCCAAATGATAAGAGGATGGAGGGGCTTCTGTATGTTCGACAGCTGCAGAGGAGGAGGACATCATTTCTGAGTATGCAATCAGAAGTCACAGTCCTAGCGCTGCCAGGAGGAGAAAAGCAGCACCTGCCAACGTTCTCTCTTTTATGAAGCTAAATCAGCCTTGGCCCACCAAGCCCAGTCTCAGGTTGAGGAAGGCCATTCCCCATTCCTGTTACCTGCTTAGGCCAGGGCCAGAACCCAGGACCTTCTGTACACAAAGCTGGTGTTCAGACACTGAGCCACAGCCCCTTCACAGAACTTGAGGAGTTAGTCGTGTTAGTCTGTAGTTGCAAAACAGTAGAGTCCAGTAGCATCTTTAAGACTAACCTACTTTACTGTAGCATAAGCTTTTGAGAACCACAGCTCTCTTCGTCAGATGCATGGTCAAGCTGGCAGGGGAGGGGAGGGGTGCAAGCAGGCAGCAGCCTGCCAGCCGCACAGCGAAGCTGTATCCCTTTGGGAAAACACATTTTACCCCTTTTTACCAGCTTAGGTGGTGAATTTTTGAAAATCCCGTCTTGGTGTTTACTTCATGAAAGGAATGTCCTGCCCAAATATCATGTTTCTAGGTCCAGGGGTTTGGGCTGGGCGTTGACGAGTCAGTTAGGACACTTGTCTTTATATATATAGATTACAGTGGCCATGCATCTGACGAAGAGAACTGTGGTTTTCGAAAGCTTATGCTACAGTATAGTTTGTTAGTCTTAAAGGTGCTACTGGACTCTTTACAATTTCACAGAACTTGGAAGCAAATGTTTCATCTACTCTGCAAGGCGGGAACTAAACAGCATCGGCCATTCGGGATGCAAATTCGAAGAAAGGGAGATTTCACCCTTAGATCCCAAAACAACGCTGTCTCTTCACCTTTGATTAAAATCTTCTGTTGTGTCATGATGTCTGGAATTCCAGTGTTGTTTGATTTGTTCATGGGTTGTGTGGTGACTGTGTCCAGAATGTTAGAGGATACCAGCCCAAGTTGGTCCCGCGCAGAGTTCTCTTGCTTTTCTGCAAGCTTCTCTGGCCTGGTATTGCTGGGAAAAGGAACAATAGGGAAGCAGGAAGACAAAAGTTCCAGTTCGAACCTGGTTAGTCACGCAGGCATCCTTACCCACTTCTGCAGAGAAGCTATGAATCAAATCAGAACAAAACTAGGTGGGGGAACCAGAAGCACGCAGGAATAGCCATGTGTATGCCAACAATGAGGGCACCAGATAGACAGACCTCTTGGGGAAGGGAGTTCCAAAGGCATAGCACCAGCACAAAAAGGGCCTTATCCCTGCTCACCATCTGCATCACCCCTGAAAGGGGGGGCCTTCAAGGACCCTCTAGCTGAAAGGAACTCATAAGGAACTTCCGAAAAAGCCTGATTAATTTGTGGAACTCACCGCCGCAGGAAGTAGTGATGGCCAAACTAAGATGGCTTTAACAACAAAATTCATGGAGGGAGGTCCACCAGGGGCTATTAACTACAATAACTAAACAGAACTTCCATGTTCAGAGACAGTGCACTTCTGAAACCCAATTCTTGAAGGCAGCAGCAGGGGAGACATTGAGGCCTACGCCCTGCTTGCAGACCTTTGGGAGAAGGAATCTGGTGGGAGATGGGATGCTAGGCGAGATGTCCTCTTGGTCTATGCCAGCTGGAGGCATCTTTCAGAATCCCAGCCTCTTTTGCTTCCCCTCACCCCCTTTCAAAAGACCGATATGCTCTTTCTAGCTAGCCCCTCCCAAAAGACCTACTTTGACCAAGATCCAGAGGAGTTAGCTGTGTTAGTTTGTAGTCACAAAATAGTAGAGAGTCCAGTGGCACCTTTAAGACTAACCAACTTTATTGTAGCAGAAGCATCTGACGAAGAGAACTGTGATTTGCGAAAGCTTATGCTACAATAAAGTTGCATCTGATGAAGAGAGCTGTGGTCCTCGAAAGCTTATGCTACAATAAAGTTGCATCTGATGAAGAGAGCTGTGGTCCTCGAAAGCTTATGCTACAATAAAGTTGGTTAGTCTTAAAGGTGCCACTGGACTCTTTACTATTTTATTATTTTGACTAAGTGGCCTTGGGAACAGACTCGGGTGTAATCCCATCGGGACATGTTTGGTGCCAAAGCATGACGTTTGCCACCTTCCTTCTTGCCTCGCCTGCCCGCCAAGGTCTGTTCTGCTATGCTCCTTCCTCTCTGGCCCACAGTAAAAATGCTAGGGCCTGAGTAGAGACTTGACGGTTTCACTGGTGTGGGTTGTAATGTTTTTCAAAAGTTAGCAAAGGAAGGAATCAGAAAGGGAAGTTCTTACTTTCTCAGCACTGAGGGGGGGGGGGGCAGTGGAGGCGGAAAAAACGTGATTCTGCTAGAACCTCAGAGGAGCTTTTCAGGATCAAACCAAAGGGTCTCTCTGGTCCAGCATCCTTTTTCCTACAGTGGCCAACAAAATCCCTCTGGAAAGTCCACAAACAGAGGCCCAAAGCTTGTCCTGGTTTTTGCCTTCCAAAACCCGGCATTCCAAGACAGACCCATCTCCAAGCACAGAAGGTTCATTTAGTCATCATCATAACCTAATATAAACCCGCTCATCATTCATTTGTCTGCTCTCCTTTTAAAGCAACCTGTGCTAGAGGCCATCATTGTCTCTTGTGGCAGTAAGTTCCACAGGCTGCTTTTACGTATCATGTATAGAAGTACTTCCTTTTGTCTGCTCTGATTTTACTGTCGACTTCATCCAGTGTCCCTCAGAAAGGAGAGGGGGGAAATATTGCACCCCCCTCTCCAGGGTGGTGGTGGAGAGTGCCTTCAAGTCACAGCTGACTTATGGCAACCCCCTAGTGGGGTTTTCAAGGCAAGAAACTAACAGAGGTGGTTTGCCATTGCCTGCCTCTGCAGCCCTGGTCTTTGTTGGAGGTCTCCCATCCAATTACTAACCATGGCCAACCCTGCTTAGCTTCTGAGATCTGGTGAGAGCAGGCTGGCTGGGGCTATCCAGATCAGGGCTCTCCTTGCCGTACCACACATATTATAAACTACTGTCAGATGCCTTCCCCTTTGTCCTTTTTCTAACTAGTAATGCCCTCACTTTTCTTATAGAGAAAGATTTCCAACATCTGTTGATAGGTGACAGAAAAAAAATACATGAGGGCTAATATGTGACCATAGATCCACGTTTTTGCATGGCCCTCAATACCAAGAACATTTAAAACTACATTTCTGTCTCCCACCCGTGCACAAAAAGCAGTGATCAGTCCACCAGAACACAAACAGCCTTGCTTTCAAGTTCCCAAATGGTATTCCAACCAGACGCAAGCAATAGATTTTAGCCATTTTTACTGAACAACTTTACAGGCCTGTTGTAAAGATGACTGAATGCAAGGTCTCCCCGCACTGCATAACTACTAAGTTCTATTCATACTTGCTTTCCGTTTTGCATTCCCAGGGTTCGGTTTTGACCCTATGAAAATGCCAATTCCGTCATCCAGCTTTTGATGAAATTCCTGCCCCCCACCCTGTGGTTATGTGAAAGGTCAGGATACAGTCCCACTGAATAAATCAATGCAAAGCAAGCGGGGCTCACACTCTGCGGGGCTGGCATGTCTCTGTACTTGAATCCGCTTCAGAGAAGGTCCTTGGAGGGCATTTTTCACATACCGTATCTTCCTCAGAAGTGCCTGGCCAAAGAAAGGAGGACTGAATTAAGGGGGAAATCACCATAAAAATAAATGCAGCCATTTGAAGGGGCTACCGCTGAGAAGTGGGTACTAGATCATATCAAGTGGGTTCTAGATCGCACTAAGCCTGAATTCTCCCTAGATGCTAAAATGACAAAACTGAGGCTATTGTACTTTGGTCACATCATGGGAAGACAAGATCCTCTGGAAAAGTCAATAATGCAAGGAAAGGTGGAAGGCAGCAGGAAAAGAGGAAGGCCTAAAACGAGGTGGCTGGACTCAATCAAAGAAGCCACGTCCTCCAGTTTGCAGGATCTGAGCAAGTGTGTTAATGAGAGGACGTTGTGTAGGTCTTTCATTCAAAGGGTTTCTGTAGGCCGGAGGTGACTTGATGGCACATAACACACACCCCAACAAGAAAGGCAGGAGCCAAGGAGCTCTGGCCAGGGAGTCTGGTATCAGGGCCCTGAAGCGCCATCCTCCGGAGTCTGATTGTTGCTGCTCCACACCACCATCTCAGAGTTCTGCAATTTGTAGACAAAGGATGAGGATCTAGCTAGCCTCTCGTTTGGCTCTCCAAGATGATGCAAACAAGTTTTTTTTTCAGTGGGAATGCAGTGGAATGGAGTTCCGGAACCTCTTAAAAATGGTCACAAGGCCGGTGGCCCTGCCCCCTGATCTCCAGACAGAGGGGAATTTAGATTGCCCTCCGGGCAATCTAAACTCCCCTCTGTCTGGAGATCAGGGGGCGGGGCCACCGGCCATGTGACCATTTTCACCAAGGGTGATTTAAACTTTAAAAAAACTCCCCCCTTGTCCCAGCGGACCCAAAGCGACGTCATTGTGCGGTCCTGAGTTCCACCACTGAGTTCCACCACCTCTTTTCCCAGAAAAAAAGCCCTGAGTGCAAGGAATGCCAGAGCCGCCAGCACCTACAGGACAGCTCACTTGCCCGCCTCCTGACCATCCTGCCAGCTTACCTGTGAAGCTCTTCTCTTCCAAAGTGGCATTTTAGTCCTGGTTTGGAATCTTGGGCCACGGGCAAGAGACCGAGCCACAGTTTGTCATGCTGTCCAAATGTCATGACACGCTGTGGTTTCTTGTGAACCAGGAAGGTTTCGGTCTCTGGGTCACACGGGAAGGGAAGAATGCAGGAAAATGGAATTTCTCACGCTCTTTCAGTTTGTTGTTACATCCGAATGTAGCCCCACGTGTGGCCATTATGCTCCTACCTCTAATTTTGACTCCAAAGCCGGGCTTGCAGGTTGTCAGGGGGGAGCATCGAGCGCAAGTGTTTGGGATGCTCGTTTGACAGTACAGCCCATGCTTGCACATGCACACCCGGCTGGAATTGTGCGTGCAAGGCGCCTTCTGCACAAGATTGCGTTCTGCAGGGGAGGAATAAAAAAAGAGACGTTGGAAGAGCTGGACAAGGGGTGGGGAAGACACGCATTTGTTGGTAATAGATCCAGAGGAGTTAGCCGTGTTAGTCTGTAGCTGCAAAATAGTAAAGAGTCCAGTAGCACCTCTAAGACTAACCAACTTTATTGTAGCATAAGCTTTTGAGAATCACAGCTCTCTTCATCAGATGCATCTGATAAGAAGAGCTGTGGTTGTCGAAAGCTTATGCTACAATAAAATTGGTTCGTCTTAAAGGTGCTACTGGACTCTACTATTTCTTGGTAACTGATCAAAAAGAGCCTGTGTTAGTTGCAGATGGACAGGGCATGCCCCGCCTGGAATTTGTTCCATCACTGAAGATGGACTGCATCTCTAATGTAGCCAAAGAAGATGGTAGAATACAGCAGTGGTAGAATGGACTCTTATCACTTTACAATGCTTGTAGTGAGAGATCAAATAATCTTCTTCATAGCATGCACACACATACAGCCTCACTGCAAGCAGAACAGTAGAACAGAGGACTGTTTTAAAAATGCTCTCCTTGATAAGCTTTTTTTCTACTTGCAGGGAGTTCTCTCCTTATTGTGTGAGGATGCATTACAAAAAAGTATGCTCTCCTGTGCTGTACCTTCACATTATGCTGTATGTGTAGATCCTGCCCTAGTTGGACTTGAAGGCAGCAGACAGAACTCATGGGGCTTTGGCCTAGAGCTGCTCATGATTAGTAGCTTTATTTAAACTATTTCTTATCCATGCTCCCTATGTTAAAAAAATATATATATAATGCACGAGGTAGTTTTTTGACATCATTGGAATAAAATACCAGGAGCGGAAAATCTTGCAAGCAATTCAACAGCAATAAACTTGAAAGAACATGGAAGCCCCACTTCGGTTTTAAAAAACCCACAAGATGGAAACACAGAAAATACACACTCATCAGATTAAACAGGAGAATGCCTCAAAGTAAAACGGAAGATATTAAAAACACCGTAGAATGCCTAGAAAAATAACAGAATTTTCATCTGGCACCTAAAGGTTAATAACAACAACAACAACATTTGATTTATATACCACCCTTCAAGGCAACTTAATGCCCACACAGAGCGGTTAACAAACCATGTTATCCCCATATTAAACACCCTGTGAGGTGGGTGGGGCTGAGAGAGCTCTGAGAGAGCTGTGACTGACCCAAGGCTACCCAGCTGGCTTCAAGCGGATGAGTGGGGAATCAAACCTGGCTCTCCAGATTAGGGTCCTGCCGCTCTTATCCACTACACCAAACTGGCACCAGGTGAGCCCCTTGACATGGCTGTTTGCACGGCAAAGCAATACCTGTTCAGTATGTGTGTTTGCAAACAGATGCTAGAGGGGTTACTCTAATAGGGAAAGCAAGGCAAGAGGTCAGGAGGGTGCAGGGAAAGAGGCATCTGTCTCAAAAGTGGAACATGACAATCAAGGCAGGCTCCAGCGGCCACTACCTGAGTTGCACGTCAAACAGTCCTGACACCGGGGTGTCAGTTCTTCATAGTTCAGGAACTGATCTGGTCCACACTGCTTCTCACAGTCACTTTGGCGATCAGTAGGGCATTTGGTCTTTGGCGTGAACCCTAGAGAGATGGTAGTGGAGGACAGAGAAAATATAATTGACAACTTCCAGGGGCATCTGCAAACAATGCAGAATCAGCTTGCGGAACTCACTGACACAAGAGGCAGCAGCGGCCACTGAAAGAGCTTAAAAGGGGCTTTAGGCAGATGCTTGGAGGAGGAGGAGTCCATCCATGGGTATGAGCCATAATAGCTAAATAGAACCTCCAAGTTTCAAGGCAGTGTCCTGTGAATGCCAGTGACTGGGGCAGGTCAAATAAAGAGACGGGTTCTGTGATCCCACTTCTTGGCCTTCCAGAGGCCCCTGGTTGTCCATGGCAGGAAATGGGAAACTGGACTAAATATACCATTGGCCTGATCCAGCAGAGGCTTTCGATGGCAGCTACCAATACATCCTAAAATACAGCAAGGTAGGAAGTGAAATCAAAACAAACAAGCAGCCAGACCACAAAGGAAACCTGCCTATCTGGCAGTGCCAGGGGGCTGGCCAAAAAGCCCCCCAGTGGCACGCAACCAATAGCCAGTCCCTAACTCAGCGGAGAAATGTCAGAAATTTCCTCTTGAATGAAGGCAAAAAGCCCCTCCACCCACGGAGTTCTTTTAAACCAGGCAAGGGAGTTTTAGGGCTTTGCTTGAAGCCCCAAGCGCCACTGCCCCTGATGAGTCAGCGACTAACTCCGGAGAGCCCCCAGTGGCACTGTCTTTTAGGGGAAGTCCCCCCTGCCTGGGTTTCAGACCACATACCTCAGGGATATGCATCTTGCTGGCTGGTCTTATTAAAGAGCTATGAGTGAAGCTCTTTAAATGCGTGAGTCAACGGGGCTGGGACCTCTTTCCTGCATGATCTGCCTTCTAAGTTTTGCACTGTTGCTTCCCTGTTGACTCTCGCCACCCTCCTCCCAACATGACAAGGCACCTCTGAGGTCTCCCCACCTAAACTAACTGACGCCTCCCCTTTGCATCTGGGCGTCCCGTGCAAAGTTAGATCTGCCTCCACCACAGTTAAGTCCCTGGAAGTTACCGTGCCCTTCCGGATTGTGCTGTTTGGTTGCTGGTTGTTTTGAAAGTGCTCATCTGGGGTTGTAGCCAGGGATGGGCCAACGCCGGGGGTGGGTGGGACGGGACACAGTTCTATTTGTAGCACTTCTTTGTCCCCACCTTCTGAACAGGGGCCCTTATAATTTTAGACACAGCGCTTTTGTACTTAAAGACTAGAAGCTTGCTTATAGAATTGACAAATTTCTGGCTAAAGAAACGATCCCCTTTTCGGCCACAGTTCCTGGCCCTTCCCATGACTAGCAAGGTTGGCTGCTGTCTTGCTCAACGTGGTAAAATATCCCTGCACATAGAAAGCTAAGACCCTGCTCACACACACTCCCAAAGTTTCTGAAGAAGTGAGCTGTGCCTCACGAAAGCTCATCCCCTACCACAAATTTTCGTTAGTCTTACAGGTGCTCCTGGACTCTTGCTCTTTTCGATTCTCAAAGTGGCGAATGATTTCACACCACATGGACAAGCACTGGAGCCATGTGGGAGCGGCAAGTCTCTGCTTCCCAACTAGGTGGATGAAATCTACCCCATGCTTCTGCTGGCGCATGACTCCAGTAGTGTTCTCATACGTAGAACAGGGGCGAGCAACTCTCAGATGTGAATGGCAATGAGGGCCACAGCCGGATCTCACCCTCCCTATGTAGGATGTCCTCTCAAGAGGCTCTTGTTTAAATCGTTGGGATTTTAGCTGTGGCTTGTCCTCTAACCCTACCAAAAGGGCCGCATCTCAGTGGAAGAGTGCTCGCTTTACATGCCGAAGAGCCCAGGATCAGCTGTTCCAGTGGAAGTGACTTGGGCAGCCATGCCAGGAAAGACCCTTTCTCAGCCACTCAGAGGAGACTGAACTAGGTGGATCTAAGGCAACATCAGGTGTTAAAAGATACCCACCTGTGGGGCACCGATAGCAGCATCTCTGGGTTTCTTTGCTGTAGAACCTGTCTTCAGCATCTTTACAGGACTGAGGCAAGACAGCTTCTCCCTAGAATGTCAGACAGGCCAAAGCTACTGTTAAAAATACCAGTCGTAAGACAACCAAGAAAAACAAAAATGTAAAATGGTCGTCAGTCTCCGTGCTCTACTGCTGAGTGTACTGTAACCACAGCTTAGAAAGCCTCAGTATCTGTGTAGTCAGAACTATGTACTGTCCCTTTAACAATTGGTACTCATGGGAATTGTAGTCCCCCCTCCAATATAGAAGTTTTATTGTAGGCTTCCTGTGAAGGTGTTAAAAGGTTTTATGGTCCTCTTCCCCCCTTTGTTCGGACCCTTGCCCTCAAGGATGCAACAGTCATAATGAATTTACCGCTTGTCTACAACAAATCTGGACCAATAAAGATGAATCTTGCTTATATTTGAACCATGCCTCGTTCACTGGCTAAAACTGTGAGTAAGGATCCCTTTTACGATCTGGGTTGAGACAGGCAGCGTGTTAGAGCTATCTGGAAGCTAGCATCTTTCCCAGCTGCTTCCAGAATACTGAGCTTTCACATGTCAATTAGATCCGTGGCCCTGCAGTCTAAGAGCTGCAGATACATTTAACCCACCCAGTGGGACTGATGTTTTTGCAGAGGAGCTGAGCCAGGGACCACACAGCTTAAATAGACTTTGATCTCCACGTGCAAGGAGTTCTGTACAGGAGCAGATGCACACAGAGACACCCAGGAACCAGCTCAAGCCGGCCTGACATTTGGCTCCGAAGCCTGGGGTGGAGAAAGGGTGCTGAAGCAGTTTCAAGATCAGTGCGATATGACCAGCCTGGGCAACGCCGGGCAAAAGAAGTTTGCACCATCTAAGGCAACTGAACAATCTTCAAGGGCAGCCCTCTACAGAGAACCTTACCATAGTAACTGATTACATTGACCTACGTTTGCAAATTTGGTTAACGGACAGACAGGCCAACAAACTGCCAGCAGAGTTGTGATCCAGCAAGCCCACCAGAGCCTTCCAGCTGCACGGCGGCCTGCCACGTTCTCAGTAAGCCCAGTTTTTCTGCCTCCCAAGCTGGCCGCTCTGGAGCCCTTCTTACCAGCGTCATGCCAGAGTTCTTACCAGTTAGTCGTACATGCCTGTTAGGGAGCAACAAGAACTTAGGATGGTGGGAAGCACTGAGAGAAGAACGAGCGGGCTTCCAAAAAGATTCTGCTGTTCACCGCAGTACTGGGAGGGCTGCTTATGAATGGCTCTTTGCTGAAGTCGAGGCCACGTTAATAACGACACCGAAGGGCTGTGAATATGTCAGAACGTGACTTTGCCATGAGGAGTGCTCATTCAGGGCTGTTCAGATTAAGCAAAACAGAGAAGAGGAAAGCCCCACCAACCCACGGCAGACAGGAGGGAGTGTGGCTCAGTGGTGGAAAACTTTCTTTGCATACTGAGAGGCCCAGGCTCAGTTCCCAGCATACCCAGTTTGGAGAATGACAAACAGCAGCGCCGGGAAAGATTTCTGCCTGGGGACCGCACAGCGCTGCCGATGGTCAAAACAGACCGTGCTGGGTTGAGGGTCTGAGTCAGCACAAAGGGGAAATCATTTGTCTGACTTAGAACAGGCTGAAAGCAACGTTGCATCTCCCTTCCCTTGTACCTTGGCTCCGCTCTGCGACAGGCTCTCCTCGGAACACATAAATAATAAAGATGGAAGTGCCCCTGAGAGCACACAGAGTGCATAGCAGTGCATGATCGTCCTTGAGCACCTGAAATTAGGGACAAGGGAGTCCAAAGATTTGACAGCAGGCCAGACCTTTACTTACAAGAAACGGTCCTAACAAAAAGTGTGCAAGGCATGGAATCAACACAGAGCGGGACCACAAGTGACGCCTGACACAGGTTGGACACTTGCCAGCTTCCCTCAAGTTTTGATGGGAAATGTAGGCAGCTTGGCGGAATGTTGGGCAAGTGACAGTTGAAAAGTCCATTGGACAGCAGTCGGAGAGCCAAGCTGCAAGACCAGGACGCCTCCATTTCCCATCAAAACTTGAGGGAAGCGGACAAGTGTCCAACCTGTGCCAGGCGTCACTTGTGGTCCCGCTCACAGTCTTTCCTTTTTAAACATTTGACAGAAACTGCCTACTCATTTGAAGCTTGCTGTAATTTTTATTTGTGGCCTCTTTAGTAATGAAGACTGCTAACCTGGTGTTCTTCTTTTTTTTTTTTAAGTATGATCTCAGAGATTTCCCTGAAATTTTGGCTTCCAGATTAGCAGGCAGACAGACTTCAAGCCCACAATAGCATCATCCATGTAAACCTATCTTATCAGCCACACCAAAGAGGGTAAAAACTAAATAAGCTAAGAACTAGGACTATGACCGTTCATTGGTTAATCTGATTTTAAAAGTTTGATCAAATAAAAGGTATGACCAATTAACTGGGAAACGCTACAAAAAATGACTGTTGCTTTCGTTGTGAAGTCTTTATCAAAACATGTTATGAGTTATGACAGGCACCCCATACAAACCCCATCAAATAAAGGGAGCACACCTCCCTTCTCCAAACCTTGTTTTATTCATATGCAAATTTAATTAATTAAACCCATACTGTTACAGTGCTACTCTGTGCAGGGCTACTTTGTGTAAGATTGCACATAGCCAACCGTGGTTTCTTTGATCAGGTGACAGTCTTAAGAAAGTGCTGTTTGCAAAGCTTGTTCTGCTGCCATCGAGCAGCGGTTGAAGTTCCACAGAATGTCCAGGAACATTCCAACTTCTGAAAGAGAAAGGCCAGGAAGACTTGGGGAAAAGCTTCTTTGAAGAGAAACAACTTACAACATGCAAAGCTTCAGAACGAAGTAGAAGAAGCCCTCCAGCTAACAACCACCAGGCCTTAAAAACACAAGCTGGCAGTGATAGTCACTAGTGTGTATGCCTGTGTGCATTGATGGGAGACGAGTCTATCAACAGCTTTTAGCCACTATGGCTAAATGGAACCTCCACAGTTGGGGGCAGTCTCTCTGAATATCAGTTCCTATGGAACTGCAATGAGGGAGGTCTGTGTCCTTCATGCCTTGATTGTGGGCTTCTTGGGGACGTCCGCTTGGCTACTACCAGAAACAGGAGGCTGATCTAGATGGACACGTAGTCTGGTCCAGAAGGGCTCACCTGAGGTTCCCACCCATAAAGGGCTGTACTACATGACCTTTTGCAAAGGCAACCTGTCTGCGGCTACCTGCCCACAGCTCTTCCTTGAAGCGTTACCACTGTCTGCTCTCTCCCTTTCATGCCTTGCCGGTATTTCGTGGTTTGACTTAAATTTAAATGTCAAGTCAGCCAGAAAAAAAACACAAAGCTCAGCATCTTTGATCAGGTGAGCCCAGGATCTGTTATTCGTGCAGCAGAAATATCTTGAAGCAGAACCACAATTCCAGAGCTCCAGAAGAAGAAGAAATACTTGGAAATACTTTACAGGGCTAGATTCACTTTCTCCAACCAAAGACAGTTGGATAGATTTCAGAAGGTTCTCGTCCTGTTTTTAGGAAGTGGATTGTTTAGGCTCACAAAAATTAGCAGAATCTGCTTCGTTCCAGCAGCACTGGAGAATACACCCATCTAGCAGGGCTTTGTTATGCACTCCCCATTATGAAGCTTAGCACCATTGCCGACACCTTAAAAACATAGAGAAGAGCCTTGCAGGATCAATCCGGTGGTCCATGTCGTCCAGCATCTGTTTTACCCAGTGGCCAGCCACATGCCCTACCCCTGGCAGTTCACCTGCTGGGCATAAAAGCAAATGCCTTCCTCCGCTATGACCTTCAGCATCCAGTATCTGGAGGTACACTGCCTCCAGACATGGAGGTTCCATGTAAGCATCATGGCTATTGATGGAACCTCTCCTCTACGAATATGTCTCATCCCCTTTTAAAGCTATTGTGTACCTGTTCTACACGGGTAGTGGAATGAGCTTAAGCTAACAGCTCTGACTCTAGAAAAGAACAAGAGTCCAGTAGCACCTATAAGACTAACATAAATTTGTGGTAGGGTATGAAGTTTTGTGAGTCACACGGCTCAGCTGTGACTCACGAAAGCTCACACCCGACCACAAATTTTGTTCGTCTTATGGGTGCTACTGGGCTCTTGCTCTTTTCTATTGCTGCAGGCAGACTAATGATGGACTAATGAGCCTGATGAATCTATCTTCATTGAGCCTGATGAATCTGTGGCCTAACAGCTTAACTGAATGTTCCCCATGCATTCTAGTGTTAGGGGAGAGGAAGAAAATGTTCTCTTTAAGCACTATTTGCCTTCACCATTGCGGAGAGCATAACTTTATCAACCTCTTTCCTCCCCGCCCCGCTTGCTCCAGCTGTCTGCTTTTTAAACTGAAAAGCCCCATACATGTGGCCTGCTCTTTTCTGCGGTTTCTTCAGCCCTACAGTAATAATAACATAACATTCAATTTATATACTGCCCTTCAGGACAACTTAACGCCCACTCAGAGCAATTTACAAAGTATGTTATTATTTTCCCCACAACAACAATCACTCTGTGAGGTGGGTGGGGCTGAGAGAGCTCTGAGAGAGCTGTGACTGACCCAAGTTCACCCAGCTGGCTGCAAGCAGAGGAGTGGGGAATCAAACCTGGTTCTCCAGATCAGAGTTCGGCCGCTCTTAACCACCACACCAAACTGGCTCCCTTTTTAATAATAACTGCGGTTATATATTGCTCTTCTAGAGAGATCAGTGCCCCACTCAGAGCGGTGAACAAGGGCCGTGTTATTATTATCCCCGCATTATGGCTGGGGAGCTGGGCTGAGAGGCTTCCTCAAGGCCACCCACTGTGCTCATGGCATTAGTAGGATTCGAATCAGCAGAGTGCTGATTCACAGCCCAACCACTTAACCACTATGCTATAGCAGCTTTTGTATATATGGCAACCAGAACGGGAAATGCTATTCCCAATGTGGCTGCTCCAGAAAGCTTCAGAACGGCATCTCAGTACTGGCAGATTATCTTCAACCCTTTTCCCAGCATGGGGGGGGTCACCTTTTTAACCACTGCTGCACACAGAGTTTGACATGTTCCTTGATAGAGCTGCCAGGATCCCCAAACCCATTTCTTGGTTGGTTACGTCCACTTCAGACCCCATCACCATATATTGATAGTTCAGATTCTTTGCTCTAAAGACACGCATTTCTTTGCACTTATTTATGTTAGGGAATTTTAATCTTTCATCCATTATGAGTGCTATTGAAGCAGGCCTACACACACTCGGGGGAAACATTCTTTCTTAGTCTCATAGGAGTCTCATAGTTAGAAAGTCAGGGAAACCTTACAAGAATCTCAGCATCTCTTATTTTTCGTTCCATTAATCACAATATAGCCTTGGAAAAGCAGTCTGTAAAGACCAAACGGTAAGAGAAGGCGCCAAACCTTTTACGTGTTTATATCAAGAAGTATTTACTGACTTGTCATCCAGACCCATTAGGAGCCATAATTTCTAAGACAGCATTTCCAAAGAATTGCTTGTTTAAACCCTGTGTTAACCTTTGATCTTTTATTCTGTAAACAATTAGCTGTAATAAGTATATAAGACTCTCTGCTGTGACTATTTTTTTATGCCTATGTCGGAACATGGCAATGTATCTGGGTTTTGTTAGAATAAAACTCATTTCTCTTTATGGATCACTGTTTTTTGGTGTCTTAGTTAATGTGGGCAACAGCTGTTGGGAGAAGTAACCTGAACGGCAGAGTACCTTTGGGAAATTTTTCCTTAACAATTTACATGGACCCTCAACCGATTTGAAGAACTTTCTAAATCAGAGACAAAAATCTGGAAAGTCACCAGCTTTGTTCCAGCAGACTTTTGCCATGGGCAGACCACAAATTTAGTTCTACAGGGAGTGGAACTCACCGCCTTTCATGACAGCGAGTGTAACAGTGATGATGAAGAGCGCCAGGACTATTGTCTCTCAGCCCCAAAGCTCAGCGGGTGACCTTTGACCCATCCCTCCCTTAGCCTAACCTACCTCACTGGGTTGTTGTAAAGATTAAAGGGAGAAGAGGAGAAACACTTATTCCTCCCCCAAGCTCCTTCAGTGAAGGCGGGGAATAAAAATGCAGCGGTTACGCACACAACAAAACGGAGGCATTTGTCACATAGGGCTATTCACACGTGGCTTATACGTTGCCACATTGACTTCAAATGCTTTTGGGGGCAGGAAATCGACGCTCTTTTCAGCTGCCTGTCTTTTCTCATTCACTCTGGCCCAAATGACTCAATCCTTAGTATCCTTTTGAGGCTACTGAAACTAGGAATGCTGATTCAGAAAAATCAGTTTGCTAGAAATGAGTGCTGAGCCTAGAAAAGAGATGGGTGGTGGGGCTCCTTTTAAAACTCTGGCTAGCTGCTACAGGAATTTGCTAGCCCAACTGGCACCAAAAAAAAAAAAGCACCTATTGCTTTTCTCATAAAATGATGAAGGCGGAGGGATTTTTCCCACCCTTATTGTTTCAGAAACCAACCAACCACATCTGAGAAACAGGGCCGCTAACTCTGCAGCTATCTAATCGCTTTTACAAGAAAACAGTTAAAAGGAGGGAATTTAAAATTATACACAAGATAAGGACAAGCCTTTGGGGGTTAGTGATTGTCAAGCTGCCTGAGGGTTCAAATGTATTTAAATATCTGTATGCTTTAAAACACCATCACCTAAAGGGACAAAAAACCAAACAGAAGAAAGACTCCCAGAAAATAGCTCTGTTTGACCTCAGTCCTTAAACATGTGGTGTCTAGGACCCTGATCTCAAAGTCAAATTCTTCTAGGAAGGAAGCTGTTCCCGTAACCCTGGGATCACCACCAAAAGGAAGCCCTGCTTTTTTGCCAAGTTGCCTGAACTTTGTGCAATGACAGAACACAGACCGGGGCTCCTGGCAGCAGGCGTAGGCGTGGGAGTGATGGATTGGGACCACAGTTGCAGCCTTGACCAGTGCAGCAGCTTGTGAAGGTGACAGTTCTGGGGAAAAGTATATTCACTTTGCAGTTCACTGCATGCCTAATTGTAAGGGAAGTGGAGGTGTTTGGCAGCTTCAAATGGGAGAGTTGGAGCAGCAAAGATCACAGGTGGGAAAACAAAGCTAAAAGGTTAAAATGGAGTAGACTTTAACAGGAAGGACCAAAGCTCACAACAAATGGATTTGTGGGTTCAAATCCTACTCTGCCATGGAAGCTGGCTGGGTGACTTCGGGCCCATCACCCTCTTTCAGGGATGGGGGGAGGATAAACGGAAGACTTATGTTATAAGCAGCTTTGGGTCCCACTGGGGGAGAAAAGTGGGGCATAAACATGTCAATAAATAAATCTCAACAAGCAAGCAGAATAGTAAAGAGTCCAGTAGCACCTTTAAGACTAAGCAACTTTATTGTGGCATAAGCTTTCAAGAAACACAGCTCTCTTCATCACATGCATCATGCATCTGACGAAGAGAGCTGTGGTTCTCGAAAGCTTATGCTACAATAAAGTTGGCTCATCTTAAAGGTGCTACTGAACACTTTACTGTTTTGCAACTACAGACTAACACAGCGAACTCCTCTGGATCTAGGAAGAAGAGCTCATCTCCCACCTCCACAGTGCTGGAGGGTCTGCTCAGGTTCAGCTGGGCTGTCGAAACCACAGATGTAGATGGGTGTCTGCCACACCCATCAGCAACATCACCATGGCCCTGATCCCAGGCGAGCACTTACTGCCAGCTCAACAGGGGCCGCCTGGCTCAGTTTGGCTCCTGGCTACCAGTGGGTCTTCCCCAGTAAGTAAGTAAGCAGTAGCAGGTTGCTGAAGGGAAGACAGAGACACCCCCCCCCGCCCCGCCCCGCGGCTTCAAATATTAAAAGGGGAGAAAGGATTAGCTTCATCCCACACATTGAACCAGCCTAGAAATCACATCCTTGGCCGTTTCCAGATGGCTTACCTGCACCCAGTACGTCGCGCCACGTTGCGGGGAAAATGCGAAATATCGCGTTTTCTCACGCAAGTTTTGCGCGACGTCGCGTGGAGAAACAATGGCTGCACCGGTATGCAGAAGAAAAG
Organism: Eublepharis macularius; assembly: GCF_028583425.1. NCBI lineage: Eukaryota > Metazoa > Chordata > Lepidosauria > Squamata > Eublepharidae > Eublepharis > Eublepharis macularius. Next base: position 2,498,041 of record NC_072806.1, read on the forward strand.
AAAAACCAGGTGCAAAGTGGAAAAATTTGTTCAGGTTTTGTGACACTTGAAATACTTCCTAGAAGATCCCCCGACTAAACTTTTAAGCGAAACGCGTAGGGATCTACAAAACTTGAAAAATATTTTTCCGCTGGCACCTGGTTTTTCTTTTCTTCTATTCCGCAGCAGCACAACCTTCTGGTTCCAGATGTGTGGGTGCGAATGGGGTTACTCCGCTGGGCGCATGCTCAGAAGCCGCACCTGGGTGCTGAAAGCAGGACCCCGGACGGAGGGAGCAGGTCCCAAATTAAAGTCATGCCCCGGGAGAGGCTCCTGTGCTTTTCACAGCTGCGTTCAGGCATTCGTCAGGCGCCGGGCTTTCCTTCCCGTTGCGTCTCCCTCTTGTCTTGAGGAAAGCTTGACACCAAATCCCGTCTCATGCAGCTCTTGAAGGCAAAAGGCGGGGGGAGAGGTGGGAAGCACTTGCTCAAAGAGGCCTCTCCCCCAGGTAAGAGCGAGCGGGGCGCCCCAGCCCAGCCGCCCACCGCACGAGACGGGAGGTCACCGGCACCCCGCAGCGCCCAGAAGGGGGCCGGTGAGGAGCCTCGCTGGGAACCCCCCGAAGACGCTGTCAAGGACGCCTCGAGAGGGGCCAGCCAGGCGGGGCAGGGGGGGAGGCGGCCGCCCCGCCCCGCCCTTCCCAGGTGAGCTTCCAAGAGCAGAGGCAGAACAGAGTCCGACCCGAGGCCCAGCGAGGCCGGAGTCAACGGGAACGGCGGCCCTGCCCTGCCCGGCCTTCACAGGAGAGGCTGCCCAGCGAGGGCGCTTGAGCGCGCAGCCCTCGAAAAGAAACCGGGAAGGGGAATCCGAGCTCGCTCGCAAGGGGCCCGGAAGGTTTTTCCTTTAGACAAGTTTTAAGAGCGAGATTCGGGGTCAGTTGCGCCGGGAAGACCGACTCGGTTGCCAGGGAGACGCTCCTTCGAGCGTCTTCAGAAGGGAGCCCCGACTCTCCGCAGCGCATTCCCTGGCAAGCGAGTTGGTCTTTCCGGCGCGGCGGGACTCGAGTCTTGCTCTCCACCTGCAGAGCAAGGCCAGCCACGCGCCGAGAGGCCTGCCTTTGGCCGCAGGCTGTTCGCCGAAGCCCGCCACTCCTCCCCGCAACCACGGGCGCCCCCGCCCGGCGCCTCCGCGCCCGCGCCCGCGCCCAGGGCGCAAAAGCCGCCGCGGTGCCAAAGGCAGGCGCGCGCGCTACGCCTGCACCTCACCTGGAGGGGCGCCGCCGCGACCCCCTGCAGAAGGCCCAGCGAGAGCAGCAGGAGCGGCGGAGGGCTGCGGCCCCCCATGGCCTACAGCCTCCTCTCCCCGGCCGCCTGCTCCGACCGCGCGGGGAAGGAGGGCTGCGCGCCCCTCTCTCCACGGCGCACGGCAGAGCCGAGCCGAGGCGGAGTGCGGCTGGCGGAGGGCTGCCCGGCGGAGAAACTCTACGCTGGGCAAGGGAGGTCGAGAAGACTCGGCCCCCTCCCGGCCGCGGCCAGCCCCGCAACCGCAGCGCTCCACCCCAAGAGCCGGTGGCGTTCTGAAACCCCAAATACTAAGAACAGAAAAGCTCAGCCTGCCCTGTGGGAAGCGCTTGCTGGAAGCCTCTGAAGTGGCTTCCCCGCCGCATTCCCGTTACCCCCCCTTTCTTTCTATTCTCTGCCTGCGAAAGAGGTCTCGTCGCCCCAACCCCCCCCCCCCGTGTCTTTAAGAGCCGTTTAGGCTGCAGTCGCCAACTGGACGCTGGACTACAAGTCAGGGTTAACTTTCAGCCGAGTTAGTTGGCCATCTGTGCAATGCAGTTGTTTCACAGCTGTCCTTCTCTGCTTAGGTGGGCACACAGCACTGTGATACCTTTAGAAGTGACAAAATAGTAAAGAGTCTAGTAGCACCTTTAAGACTAACCAACTTTATTGTAGCATAAGTTTTCGAGAACCACAGCTCTCTTCGTCAGATGCAACTTTATTGTAGCATAAGCTTTCCAGAACCAAAGCTCTCTTCATCAGACACATCTGACAATGCATCTGACGAATAGAGCTGTGATTCTCGAAAGCTTATGCTGCTATAAAGTTGGTTAGTCTTAAAGATGCTACTGGACTCTTTACTATTTTGCAGCTACAGACTCACACAGCTAACTCTTCTGGATTTAGAAGTGACAGTGATCTTTTCCTTTTTGGAAGCAGGCAAGACTCCACCCCAAGTTCTCTCTCTGAAAGCTTTGGTGCGTCAGATCAAATGCCCATCCAGGCCAACAGCACCCTGATGTTTCTAACTGCTGCTGGCGAGATGCCCTTTGCTTGTCCCACATCAGCTATTCCAAGGCGCACTGCCCCAGAACATGGAGGTTTCATGTTGTAGGGAAAAAATTAAACAGGCATCTTGCGGCACTTTAACAATGGTCAGGTTTTTATTCTAGCAGAAGCTTTTGTGGAAAAAGCTCTAGTTTATGAAAGCTTATGTGAGAATAAAAATGTCTTTAAGGTACCACAAGATTCCTGTTTAGTTTTGCAACAACAGGCGCACTCAGTTATCATGCCATGGAGGGGTCATACTGTGGAGGGGCCTTGACTCAGTATCGACTCACTTGCAGACTCAGTATCGAATCACCTGCTAAAAATACCAAAATGAATGCAGCTAATACTGGAACTGCATTCAGTTCCAATTTAACATAGTCATTAGTTAATGGACTGCAGATGATCCTATACCTTAACACAGCTAGCGAAGTTGTGCGCACCTCTTAAAGAAAACATTTACAGGCAGGATTGTAAACTACACAGGTGCGTGTAGTAGAACACAGCCCTACATTTTGTGACAGCAAACACTGCTTTCTGCAATTGGAATACATGAGTGCAATTTGCATGTATTTTGCATCATATACTTGGGCTTCTCTAGTGCTGAGGAGCTATGCAGAACGTCCTCCCAGACTTCACCCCCACCCTGTTTCTGAGATTCCACAGGCAGGGCTTTTTTCTGGGAAAAGAGGTGGTGGAACTCAGTGGGTTGCCAGCACAGGGGGCAACTCTTGGCGGGAGGTGGTGCCTCTGGTACCACGTGCGTGTGCAATGTGCACGCACGCTTCCAGAACCAATGACGTCACTTTGGGTCAGCTGGAACAAGGAGGGAGTTTTAAATCGCCCTCAGCAAAAATGATCACATGGCTGGTGGCCCTGCCCCATGATCTCCAGACAGAGGGGAGTTTAGATTGCCCTCCGTGCCGCTCAGCAGTGCGGTGGGCAATCTAAACTCCCCTCTGTCTGGAGATCAGGGGGCGGGGCCACCGGCCAGGTGTTCATTTTCAAGAGGTTCCGGAACTCCGTTCCACCACTTTCCACCAAAGCCCTGTCCACAGGTAACAACCACCTGCTTTCCACCTTTTTTCTGTCAGGGCTTCAAGACAGGGATGTTTGCTTGCTGCATTTCCAGGGGCATGGATTGCAGGTATCTCTAAAACAGACTGGGAAACTGTACCCCCAAGCATGCATGCACCACAGAGCCAAAATGGGGTGGGGGCTGGCCCTCTGGGGGAGAACCCCAGCCTCCCTTCATGGATTTCCTCTACTTTTTTAAGAGAAGCAGATCTGTAGCGTCTTCATTGTTTCATTACAAGTAAGGTGGAAACTCTTTGGGATAGTATCCCACCCACCTGGTAACTTAGAAGAAAGCAGTTCCAGGAAAGGTAGTTGTGTTAGTCTTTCACAACAAACATGAGGAGTCTTGGGGCATTTGCCACCTGCTGTACCCACAGTGGTTAAGTAGTTGGGCTGTGAGCCAGCACTCTGCTGGTTCGAATCCCACCGTTGCTATGAGCTCAGCAAGTGGCCTTGGGGAAGCCACGCTTCTCAGCCAAGCTCCCCAGCTGTATTGTGGGGTTATAACAACACTGACTTTATTCGCTGCTCTGAGTGGGGCACTCATCTATCCAGAAGAGCAGTATATAAGCACAGTTGTTATTATTACTATTATTATTTCTAGAAGTCAGCAAGCCACTGAGTTAAGCATGAGGCCTTTACATTTTTTCATGCATTGAATAAAGCCTAAACATTTCAGACTGCCTGTCTTCAGACCAGGTCTAGCTGATACCTGTTCAATCTTACCACCCCCTCTCCCCAGTTTATCCTTAAGCCCTCGCCCTCCTGAACGTTTCTGGCTGCAGGCCTGATGTCCAGTAAATGAAAACCGCAAATGAAAAAGAAACATTGCTCTTTGTTTCAAAGCAAGACCGAAAAAAGCATCAAAAAGAAAAACCAACCGTGAAAAGAATGATTGGGTTGCGATATTTGCTGTGCGTTGAAAGCGGCCGGGTCATTGTTGAAAAATGACTACCTTGAGAGAGTTGACAAAACCCCAGATATCCCAAACTGGCTTCTCTCTCCCCCACCCTCCCAACTGGGCAGAGGGTTTGCCTTATCTAAGGGCAGAGGGTTTGCCTTATCTAAAGCGGCTTCTGAATCAGTTTCCGTTTGCACTCGCAAAGGGTTATCAGCATTCTGAGCTGGCGGTGGCTCTCGTCACTAGTCTGGTTTGCTTATTCTCTGCGGATCACCACATCTGAAGTACTGCACGTCCCATGGAGGCCTCCAAATCATTTTTTAAAAAAACTGGTTACTTCTGCACATCCATGCAGCGGTACTGAATGCGCAAGAGGAAGGGTTGCTAATCAGAAGAGGGGATACTGAGCTAACTGGAGTGGCTGTGAATGGCGCATAGCATGCAGAATAGCCCAAGTTAAACCTGCCAAAGATTTCACCCAACTTTTTATTATTAACCAATTTTATTTTATTGTAGCATAAGCTTTCGAGAATCAAGTTCTCTTCATCAGATGCCTGATCCGAACTGATGAAGAGAACTTGATTCTCGAAAGCTTATGCTACAATAAAATAAAATTGGTTAGTCTTAAAGGTGCTACTGGACTCTTTTTGATTTTGCTACTACAGACTAACACGGCTAACTCCTCTGGATCTTTTTATTATTGTTTGCTTTGGAAAAGGTCTCTGCCATAGTTTCCTAGGATTTTGGATACTTTGGTTTCGTGGGTACAACGGAGGGCTGCAGCAGACCACAGCCTGTTGGCCTGATTGCTGTGCAAGAGGTTCCCTGGAGAATTTTTTGGCTTGCAAGGTGCTGCTTGCGTGTAACCTCTGTTGCAGTTGTTTTGAGTGAACAAAGCACCTGCTCTCTGGTGGTGGCCAGGTGTGTTCTGTCTTGTATCTTTGGGTAGGCAAACAAATGAGTTCTGCTCCGGGCAGAGGAACGTTCTTCTAACCAAAACTTCAGGCTTTCTGGTTATGATACTGTTGATTTTATCTTGACCACTCTCTCCTTTGTCACCTCTCTCGATATGAGAACACTGAAAACACCCTGAATGACCCTGACTGGGATACAGAAAAAGAGCATTTTCTTTAACTTTTATCCATTTTAAAGCTATGGGAGAGACAGTGTGGGGTAGTGGTTAGAATGTTGGACAGAAGAAATTGGCATTCAAATTCCCCAGTCATGAAGACTTACCTTGAGTCTCTCTCAGTGTAAACTCACAGCGTAGTTGTGAGGATAAAAGTGTAGATGTTCTTATTGTACTTAATTCATCCTACCGTACTCTAATAATCCCATTTTCCTTAAAAAGAAATCATAGTTTGATTTGCCCCCCGCTTCCTTTAGCTTATGGCTTCAGTTTTAGACAAGCAGCCATCTCCCCACCACCTCCAATAACACAGATGTCAGTATACTGGCCTGCCTTAAAGGCTTGTTGTAAAAACGTTTGGGTTTCCAGACCCATGTGTGGCATGGGGCAAAACAAATGCTGATAATTACCCGTGCAGCAGACTTTCCTTTTTAAAAGACCGAACGATCGATCGCTGCCCTCCACCTACAGGGGAAGCATTCTCTTCCCTCCTTCTTCTCCGTTGTACCTTTGCATAGGTGTGAGTGTGTGTCAATCACTCACTACTCTTCTACGGGTTCATGCCCCCCACAAATAAACTGGTGCAATTCCTTTTCCCTGCAGAAATCCCATTGGCCAGGATCACAACCTGAACACAGCCAGCAGCCCGTTTGTTTGGGCTGGACTGAGACGGATGGAGCAGCAGCACCAAAGGGTGTGTTTTAATATTCTCAGGGGCATTTTGAGGCAGGGGGTCCATTTGCATGTGGCTGTTAGCTGCAGTTCAGCCCAAGCCTTGGCACCAGGGAAGGTGAGAAACCGAGCCAAATGCAAGCTCCTTCACTGCTGTGCTTTGTAACTTTATTGGCACCTAGATCCGGTTGCTGTGGCGCAGCGGACAAAAGGCCCAGGCCCCGTTCTCCAAGCTAAGCCCTCAGCCACTGGCTCTTTGGCGGGCCCATGGCTGCAGTCCTCTCTGGCTCTCCGACCATGGCTTGGCCCAACTAACGTAGATTGGCAGCGGCAGCAGCAGTTTAGCCAAGAGGCTCCTGGATCACGGCACCGAGCACCGCCTCGGTGGCCTCTCTACTCTTCTCCCATGTCGTCCACCACCGGCAGATTGTCGTATGACTCAGAGTCCAAGCTGAGTGGAAGAGAAATTTCAGAGTCGTGGGGGTTAGCAGACAAGAAACTCTGGGACTGTGGGGTCAAGCCAGACCTCTTGAGGCTGCCGGGACAGTCCTCCGGCATGCAGGTGCTGCAGTCTTGCAAGGCACAGGGCCTCTCTTCCCAAAACTCGCTGTCCTCGAGGCCGAGTGTGACGTTAACAGCCCAAGCCACCACGTGCCGGATGCGGGCCTGCTTGTGCAGATTGCACATGCAGATCCAGGGCTGCCAGCTGCTCCAATGGACAAGCTTGTCCCCTGCAGAGAATAACACACTTGGCAGGGAGCCACGGCCCCAGATCCTAACCTCCTTAGGGGGCAAGAGGAGGGGGGGACTGCACCCCAGGGGCCCAGAGAAGGGGACTGTCCCCCAACTGCTGGGTTCACACCACCATCATGCAGGCGGTCTCTTGAATCAGCCAGTGGTTGAGATGAACATGCCTGGAGGACACCGAGAACTGGCCCTGAGCCAAGACCATTGAGCACAGCTGGGGCTCCTTGGGCGGGCTCTCCAGGATCTTGGGCATCGACGGGGGCCTGGACAGCTGCAGGCCCCTTCCTGAGACTCAAGACCCTCCCCAAAAGCATCACTAGCGGAGTTGAACAAGGTGGGGCAGTAGGTGTACCCCCAATCGGAGGACAGGTCATGGTGACTTAACAAAGCTGGAGGCTTCAGCAGCGGATTGGGTAGAGAATAAACTTAAGCACCGGAAGTGCATCCTCCCTCTTTAGAGGCAGTCTACCTGCAACTGGCCTGTTCTGGGTCCTCTTGCCCTCAAAGAGCGATGCCCCTTTCTTCCCCTGCTGTGAGGGCACACGCCTCATGCAGCAACTGAGTCGGTCCCAGCAGCAGATAAAGGGGAGGGGGGACTTTACCGACATCTATTCGTAAACTGGCAGATCCGACGCGGCCCGAGAGCCAGAGTCTGGAACTCAGTAGCAGCCACATGACCAGCGGTTGCCTCATCTGCTCTGGGACAGAGACCTGTAACTCGGAATCCTGCTGGAGCAACGGAGCTTGCTGCCACGGCAACCTCCCAAGGAAGCAACCAATCAGAAGCGGGCATTCTGGGCAACATTCTCAGCATCCTTTGAAACATCGCTAAGGCCAGGCGCTCCAGTAGTTTGGTGACAGGAGCAGTTATTTCTGAGCATGCCAAGGACTTCAGGGAAAGACTTGACTCCCTTTTAAGATCAAAACTTCCTCAAACATTTGCCTTGGTTCTGCGGAACTTCCTCCCACAGGAAACCCACTGGCATTCAATGTTTAGCCTTCCGGAAGTAAGTAAAACCATTTTTATTGAAAAGTAACAGTTTTAAACTCTCTCCCTGTTCAAGTACCATTTGGAAAAAAAGAACTTTGAAAATTGTTTTAAATTCCCTGGTCTTTGAGGAACAAAGTGTTATTTTTATTTAAAACCCCGTAATTAGTTGAAATGTGTTTTGCGGCAGGAGCCTCTGTGGGCTGTTGAGCTTGCAGGTGGAGAAGAAGCCCCAGTCCTTAACACCAGGCTCCTTGAACGCCCCATTGGTGGTGGTGGTGGTGGTGGAAGGAAGAGGAATCACTTCAACTGGAAGGCACCGTGTAGCTGGGCAACTTCCGGTGACGCCACAGACGAGAGACGTTGCTGAGCTCAAATGCGGTCAGATGGGACAGGTTGAGGAGTTCGTCAGTCCTGGTTCCGCCAGATACTCTAGACACAGAATTCTGGAACTCAGATCAAATATTTGGGTTTAAAAAATGGGTATCATGACCTTGGAGGCAGGGATAGGGTGTACTATACAGGCAATGTAGTGCAGTGGTTATGGTAGGAGACTAGAACTGAGGTAACCCCCAAGTTCAAATTCCAACTCAGTGAATAATTATAACAGTGTGCTTATATACTTGCTCTTCTAGACAGATTAGTGCCCTACCCAGAGCAGTGAACAATGTCAGTGTTGTTGTTATCCCCACATTACAGGAGGTGATGTGGGGCTGAGAAAACTGGCTCACCCAAGGCCACCTGCTGAGCCATGGCAGAAGTGGGATTCAAACTAGCAGCGTGCTGATTCACAGCCCAGCCACTTAGCCACTATGCTACAGCAGCTTTTGGGTGGCTTTGGGCCAGCCTCCTTCTCTCTCTCTCTCTCTCTGCTTTTCCTGGAGTGTGTGTGTACGTAAAGTGCCGTCAAGTCACAACTGACTTATGACGACCCCGGCAAGGGGCTGCCGTTGCCTTCCTCCGCAGCCTTCCTCAGTCGCCTCCCATTCAAGTACTGACCCTGCTTAGCTTCTGATATCTGATGAGATCGGGCAGTGCCATGCCGCCTTCCCCCCAAGCTTTACCTTGTATGACATATCAAATAATTTTTTTTAAAAGTTGCCTTATGTACTATCTGTTGCTTTAAATACACGCTCCTATGTGCAACCGGTGCTTCATATGGTCTAATGTCAGTCCTAGAATTGCTTATGCTCTGTTTCAGCATTTCTTCAACTCTGTATTGGATTCTTGCTAATGCTGTGTCTTTGTAAACTTGCATTTATTTGCCCTATAGCATTGTTTATGGAAATGTCTTTGATATTTACTGTACTAATTTCACACTGTGTAATCTGCCTTGAGTCTCAGCAAGAATGGCAAACTATAAATGACATAAATAATGAAATAAAATAAAAACGTAGCATAAAGATGCAATAAACAATATTGCAATTTAATTGGCACCAAATCTGCCATCTTTTAGGTGCCTGTAAACCCAGCTTGCCCCAACTAACATGCCCCCCAATCAATTTAAAAATCTTCCTTGAAGCAATCCTAGAAACAGTTAAGGAAAACTCAATTTCCGCTACTTGTATAATATCAGGCACATCTGCTTAAGCCCCCCAACCTGCATCACGGATTCTGTGTTCTTACCCCATCCGAATGGCCAGAAGGCTTGGCAGCCAGGGCGCCTTGGAGGTCGAGGCTGCTCAATGCGGGGCTGAAGGCTTGGATGGGGTTCTCCCAGCCGGCCAGGCAGTGCTGTTGGAACAGAAGGGATGGCCTGAGGCAGAGGACGAACCCCCCAAACTGAGGAATCCCTAGAGCTTGCTCAAGCGAACCAAGGTGGATTCACGGAGCCCAGCATCCTGGCTCCAGCAGTGGGCAGCCATTGACTTCTGGGGAACACACAAGCCGGGCCATGAAGATCTCAGCTCCTCCTCCATTGTGGGCCCATCTCGTGAGGTACACTCTCTCTAAACATGGGGGTTCCATTCAGCTGTGATGACTAAGAGCCACTGTGGGCTCCTCTCTCCTCTTCCACCAGCTTTTAAAATCCATTGACTTCTGGGGAACACACAAGCCGGGCCATGAAGATCTCAGCTCCTCCTCCATTGTGGGCCCATCTCGTGAGGTACGCTCTCTCTAAACATGGGGGTTCCATTCAGCTGTGACGACTAAGAGCCACTGTGGGCTCCTCTCTCCTCTTCCACCAGCTTTTAAAATCCACTTTGAAAGTCATGTAAGCCATCCATACATCTTGGGGCAATGAGTTCCACAAGTTTATATGCATGCTGCATACAGGAGGATTTCCTTTTGCCTGTCCTCAGTCTACTCTATTGGGTGCCTCAGAATTGGAGCATGATGGGAAAGCGAGAAAAACATTCGCTCTATCCTGCTCCTCCATGGCCTGCATGATTTTATAAACTATCACTTACCTCCGTTTACATTCTTTTTCCTAAACTAAACAGCCCAAACTGTTTAGCTTTTCCTTAATAGGGAAGGTGTTCCGAACTCTTAATGGTTTTGGACGCCCCCACTTCTGAACCGTTTCCTGTCCTACAGTATCTGTTTGGGAAGGGTACAGAGTCCTCTCTTCCCCTTCAGCTTCTCTCTCTGACCGGCATTCTGGCCTCTGCGCCCAACTCTTTTTGCCAGCAGCTGCCCCTGCCCTTCGGCTCGTGTGAATTTTTCCCTTTAACCAATTTGTCCATGCAGAGCCCTCTCGAACAGAGATTTATCAACAGTCTGTTGCTGACAACCTCCCCTGAGTAGTCGTAACATTCCTGTGATATCACAGCGGCTCACATGGCAGTCGAGCCCCCCTTAGCAGCGAGAGCCAGTTATGAGCATAGATTAGAAATCCCAAGATGATAAAGGCAACAAACCTCAGGACTGGGGCTAAATTGTCCCCCACCCCGTCCTCACATTTTTGTGCGTGTGTGTAACCAATTGCAATTTCCTTTACTGTTCTCTGTAATGTGACCTTATTTGGGTTTGGTGCTGGCCCCAAATGCCAAAGAGGGGGCAGATTTCCAGGGGAAGTCATGGAGGAAATCTCCACGCACCATCCCTTCAGATCAGCTTCTGCCAAAACTTAAGCCAGGAGAAACTCACGGAGGGCAATGCCAGGTCATCTGCTGGCTCGTAGCTTTTCCTGCGATGGATTTTGTGCTTGTAAGCGGGCAGCAGGGTGGACCGCGGGATGCTGACCCTACAAAAAAACAAAACATCCAAGAGTGGCAACCACATTTATGGATGAAGGACTGATGTGTGAAAAGAGGCACTTTTCGATTACATAAGCCAAGAGCGGTTCTTCATTCTGGTGCAGTCTTCTCGATAGTGATTTCCAACACACAAGAGCAACAAAAGGAGTGCTTCAGCATGGTTTTGTGCAGCCCAAGACTGATCCTGTTTGCCCCCTTGGGCACCGCCAGAAACAAACCCTTTCAATTTTGTGCGCTTTGCACGCTTACCAAATTTGGACTCACCTGACAAAGGCTGGTTCCACCAGAGTTTCCGGAGGCCGCCGAGTCCTCGGGGTTTTGCAGACGGGACAGGCAGACGCTGAATCCACCGGCACAGTAAAAAGGCGCTTGTTTAGGCGGTAGCAGAAGATGCCTGCAAGACACACCCAAAACTGCTGCAGGCCAGGTTGGGCGCGCTTCGCACTTCTCCTGGTCTGCTGCGGTCAGAATCTGGTATGATACTGGGGCACAGATTTCCATGTCTTGGGGCCTGAAGGCTTCTGAGTGAAGCTCAAAACCAGAGACCTCTCCCTAGCCTGAGGAAGACAGACCAGAACTTATTTATTTATTTACATTTATATTCCGCCCTCCCCGCACCGGCAGGCTCAGGGCGGATCACATTTGTGTACATTAAAAGTACAACCACGGTTTAAAAACATAATAGATACAGTATAAATATTTTAAAAACCAGCACAAAGCAGTTCATTAATCCATTTCCAACCCTCACTGAAAGAAGGAGGAAATTTCTTTTTTGGAGGTGGATCTTCAATAGGGAGGGCCCCGTTTTACCCTATTTTGGCCAGCGGGGGCCCTACCCAGCATCAAACCAACACCTGGCAGAACAATTCTGCCTTACAGGCCCAGTGGAATGATAGCAAATCCGTCCGGGCCCTGGTATCATTAGACAGAGTGTTCCACCGGGTTGAAGCCAGAACCGAAAAGGCCCTGGCAGCAGGATAGCTACACTGGCAGAGGCCTCTCCCAGCCCCCGGGGAGAAACAATGTCTCATGGCACATAGGCTGTGTCCTTTTGGCACCGAGGGATAGAGACTGAGCCCTCTGGTTCATGCACACATGGAACTCTTTGTGGGCCACAGAGAAAGGATGGGAAGAGGGAGCCTGACCGTACACTGATGAGAAGTGGATTCTCTCTCCGATTCTTGCTCAAGAACCGAGGAGCCCAGAGCCTCTGACCTGTTGGGAAACAAACGGGCAGAGGATCACTCTGAGTCCTGCGGTACTGCTGATGTAAGCGGGTGCTTTCCGTCAGACTCTTGGAAACAAGAACGTGCCAGATCTCCGCTCCCCAAGGAACCAGAGATCAGGGCTGAACATTACGGGGGAAGGAACCAGAGCTGGCCTGCAGAGCAAGAGGAGGGTCAATGCCCAGCATCTCTAGTTAAAGGATCTCGAGAAAAGACCTCTCTCTACCATGGAGAGCCAAGAGACAACGATCCTGAACTAGACAGACCAAAAGTTAACTCCTCGGAAAGCAGCTTTGGATCCCAAACAAAGACAGATGATGCAAGGTAGCAATAATTTTTTTTTAAAAAAAAATTCATTTTGAAAATGCAGAATAAATTGAGAAATAGGCACATTTATATAATATATGCATACGTGAACCCTGCATCTCTGGCCCTCACAAAGGAGATATCAGCCCCTTATCCTAGAGAACCAACTCAATGCAGACCCGTACCCTTAAAACGAAGAACGTCACTGAAGCCAACATGCCCTCCTCTTTCCCATTTATTTCTTTTAAAGTGGCCAAGTTACCCTGAGCCGCAGCTTCCAACATTATCCACAGGGACAAATAAACAAACAAACCAACTCACAACATGGGAACATAAAAGAAAATATACCAAGTCTTAACACGACAAAATAACTCAGTTTTTTAAAACAAAACCAGGAACAGCCAGAGGAAAGAAATTTAAACCATATTAGCTAGATACTGGAAGTATAAAAAAATGCAGTTGTCAAGAGAGAGAAGAGTTCAGTTATGGGCCTACCCCAAAACAAAGATAAGAATGGGGAATTTTACTGGGGATTTCTGGTCTACAGCCTCAACAAATAGAATTAACTCTTTCCCCCCACTCTAGTTGAAACTGGACAACAATTTAAGATGTAGTGTATGCTTCCTTTATATATATGCTTCCTTTAGAATATATTTTGATGTCTTTAAGTTCTTTTTTTGCAGTGTGATAAATTTTAAAGGAATTAGAAGAAAACTTACAAAACTTTGATACACACAAATCAAAATGTTGGTGGAAGCCACCAAGTTTTCACAGTTTAGGAAATTGTGGCACCACCACCGAGAAGACCCCGTCTCTAGTGACAGCTCACTTCACTTCTGAGGATGGGGGTGTGGCTTACTGTACTAGGCCTCCCTCTGGATATCTTAACTTCCAGGAGTTTAGTTTCTCCTTCTGGTCTGGCTACACGAGCTATACACACGGGGCCTTTTGCCTTCGTGCCTCAATCTCACCGTAAGCATCCATCGTAGATGCAAGCATCTTTGTTCACCCGCCGGAAGTCTTGCAGCTCAGAAAAATACTGCTCTGGTTTCTCTGACACTGAAGAGTCCATGTCTAGCAACCCTGGAAAGAGAAGGAAAGGGGTGTCCGAGAGAGCTCAGACCACAAAAATGCCGCTGCCAGGTCAAACCAAAGGTCTACATGCTCCTGTTTCGCCCAGGAGCCAATATGCAGTCATCCTGGCTTGGAACAGGTTCCATTTAGCTATCATGTAGCATCTTCTGGATTCTGGGTTTTCCTGCATTCTGGTATGTCTTGCCTTAGACGTTTTTCAGGTTGCATTGCTTGCCAGTTCTGTAATCCTAGCCCTACTGCATTGTTTATTGGATGTCTTATGCTCTCTGATGGAATTTTTTAAAATATTTTTTTATCTGCTGTGAGTCTCTGGGAGAAAGGCAGGCTATAGTTGATGCAAGCAAGCAAATAAATATCCCCCCAAGACCACTGCAGGATGTAGAAATCAAATTGCATTAGCTCACAGGAGGTGCCCTGGAACCCCTTCTGCTCCAAAAAGGTAAAGCAGCCACACCTGCAATCCAATCATATCCCAGGAAAGGACGAACCGACCATTCGTCTGCAGGGGGAGAGTATTCTTCAGGGTCTGACACAAACGTCACGCGCCCGGCCTCCTTCTGAAAGAGAAAATGCCACCCCATTTGCTAAAGGGCAGGGCCCTCTTCCAAACAAGAGCTCGCAAGTTCTATGCCAAGGGGACTGTGTGTGTCTGCAGAAATCAGTAACTTTGGGGTTGAGGTGAGAAGGGAGAGCATGCTGCAGCAACAAGATCGGGAAGATTCGGTTTAAGGGCTGACAGCTGCCAGCTCTTAAGACAAAGCAGGCAAAGGAGAAAACTGCAAACACCCACCTTCGTTTTCTCTTTGGCTTCTTTGCACTGCGGCGTGAGCAGGATCGATCTGGGAGTCTGCGGCATCCGAGCCGATGCTCTTGGCCCACAGCTGTCTTTGGCTTGCACCTGGTCTGGCTCCGCTCCAGCCCCCCGCCTGTCCCTCTCTGGGGGCCTCTGCATGTAAGCAGGATGCCTTTCAGCTTCTGTTTGGCTCACTGGAATGGATTTCCTGTCTGGGTCTCTGGAAGTGTTTTTTTCAGCGGCTCGGGCAGATTCTCCCACCATCACTCCCTCCTCAGCGCCCTGGGAGTCTGGAGGCAAAGATGCTTGGTGTACTTTTTCTTCCTCCTCTTCCTTGTGGGATGTGGTGGGTTTTGAGGGGGGCCCAAGGCCAGGCCTTGCCACGTGGGGACTTGCCTCCCTTGACACCCTGATCACAACGCTGGTTAAGTTTTCCGGAGCCTGGCCTTGGTTCCCTTTCTGGGATAGGAACAGAAGAAAAAGTATTTCCCAAATATGTATCAGCCTCCTACACTCCCGAAAGAGCCAGTGTGGGGGCAACGTCTAGACTGTTAGACTAGCACTGGGGAGATCCTAGTTCAAATCTCAGCTCTGCTGTGAAGCTTCGGGGTCATTCCTGGGCTGTTCTCTGATTGCACTGGGTAAGTTGCGGCTATAAGCAGCGGGGGATAACTATGCAGCTGCCCTGAGCTCCTTGGAAAAAGAGGAGGATAAAAATGTAATGGACAGGCACAGCCTTTCACCTAGAAAAACAAACTGCAGATTGTCTCCTGGTGTAGAGGATAGACTGTCGGGTTAGGATCTGGGAGACCCGGGTTCAAATCCCCACTCTGCCCTGGAAGCTCTGAGTCACCTTGGGCCAGTCACATACTCTCAGCCTAACCTACCTTATAGGGCTGTTGTGAGGATAAAATACACAAGAATAATGTACGCCATTTCTCCTAGTGGGGAGAAAAGTGGGGTAGAAATGAAGTAAATAACTAACTTAATGAACGTAACCCTGCACAGTTGTCCCTCTGCATACCCCTGTTTGGGGAACTGGGTCATGTCTGCTCTTTCTTTTTGATTGCAGAGGCGGAGGGAGAGATTTGCCAGGGAGACGTTTCCTGAATTCCTCTTGATTTGCCTTTAGTCTCTGCAGGAGATCTTGATTCTTAAGACGCAGTTTCTCCAGCTGTTCCATCTTCTGTCCCTGCTTGGAGAGAGAACAAGACAGGAGGCTGCAAGCAGAGCCCAAAACCCTCTCTTGATTTCCAAAACAACAGATCTGTCTAGGGGACTCATCTTCGGATACGGGACTGGGGTGTGCGTGCGCACACATTTCAGCAGGTGAAATACACTCTGTGCATGTTCAGAGGTGTCTCTCTGTGACTTCACAGATACTAGAGTTGAGCTTTAAGCTAAAATATCAGTCCTTCGTGTTCTTTCTAAAGCTGACGTCACTGAACTTCCAGCTTTAAATTGAACGCTGTTTCTTTTTTATGGACATAGAGGGGATTTTGCTAAGCACCTCCATGGTGAAAACTTTGAAATTTGAGTGGGACCAGGTTTACTGGGTGGGGGACTGTGCTGTCTTCAATCAGAAGGGGTGGGCAAAGAGAATCATGCTTGTTCAGAAGCAAGACGTGGTGCGTTTCCTCAGAACTAGAAACAGCATAAAAAACGTACCCAAGAACACCTCCTCCAGTTGCAGCCCTCCAATGTCAATAAAAGATGGGAGCTAGAGAATATCTTTACTGTGGCCCATACCGTTAACAGCGGGCATTCACCTCTTTGCAGCTGCTTAGCTGTTCCTCCTTCCTCTTTGCACCAGCTGTCAAGGGATTAATCCAGACTTCCGTGGGTGTGCTTTGTGCTGTTGGTTGCCATAGGACCTGAAGGAAACAGCTTTTGCCAGGAACCTCCAAAGAGTACAAACAACTTTACAGTTCATTGCTGATTCGATACAGAAACATCCAGAGAATGCAGTGGGGGAGGGAGAAAACCAGCCCCTAGGTGGTGGCTGTGCATTTATATACTAAATAACATTAGGAGACCATGACTTAAACTGGCTAACTGCAAGACTAACCAAGTGAAGTTTTTACACCGCAACCCTACGGAAAGTTACGCCAGTCTAAGTCCATTGACTTCAATGGGCTTAGACTGGAGTAACTCGCCATATGATGGATGATCGCAGTTAGTTTACTAATCAGAAGCAGGGCTTCACTGCAATTCAGGATCCAACCCCAACCTCTGTTTGCAAATCTTAGACACGCCCCCCCCGCCCCCCCCCAAGAAAGGATAAAAGAGCGCTCCTGAGTAGTGCAAAGTGCCTTTCTCTGCTGAACCAGCTCCGGAAATTCCTTGCCAGGGTCTAGAAGGCAACTAAGCCACTGGCTGAAGGGCAGGGGGGGGGACAAATTCTGATTTGAGGGGCTGAGATTTGTATCTTCTGACGCTATTGTGATCCACTGATCCACAGATATCCTGTTACCTCTCCAGCTAACAAGGCTGTGCTTGGGGGGGGGCAACACCCCCCACCCCAGCAGCTCCTGAATCAAGGTTCAATAGGCAACCCTCGCTCCAGCCCCATAGATCCTTAGCCCCATGGAGTCTCCTCGCACCTCGGGGCAGCCAGAGGCGCCCCCCTGCAAGAACTTCCCTGCTTCAAGGCCCAGGGAACCCTGAGCTGCCCCCAACTGGATAGACCCCCCCTTCCCTCCTCAGCCCCAGAGATGCTTTTCCCTTGCCCAGCAGCCCCACATGGTGCACCAGACTTCACTTTGCACAGAAACTTTCTTTGCAGCCCCCCGACCCCTTTTGCAGCCCCAGGACCCAATGGTGAGACCTCCCGAGCCCCTTGCCAGCCTCCACCCCGCAGCTCAGGCTCAGCCAAGCCCCCTTCTCTGGGCCAAACAACAACCAGCTTTTATCTCCCCCCCTCCAGCCCCCAGCCCGCACCGCCCCCGCCTTCCTCACTCATTCACTTTCTTGTCGGTTTCTTTTACTATGTAGCAACCGGAGAGCTTCCGAACGCGCCCTGATTGGCCAGCCCGGCCCCTTTTACCCGGCATGCAATGCACCAACTGCCCGCCCCCACGTTCCCTTTTAAAGGGACCTCCCCGCCGCCCATCTGTCCATTCGCTGCTCCGCCTGGGCACGGGGCTGGGGGCGCCTGGTAGGGCGCATGCCAGCCCTTGCTCCCCTAAGGGCGTTGCAACTTTCCTGAGCCACACACGTGCACACTAGGGTTGCCAACCTCCAGGTGCGTCCTGGAGAGCTCCCGGAATTACTGCTTTGGAAGGCGGGCTCTGTAGCAATTATATCCTCCCTAAACCCAGGTAGCCCCCCAAAATCTCCAGGAATTTCCCAACCCTAGCACCGCCCCCCCCACAAGGGTTGCCAGCTCCAGGCTGGGAAAGACCTGGAGATTTGGGGAGGGGGCTGGAGCTCAGCAGATTATAATGCTATATAGCCCACCCTGTAAAGCATATATTTTCTCCACGGGAACGGATCTCTATGGCCTGGAGCACAGTTGCATTTGCGGGAGACCGCCAAGCCTCACCCGGAGGTTGGGAACCATACAAAATGCAGAAAGTACAGTGGCAATTATAGCAGACAGGTCAGCGTGCAGGCCCACAGAATGCATAATGTTATATGGTAAAAAGCATGAAGAAAAGCACAAATCCAGTCCAAAATACTCTGCATTGGATTTCTGCTGGTTATAAATCTTTGCAAATTTGCCTGCATAGACCCCGTTACACTGTTTATTGAAATGCCCTTGATACTGACTGCACTGACACTGCGTCATCAGCCTTGAGTCTGTGAGAAAGGTGGGCTAGAAATAACTTAAGTAAATAAAACGATCCGGTCCAAGCACGTGTGAATCATGGTTGTTGTGGGTTTTCCGGGCTGTATTGCCGTGGTCTCTCTGTGACACTGAGAGATCTCTGTCTTTTGGTGCTACACCTCTGACGATGCCAGCCACAGCTGCTGGCGAAACGTCAGGAACTACAATGCCAAGACCACGGCTATACAGCCCGGAAAACCCACAACCACCATCGTTCTCCGGCCGTGAAAGCCTTCGACAATACACGTGTGAATCGCTGCCAACGGTCAACGAACCGGCAAAACGCAATGGATCAAACCAGCCATTGTCAGTGCCCATTCAGCGCAAGTCCAATAGTACCAAACCTCCACTCTGGCTCAGCAGCTGGAGTTTCCCTTCAACGCTTTTCAACTGCAAGAGATTTGCAGTTGGGCCCAATTTAAAAAAGGTATTAGCCTACTTTTGTAGATGGAGTCCTTCCTCTGGAGCAACTTGGGGACTTGCAACCTTCACCTATTCTACAGATTTCTGCTGAAGTATTCCTCTAAACCCCAGAACATATTCTAGCCTTTGGAGTGCCCACTGCAACCGCACGCAAAGCATACACCCACCAGATCTTCCACTGCTCAATGCATTTCACAATGGCCGCTGGAAACAGTGGCACTCCAACATCAGTGGTTTGAGCACATTGCTGGAGCATGAAAAGGAGGGAGGGAGGGAGGCAGGGAGGAGTGGCCGGGATTGCAAGTGGTGGGCAACTGGTTTGTGTGTAGGATTTCCTGAGGAAGTGATGGACAGCCCCTCTAAATGCAACAGCAAATCATAAACTCAACTAGCAAAGTATTGTTAGTGGCTGCTCTTTCCAAGATCTTGCTCCCAGATGCCTTTTGGACCCAAAAGGAGATGTCTGCATGGATGTAAGCCGCCCCCCCCACAAATAAATATGCTGCAAGAAGGGACCTTCTGAATCTCAAAAACTTCTACCCTGAAAGTCTTGCTGGTCTCTAAGGTGCCCCTGGACTCAGATTCTGCTGCTCTAATGCAGACCAACATGGATACCCCCCTGAAACTCTTTAAAGATATGCTGTTGTAAGAATCAAGCGCAAAAAAAGTGGCTGTACCTGTCATAAGTTGTCAATAAATAAGGGACACCACCCACGGGATATCAAACATTAATTTCATATATTAATGAACAATTCCAAATATTTGACAAAATATTCAAAGTGCAAAGTGCTCAAAACTATTTCAGCATATTCATACAAAATTCATCTCTTAGAACAATTCCCTTCAACACCATTTACAAATAACCCCGTAGCCTTTACCGGGACGCATGAATGATTTCTTTCCCTTAGAGTCTATGATTGATGATGTGAAGCTCCTGAAGAAGCAGGCGCGAAATCTGCTCGCAGCCGGCCTCAGATTGGGAACATTCCATCGGAGTACGTCTCAGTATCACAACCTTACCTCAAGGGAGAGACCTTTTTGGCATCACATACTCCATGGGAATTACACCTTTCCATCATGAGAAGAAATTGTGAATATTTATTGTAAAGGGATGTAAAGGAAGAACAAGAGAAGCATTTGGACTTTAAAGAGTTTGGTGGGAATCGTCGTCCTACGGGTTATTTGTAAATGGTGTTGAAGGGAATTGTTCTAAGAGATGAATTTTGTATGAATATGCTGAAATAGTTTTGAGCACTTTGCACGTTGAATATTTTGTCTAATATTTGGAATTGTTCATTAATATATGAAATTAATGTTTGGTATCCTGTGGGTTGTAAGAATCAAAGCAGTACCCTGCTGGATCAGGACCGAAGGTCTATCCAATCCCTGTTCCATACCCCGTAACAAAGGTGACGCTTTCTCTAGATTTTGTCACCTGGCTGCAAGACTCAAATGGCATGGCTGTGTCTCACCGTGGAGATTCCGTGTTGCTTTCACAGCCAAACTGCTTTAAATAACTCTCCCTGCATGGAACAGAGCGCAGCAGAGAGCTTTCAGACCATCCACCAGACAAAGGATCTTCCCCCAAGAAAGCAAGACACAAGAAATCGGGGTATTTCATTTTTTATTTTTGCTATTGTGTCTGATATTAATTATGGGGCCATGGCAATAAAATTAATTCATGCAATAAAAGAGCCCAAACCCACCAAACTGGCCGCCTTTACATACAGCAGAGAGAAAACACCCTGTTGAGAGGATTTTGAAAAGCCCCATAAATTCAGCCAAAGGGGGAAACAAATATTGTGTAGAAATCAACTTAGCAGCAGTAAAAATTTTTTTAAAAAATAAAGTGCATTTGGCTAAAGGACTGTTTTCAAGAAAATATGAGCTCTGTTCAGTAGTTTGTGGCTGATTTGCTATCAGAATACAGCTCTTGGGCCCCAGCAGCTGAAAATGCTGAAATGCTACCTGGCAAAAGAATTCAGCCAAGTTGGGTTTATGGGGAAACCAACGGCGTAGCAACTCTTAAGTGGAGATTCCGGTGGGGGATCAAAAGAGGGCAATCTTGAACGCAGGGGTTCTCTCTCCTTAGTGGCCTCTGCTATCTAAGGGGGCCTTTTCAAAAAGTTCTACAAAGAAGTGACACACAAGCGACATGTGTATTATCCCATCCAGCAGTCGCAGAAAGGAGGTTGGCTACAGTGAACCAACTGAGTACCTGCAACTGGGGCAAGTGTCCCACTATTACCTACATGCAGGTTGCTTCCAGGACGAAAACAGCTCCCAACATAGATTTTTGGAGCATGTCAACCGGCCCTACCAAGTATTACTTAACCCTGTACATTCAACAGATGTAGGATCAAAAAAGCTGACCCCACACACTGCAGAGACTCACCCAACGTGGCCCCAGTGGTTTCCATTCCTGTAATCCAACGTTCCTGGTTACAGGGACAGATCCAGCACTGGGTGCCATGGCATGTTTGAGCAAACATGTATAAGAGGTATGGTGAGGGGAGACAGCGCACTCGCTTGCAAGCGGGGTGGGGCCAAGGTACTTGTTCCTACGTCTCTGCTACATGCACGAAGTCTGCACAAAGATCGGCCGGGTGTTCAGGACTTTTGTCTCCTGCAAGTTAATACAGGAGGAAGAAGATACGGGAAGTCGGAATGCCCATTCCCAACTTATCACCCTGCCCTGCTCTCTTGTCTCCCTTTGCATTATACGGCCTTCTGGGGCCACGCTAAGGAACCCATCAAAATATTTTCTTTCAACAACTCACCTAAGGGCAGTTTCACTTTTTGCAAATTAAAAAAAAAATACAGAAACTGCAAAGGGACCCAAATCCGCTAGTTTGTCACTTCCTACAACCAGGATGGCGCTGCTCTGTGCCTGCTTTTGGGTGCATATGTGTATCGGGGGGTCTTCTTCATACGGCTGCATTCTGGGACCTTCTCTCTGGGCATTTCCCATCCCTCACTCCCACACACTACTATGAACAGCTCAGAGGCTTTTAGGCCCAGGGGACACTCGATATCTAATTCAGCAGTATTTGCAACAGCTCTGCGAACTCCAATGATGAAGAACAGCTGAATTGAAAAACTTTGCTCAAGGGAAAGGGAAGGTGCTGAAGAGCAGGACAGAAAGAGGGAGAAAGGGAGAGCGTTCACCTATCTCGTTCAGTACATTTGTCGATGCAAACCTCTCTCTCTTTTAAGGAAGTAAAAATCAATTCCATTACATACTAGGGCATCCTGCATACATCCAAGGATTCACACCACCCCGCAGCCAGGAAGCACCTTACCCCGCTCACCAAACCAGGCAAACTCAGTTTTGGCTAGGGGCACAACTGGCACGGTGCCTGGATGCACACAGATCTAGAACCCGGGTCAGATGCTGGCAGGGCTAACTGTAGATCTTACAGAACGCCAGGCGAGGTGCCTCTTGGTAGCCCACTCTTCTGCCACGGCCTCTCCCTCCTCCTGCCTGGTCATCCGCTCCTCGTTTAGACAAAGGCTGAAAGCAGGCGGTGGCTGCAGCTGTTGGCTCACACAGCAAGCCAGCCGGGACGGCCACAGAGACTGGCAGCACTCACTGCCAAGAAGAGCTGGCAAAGAAGTGGAAGTCGGGATTAGTCCTTCTAGCTGCTACCATTACTTTTTTCTATGCCCAGACACAGTTGAAGGGGTATGAGAAGGCAATGGCTTGCGGGCAAGAGGGCAAAATCCTACCTCGGCTACATGGCCCCCGATTGCATCAGTGGATGCTGCTCTATCGAGGTGCAGTGGAGTCTTCCTGGGGCTTTGGAGCCTTGGCAGCTGCCACGCCAGGCCGTTTCTCCAACATCAACCCTCAAAACACCACAAACCACCTCCAGCGGTTGGTTATTTCAGCGCGGAGAGGAAGCGTTTGTGGGAGTGTCGTCTCAGAATGGCGTGGCCTGCCAGAAATGGTTCACCTCCTGTTCAAAGCGGGCGCCATCCAGCCAAAATGAAACCACATTTATCGCTCTTGGATTTCAACAGGCTTAAAAGCAGGCTGAAATCCTTTCCATGGAGACCAACACGACTTAAAGGCGTTCCGCTTTGGCTGGATCGTGTCTTTATCACGCAGAACGAAGGACTGATTTACGAACTAAAAGAAATTCATTTTTTTGAGGTCTGGGGGAAGAGGGAGAAGTCCAGAATAAATTTCAATCCAAACACACGGGAAGGGATTTGGACAGGATCTGGTTCTCTCGGCACATTTCACCGGCAACTTGAACAGAAACAGAGAAGGGACCTCCTGACTAACCGGGTAATGCATCAACACAGACATTTCTCCTGCTAAATTCTGAGCTTAAGATCCCTAACCAGGAAGTGACAGGATTCTAAAACAAAGACGAGAAAAGATCATCATGCGGAAGGGAAGTGGAATTCTCTCAGTCCCGTGGCAGAAATGGAGACTGCCCAGCGACTAGCTGCTGCGCGTGCCCACGGGGGCTCTCATCGCCAAGAACGGTTATCACCAGCGAGTGGAACACGGGGTGAGGAACGGCTGCCCCCCTCTTCTCCGTTTATCTGCTCTGTTGCAAATATTGGTGGATGAACATATTCAGCTCGCTGTCCAACCACCCAGCTTTATTCCTGCACAGAGGAAAGAAAAAAGAAGAGTAACGTTAGCTTTTGGCTAGCAGCCATGCACCAAACCCCACCACTGCCCCAGGCATCCCCCACCCAGCCCTGGCCTATGGCAGGAAGGGAATAAGAAACTGGAGAGGAGACGGCAATCTCCTAAAAGCAGCAACAAAAATCATAAAGGGAAAACAAGAGATTAAAACTGGCAGCAGCAGCAGCATCAGAGGAGGGGGGCACTAAACTGTTCAGTGCCAGGCGGCAAGCTGTGGAGAGGGAATTCTAAAGTCAAGGTGCCACCGCAGACGAGGCCCCATGTCTGACCCCCACACTACCTGCCCCCAAAGCAGAGGGCACACAAGGCATGTCCAGTTCTTAAACATTTAAAAAAGAAAAGCAGGATTAAAAAATGAAGAATCTAGCCAGTCTCTTTTAATACCAAGAGAGGAAATGCACCCCACATAACCAGCCAAGAAATTCTAGACCTGAGCAGTTTGGCTTTGCTCTGCAGGGAGTCCAAGACCTCGATTTTCTGATTCAGGGCAGCGATTTCCTTCTCTAGATCGTCCCTCGTGACATCAACCTGCTGGCAGAGCTGAACAAAGGTGCCAGCCAGCTCCCTAGAGAGTTTCAGCAGGAGAAACAAGTTATTAATAATTCCCAAAGTTAATAATAATTTCAAAACCTCAAAACGCAACACAGAACTGCTTCTGAAACCTAGAACGCTGGCTATTTTCTCCACGCTACAAATTCCCAAAGAGCAAGAGAGACCAACCCCCTCCCAAGCGGTAGCCTGCAGCTGGCAGACCGTGGGTTAAAAACAGCCCAGAAAGGATCAGCAGCTGGCCCAGGAACTACACCCAAGGTCTCTGAACAACCAAAAGTGGATTTTTCATCTCCAAAAAGCCCAGTTGCTTCTTGCAGCAATTATCCAAGGACCTTTTGAGTGGCCAGTCACACGCACCTTTGACTCAAGCTCTGCCTCCTCACACAGTTTACAGGCAACAGCCATGACACCTGTACTGGCTTGAAACTAGAGACGGGCACGAACCCAAATATAAACCCAAAAAACCCAGAACCAGCCCGATTCGTGGTTCGTGGAAGCTCATTTCCACAAACTGGTCTACTGGTTCGTATTAAAGGGGGAGTTTAAATGGCCATTTCCCCAGGGAAATGACCATATAAACTTTTCTTGTCACTGCAAGCGGCAGGTCCCTTGAAACTATCAGCTGGCAGGCGGCAGGGCCCTTTAAAAGGCGCAAACTCCAGCCCCCACCCCCACAGCCCCAACCTTACCTTGCCCAGCCACCCTGTGGGCCCGTGACCTCCTCCCCCTCCTCCCGCAAGGGGCAGGAAGGCCGTTTTTGGCCTCTTCCGCCACTGCGTGGGCCTGCAGAGCAGCGAAGGAGGCCAAAAATGACCTTCTTGCCCTTCAAATGGCCACAGCCAAATGGCGGCCATTTGAGGGGTGGGAAGGCTGTTTTCAGCCTCCTCCACCCCATGCGGGCCCACAGGGACCTGCCTGCCAGCTGATAATTTAAAGGGACTTGCCCCTTGTAAGGCAGGAAACAGCCCTTTGAACTGTCAAATGCTCTCTTTCCTGCTGCTGCTAAGCGGCCGGAAAGGGGCATTTAAACCCCACGAACTGGTTCGTGAACTTGCCCCAGTTCGTGCCAATTCATGGTTCCTGGTTCGTGAAACCCCACGAACCTCATGGTTCGGTTGTTTTGTGGTTCGTGCCCAAGTCTACTTGAAACCACCCAGCAGGGCGACATTTTCATCCTCACCAGCTCAGCATAGGAGCAAAGCTACTCACTGCTGGACCTGATGGCTGCAATTGGAGCCCGTGTAGCTGACGATGAGTTGCAGCTTCTCGCTGGCGTACTCCACAAACTGGCGCTTGAAGGCCCTCTCCTTCGCTCTTGCGGTCCAGGTGAGCCGCTCGTAGACATACAGGAGGCCATAGAGGCCCAGGGAAAGAGCGATCAGCCGCCATCCCACTGCCTTCCAGACCTGCAAGAAGGGCAACGCCGGAGAGAAGGGAGAAAAAACTGAGCACAGAAGGTGACACGATGCCCAATCAACAAAAGCAAAAACGGTTGGCACTTGAGGCCTACAAAACACGCACACACAGATGAGATAGTGCGGTGTCACGGAATGTTCACAAATGCTCTGAACTTTCAGATGCTTGTGGCCCACAAAAGCCCTCCCCCTCCCCCACTGTGTGAGTTGCTGCAACACCATGGAAGGTTCATGAATACAGATTCAAGCATCCCACGCGGAGCAGCTTTCCAGAAACCCGCCTGCAGGGTGGGGGCAGCAGCACATGAGCCAGCCCTTCCTCTTCAGCTTCTCTTCCAGACCTACCACTCCGCCAACCACAAGGATGCCCATCGAAGTTCTGGAAGTCAGCGATGCCAACCCAGTCACCATGGAGACCATGAGTTCTTCCTGGGTCAAGGATCCCTGAGGCAGGGGAGGCAGGCTGGGGTTTGCGGGGGTCAAAGGCAAAGGGCGCTGAACCTAAGTAGAGCGGAGGAGGGGAAGGTGCAATAAAAAAGAAAGAACGATTCACACCCTGGAAGTTACGGACTGGCTATTTGCATACCCTAAATCCTGCTTTAGGCCAAGATCAGTTCTCAAAGCAATGAAAACTGATACGAGAGCACCTAGCAACCAAAAACATTAGCCCTCACACACATGCATGTGCGAATGCAGAGAAAAGAATTAAGACACGTGGACCAGGTGAGGAAGAGAGCAGTGGCAGAAAGGGGGCACCTGGGGAGAGTCCTTGTTGCCAGCATCATGCAGAGTAACAATTTCACCGTTTCAGATAACCAAGCCCGGGAGGAGGGCAGGCTGTACTGGATTTCTCCCAGTTTTAAATCTATGCAAATTTGCATTTATAGATTGAATTACATTGTTTACTGAAATGTCTTTGAAATTGACTGCACTGACTCACACGGTGAAATCTGCCCTACCTCTCAGTGAAAAAGGCAGACTATAAATAAGGTAAACAATATAAATAACAAAACCACCAGCCTGCTGCCAAGGGCAAGGGTCTGCAGCCAGCTTCCCAGCTCTCAGCCAGCAGAAGCAGGCATCACGCAAAGATCCACATCAGGCGACTGATCTGCGCCATTGCTAATAAGCCCACAAAGGCCTCCAAGTTGCCTCATCTGTTGAATGCAGCTTGGATTTTGGCTCGTAAGGTATCTAGGGTTAGTTCTGATTTGAAGATGCAATTCTGGGTTGGCTCTTCTTCTGGGGAGAATTCCAAATCCTGCAAACCCCTTATCTTGTCCTCAATTCAGAAGGACATAGGCTAACCTCTCACCCACTTTCTTCTGGGCATAATACTTTCAATAGCGCCAATGCGTCTCGATCTAGCAACCTTGATACCCTCTGATAACTGAATTCTGCTGGTAAGAAGGGATGTTTTATTTTCTCTGTGTCCTTTCCTCCAGTTCCTTCTCTGCCTTAAGGAAAGTAGGCCATAGGTGGCCAAAACCAGCTTGCTGCATCAAATCAGTTTTCTACAAAAGGCTCTCTGGTACTGATTTCTTTTGGAATCTTATAGAATAATATAACATATGCATAATATTTTATAAGTGCAGCTCTAAAAGCAGTATATCAGTTCTTACACAGTTTCAAGTCTTCTTGTTTCAAGTGTCATATTCTTACAGGTTGCATTACAAGTACTACATTGGCTCCTGAGCATAGGAAGAAAGTGCAAGGCATATATGTGTTGTATAAAAGCAATATATAAAATCCTTTTCTTCAATTCTATATCCATCAGCAGCAGGGAAACTTTAAGCAGCAGCCACAATGGAGTTCGCTGAGCCATTATCCTGCACCTCAGAAAGTATCCTGCAGCTTAGAAATTCCTTACAACCTTCCAGACTGAGTACTGTTCGCAAAGATCTCATTCATGCCTACCAGAAAATCAAAAAGGCAAAGCGAGATGACCCCACCTGGTCGCTGTAACCCATCAAGGCCCGGCGGCTGCTCTTGGGTCCCAGGAACCTGTTGACGAGCATCGTCCACCCGAGAGAAAAATGGAACTCGATGTCTTCTTGGAAGTCAGCACAAAGCTTGTCGCAGTTGAGATCGTAGCTCAGCGCAAAGCGCTGCCGGGGAATCAACATGTCTACCTGTCCCCGCATTGAGGCTGGTAGGAGGGGCTTTAAGCCATCTTGCCGGAAGGGAAAGCAAACAACAGGTTAGAACATGCCGGCTTGGCTTCTTGGTTAGTGCTGATAGGGACACGGCTGTGTGCAGAGGCACAGGGGCAAAAGAAATACATCTCCACCCACAAGAGCTTTCACTGTAAATTTCAACAACAGGGCAGAAATAGCAGAGAGAACCAAAAACGAACAGTCGTGTTCAAAGCACGTCACATACTTTCTTACAACGACCCTGAAAGGCAGGACTGTGCAGTCCTCCCCCAGCTGAGGCTCAGAGATAGCGGCTAATCTAAGAACACCCACCAGAACCATGGCTCAGGCTCCCGGCCAGATACATCACAGAAGAACACTGGCCTATTGTCAACAGACCGTTGAGCCCTTCTTGGTTGTGCAGAACATGTCTGAAGCAGCAAAGCCTTGCTTTTGTTCAAAAATGAGAGCTGCGGGTGGCACAGCATGACCAGATGCAACCCTGGGTCTCTGCAATCGCATTTTGCTAACCAACGTGCAATCAGAACATTATGGAGAATTCTAGATTTTTTTTTTAAAAAGTAACATCTAGTTTGGCCTTTCGTGGGTTATGCGAAAAACCTCCCTCCAAGTCCATGGAAAGCCACTACCAGAACTTGACGGTCAGACTCGGTTATAAGGCAGCTCCATGCGCTCCCATGGCCTCTGCTTGCGAGTGCTCACCTATCATTTCTTGCTGCGTGGTGTGCAACGATGTCGTGATAGAGGCGGAGCATCGTTCCGACATCTTCCGACCCAGGCCTTCCTCAATGTGCCGGTGAAGTTCCTGGAAGGCAAGAGACAGCCACATGCAAAAAGGTGCCACACGGACTCCAGCGGTATGAAGAGGCCGCGTTAAGCAAATTGCTGCGATGGAGAAATCAACCCAAATTAAAAGCAGTCCAAAGATTTGAGTTAAACAAATCACGTTCCTTTCTCTTGCCAATAATCATTTTGCTGACATGAAGCCAACCTGCTCCTTCTCCAGGGTCATTTTGGAGGGAAGTTCCAGGCACTGAATGCCGTTTTTACCGTGGCGGTCAGAATTTCAGGGGCCGGACTACTGGGAATGAAGCAATTCGTACATCTTAAATGCTGCTAAGGATACATCCCTTGTGCAGTGAACTCTATGAATACTTGGCAGCAGGGCTTTTTTTCAGCGGAAATGCGGTAGAACAGAGTTCTGGAACCTCTTAAAAATGGACTGGGCTGGTGGCCCCGCCCCCTGATCTCCAGACAGAGGGGAGTTTAGATCGCCCTCCGTGCCGCTGCCATGTGACCATTTTTGCCGAGGGTGATTTAAAAACTCCCCCCTTGTTCCAGCTGACCCAAAATGACATCATTGGTCCTGGGAGCACGCACACACTTTGCACGTGCACATGTGGTACCAGGGGCACCACCTCCTGCCAAGAGTTGCCCCTTGTACTGGCAACCCACTGAATTCCACCACCTCTTTTCCCAGAAAAAAAGCCCTGCTTGGCAGGAAGGACCCTGCCCTCATGTTTTCCTTGTATTATGCATTTCTCAACTCAATGCTTACGTTGAAAAGTTCCGCAAAATACAAGCAGATCTCAAGATTGTTTTTTTCTTGGGTTAATACTTGAACCTGGCAGCCCCCCCCCCTTGTAGGAGTAGAGGATTAAGAAAAAGGTGAAAGTTTGGTAGATTTTTTTTAAAGGTAATCTTAAAAATAGAGGCATTTAGAAATGTCCTTGTAATGTGACAGGCAACATATTTCTTTTGCAGTAAGAGTTTGTGGACAAGTTTTGATTTTTGCTACACTATCTTATTTCGTTTTTATTGACAAGTCTGTTATATTTTTAACTTCTTGCTATCTTCAGGCTACACAGCTCGATTGCTATTATACAAAACACTAAATATCTATGTAAAAATACAAATCTCAGCTGCTAAATGAGAAACACAAATAATGAGTTTGCTGGAAGCTTAAGTGCTAAGAAGATGCTGAAACCCCTATAGAGGGACATTGGATTTCTGGAGCAATCTCTCTTACTCACGTTCTTGTACACTTTTATAACCACTGGAGAGGGATGGAAATCCAGTTGGAAATCATCCACCAACACATAGAGGCGGCGGATCTCCTCGGCCATCGCATTTGACACCTGCAAGTGCAACCATGCATTAGACGGATTGTGGCAAGATTTCATATCATTTGTGCAAGTGTCAACATTTTGCTTTGCTAGAATTTGTGAGCGCTCAACGAAGCTGATGGCCAGATGACACAGAAGGAAAGCACTTCATCACACAGTGCATCGTTAACGTGTGGAACTCACTGCCACAGGATGCAGTGATGATGGTCACCAGCAGAGAGGGCTTTGCAAAGGGATTATATAAACTTGTGGGAGAAGACAGGGCCATTGTGCCTATTAGCCACTATGGCTAAGTGGAGCTTCCATGGTCAAGGGCAGCATACCCTTGAATACCAGCGGGAGAGAAGATGCTGGACTAAACCGTTCTATGGTTTGACCCAGCAATATTCTTGCTATACTCTGCAGAAAGAAGAGCCAAACGGCTGCCAATTCAGTTCTTGCGCATCTTGGTTTAATCCACATCAATTATTCTGTGTCCCACGGGGAAGAGGATGGCTGCCTGCCCATCGCCCTCCTCAGAGCGGAGGCTTTAGGATAGAAAGTAGAGGAGGGGAGAGGTCCGTTAACAGATCCTGGCCCTGGTGACTAAAGGGAGCCTCCACATTCAGAGGCAGTCTACCTCAGAATACCAGTACTAAGAGGGGAAGGTTTTGGCCTCTACATGCTGCCGTTTGCCCTTGAGGGCGACTGGCCGGCTGCTGCGTGAGACGGGATACTGGACTAGATGCATCCAGCAGGGCTCCTCTTACGTCCCTCCACCAGCCACGGCGTTCTCAGTCAAACAGGGGGACAGACAAACAGGCAGGAACAACAGTGAAGACAAGCAGTGGGCTTTTGAGGGTTGAAGGAAGGAACTTTGCCTCTTGAAAGCTCATTTCCTAGAAGTCTAGCTGCTCTTCAAGGTGCTACTGGACCCAAGTCTTGCTCGTCTACTGCAGACCAACTCGGCTGCCCACCTGAAACTCTCTCTCTCTCGAGAGGGTTCTCTGCCCCGAGAACCTTCCCGTCAGAACCAGTGTGGCTCAGTGGTTAGAGTGACGGACTTTGGTTCAAATCCTGCCTTAGCTACAAAGCTCACAGGGTGACCTTGGGGCAGGAACCGTTTCTCAGCCCCATCCACTTCACTGGATTGTTGGGAGGGCAAAAGGCGCCGAACCAGGCGAGCCACCCTGAGCTCTCCAAAGGAAGAGCGGGGCAAGATAAGCCAACAGCGACACGCCGCCGGTTCCAGAACGGAGTGCTGCTGCTTTCTGAGGGGCCGCTGGCCTCACCTGCCTCTCCGCTTCTTCCGTGATCTGTTTTATCTTCAGTTTGTAGTCCTGTGTGAGCAGCTCCAACTGCTTGTCGATGAACCCTAAGCGCTCTTGCCGATCCTCTCGCATCTCCATGCAGTAAACTCTGGCGGGGAGGAGGACAAGGCATCGGTTGGGGAACACGGGCGGGGGGGGGGGGGGGGAAGCACATCCTACCTGCAGGCAGCAGGACGACCGGGTGCCTCTGGCTGCACCAGACAGATCAGGTTGCAAGAAATAGCAAAAGAGACGCGACAGGGAACCTCCTAATGGTTCTGACAGGCCAAAAGAGGACTGCCAAACAGTGACCAGCAACGCTACACTCCTTGCACACCTAAGCACACAGGATGAAATGTGGCACAGCCCTAAAAATCAACCCCATCAGTGCAGAAAAGATTTGGGAGCAAAATCATTTCATTTCGCCTGAGGTCAGCACAAGCATCCAAAAGCTTATTACCAACCCATCCTCTTTGTCTACATCACAATCCGTGGTGGTGGTGTAGTAAATCATATCAAAGTAGGATGTGGGAGACCCAGGTTCGAATCCCCAGTCTGCCATGGCAGCTTCCTGGGTGATCTTGGGCCAGTCCCACACGCTCAGCCTAACCTACCCCACAGGGTTGTTGTAAGGATAAAATGGAGGAGAGAAGAGCAACGCAGGCCACTTTAGTTTCCCATTGCGAGAAAGGTGAGATGTAAATATAATAAAATGAAAATTCTGGGCTCCAGCGTTTTGCATTTTCCTCCACATCTTCTCTAGGAAATCCTAAGCATTCCTCAAGCGTGGCCATCTTCGGGCAAGACATCCACAACCACTCACCTCTGCTCCTGGGCAGCCGTGTGCACGCAGTCCATGATGTGGCGCACTTCCTCCGCGATCTGCTTGGCCCGGACCGTGTGCTGCTCGAATTTTGTTTTCACGGCTGACTGTGAGATGCACTCCTGGGTGAGTGAAGGCAAGAAAAGGGCAGGGCTGTGAAGGCGGCGGAAAGCAGGCAAACATCTCTCCTTTTTTCCCCTTTCCATCCTTTGGTTCAGAAGATCCACCCTCAACCCCAGGAAATCTCTGATTTTTGAGGTTTCACAAAGCATCACTCACCCACTTTCAGGTCTTAAGGGACAGGATCCTTTCTTCTTTAAAAGAAATGTTTAGGATGCTACACCTCACCTCTTATGTTTATCTTGCAAACATCCACAGCATATCAATGCCACAGTCTTCCTTCGTTGCTTAATTTTATTGCAAGGCCTATTAATTTTTTTTAAAGGCCAATTGCAAACATTTCAACAAACATATTATTTTCTCTACGTATTGATGGACCCGCCAAACGAGTCAGCTGGACGGATACGCTTTTGGAGCAGCTTATAAAGCCAACAGCACTCACCTCAAATCTTCTCTCAAAGTTCTGGAATTCAAACATTCTCACTTGGAAGCCTTCTGCCAGGGCACCCCCTAGGAAGAAGAGCAATAGAAATCTCACATACGCCCAGGCTCCAGGTCTCCCCACCACACATACTCTTTATGAAGCCAGATTCCAAAAATTCTGTCACCTGGGAAAAGGCTATACAGATAGGGACAGCACAAAAGAGCAAGAGTCCAGTAGCACCTATAAGACTAACAAAATTTGTGATACAGTATGATCTTCTGTGAGTCACAGCTCAGTTCTTTAGGTATGAGTCACAGCTCACTTCTTCAGGTATCTGAAGACTCTTGCTCTTTTCTACTGCTACAGACAAACACAGCTATCCAGCTTGATCTATCTCCAAGAAAGGGACAGGTTTGATTTTGAATGGCTGCAGTTGCCAGAGGCAGGAACCAGGCACCTTAAGCATATTCCTATGGAGAAAAGTAAACTGGGACCTTCATTCCGGGCACTAGGTGGTCCCGGACAGACTTACAGCAAACTCGAAGGGGCGAGGGAGAAGCAATTTGTTGGGTACATGGATATACTGGTGAGGCAGCCTGGCCAGGTGCCAAACTCAACCCCCAAAGAGATTGAAGATAGGGGGGAATCAGGGATTCACGGGAGGCCAAGTGGTGTCCCGAACTCCAGAGCAAGGGGTGGAGCTACGGTAGCCCATATAGGAAGGTTCAGTGGAGAACAGGCCAGTGGTAATCCAGGGCCGTGGCTGAAGACCGGGCTTCAGAAATGCCAGGGAGGAAGCAACCCCTGTCCCTTTCTCTACTCAAAGGGAGCAACAGACAGGCCTCCCTCACCCCCTTCGGGCATCCCCTGAGCTTTCTGGATCCTGGCGCTCAACACCTCCTTTGCCGAGACAAAGAAGATGCGGTCTCCGGCCTGCGGGCGATCCACCACTCCAAGCTCGTCCACCAGAAAACTGGTGCAGCGCTCCATGTGCTGCCGACGTACCTAAATAGGAGAAAGAACCCCATGCTGATGTGCGGAATCCCGGCTGTTGGGCACGAGAACATCTGTTCCCTGCCTCCCCCTCCCCTGCATTCTATCACAGCTCAGAAAGCAGGCTTGCTTCCATCTAAGGAAGAAGGGCAGTTGATCTCTGCAGAAGCACGCACCTCTTCCATATACTCTGGTTCGGAGGCAGACGCATCCCATCTATTATTCAAGATGAAGATGTTCGGCCGAGACAGGCGGGCATTCACTTTGTGGAAGAACTGCTTCTCCTGCGTGCAAGGACCAAAAACTAGCACGTCAAGGGTGCAAAAGGCGTCAAAGCAGGTCGCAAAGCCAAACCCTATGCCGCATTCCCCAAGTTCCCCCTCCCATTTGTGCTCTGGCACCATCAACAATTTGCTTTCTGTGCATGCAAAAAACCACTCTGCAAATACTGAAAGTTTAAAAACTCCCATCATTTGGCTGTTCTACAGGGGATTTTTCCAAAATGTGGCCAGACTATTCCTATCACCAGGTAGATTCTCTGTGCCAAATCTTGGATGGACAAAACGTCGGGGTTTTACAAGGAAAAGAAGTCTCAGGAAACAGTAAGAGTTATTATTACTACAGCAAATGAAAGCACTGCAAAAAAAATTTACCTCCCAACAGTCTTTTTTATACTTATTGAATTTATTGCTCTGCAAGAGTAACCCAATCGATAGGAGGAGAGAAAACAGGTTGTACCGTTTGCATCAGTGTGGACTCTGAGTTGGCCACCAAGACAAACACATCAGCATCTAAGCAAAACTTGTCAATCCAGCTGTCCAATTCAGTGGTGACATCAATTCCCGGGCTAAATACAAATAGAGGAATAGCAAAAGCCAGTGTTCTTCAAGCAACCAATAGTTCTTCCCTCTAACATTTCTTTTATGAATGAATAGCCCCTTTCAAACTACAACCCCTCCCAAATGTCTCCTAAATTGAAGCCCCTCTCTCAAGGACAGCAACAGCTGTAACCAAAATCATTTTAGGGGATTAATACTTTGCACGAACAATCTGATAATTCGATCTACCCCAGAAGGAAACAAACAACATAGCACCTAACAATAAAGCTTAGCAACTGTGGTGGGGGAAGCACCGATCTAAAAGAGAGAACAGTTTTACAAAGCAACCAGCAGTCCAAGCAATTATCTAAACCTCCTACGGAGCTGACTTAGCTGGCTGCAATTAGCAGGCTGGAGAATCCAGCTTAGAAATTAATTCCTGTTAAATTGCCTGGCCAGACACACCAAGACAGAAAACACAGCCAAGGTCAGCGATGCCCTGCGTACCGCCTACGCAGCCAGACTTGTTTCTGGATGGCTCCCCAGCCAAAGTGCAGTGGGAGAAGGGTGTGGCCTCTCACCTGTCCATCAGAACCAGGTCATCTTTCAAGAGCGGGCACTTGGAATTGGGCCACATGACGCTCACGAGGCTTCCAGCATTCAGGAGTTCATCTTGGTGGAGGGCGTGGGCCAACTGGTTGACCGTCTAGGGAAAATATTTGTTAAAGTGGTAAATTTTGCAGCAGCTGGAAGCATCAATCGCTACCAGCAATTGGCTCATGGCTGCTGAGAGAGAGCCAGCAAGGCAGCCCTGCCACATGGCAGCAGCACATTTGTTCTAAGCAAGCGGCAGCATGAGTTCCTCTGAACGTGGGCCAGAGAGAATCTCGGTATGGGGGCGGCGGTGCAGGGGCTCTCGGCAGCCCTGCATGGATTTACACCAAAATTATTATTATTTATTTACTATAGATTGTGCCTGCAGACCAAGTTGTAACTATCCAGGGTGCACCCTACCAAGCATAGATGGGGTGCCCCCTGCTAACTGAACACCCATTATCAAGTTTCACCCACCCCACACAATGTGGGAGGTGGGAGGTGGCATGTCTTGGGCTAGAGTACGGGCAAGGAAATGATTAAAGAAATATCCAAAGAAAGCAGGCTCAACTTTAGGGAAACCGAGGAAGGGGTGTCTCCGAGCCCCAAAGGCAAACACTCACCTTGACACTCTTCTTCTCCTCGGAGCCCTCTGTGAGCAGGAAGGCGTCGTGGCCGTCCGTCCCCTCCACACGTAGGAAGCAGTTTGTGGTGTGCCCGATGCCTGAGGGGAGGACCTTATCCCACAGCATGGCATTTATCACGGTACTTTTCCCATTGCTTGTTCTGCAACGGATAGAAAATAATTTGCGAAGTGATAGAGGAAGAAGCCAGTTTTGCTATTCCCCTCAATCAGAACTCTAATCATTTGGCAACGCTGGGGAGAAGGGAGAGCCCTTTTTGCCCAAAGGGGGGGACACGGAACCAGCCCTGCCTACGTCTTGCTGAATATTGTTTCCCAATGCACCACTCACAGCTATGGGAAGAGCTACTGCAAGGCTTATTTGTTTTCATTCATTTCATTGTGTTATATATCTGTTTTATTATATGTATTTATATGTTGTTAATCTGCTCTGAACTCGCTTGTGGGGAGAGCGGAACTATAAATAAAATAAAATAATACATTTTGTCACTGGGGACCCACGGCGGAGTACAGTAAAAACTTTCAGTATATCAATGAGCAGACTGCAAGACATGATAACATTTGAATCGAATGGCAAAGATTCCTAGCAAGACAGAATAATGCAGTTGGGCCGAGATTGCAGAATGGGGAAGAAAAGATTGGTCAGTGCCCCAACTCCTTCCCTCTACAGAGGCTAAAGGACCGGTTTTACGAAAGCCAAGCTTGCCTCTGCCACCAATTCACTCAACTGCCTTAAGCAAGCTGCCAGTCCCTGTCACCATATATAAAAAAGGCAATCATAATAGCGGCCTACCCAACAGGGCTGTTGTTAATAGTGATGCAACATGCGAAGTGTTTTGATTGCTGAAAGTACTACAGTTAGATCCTATATAGGATAGGATTTGAACTCAGGCCTCCCTAACCCAAGTCCAAAGCTCCACCTGCTACACGAGAGAGGTTGGCTTTTCCAGCTGAAAATGAACTAGGAGGCTGACTAAATCGGGTGGGTGTTTGCCGGCAGGCGCAGCAACTGCTGGCTGCATTTCTGGGTCAAAGGCACACGGCAGCTGCTGCCCACCACAGACTTCTCTCCCTTCCTCCCCCAGTGCCAAATTCCTTCTCAAGCGGAATGAGCAAGCCGCCCGCCTTACTCACCGGCCAAAGAAGGCCACCTTCATGTGCCGCCGGGCCAGCACCTCACTGATCCCGCTGACCTTGGACAGGTAGCCTTTGACCTCCAGCACCTGCTCTTCTGTGGTGACGGGGTCCAGCTCCACATTCTTGTGCGTTTCTGAAATTGCAAAAGGAAGCCATGGCTGAGCAAAGCACAGGCCTTGGCGTACAGGCTCCATCCAATTAGAATCACAGGGTTGGAAGGGACCTCTAGGGTCAGCTAGTCCCACCCCCTGCACAATGCAAAAAATTCACCAATACCTTCCCTCCCCTACACACCCCCAGTGGCCCTTGCTCCATGCCTAGAAGATGGCAAAACTCCATCAGGATCCCTACCCAAACTGACCTGGGGAAAACTGCTACCTGACCCCCAAGGTGGCGACTGGCCAGTAACAAGATCTCCTCAGGCAGTGGGCCCTGGGAAGGCCCTTCTCTGCTCAGTGAGGTGCTGCCGGTCAGAGAAGTCCGCTGGGCCTGATTAAGGGGAAGTGGCAGCCTTGAGGGGAAGGGAAGGGTCTCAGCACCCCCATACCTGCTTTGCACGCAAAGGGGCCTGGGAATAATCCTTGGGCATCTCCAGCAATCCCAGGGGGCTGGTCCTGGACACGGCTGTTCTCTGAACAAGGCCCGAGAGACCCAGAACAGTAAATACTGAGCTAAAAGGAACAACGGAAGCGGGGTGGGAGGACTCCTGTTCCATACCCTCCAGAAACGTAGCGCTTTCCTGGACGTAGGCACCCAGCTGTTCAAAAATGCCATTGATCTTCTTCTTGGCGGTGACGAAGTGCTTGAGTGGGGAGGCGGTCACGTCTGCCATGTGTCTCTTGTCCTTCTTGCCGGTGATGATGGACTTTGGGCGGGAGAACAAGAGGGACATTGCGCTGGAGGGCAGGGAAGAAAAAGACAGACAGCTAAAGAAAGGATTTGGTATGAGCAAAATGCAAGGCTGGCCTGACCTGGGAAATGGCGTCCTCCATAAACCGGTCTAATTCTTCTTTTCCCTGCTAGCACAGGCTATTAATAGCTATTAACCAGGGTAGCTAAATCGAACCTCCCCAAGCAAGCACAGTCTACCCTTTATGCCAGGGGCAAACAACAGAGAAGAACAGTGATTTTCATTCCTGCCTCTGCGCTTCCCAGTCTGGAAGCAGGATGCTGGAATGGATCCAGAGGGGAAGGTAGGGATGAAACTAGATACTCCAGTTGTACTACTATTAATTTAAACTGCTCCATAATTCATGTGGTGCTTAGTGCTCAGTAGCAAGGGGAGAGAGGACGGATCAAGGAGTCAGGAATCTTAAAGGGGGGGGGGCAGATGGAATTCCAACATTCTCATTGGAATCCCCACATTCTGTTCCCACACCAGCTCAGCATTAAAGAGCTGGATTTCCAAAAAAGGATATGCAAGCTTTATATGAGCAATCACCCCACAACACACAGCGGATGCTCTACCACTCTCACAAGACAACACCTTAACCTGGAATTCAGCTACCCTGATCCATAGCCACAAAGACCAATGATGTCAGCAACTGGCTAGCTTAGGGCTGGAAGAAAAACAGAGCAAGTCGCTTTGGCCAATTCCTTTGACTTTAGCACAGCCTGAGAACGAAATGTGTTGAGTCTGGTGAGATTAGTTGGGATAGATAATTTTAAAATAAATACATTTTAATTAGACACAGATTATTTCATGTAACTGTTCCCATCAAAAAAAGATCCAGAGGAGTTAGCCGCGTTAGTCTGTAGTGGCAAGACTTTATTAAGACTTTATTGTAGCATAAGCTGTCAAGAACCACAGCTCTCTTCATCAGATGCATCTGACGAAGAGAGCTGTGGTTCTTGAAAGCTTATGCCACAGTAAAGTTGCTTAGTCTTAAAGGTGCTACTGGACTTTTTACTATTTTGCATCAAAAAAGAAAGGCAGCATTGCTTAGAGGCAGAGCTCATGTTTCACGTTTCACAAGGGAGCCAGCATTAAAGAAAAAAATCAGAACAGAGCTTATTCCGGCAGCTAGAACTCCGCTGCTGGTGTTTAGGGACCTGCAATCTGGACTCTTCCTTTGTCACCTCTTAAACCCATTAACTTAGAGGTCTCGGTGCCGCAAGAGGCAAGGATGGCCAGCTGCTTAGCTGGCGCTAAAGAGGGATTAGACAGGTTCACAGAGGTAAGTTCTATCAGTGGCTATTCAACAAGATAACTGAAGAGAAATTTCATTTTTACGTAGCTGTTGTCTGGATACAACAAAGGGGGGTGGGCAACAAAGGAAGGCAGCTGGAAAGTACCAAGAGGCTGCTGGAAAAAATTAGGA
This sequence comes from Eublepharis macularius, assembly GCF_028583425.1. Classification (NCBI taxonomy): domain Eukaryota; kingdom Metazoa; phylum Chordata; class Lepidosauria; order Squamata; family Eublepharidae; genus Eublepharis; species Eublepharis macularius. The sequence continues at coordinate 2,536,810 of NC_072806.1, forward strand.
CTATAAGGAGCGTTATTCTGATTCTGCAAAGCAAATGGCAAACAGATCTCTCATCAGTCAACCACAGGACTAAATTAGCAGTCCCCCGCCCCCATCACACTCTGATTAGCCACCCCACTAACTTTTAAGATGCAGGTTGAATTTTCAGAAGCCGAGCATGGTTATCCTGTCCTTTCCCAAGACGTGGAAACAGCACAACAGCTGCTGTACAAGGGCTGAATCCAGTTGTTTTCCTGCAACCACAAACAGTGAAAAACATAACACATTTCAGGCGGGTAGCTGTGTTGGTGTGCAGTAGAAGACCGAGATTTGGGTCCAGCAGCACCTTAAAGACCAACTAGATTTCCAGGGCATGAGCTTTCGAGAGTCAGAGCTCCATTCTGAAGACACATTTAGAAGTGGAAGTAGGTTGGGGTTTTTCCAGACAGGAGCACTGCAACACCAGAATGCTGAAATTGAGTTATTTGCAAATTGGGAACAATGGACCCTGAGACTCCTGTCTTGAGCCCTGCTTTGTTCTGTGCCCACACAACAGTGAGAGTCTCTCTACACAACATCTTACACGGGATGCTCAAGTGTAGGCAGATGCAATGTTCTCCGGGAAGTGTAGTTTAAAGAGCCAGCGGAGATTGTTCCTTAGAGGGTTTGTCAATTTCAACTTTGCCTCCCCAAAGGCTCTTTCAGTTTCACTTCTCCAGTCTAAAACTGTGTGGGATGGCAACCATAGGGCAGTGAGGAAGGGAAATGGGCTGGAGCTGCCTTTCAGAGCCGGGCTTGGACCTGGAGAGGTTATAATGGGCTGAAGTTTACCTTCTGGCATTTCACAGCACACAGCTCCAGTGTATATCAAAACCTTTGCCCTGCCGCCGGCTCTGTCTTTTTAAACTACCCTTCCTGGCTACTATTCCATCTCCTGACACCTGTTCTTCAAGGGTCAGATGTCTTGTGTAGAGACACTCTCAGTCCAACTTGCTCACCTCCCAGGACAAAGCACCCCCCCCTTTCAGGTGCCCCTAGCCTTGGCACATCATGCGCTGACTCACCTGCTTCCTTACACAGTGGTTGCTCATGATGGAAGCAAAGGCAGGTTCTTCACCACCACCCTCCATGCACCTTGCACAGCACACAAACCATCCAAAGCAACTTCCCCCCACGTAAACTCTGTTATCAATGCTCCGCATTTCTCGCGCACATGCTACCCCGCCCTTCCCACAGCCGGGCCCAGCTCGACTTTGTTCCAAGCTCCACCAGCCTCTCGGAACCCTCCGGGCCCTTCCAAGTGGCGCGCGCGACCAATGGAGCAAGCACAAGTTCTGGATAACTCTCTGAAACCACGTTCCTGAACACGCTTCGCACCTACCTGGAGCAGGCTGCCAGGTGCAGGTGCCCAGGGCTGGGGCGTGGCAGGCAACCTGATCCCCACCTGCCACGTGCTTTGCACACGTGCAAGAGCTGCCCTCCAAAACACACCGCCTTGCACGCCTGCTGGAAACTGACACGCCTCGCTCCCCGCTCTCATTACAAAAGGGATCAAGTTCACACGTGCCTGTAGCAACACGCACCTGAGGGGCCGGCTGTATCGTGTGTAACCGCTGGCACGCGTTGCCTTCCCTGCTTGCCCCCCAAAGCGCTTCTCCCCTTTCACCTTCACCTTCTTTCTTTCTGCGCTGCAGCAAGTGAGAACCAAGCCCTGGGCGCCGTCAACAGAGAGCGCCGGGCAGTGATGTCACGCCGTCCGCGACAGCCACGCCCCATTTCTTCATGGGAGTTGTAGTTCCTTCTGGCCTCCCAGTGCTGATGACTGCCAACCGCCAGGTGGCGCTTGCATTCTTCCAGGAATTAATTGCAGCTGGTCTCGGGGCTACAGAAATGGGCTCCCCTGGAGGAAATAGCGGCTTCGGGGAGGGACGCCGTGGCATTGCATCCTTGCCCATCTACATTCCCTCCTCTCTTCCCAGGCACGCCCCCCCCCCAAATCTCCAGGAGTTTCCTACACAAGAGCTGGTAACTCTGGCTAGGCGCAAAGCTTCTTGGGCATCTTCACTCCCTGAAAAGATTGGGAGGGGGGATCCTGGGAGCAAGCAAGAGAAATGTACTCTGCACATGCCCAGAGGTGGAAAAGCTTTAACCTACATGTCAAGCCCCCAAACCCTTGAACAATGTCTCCTACCAAACTAGATGAAAGAGCCTCAGGAGGAATTCTTGTCGGATAATCAGCATAAAGCAAAGGATACAGAATCTTTGATCTGTGCACCAAAGGACCAGTGTGTGCCGAGCTATATACTTTGTGGAAAATGGGAAGGCAACACCTGGAGAGGGGGGCCAACACTGAAAAGAACAGCGAAATAAGTGTATCCTGATACCAACTGCCCAAAGGAAGAATGAACAGAACCAGGGGAAGTCCTACTAAACATCCCAGCAACTCCAAGTGTCTCACCACCAGAAACGCCTGATAGGGTTTCCAGTGTCCAGGTAGTGGCTGGAGATGTCCCAGAATCACGACTGATCTCCAGACAGCAGAGATCCGTTCCCCTGGCGAAAATGGCTGCTTTGGAGGGTGGACTCTGCAGCATTATAGATCTCATTGAGGCCACTCTCCAGGCTCTACTCCGTAATCCCCAGGAATGTTCCAACCTGAAGCTGGCAACTTATGTGAACTGACAGATCATACAAATTCATCCGTAGGAAACTGCCAGCGCACAGGCAAAGAAACAAACAGCCATCAGACATTTGGTCATTTTTGTAAAAGTTTTAATGTAAAAATCTCCAGTCAAAAATCTGTACATCTAGACCTCCTGATTTTTTAAAAATCTAAAAGAAGGGTTGATTCTATTGAATAAATAGGTGCAGCTCTCGGAAAGCTTCTCACCAGCACTGGATTTGAGCAGCCTTGGACCTTGCACCAAAGTGAGGGAAACAGATGAGCATGAAACTGGAGTGCAAGACTTTGTTCCTGGTATAATTGCAATTGGTCCAGCCAAAACCTTCTCCCTCTGCCTAAGTGCTAGCAAGGCCATGTAATTGGGGGGGAGGGGGAGGTTGCTGTCAAGTATTCTTTTTACTTGCATGAGTTAAAAGAAGGGAGATGGCACCCTGCGGAAACAGGGGCACTTGGCACATGCTCAAAGGCACTCTATCCTTACATTGATATTTGCAAAAGCTGTGTTCTGTCAGAAGCGAAACGCCTGTGGCTTATAATCACAAGTGTTTTGGTCTGCGGTCCGTTTTAATGTAAAGAATAAAACCCACTTCTCTTCCTTTCAAAGAGCGGGCACTCTTCACAACCTCAGAAGCATTCCAGATGCCAGAATTTCTGGGGCTGGTTCAACACCTGACGGGTGGTGCTTCGGCCACCGCCCAGCTCCAAGGTTTTAGGGAAGACAGGCTCAGAAGTGGCTCAAGGCAATTTGCCACCTCTGGGGCCCTCCCCCTGCCATGCCAGGTCAAGGGGGGGTCCTGCAGCACAGCAAGTAGGGCTGCAAAATGCCTGGGCCTGGTGTCTCCCCTGCAGAAAGTGGGGCAATGCCAGTTGAAAAGACGGTCTCTTGTCCTGCTGCAGAGAGGTGTGTGGAATGCTTCCAGCTTTGGGAATTATTTCTGAACGACAGGAGTCACTTGTGCATTTGCTTTGGCGTAACTGACTGGAGGGGATCCCCTTCTTTGGCTACAAAGAATTCACAAGCACATTTTACCATGTATTTAGCACCAACGCAGCATGGGGCTGAAGGGTCTTGCAGTCCTTCACAGCTCTCTAACATGCTGTCGCTTCAAGCTTTGTTTCATCCAACAGAAATGTTTTGTGTGTGCGCGCGCGTGTGTGTGTTTTTTTTCAGATTGGAGGAAAAAGCAGAGAAGGAGGAGGTGGCCCAGCCATCTTCAAAACAATGACCGAGTTTCCAATCCAAGATGTTCCCTCCCTATGGCAAAGCAGAAATCCAAATTAAAGGATACTAACAAGAAACAGAAACTCTGGCTGACAAGCTAGGTGGTCCTACCCTTAGGTGAGGGAAGACTGCCTGCTCAGCAGCATATTTTGAGTTGCCATTAAATGTCAAATATTTCGTTTATGACAATATGTTTACTGCTGTAGGAGGCACCAGCTGGATTCCCTGCTACGGGCGGTGTGTGTGAAAGAGAGATTATGTCAGAGATCTATATCCAAGCAAATCCGCTCAGTGAATTTTGGGAGGGTTTTTGTTTTTGGTGCAAAAGCTGGTAAGAAAAGGTATTTCTCTTGCTCCCCTTGGGAAGGTGTACGTCTATGGATCGAGAAAAGACACGGCGATGTAACGAGTCCCTTTGGTGGTGGGGAGGCCTTCGTGGTAATGGGTCAGGCGACCCGGGTGCATAAGAGTCCAGCCTTTGCGAGGCGCTCTGACGGAACAGTTGTACCGCAGGAAACGACAGCCTCCGCCCTGTGGGGTAAGGGAAACAAGAGCCAGTCTTGCATATATCAACAGGAGCCTGCTTTTTATGGTGAAACAGTAAAGGGTGTGGTACCGGTTCAAGGTTTGTATCTGTATGTATTAACAACAACCCCCGGGGCAATTTTCAGGAAATTCACAGAGGAGCCTGTCAGAATTTAAAGTTCAGGGTCTCCAGGGACCTAACAGTGCAATCCTAAGCAAAGTTACTCCAGTCTAAGCCCATTGATTTCAATGGGCTTAGACTGGAGCAGGGCTTTTTTTCAGCAGGAACGCGGTGGAACGGAGTTCCGGAACCTCTTGAAAATGGTCACATGGCCGGTGGCCCCGCCCCCTGATCTCCAGACAGGGGGGAGTTGAGATTGCCCTCCGCGCAGGGCAATCTCAACTCCCCTCTGTCTGGAGATCAGGGGGCGGGGCCACCGGCCATGTGACCATTTTCTCCGCGGGCAACCCACTGAGTTCCACCACCTCTTTTCCCAGAAAAAAAGCCCTGGACTGGAGTAACTCTGTTTAGGATTGCACTATTAATCTGCCTGCAGCCAAATAATCAAGTACTTTTTCCAGAAGGGCTGGAGGGAGGCATAGTAGAGCCACCATGTCTATCTATATCTCCCCCAAACCTACAGCAAGACTACTTCCTCCTTCCGAGTCACGTTGCTCTCCGCCTTGCCAGAAGTCTCTCCTGGCAGAAAGATCTTTGCAAGGACTTACTTCATAATCAATCCCTACATGGTTCAGGGCAATGTTGATGGTGAAAGTGGATGCATCGTGGTGTGGCATCAGCGATGGTTGCTCGTCAGGTTTATACCGCACAACGAAGGCCAGCTCAAACTGGGTCTGCAGGGGAAGAGAGAACACCATAAACACTGTGTGTGTTATGTGCTGTCAAGTCACCTCCGACCTATGGCGACCCTATGAAGGAAAGATCTCCAAAACGTCCCATCATTAACAGACTTGCTCAGATCCTGCAAACTGGAGGACGTGGCTTCCTTGGTTGAGTCCAGCCATCTCGTTTTAGGTCTTCCTCTTTACCTGCTGCCTTCTACCTTTCCTAGCATTATTGACTTTTCCAGAGAATCTTGTCTTCTCATGATGTGACCAAAGTATGATAGCCTCGGTTTTGTCATTTTAGCTTCTAGGGAGAATTCAGGCTTGATTTGATCCTAGAACCCACTTATTTGTCTTTTTGGCTGTCCATGGTATCCACAAAACTCTCCTCCAGCACCACATTTCAAATGAATCAATTTTCTTCCTGTCAGCTTTCATAAACATTCCTGGTTTCTTAATTTAAAAGTACCAATAGTCCATTTTATACAACTAACTTCAGGAAAAGTTGGTTACTTTTCCCTGAATACACTCAAAAATCCTATGCGGTAAATCCCCAAAAGACCTTTGAAACATAGCTCCTCTCTGATGTATTAATTAACCAAATCTTACCTATTTTAAATACTTTAATAGTTCAAATTCTGTATGATGTTATCACATTCTTGCCCACTGATTTAATTATGCCATTCATGGAACACAACTTGCTACTGTTATTGTTTGTTTAATTCTTTATTGTTTTTTAATTCTTGAAATACTGTTCTGTGTTTTTACATCCTGTGATACTGTTGTTGTTGTTGTTGTCATTTATAAATATTGATAATAAAATAAATAGTTTAAAAATGGGGCTTACTTTTGTGTAGTACCCAGGGTACAGCTTCTCTGTGATGGGTGCAATGTAGTCCAGGAGAAATTTGTACCACTCACGCTCAAAGTTGATCTGGTTCATGTGGATGTCAATAGTCGGCACGTTCTCGTACCCCCCCAGGATCCTGCTGTCCTGAAACATTATTATGCAAAAAGTGACTGTCATCCGGGAAGTGGAAAACTGAACAAAAGCCTAGTTTCAAAATCTGTGCCTATACATTTGAATTATGCCAGAACTTCCAGACGCTGCTATGCTTGGACGTTGTGGCTCGATCAGAGTAGAAGGTAATGACCCAACCACTATCAAACCCTACCCACTCCATCTCAGTGGTCTGGGCTGAAGCGTAATTAAACAGTTCGCTGCCCAGTTAAACTTGTAGAACTCACTGCTACTAAAACAGATTACGTTAAAAGAGTGATGGTCAAATTCATGAAGGACAGATCCGTCAGTGATGGCTAAATGGAGCATCAATGACCAGAGGCAGCAGCCGGGACGGCACAGGTGGAGGAGGGCTTTGTGCCCTGCCTGCAAGCCTTCCAGAAGCACCAAGATGGGCACTGTGGAAAACAGGATACTGGACTAGATAGGTTTTGGATCTGGTCCAGCAGAACTTCTGTTCTTATGTTATGTTAACTGTGGTCACTCATAACTAGGGCCTTATTGTTTAACTCTGGTGGTCTCCAAAGAAGAGCTTTGGCATAACTGCCACTTCCCATCGCTAACCTCACTGGTCAAAGAAGTATTGTTCATGATAAAATGGTCGCATGGTCCTTCAGCTCTCATCACACTATCAGCAGTAAATGAGATTTCCTTGGGATGATAACATTTCCTCACCCCAGCCTTGTAAACTGTCACCTGGGGTGAGTCAAACTCCTCCCCAGGTGACCAGGCAAAGAATGTTGTATAAAAGCGGGCAGGGGGGGGACGTGCTACCCTTCTTCAGAACTCTGGCATGCCCCAATGAAAGTCTGCAGTCAGTGAAGTAGCAGAAACATGAAAGAGTGCTAGTATCCTTTGTGGTCTTATCCGCAGGCCTGCCTTACCGTATTATCTCCCTTGGACCACTGGCCAAAGTTCTCCATCTCTTCTACCAGTTCATCGCAAGCGGTGTCAGTGAGCAGAGGAAACCAGTATACATCTGGACAGGGCTAACAAGACAGAGAAGCTGTGGACGCTCAGCCAGTAAAGAGAGGAAGGCAAAGGGAAGAAAATAAGGGCAATTGCCTCCCCTACACTGAGAGGCCCTCAGGGACTGGCCTCCCCGTCACTATATCCCACTAGACCCCAAGTAAACCATACCTAAAATGAAGCTGGGGCTACGTACCGTTTCTATCCCCTTGCCTTTTAAGGCTGCGGTGTAGTTTTCGTGGATGTATTTTTCCTTCCAGTCCTGAGAAAATGAAAAGTTACAAACGCTGTCTTTTCTACCACGGTGATCACCAAGTCTGATCCAACCTCACTGGCTTCAGGTTCGTTTAAGTGATGGTTTTGAACTTTTAAAGCTCTAATTGGTCTGGGGTACCTTAAAGATCACCCTCTCCAAATGACCCCACAGGTACACTGAGACTGTGTAGAGTCTGCTGTATCTACTGACAGAGGCGCAACAGGTGCGGCTGTGATAGGACTGGCATCTCTCTTTGTCTCTGATTAGTTCTGCAGGTCCCCATCTCTGCTTCTTTCCGAGCTGGCCCGTTTAGTTTGCAGAATTTTGGCACTCCTGCTGAACTCGTACGCCTTCGGGGCATCTATGCTGCCATCTGATTTCTCTCACCTCTGGGTTGCTAAAAATCTGCCAAAGGTCATTGTGGAGATGGGTAGTCTGATAATTCTCCAAGGAGAGGATGTGCCCAAAGTGCTGCTGATTCGTCACAAACAGGAAGATGCCCTGCAAAACACAAAGGATAATAATCTAGCGACAGCAAATCAGCGCCCTTTGCAACGAGTGCTGCCGGTAGCGGATCCCCCGAGGGCAGACAAAAGGGATCATTCAGGGCCTCCGTGCTGAAGAGGGAGGATACCACAGAAACAACACAGGGTGCAGCATCTGCCTCCTCGTGCTGCCAGGAAGGGCTTCTTCCTGGCGTGCCCACCTGCTCCCGGATGTTGTGGCAGAAAGCCATGTCCGCATCTAATTTCCCACTGTGGAAAAGGTCAGGTTGAGCGATCTGCGATCTAAGGACACTGCCTTTTATCAGGTAGATGCTAGAGATGTACGGGACATTCCAGAGCCCACTGAGAAAGAGAAAGGAAAGGAGAATTAGGACCAGCGGAGGAAAAATCTTTTACTGGATTATTTTCTTTTAGGAAATGTATTATCATGCTTTTTTCGTTTTGTGCATGCAAAGCGGCACAAAACCATCAAACAAAAAGAGCAGTCAACACCTCGGCTGTCAGCGCCAACAAAACCCCGGAAAAGATTATGATGGCAAGAGAACAGGCTACAGGACTATAAATCCGTTAAAAGGCCTCTGGGATGACACCTTAAACTTCTGGAAGGGAGGGGGCAAAGGTTTTTCACATCACTTACTCCCTCTATTTCTTTTAGCCAGATGGACCAGCGATTGGCCTGAGGACCTTATGCGCGTAGATCAATACCTTGTTTTCCCCCCTTTCCCTGTAACTTAACAGCCTCCAGACCATACGTCAAGTATTTTATAAGTAGTTTATAACTTCATGGATAAATATGGCCAGATCACATGTACATTTTTTTATCTTGCCTGACAGCAAGATCTTTAGTTTCTGTTGTTCAGAAATATTCTGTAGACGTTCAGTCCGGGGAGTAATATATTGATTGCGGAGTAAATTGTAACGGGGGCAGCTAAAAAGGATATGGGCAGCTGAATCGACTTGATCCGTACAATGAATACAATAGTGCATCTCAGGGGAATTCTGCTAAAATGACCCTTCATCTCAGGGGAAGGTAAAAACAAAACAATCATTTTTAAAAAGTTTAAAATGCCAGCTAGTTGGAAGCTGCCTGATAATGATTCAAACCATTGGTCCCTATCAAGGTCAATACTGTCTAATCAAGACTGACAGCACCTCCCCAGAGTCTCAGACGGAGGCCTTTCATATCACCTACCACTTGATCCTCTTAACTGGGAATGCTGGAGATTAAACCTGAAACCTTCTGCATGCCAAACAGGGTCTTCTCCACTAAGCCACAGCCCCTCCCGAGCATGTGCTCTCCGTGCCAGTCTCAAATAGGGTACAAGTAGTACAGCTCCCAAGAGCCCTTGGTGCTTAACAGTGGGGTGGAGAGTGATGAGATGCGTGGCTAGGACAGGGCTGGCACCACGGTCAGCATGGCCGGGCACCCCTGGCAGAAGGACAGTTCTGGCCACAGACGCTAGGATTATCACCTGTCTCACAACTGGCTCTTGGAACATCGCAGCGGCTCCTACTTGCTCTCTGCAGCACAGCTGCAATTGAAAAGGATATCGGGAGCTGCAAATGGCGTGGGAGGGGGGCAGTGAACAGCAGTAGGGTGAAGGAAACTACAATTGAACCCTAAGCCCGAGAGGCAAGCTGACGCTGGGATAAAGCCAGTGCCTGTCCACAATAGCCCATCGCCTGAATCCTGCCCTGGCGAGCAACAAAGGGTGATGAAAAAGCATCCTGCAGCTAAAGAAAAGGGTGTCACCCCCACCTCTTTTGAAAAATGGCACCTGTAGCTGCACGGCATCTTTTGCATTTCTCTTGACACTCACACTCTTCGTCCCTGAACAATATCTATGTAGTCCTCTGAGCGGGCGTAGTATCCGTCAGCACTCAAGGCCCCCCAGAAATTGGACCACAGCTTTCCCAGGCGGTTGACAAGCGGGGCAATCACAAACCTGGCAGGGACAGGGGAGTGGGGAGCACAAAGAAGAGAAGAAGCGGGATTCAGTGACCGAGTGGGAACAAATCCTGAGGAGGAAAATTTAGTTACCAAGAGGGAGCGTTGGCACAAGCAATGACGGGGCATTTCCCAGGGTTGTGAAAAAACAAAACGAAACACTTCTTCCAAAATTCTATGCCAAGAAAAGCACAATTCCATAATGTGTATAGATTATACAAATCATGCATATGTTTGCATCATTTCCCCTCACTTTATTATCTTCTGGAGAGTTACGGAAGCAGGCAGGGCTCTCACTACTGGGTGTTTTATTTAGCCCATGCCTTCTGCAGTTTTCTCAGATAACGCCACACTTTTTCAAACATAACTTTGCAACCATGAAGACAAGAAACGTGGTACATTTTCCCTCTTTTAATTACGATCTGAGATCTTTGGGACGTTGCAATTTGTGTGGAGTACACGTAGCTAAATTATACCCAGCCCTTCATGTCCTCTACCCGGATCAGATGTCATGTTCCTAATCTGAGACATCCAACCAGGGCCGATTCCAGACGACTAACCTGAAGGCGCTGCATGCCGCTATGTTCCGGATCGCGACGGGGAAAACGCGATATTTCGCGTTTTCCCTGTCGCGATCCGGAACATGGCGGCATGCAGCGCCTTCAGGTTAGTCGTCTGGAATCGGCCCAGATGTGTTTTTGCTCAGTTGGGGAAACTAACGTGCAACCATCAGTACATGTTGGTTTCTCCAGAGAGGCAAATAGCGGCTCCCAGGGCTGATTCAGGCCTGCAGAATGGTGCAGGGGAGGTGTGGATTCGGCCCAGGTCTTCTCTTAGGCCTTGCCAAACCCACCGGAGGAAGGAGAAGCCACCCCAAGGAACTCACTTGTTCTGTTCCATCAGGATCCGCAGCGTGTCCGGGTTCTTCACCACCGTTTCGGCATCAAGGCTGAAGTAATATTCACAAACAGGATCCTGTCTGCACAGATCTCTAGAGAAGGACAAAACATAAACGGGTCAAGACACAGCTCACTCACTCACATGTCCATGGCATAGCAAATATCTGCAAGAGTCTGTTTGGGTGGCTTTTAGCCTGAGAGGAACACAATTTTTGCCATTTTTCAGAGCCTTGGAGATGGTCGGCGCAGACTAGAAAAGAAGTCGGGTGTAGCCAAGTGGCTAAGAGACTGAGCTGTAGAGCAGGGAGTCCCTGGTTCAAATCTTACCTCCGCCAAGGGCTTAGTAGGTGGCCTTAGACACATGGCACTGTTTTAGTTCCAGCAATGCAGCAATAACAACACAGTTTACCCTGCATAAAGCTTACAACCAGATAACATACGTAAAGCGCTTTGGGCATTCTAACAACATGCTCTCTCTCCTTCTCTATCACTCAAAGAATTGTTACAGGCACGATCAATGGGGGCTTCTGAATACCCCAGGGATTTTAAGAGATTTTTAAAAATTATCCTGTCATGTCTCTAATCCCCTTCTTGTTCAAAAGATCTCAATATGGCAAACGTGGTAGATAGCCTTTTATTAATTTTTCGAATGGCCTGGGCAAGGTAGCTTGTCTTTGAACATCACTTACAGTCAGTCACTTACTTTTGGACCCAGGGAAGATTTGATCCAGGCTCTCTCATCCTGACTTGAGTCTCTCTTTTGAACAGCAGACAGGCAGATACTATTCTTTATAAAACAATTTTGAACTTCAAAGAAAGTCTGCTGTGAGACAATAAAGCATGGGGGGGGTGCGGTACTTTATAAGGAAACACGTTTTCAGAGCCCTCGAAGTGCACAGATGTTACTATACAATTCTTAGGCTTCACTGTCATTCCACAAGGTTATCCCATACCTAACCTTATCGGAAGGGGTCTTAACAATGAGTCAGACCATTCGTCTACCATAACTGGTGTTAAATCCAGAAGAGTTAGCCGTCTTAGTTTGTAGCAGCAAAATAGGAAAGAGTCCAGCAGCACCTTTAAGACTAACCAGCTTTATGGTAGCATAAGCTTTCAAGAACCACAGCTCTCTTTGTCAGATGCATCTGACGAAGAGAGCTGTGGTTCCCGAAAGCTTATGCTACAATAAAGTTTGTTAGTCTTAAAGGTGCTGCTGGACTCTTTCCTATTTTACATAACTGGTATTGCCTCTTCTGATTAGCCAAAGCTCTCCAGGGTCTCATCCTGAGAGAGGCCTTTCCCTGCACTTCTACTTGAGGATCTAAACAGATGATATGGCAGGAGGTCCATGAATGAAACGTCTGTGATTTAAAAACTTTTGGGTGCACAGATGCCCAGTTTGGACGGAAGCTTTCCCTCTGTGCCAAACAGTGTGGCGTGAGGCTTAATCACACTGTCCCTGCAAACTGCAGTCCCAATCCAAATCAAGGCCCTGCCCTGCACCCTGGAGATTTTTTTAAGTGGCCAAGTCAGGGACTTTCTGAGTGCAAAACAGGCGCCCTAATACAAGCAAAAGCTATCCTCAAAGTTTGTTGATACGGCTTTCCAGATTTTGCTCCTCTCTTGACCGCACGCACCTTAGACCAGTTTCAGTTTCTAGAGAAGGCCAGGTGCTTACATGCCAATATTCCGAGCGTCAGCATTCTCCACGCGATCCTCCGGTCCAATCACTTTGACGGAGCGATATTCTTCTCCGTGCTCATCCACAAAATTGTCCACCTGGGAGAGGTGATGCTCTTCCTAAACACAAAGCAGAAGGATGCCCGTTACACCAGAGCCATAATCACGCTTTCTTGCTGGCTTTACAGATGTCAAGAAAAGGCTACAACCGGCTTCCGCTCCAGGTTTTGCCTCTTCAGGCAGCCCACCACGAAAGCTCGCAGAGTGCCAAAGCTCAGCAAGTCAGGCCCGCATTGTGAGTGCCTGCAGTGCAGAAAGGAGTAGCGCAGACTTCTGGGAAAGGAGCGGCCTCCCCTCCCTAAGGACGACATTACTCACGTGGTTGTGAATAAACAGCTGTATGCGTTTCTGTGGGTAGTGCAGCTTCTGAAGCCTTTGGAAGAAGGAGGCAAGGAACGGGGTGGGCTGCTCAACGAAGATGCCAATCAGAACCACTGGCAGCGCCTCCTCCTGCATTGGGAGCAAAAAGTAACCTGGACCCTGAGAACTTCAGTTCTGCAAGGCGTTTAAAAGATCTCTGGCCAATTCCCCCATCTCCACAAAACTACCAGTCCTAGGGTTCTTTAGGAGGAGGCAATAGAGAAATGGGGGAGCTCAGAGCCAGTCTAGACCACAAAGGCAAGCATGTCTTTAATAACATAACATTCAATTTATATACCGCCCTTCAGGATGACTTAACAGCCACTCAGAGTGGTTTACAAAGTATGTTATTATTATCCTCACAACAATCACCCTGTGAGGTGGGTGGGGCTGAGAGAGCTCTGAGAGAGCTGTGACTCACCCAAGGTCACCCAGCTGGCTTCAAGTGGAGGAGTGAGGAATCAAACCTGGCTCTCCAGATTAGAGTCCTGCTGCTCTTAACCACAACACCAATGGCTGTGGACCTTCAACTGCCTGCCTACAACCCTGATTTCGTGTTGGCTCTTACTTTGAGGCCAGAGAGACTCTTCAAGCCTTCGCTGCAAACCGTGCATCCCGTCTCAAAGGTCCATATCTGTGGGATGTAGTTTCCGATGTAATTTAACTGCAACTTTGAAGAGACACAGAGAGAGAGAATGCTTGAATTCATGAAGGTAAACAGAAAACTCACCCTGTATCTAAGATTACACCAACAAACATACTTTTCTCTCCTTCTTAGGAAAGAGGAACTTAAAGACGCCAGAATGAAAAGGAGGGATACACCTGATCCGTGGCACACACTGCTCTGAGTGTCACAGGTTAATTTACTGGGAGGGGGGAGCAGAGGATATTGAGATGGCCCTCTCTTGTTATTATTATTTTATTATTTATTTATTAGACTTTCTGTCCGCTCTCCCCACAAGGGGGCTCAGAGCGCAGCACAACATGACAGTAAACATAAAGATAAAAACAATGTCATGTAATGTCTCGAGCAACAGTAGTTGGGCCCATGCCAGTTCTCTAGGATCTCTGTGTGTTCTGTGCTCAAGCATGGAATTAAGTAGCAGGTCAAACAAAGCAATGCAGTTTTCTAGCCAACACCGCTGCACTGGCGTGCTGGAATACGAAAGGGAACATCTAGTGAAGCTGCCTTATACCGACCCAAACCGTTGATCCATCTAGCTAAGCACTGCCTGGCCTGTCTCGTAGTACCTCTCCAGACTCTTGGGCAGAGATCTTTTTCCAAGACCCCCGTCGCCCGGGGCTGAATCTGAGACTTTCTACTCTGTTACTCCACTGAGCAACACGAAGCTTCCCCAAAGATCCAGCAGCTAAGCAGTGGAATTGTAACCCCTTGAACCCCAGCTATGCTATGAGAGTGGAAATGAACTATGCAAAACAAGTACATTTCATTTACATGGCCACATAAAAGACTGATTTGAATAATTTATTCCGGGCCCAGAATTCAGATATCTTCAGTGCATAAAGTACTCATCTCTGCCTTGGATTCTGCATCCAGGAAACTTCTCCTTCGAGACCTCATTTACCTTGGTAGGGCCATCGCCATGAATCACAACCGGGAGGGTGTCGAACGCCAGGTTTCGGGCTCTCACTCGGCCATTTTCGAACTTTAGGACCACCTCATCTTTTTTTTAAAAAGGGGGGAAGGGAGGAATCAAATTCATTGCCAACAAGGGTTGCTAGAACATGTGGCTTTGAAAAGAAAGGTTTAAGTACACAGAGGATGTTCATATTTCAAAACACAGAATCTATGTTTGGAAACGGTCTACCTCTCTTAGCCAAGCTAGCAAAATAGATCTTCTGCATTTAGAGGCAATGTACCCCAGAGTACTAAATGCTGGGGACAACTACAGGGTGAAGGTCACAGCCTTCACGCTCTCACTTTCCAAGGGAATCTGTTTGACACAGAGGCTGGTCTAGATAGATCCCTGTATGATCCAGCAAGTAGCTCTTATCCAGTGAGGGGAACAAAGAACGGATAATCTCAACCAGGGCCAGAATTTGGAGGGCCTTGGGCAAAACAACTCGGCTCTGCAATGTCTCATGGGCTTTGGGGGAAATCTGTCATTTTGGGCTGGGAAGAACACGCAAAGGGAAGGAGCCAATTTCAACTCTCTCATCCCATGCATGGAAGTTATACATCTAATCAAATTTCCTCCATATGGTTACCTTGCAAGGCTGCTTCAGGGTGTCAAGGAAAAGGTGCTGAGCAACCCAGGGGCTTGTCTAACCAAGCTCCAGGGAGCTGCTCCACCTAAAAAGCCAAAGGCTCTTTTCTTCTCTGATCCCAATCTTCTGATCACACTAATCTCTGATACTGACCTTGTTCCCATCATATTATATTCGTGAGCCTCCCTTGATACATCTGGCTGGCCAGTCAGAAGACGGAACACAGAATGAGATGTATCACTGGTTTGTCCCCATGTCCAGAGCCCTTTTGGATCTGAGCGCACTCTACGTTGCCTCTAAGCAACCACAAGGATGGAAGCTGGCAAGCAGGCACTTCCCTGTGTGGGCTGCAGACATCTCTTTTCCATCACCCAACCCCACGATGACCTCATTCCACAAAGCACCCAGGGCTTCCCGGTTCCCTTCCCCTGACTGCTACCATTCAGAGACCTGCCAAAGCCTTAGGCACAGATCTTGGTTACAGCTTGCATCTATGCCACTCCCTTCTTCCACACCCAGAGCTGGGTCCCTTCATTGAACCTGTGTTGAGATCAGAGAGGCAAGGCAGGAAAGCAGTGGAGTGGTGCAGCCTGTACTTTGCAAACGGAAGCCAGGCATGTTAGGGTGCTGAGACCCTGGGGCAAGACTGCAAAGGATTCTGGATCTGGCCTAGACTCTCCCATCTCTAGAAAGGGGGTCCAGAATGTATCAGCTTAGGCGCATCTTAAATAGCTGCTTCAAGGACTCTGGGCATGGAGCAGGGGGCCACTGGGGGCGTGTGGGGGGAGGCAGTAGTGAATGTCCTGTATTGTGCAGGGGGTTGGACTAGATGACCCTGGAGGACCCTTCCAACTCTATGATTCTACATGGATGTCGCTCCATTTCCAACTTCTTACCTAGAGCACCATTCAGGTTTTGGAAGATCCGACACCTATGATCTAAAGAGATATTGAGGTTTCCCTGGTAGGAAAAAGAAATAGAATCAGGATTGGAAAGGGACCCAAAAGGCTATCAGTTCTGACCATTTGCCAGCTGCAGAATTATTTACACTGGGAATGTACAGAAGGCAGAAAGCAGACTGTGGGCCACTGGTCAATTTCTGGCGGCTAATTTTCCATATTCATTCATTCTCATGTTCTTATTTCTTCTTTTTACCAGCTAATAATTTTCTGCATGCCCTGAAGAGTATACAGAAACCCGTACCAGGTATGTGGGTTACCCTCTCAGGCTGCCCTACTGATCATCAGGTTTGGTATGAATATTATGACCACATCAGCTTATAGTCAGGCGTTTGGACTTTTCCCATCCCTGTTGAGAGATCTTAAGTGTTTGCTTTCTAATTCAAAGCACGCTGATAGACCATGGGGATTCTCACAACTAAAGACACAGACCATGCAAGCTGGAAATCACTCGGTCACACATTCTCACTGGCTTGAGCTACCAAGGGCACATGGATCACAGCTCTCACTTCATTGTACTCACCCGCTTTTCTGGATCCAAGAAGACATTTGTATAAAAAAGCTGATCGCTGTCACTGTCAAGGCCCTGCCAATCCGCTACAAGCTTGCTGAGATAAGGAGCATAGCCAATGAACCCTGTAGGAAGAGGGAGAAGGGAGGCTGTGACTAGGGTTGTTCAGGGGCTCCGGCCATGGACACTAGAGTGTGGGTCAAAGTGTGGGACACCCTGCTTTGGTCCACTTTGAGGGCTGGTAGGAGGTGGGAATCAACCCTGAATACCCAGCGGGATGGGTATTCCTGGGGTCTCCCACACCCTCATGAGGCTGTCCCGTGTTTGCAGGATGCCCTTATGAGAGGGGGCATGCTACTAGGCTGAAGAGGCAACGTGGAGGGCAGTTCCCGAGGGCAGAGCCCTTGGCTAGGACATGCCTTAAAAGCTGTTTTGAAAAGCAGGGGGTGGCTGAGGAAGGAGGAAGAGACTGAGAGTGAGGAGAATGGCAGTGACTTTGTAATCAGCCTTCCTCCAATTGTATGAAGTTATCAGAAGCAGCCACCATGGTTTGCCGATCTGTGCGGCCAAGTACAGGTATGGACTGGAGTCCCTTGCCCAGCCTGCTACAAACCCCCATGCTTCTCCCAACACAAGGCCCCACAGTGGCATCTGTGCTGGTGACTGCTGCGCCCCAGCCGACAGAGACCACAGAGACCACGTGAGATTTTCTACCACTGTCAACTTCATTTAAAAGAATAAGAAAAATCAGGGGAGAAAAGCTAACGTCTGGCGCTGGCCATCTGCAGCAGGTGCAGAAATTATCAAGATTCTTTATCAGGCAAAAGAGAACAGTAATTTCCTTTTTTTAAAAAAAAAGTTATCAGGCCTCTCCTAAAAGGATCAAAAACATTTGGCTGCATAAACAGCTTTAGCATGCTTTGTGTTTCACTATATAAAGAGTTCTATCTAACTGCAAATTTTATGCGTTTCTATAGATCCGGGAAAATATGTTTATTCAGCAGTTTTGCATACCGGTAGAGTTGTGGCTACCGACTGAAGAACTGAATGTAAGTTCTTTATGGAGGACAAGGTGTCCTCTGCAGAATTGGCAAGGCTCTGCTTCCTTTATTTCAAAAAGAACATGGTTCTAGACCTCACCGGGAAGGAAATCCTAAAAATCCATTGGCATTTTCTGCCATAAAGTGCCAAAACCAGAAGAGATCAGGATGAGGCATCCACAATCCCAGCACCCAAACGTGCTCCTAGCTCATTTCTTTCTTCCCAACGTTACCCTTTTACCCATATCAGAGCTTAACAGTGTCAAGCAAAGCAGAGTTATGTACTTCTAAGCCCATTACATTCAGAGGACTGAGAAAAGCGTAACTCTGTTTAGGACGGCAGTGTAAGTCACCACCTTTCTTTCCAAGCCTCCGTGCCCAAGACGGCCCCCCTTCTCACCTCCAGATCCCAGGAAACGCTTCCCGTCTCGGACCTGAGGGTATTTGGCTTCCAGTCGCCGGTCAGGGTAGATGAGAGTTTCTGATGAGAAGACAACTTTGGACTTAGCCTGCTTGAATTTCTTCAACAGCTCTGTGGGGCCCGATGCAAAGATAACATCATAACTACAATGGGGAAAAGAGAAGGAGGGAAGAGGAATTGATTTGGGTAGAAAAAGAACAAGAAATCACCCCAATTAGCTGAAGGAGGAAGAGGGTGGTTTGTCCTAACACTGTAAGACTTTTCCCCCCTTCCCTAGGATGGGCCACAACAAGGTACAGGATCTTGGGTGGGAAGGGGCTCACGTCTCAATGACAAACACAGCCCCTTGGGAGAGAATGCCTGAGTCCGAATGCATCAGAATTCAGGACCTATTTGTGACATCAGGCAAAACACCTGCCAAAGCACACACTGTGTGAGTAACATGCAAAAAATGAATTAATTCCCTAATTCATAAAATAATTCATTAATTGCCTCAAGCGTTTTTCATTCATTATGATTTATTTGTAACGCACCTAAAAAGGTACATTGACATTGAAAAGCTGGAGCAAGCCCTGGTTGAGAGGGAAACCTTGGCTAGCACTAACTGCAGTTTGCACCAGGGCAGGCTTAACTGAGGCTAAAGACAGCAAAAGGTGGGAAAAGATAATCTGCTCCAGAAAAGGGAAACCGGATAGGGAAGGAGCTCATATTCCAGAGGTCTTGATTTGCAAACTGGGGTGTGCCAGAGTGACGTGTGCACCTGGAGATTCACACACACCTACACGCGATCTCTGGGTTATGGCTCCACAACTCGACCTCCAGTCCCCTCACCTTTCTGTGAAGAGAATGACCAAGTCCTCTTGGACAGCATAGCCTTCCAAGGCCGATTTCAAGAGGCGGATCTTCTGCCCGCCTCCTGCCGTCTTCTTGTCCTCTCCCCCGTGCCACTCTTCATTTAGCCCGAGGACCTAGACAGTTAAGCAGCATTGTAAGGAAGCTGCACTCCCCATCCTTCTTACTTTTTATGTATTTAAAACAAATTTGGTTTCAGTCAAAGACTACAGTCACTATTGTAGAGAATGAAAATCACCGTTGTCAGAGTGGCTGCACAGCCTTCTACAGATTTAAAAAACAGAAGTTAAAAATGCATCTTGAAGAATGCAATCCTATGCACACTTACCTGGGTGTAAGTGCCATCAATCATAATAACAACATTCAATTTATATACTGCTCTTCAGGACAACTCTTTTTAAAAACTTTTTATTTTGCGTTTTTATGTAACTTTTCCCAAAACTTAAAAAAAACACCAAGATACAACAAAAGCATAATACAGAGCATAAGCAATACTTGGAAGAGACGGGTATCTTAATACTTTAATAATAATCTATAATTAACACTAATAACAATGCACTGAGTATAAATAGTTACGTTATAGCAAGGAAGCCCTTCAGGACAACTTAACACCTACTCAGAGCGGTTTACACAGTATGTCATTATTATCCCAACAATCACCTTGTGAGGTGGGTGGAGCTGAGAGAGCTCTGAAAGAGCTGCGACTGACTCAAGGTCACCCAGTTGGCTTCAAGCGGAGGAGTGGGGAATCAAACCTGGCTCTCCAGATTAGAGTCCTGCTGCTCTTAACCACTACAGCAAATTAATGACTTTCTTCTGAACAGACACGTACAGGATTGTGTTGCTAACCATGCCACCCTATTATTTTCTAATCTGGGAAATGTGTTTGGGCAAGATTCATTTCTGTACAATATGCAACACCGCATCCGGACAGCCTGTTGGCATCACCTGGATCTTGTAATTGAAGAACTGAGCTGATCTCTGGAACCGCCTGAATCCTTCCGTCTCCTTGGTGGCCACAGTAAGAACCAATAAATTATCTGTGTGGAAGAGGAAGAACAAGGAGAATTAAAAGGCATGCCTGGTGCTATCGAGACACTTTAATATCACTCAGCGAAAGAGGCCTGCTAGATTCTTTTAAATCCCTCCTTCCTGCCAAAAGCTATGGGTGGGATACCCCCTTCTCTCATCTTCCAGTTGAGTCTCAACGATAACACAGCAAGGGAGACTAGACTGAGAAGAGCTCTTGCTCCAAAGTCCATCTCGTGAATATTGTGGCTCAGCAAAGAACGTGAACCTGTATCTCACCCTAGTCCAATATTCTAAGCATAACAGGACACTGGATTGATTACGACTCTCCTCTGGCTGACACCAGAAGATCCTAACGCTCCCATTGCTCTCAACACCATTCCTTGTTCAGCAGCTTGGAGAAAGCAAGCAAAGAGAAACTACCCTCTCTCAAGACGTTAGAAGGAATACTTTCACAGGTCACATGAAACTGCCTTATACTGAATCAGACCGTTTGTCCATCAAGGTCAGATTGGCCGCACTGGGCACTGAACCAGAGACCTTCTGCGTGCCAAACAGATGCTCTAACACGAAGCCCTGCCTCCAAGGACATTGCTGTTCAAGATGGATATTAAGAAGTATTTCTTCATATACCGTATACTTATGCCATGGAATTCTTGGCCGAAGAACATTGCAATGGCCACCGCTGTAAGGATTGGTCTACCCCAGGCTAACAACTGCATCAGCTGGGAATAGAACCTCCATGTTCAGCAGTAGAATACCTCTGTTTATCAGATGCAGGTGACAAAACACCACCACAGCTTCCAGTTCAAGATGCTGGCTGTCACCTTCAATGCTCTTCCTAACTTGGGCCTGTCTCTCTGTAGGATCACCTCCCACTTTCCGGTTCTGCGTGTTGACCGTGATCCTTCACATTAGTTGCTTTTGATGATACCCTCCGTTTGGAGTGTATGTACATCTTTGGCGTGATCCCAGACCTCTTCAGTGGTAGCCCCAACCTGGAATGGGTTGCCTTGAAGGGGAATGGAGAACACTGTCTCTCTCACCATTCTTCCAAGAACCAGCAGCTGGCTTCTGGTCCACATGACAGGTTAGCTTCTGCAGTTATAGCTACTGATGTTGCATGTTTCAGATCATACATTTTTAGGATTACTGAAGAAGAGGTAGCAAAATCAAAAAGAGTCCAGTAGCACCTTTAAGACTAACCAATTTTATTGTAGCATAAGCTTTCAAGTCCTCTGCATCTATGAAGAAGAGGTATTTCAGAGAATTCTACAATACCGCTATGCAATAGGGCCATTAAGTCTGAAAATGAACCACCCTTTGTACATTTCCAGTTAGCAACAAACCACGTTATTGTTCGAAGTCCAACATTACACAATCTGCTTTAAGGACCTGATGAAGTGGAACATAAATCTAATTTTTAAAAAACCAATAGGTAGTTTATTTAACCCTGCCTTTGTCCACAGAGTCAAGGTAGCTTGAGGACAGACATTGGTCTGGCTTTCAGGTTTCTTCCGTGCCTCCAGGGTGGTGTTGGCCATTTCCTGTGCTACTGAACACACACAAGCCTCCTTCACAAACCATACGGCTCCTGAGTGCACAAATACATCAGTCCTTGTAGGTCCAGAAAATATATCCAGAAGTAACGGCAAACCATCTGGTGCATCAATCAGTGAGACCGGACATGCCGAGTTGGATGCAAGAAAAATGCTGCCGTGCTATATTTTGGGAACTGTATATTCATACATGTGTATGTGTGCACATCCCCATACTTTTTCATCTCTGTAGATGCTGCCTTCCTGCCCGGCTTGATGGGTCTCCAGAAGCAACTGATTTAGTTTAATTATTTAAAATCTTATATACCTGCCTTTCACCTGGGAGTCCCAGGACCCAAGGTAGGTAAAAACTATGTAAAAACTATTTGATAAAAACAAATATTCAAGCAACATATGAAAAAAAAAACTAAAAACAATGGAAGTCCTGACCAACCAGCAGGAAATTCCTCCATTGCCCCCCAAAGCTCTCCAAAACAGCTCTGTCCTGCCAGAAAGCCGGGAGGGTAGGAGCTTTTCCGGGAGGCTGTTCTCGAGCCATGGGGCGTGACTGGCTGATATGGAAATATGTTGGACTAGCTGGACTTTTGATCTGATCCAACAGCCCCCCCCCCCCCGGTTCTCACATCTTTCAGGAGAGATTTCAGCCTCCCGTTTCTCTCCCTCTGCAGCAAGAGAAAGCAGTAAATATTAAGGTAACTTATACAGGTTTATAAGTGGAGGAAGAGCCTAGGCCGGATTAAATTCTGGACCAACCATTGATGCATCACGCAGTGTAACTCTCTGACGTCTGCTAAGCCAGCTGGCAACTCCAGCGGGAGATCAGGGGCCTCTCGAATGGACAGATGGAGGAGTCATATTTCGGAGGCAAGGGGAAGAAAAGAGATCCACTGTGCAGCCTTCCAAAGTTGCTGGAATGTGGAAAAGCTACCAGGCACACCCTGTGCAAAGTCCCTTGTCTTGTTAATTTTTTTAAAAAGTCTTCAAATTCCTGAGTTATGGGAAAAGACACTTGTCAGATGGGAAATGGGAGGGGGCTTTGTACACATATACTCTGAATAAATCTCACTTTATTAAAATACATATAAAATATTCTGATATGGCCTACTTTTTGGTAGTGCCAATTTTTTTTAAAAGGCAAGCCAACATCTCTTCTGAGCGTACGTGCCGCGCGTGATTGCGGCTGGGGGCAGGAAAAGGTGCCCCAGCCTCTGGATTCCTTCTTCTGCACTCGGACTGAGAGCTCCCCCCTAAGAAAGGCCATGAAACTGGAGACTGGCCGCTTCCCCTATTAGACATGTGTGAACAGATTACTTTTAAAGACTGCGGCAAGAATGAAAACTTTTCTGCAGCATGACTGAATTGCAATTTAATTATCTTTTGTTGCTAAATGGCGTCGCTGCAGCCCAGCTGGCAAAACTTCATACACCAAATACTTTAAAAAATATTTTAACAGTTTTAGGAGCAGGCTGTTCTGTGCTCCTTCGCATCACTGATATATTCATGCAGAGAGCGCCTCTGGGGACCCAGCCCCCACACCAAATATTTGCCACTGGAGTGTATTGGCTATGGGAGGCCTGGGTTACAATTTCCACTCAATCACATAAGGATAACTTGGCTGATTAACTCGCTCTCCGCCTTGCAGGGTTGTTAGGAGAAATAAAAAGGGGGTAGAATAATTTACGCCACCCTGAAGTCCTTGAAAGAAGGACAAAGAAATAGGACATTTGCATAAAAGAGAGGTGGAAGGATAAATTTCTACGCCATTTAGAACGATATTCCTATCCGGACTTACTTGCTAGGATGGGTAAAGTTTGGGATTGTAATGTGGGTCAGAGTTTTGTGCTCTACCAAAAATACTTTTAAAATTCTCTCATTCCACTTGGCAACACACATTAAAACATGGCACATAAGGAAAGTTACAAGGGGGTGTGTGAGAGGCAGAGGTAGGGGGAACGCGTCCTCCTGCAGGCCTCCTTCCACTTGTATCACTCTAATGAGGATTAATCCGAAATGTAACCAGGGAGGCTGATTTGCATTAAGAAATCTTAACAACATATCCCGGCACTTCAACTCAAAGGTGCCACCTGGAAAGTGAGTTCCAAAGAACGTTCTTTTAAGTACGTCTGCAACGCTCGCCAGCATCTGCAATGGTCCACAATAACTAGTGAAAAGGTACGATCTTGTCAATGTCTAACCAGGTGGATCTATCTAGGCGTGCAGGGGAGAGGAAGGAGAGAATTCCACTCCCTGAGTTATCAGCCCTGTCTGAATTGCTTTTTCTGGCCAGCCCCAGTCTTACCGTGCTGTTGTTTGGAGGCACAACTTCCCTTGCTTATGAAGAGCAACAGAAGTGGAAGAACCAGGCGGCTGAGGGACATCTTAGGAAGGGCTCCTTGCAACGGATCTTGCACACACAAAAATTTAAGCTTTTGGGAGAAGCGGATGGGATGCAACTCAGCTTTCCACAAGTCCCTCCCAGTCGTCCCAGAGCTGCTATGCCACGCAATAAGCACGCCTCTTGCGGGGGGGGGGGGGGAGGGCTCCTCCTCTTTCCAGACATCCCACCCAGCATTGAGATCCAGAGATCATCCCAAATGCAGGGCGATGGAAGAAGGGAGGAGAAAATAAGAGCCACAGGAGCAGACAAGACAAGCCTCAAAATACAGATGTAAACTGCAGGACCCAAACCACTGGTGTCTTAAAGGGTCTCATTTTGACTCTGGTAGATTTACTCTGGAGCAGACAAGTCAAGGTTTGTGGTGTGTCCATATCCAAAATCTTCTGTGTACTTAGGGTAATTATGCCAGAATTACTGCCTCTGTTCTCAGGTTTTCTCCACAGGACTGCCAAGAAATGAAAGAATCTACAGTTGTTTGCTTTTTAACCAATTCATCATTTCAACTGAAATAAGAACTTTATCTACAATCAAAACTTCACTTTTTGGAGATGTTGAAAGGGTTGTGTACTAATTCACAATTTAAACACAGAGACGTCACTGCCATTGTCATAACAACCCACATCTTGCAGACCCTAATTACAGAAACACACACAAACAAAAAAAATCCTCCAAAATAAACAAGTAAGGCTATCTTGATTGATTGATTGATAGTCCGCCTTTCTCACTGAGACTCAAGGCGGATTACACAGTGCGAAATTAGTACAATCCGTATCAAGTACATTTCCATACAGTATCAAGGACATTTCCGTAAACAATGCCATAGGGTAAATAGACACAAGTTTAAAAAACATAGTATTAGAAGAATCCAATACAAAGTAGATAAAAATACTGAAACAGAACATTTTACTTGATATTTATATTACCTAATGGGGTCTTTGTAATCCTGTATACACAATAAATAAATACAACTAGTACTTTAGTACTAGTACTTTAGCCCCACAACCGTGGGTAGGAAAGCACTTTGCAGATGCTCAGAGGAGCCCAAGAAGGCCAGATTCCGTGCAAAAACCCACAACTCCCTGTAGCTGCTCCATGCATGAGTTCTTGTTCTGTCTGCACTCTGCACATGCTCGGGGGGGGGGATTTTTATCGCAGCCCCTTTTCTAAACTTGGTTCTGCGCAAGAAAGAAGGTACTCTGCGTAAGCTCAAACAGAATCCTTCAAAAAACCTTCCTCTGATGAAGTTAGCAGAGATGGCTAAACTTACAGCTCTGATCAGAGATAAAACATTGTCTACCTTTAATTAGAAACCCCGTATTGACTTTCTGCATGAGATGAGAAAAAACAAACTGATGATTTGTGGATTTGATTTGTAAGAAGATAAATTTGGGGAGGGCAGGGCAGGGCAGTATTGATAAAGTAAGTATAATGTTTGTAAAGATATGACAGGTGTGGTTGAGAAAAACGAAATATGTATTATTTTTCCTTGGGTTTTTTTCCTTTAATTTTTGTTCTTCTCTTTTCTCTCTCTCCTTTTATATTCTTTTTTCTTTATTTTCTCGTTTCTCTGCCCTTTTTATTAGGATTTTAATCTTACCAATAAAATAAAAAGTATTCTTCAAAACAACACCTTCCTCTGCAGATGCTCAGAGGAGCCCAAGAAGGCCACATTCCGTGCAAACCCCCACAACTCCCTGTAGCTGCTCCATGCATGAGTTCTTCTCGTTCTGTCTGCACTCTGCACATGCTCGGGGAAGGGGCATTTTTATCGCAGCCCCTTTTCCAAAGTTGGTTCTGCGCAAGGAAAAAAGGCACTCTGCGTATGCTCAGACAACAGAATCCTTCCCAAAGCGTTCTTCTGCCCTCGTGGAACCCCTTCCTCACCGCTGCCGAGCGCCGCGATCCTAAGCAGAGCCGAGCCAGTCTCCGCCCGTCGGTTTCCAGGGGCGTAGGCCGGCCTAAGTCTGCGTGGGACCGCGCCGCTCGGCACTCTGCACATGCTCGCCAGCCCGCCGCCCTCGGCGCCCTGAGCTCTTCTGCCCTCCCCGCCTCCGCGCCCGGAAACCGAAAGGCGGCCTCCCTCCCCGCGCCGCTCTCCGCCCAGCCCGCCGGGTCGCCGCCTCCGCCGCTCCTCCTCCGTTGTGGCGCAGGAGAGCTCCGCTGCCCGGAAGGCCGAGGCTGCCGCGCCTTCTTTCCGCCTCACCGGCCCGCGCGATGGCGTGAGGCGGCGCGAGGCGAAGGGCGCGACTAGGCCGCGCCGAGCCGGGGACTCGAGTAGCCGCCGTGGCCGGGGTCGGTGAGGGGACGGCCGGGCAGGCGGCGCAGCGGGCCCGCCCGCCTCCTCCTCGATGTGGCTGCAGCAGCGGCTGAAGGGGCTGCCGGGCCTGCTCTCGAGCAGCTGGGCCCGGCGCCTGCTGGCGCTGCTGGTCTTCCTGCTGGTGGCCTGCTGGTACCTCGGCGGGGCCTGGCTGCGCCTCCTGCCCTGGCGGCACGGGCGGCCCGCGGGCGGCGCGGCCGGGCTGTGCCTGCAGGCCGAGACGCAGGCCTGGCAGGCCTTGGCTGAGAGGGGCGACGCCAGGCTGCTGCCGCTGCAGGCCGGGCCGGGAGGCGATGGCGACCAGGGCGCCCTGCTGGGCCTGGTGGGCAACGGGCACCTGCTGCTGGACGTGGCCGCCAACCGCCTCTGGGTGGCCCCGGCCGCGGGCAGAGGCCTGGCAGCCGCCTCCCCAGTTTACGCCACCGAATACCCGGCCTTGGCGCAGCTGCGGGCCCCGGCCACCACCCTGGCCGAAGCCGGGGCAGCCGTGGTCATGCTGAGGGATGGAGTTATCCACAGGGCCCGCTGCGTCCACCCTGGTCCGGCGGGCTCTGACGGGGCGGCCCAGGAGTGCGTGGCCATCCGGGAGGAGGTGCTGACCCACCGGGGGCGGCCGCACCTCTACCTGCAGCGGGTGGCCATCACCAACCCCACCGAGCGCCAGGTGGCCTTTGAGGTGTCCGGCCCACCGTTGAAGGCATCCTCCTTGACCCTCGGCAGCGGCGGTGCCGGTTCCGGCAGCAAGTTTGTCACCACCTTGGAGAAGGCCGGTGACCGGCAGTTCCTGCTGTCCTCGGGCCGCGTGCTGCAACCAGACGGTGCCAAGGTGGTGCTGGTCGTGGTGGCGGCCAAGAAGCTGGTGAGCCGGGTGCAGGTGGCGCCCCGATCGCAGTTCGACGAGACCTTGGTGTCAGTGGTGCAGACCTCGGAGCCCATCGAGGCCTCCCGGCTGGAGGAGACCTTCAGCAAGCTGCGGGAGGCGACCAGGAGGGAGATGTTGGAGGTGCTGAGGATGAGGGTGGAAGACCTGTTGCAGGAGCACCGGAAAGCCTGGGCCGACTTATTCATCTCAGGTGAGGGGCGCACCCACTTGGCCTCAACTCAACACTGCCAGATCCATCGCTTCCCCTGGATTCATGACTTGGCTTGATTGGAGTTGGTTCATGAATGACATTTCTATCCCCCTCTTCTTCCATTGTGGAGCACAAGGTGGCCTACACGGCAGTCCCAAGAGGTCCCTTAGCCTTGCATGGCTTAGCTTCAGGCAGGTCGCTAAAATAAACAGAATTCCTGAGATTTGAGTTCGATGATATCTTAAGACACCAGCAAGATTTTCAGGGTATAAGCTTTCGAGAGTCAGATCTCCCTTTTTCAGACACCAGATCCCTCTGAAGAAGGGAGCTTTGGCTCTCAAAAGTTTATCCCTTAAAAATCTTGTTGGTCTCTGAGGTGCCACTGGACTCCCATCTGCTACACAACTTCAGACTCACGTGGCTACCTACCTGAAACTGTCTTCATGGGAGAAATCCTGGGGCATAAGCTTTAGTGCACTGAAAGCCCACTTCCTCAGGTGCTCTGAGTGAATCCTTGCTTGTGAATGTCATTTTACTTGGAAGGGGGCTGCAACTTGGCTGTAACTTCTGCTTCCCGTAGGGTAGCCCACACATGTTTGGGGGTAAGCTAGAGCTGCAGTGTTTAGACTGGGAAGACCCAGGTTCCTATGACCACTCTTGCTGAGTGACTTTGGGCAGTGATTCTTTCTTGGCCCAACCTGCTGCATAGGAAGGTAACATGGAGGAGGGAGAACCCTATGTGTTCCTTGGAGGGAAGTGCAAGATAAAACTGTAATCAATAGAGGCATATAAACCATAAGAGCCTGTCTATGTTTGTGCAAAAGCAACATTAGTTATTCCTGGTGGAGTTTTGCAGGAGGTATTGTACTTGCTACTGTTTACATACAGGAATCCAGAAAGCTTGTGTTGAGTAAAAGGACTTTGGCATATCCCAGAGTGGTTTGCTTTCCAATCCTCTTTGCTGTGGTGGGTGAAGGCCTTCTGGAAAGAAATTGAGTCGAGTTGCCTCTATTTCTGTAACTTTCATACATTTGTGCTATTCAGTTTTGGTCTTGTATGGAAGAGGTATTCCTACCGCTTTGCAATGACAATGGAAACTGATGCATACGATATGTGAGGTCCATTAGTTCACCCTGTTTCCACAGTGACCTGACAGGTGTATTGAGGAGGCTGAGGAGGGGGATATAAATGCAGGATCTCTTCCCTCTTGTGCCTGTTTTCCAGCCTCTTGGACTGCTTTTGTATGTTTCAGTTAGATTTGGACTGTATGCATTTGTAGTGCAGACCTAAACATATAAAGTTGGCTTGAACAGGGCTCAGTTCTCTTTTTATTTCTCGTTCCACGTTTCATTTCCTACAGCTCATCTGCATACCGAGGTTCAAAGAAGCATAGATCACAGGGTTTAGTTTTTCGGCAATTCAGAAAACCATGACTTTGCATTTTTCCAATTGAGCCTTGCATAATCTATCCAGGACCTGCTCTGTCAAGGGCAAGAGGGGGTTGATCCCCCTCCCCCCCACACACATGTAATCGTCTCCAGAATATTCCATTGGATTAAACATTTTGTGGAGGAAACCAGGCACACTCTTTCTGCCCCTAGGTGGGCTTTTATAGACATTTTGGAGCAAATACATTTTCCCCACCCTGTTTGGTTAGCCTCAGGTTTGACAACCACAAAGGTGCAGCCTCGTAAAACAAATACCTGAAAAGTGTTTCTTCTGTTAAAACCCTCCTGCTGCCGCTTATTCGCTGTTCCTGTGCCCCTCTCCCCAATTTTAGCTAGGAGCACTTCACGTCAGTGCAAATTTGGTGCCAAGCGTACAGAGTGTTTGGGGTGGGGTGAGGGAGGTCCTTAGGTTTTGCTGCATGACCTTTGCAAAGTGCTCTGCCTCGACTGAATTTCCCTCACAAGGTTTTTGAAAAAGGAAGAAAGGCTATTTAGCATTCTACAGGTTCTACAGGTTCAAAACCCTTGGTATATATTTTCAGTAATGCTTACAACAGACCTTCCAGATCAACCAGTTTCATTGCCCATCCACACCCCCCCTCCATGTTGCCACTGTAGCAGTCTATGGAATTCATTCATTGCTGAGTTGAGATTTGCATGATGTTAGATAAAAATGTAATATATCCTGTGGTGAGCTTTTGGCTGACAGAAGAAAGCAGGAAAGAAACCTAAATAACTTCTTTGTGTTGCAGGGGTAGAAATGAGGAAGATCACTGACGCTCACACCCCATCCAGCAAGACTGTCAACATGACACTCTATTACGTCCTCTCTACCATGCCAGCTCCCTTTCTGGATCCTCTCATTAGCAGCGAGGAAAGGGAAAAAATGGAAGCTACACTGAACTATGCCGACCACTGCTTCAGTGGCCATGCCACGATGCATGCAGAGACCCTGTGGCCGGCGCACTTGGTGAGCGTGCCTCAGGTCCTGCAGCTCTCAGATTTGTGGAAGCTGACCCTCCAGAAACGAGGGTGCAAAGGTCTTCTGGCGGCCGGTGCCCACGGCCTCATGCAGGGAATGGTGCTTAGCTTTGGAGGGCTGCAGTTCACCGAGAACCACCTCCAGTTTCAAGCTGACCCCGATGTGCTTCACAACAGCTACTCTTTGCGTGGGATTCATTACAACAAGGACCTGATTAACTTGGCTGTGCTGCTGGATGCAGAAGGGAAACCCTTCCTGCATGTCTCTGTGAAGTTCCAGGAGAAGCCGGTCCAGCTGTACGCTTGCGAGGGGGGCTGCTCGAACGAGCCTGTGGAACTCACTTCGGAGCTGCGTGGCCACACATTCCCCGTCATGGTGACGCAGCCCATCACGCCGCTGCTCTACATCTCGACAGACTTGGTTCACCTGCAGGATCTGAGACACACACTGCACCTGAAAGCCATCCTGGCCCATGAAGAGCACATGGCAAAGCAGTATCCAGGCTTGCCCTTCCTCTTCTGGTTCAGCGTGGCCTCCCTCATCACTCTCTTCCACTTGTTCCTCTTCAAGCTCATTTACAATGAGTACTGCGGACCAGGGGCTAAGCCGCTATTCCGCAGCAAGGTGTAAAGCCAGCCATGCCTGGGGGGGAGATGCCTGACCCTTTGCCAGCAGAGTCATTCTCTTGGATTTCTGAACCTCGGCTCCCCGGCCGGAAAGTAGGGGGCCTGAGTAGCAGCTTGAATGTCCTGTGGACAAGCTCTGGGTGTGCACATGTATGAAGGAGTAACAGTCCACATTCAATTTTCTTTTAAAATTTTGCTCTGGTACAAAATAATTTTTGAGGGTGGGGCGCACTTTTAGCACAGTTTCTATTGTTGGGGACCACAGTTGCCTCTGGAATGAGTGATTGCAGAAAGCAGAACGCCATGGTATGTTCAGGGATTGCAGGAGGGGATCTATTGAAATAAGCCGTACGCTAGTGCGAAGATTACAGAATGAATCTAAAGGAGGGGCGGGGGGTTGCTCTTTACACATTGACCGTTGAGGGGACTCGGGCTTTTTGCTGCCTCTCATGGTGGTTGGAAATATTGTGATAGATTATTATTAGGATCTTCTAGGTGTAGAGTTCACAGGGCCAAGGAAATGTTGAGGCAAAGGAGGCCAAGGAATGGCCTTTCTTCTTTCTGCAGCCCATTCTAGGCCTGAAGGAAAGCTGATGGCTCGGGGCTGTTCGTCCTCCCACTCCTTCCCATGGCAGCATCAAGTGTTGAATTGTGATAGTGGTTACTAAACTCACAAGACAGAGAAGTCAACCGGGGACAGAAAGGCCTTGACTTCAGATTTTCCTCTCTCTCTTTGCTGCCAGAGTGAGGGGGGGGGGGAGTTAGCAGCTGAAATGAAAGGAAACTACAGCCTAGTTATGTTTGGGGTTACAAGTTGGCAAGCCCAGAAAACATGGGGTGTGGAGGTGCTGGGCCAGTGGACATTAGCAGTTGTTTGCAAGTTGAACGTTCTCTGTTGGCTCTGAATATTGGACTTTAGTGTAAAATGTGGGGAAGGAAGATGGCAGATCTGGTCCCCATCAGAGCAAAGGTGTTCTTTCCAGCTATCACTTTGTGTTGCATAAAAAAAAAATTAGAGAGAATTGGCTAGAAATCCCCCTTGCAGAATGTGCATACTACTGGAACCTTGGAACTCACTGAGCTTCTTTTTATTGATTTCTTCCTCTGTGTGTGTTGTGTGTGTGTGTGTTTTTGAAAGATTTAAAGTTCCCATGCCCCGCCCCCTTTGCACCATGCCCTCATTAAACTGTTAAAAAGCAGTTGGTATAACTAGCTGCTGCTATTCCTTCTATATAGAAAATGCATGGCTGCTGTTAAAATCAATGCTCTGGCTCCTTGTTCCTGGAAATGTCTGGAAAATTCCAATGTGTGCCGTCATAACATTATGTTAACTGCCCAGGCAAATAGTGACCAGTGAAGGACAGCTGGGGAGAGCCAGTTATCTTCACGATGCTGTTGCTGCATCATTGTCCATTAAGGCTTACTGAACATTTCCAGGGAAAGGGGAAGAAGAGGATCGGGGGTCCCGGCCTTTGGCAGCAGCCGTATTTTCTCTATATATTGTAGATGCACACCCACTTGCCTTCCTCTACAGAACTATCAGCTTTTATCCAAGGAGAGCATGTGACACTGAGAAAAGACAATTAGAGGTGCTTACCGAGCGCTGAAGTGGTGAGGAGCTGCTGTGTAGGTGCACATATCATTAAAAGATAGCTTAGTAAAAAGACTCCACTTCAGGCGGAAGTGATGTCCTATGGAGTGTCTTTTAACTGCAAGTGAGATGAACAGTGGGATAAAAACCTAGTGCTGATAGCTGAAATGGATGTCTGAGGCAGTGTCACAGCAGCTGGAAGAACAAAGATCTTTCCCCAGCAGCCTGCCCTTTGTGCCTTGTGGAGGAGGGAATGAGAATTGGTGGGACTTCTTCACCATCTCTCTTTTTAACCCCTCTCCCCAAGTGTGTTGGCTTCCATAAGATGTGCTCCCTTTAATAGAGAAGACTTGAAAATTACATTTTCTTTTCCTCTGCTTAATTTCATAGGAAAATAAGCCACCTTCTGTTTTGGTCCCCAGACTTACCTGAATGAGACAGTTCTACTCCCCCCACCCATTCTAATCGAATGTTGTCTCATTTTCTGTGTGTATTTTAATTTATTGTTGGTGGATTTGAGATGTTGAATCATTGCAACTTTGAAAGTGAATAACAGCCAATTAAGAATGTATATATTTATCTCTCGTGCATTAATCCAGCGCTGCAAACGGGTTTCCCGGCCTTTTGTGAACATAGCATACAAAATAGTCAACGTTAATTGAAGGAGGTGATCTATCGGGTTTTCTTGCTCCAAGTGTGTTGCAATGTCCTATTTCAGACTTCCTGATGATTTGAATATGATTGTTTGTTTGATTTTACAAATACCAAAGGTTTTTGTTTTTTAAGGAAATAAATACCATTCAAATATACACTTAGTGGTTTCAGTCATGTGGTACGTTGGTTTGTTTGTTGCTCTTGGGTAGCCCACATCTCTCGCACTGTGCTTCAGTTACCCTAACTGTACAAGGGATCGTCGTAATGAGCTACCAAATATATTATTGAGGTTAAGCAGCCTGGATGACTGAGACTTGGTATCGTGCATGCAGACCCCTTTTAAAATTCTGCCTTCTCAGTGGCTTAGCACAGGTAGGAGAAGGGCCTTGCCACTGCTCTCCATGACTTGCGACCAGCTAACTTTCTTCGCAAATTGCATCTCCTGCCATTAGGACAAGACGAAAGGGCGAGGTAGTCCACCACTCGGTTTCTCCTCCCTGCCCACTCTGAAGGGAGAGTTAATTCTGAATGGTGCATTTTCAAGGGACCAAAAGTACTGTTTCCTGAGCCAATCACACAGACCCTCCCCAGGTTTCCCCTTGCCCATCAGGGGATGTTGGAGCGTCTGGTTGCAGCTCATGCTGCGAGAGGCACCAGCATGCAGACCTGACAGGCTTCCCCTTCACAAAGGCATTTGGAAACTAAAAAGAGGAGGATCCATCTGTGCATTTCCCTACTGAACAAGCTTGGACCCCCAAAGACCCACCTCTGTGGGGCTGGATTGGCAGCAAGGTGCACACTCAGCTACTCCACCCCTCTGTTCCAAAGTGCCACTTTTGAAAAATCTGTATCTTGCCTTTCTTCAGCAGCTGACTGGAGAGAAATAATACAAGATGAATACCACCAAGTAAACAGCCATTAAAACCCATCCCACAGCCCACCCAAATGTAGCTTAAAACTCTAGAACCTTAAAAGCACCATAATATAATAAGAGGATCAGTAACATCAATCAAAGAGTCCAGTAGCACCTTTAAGACTAACCAACTTTATTGTAGCATAAGCTTTCGAGAACCACAGCTCTCTTCGTCAGATGCATGGAAGGTATGAAGAAACATTTCTTCTTGCCCTCCATGCATCTGACGAAGAGAACTGTGATTCTCGAAAGCTTATGCTACAATAAAGTTGGTTAGTCTTAAAGGTGCTACTGGACTCTTTGCAATCTTGCTACTGCAGACTAACTCCTCTGGATCTAAGAGTTCAGTGTTACCCATGTTGGTTTGTTAGACCCAAAATAAATGAGACTCTTCTGGGACCTTAATAATCAAAAGTCCCATTTAAATAAGATAATTTTACAATTCAACTTGCATTATTTGATATTTCTCTTTTTTATCTCCTATAAATCACACTGGATTAAGGAATCTGGAGGAAAAATATCAACCTACCTGATCTCAACAAATGCTGCTCTCCTCCAACGCGTGAGTCGTCGGTACATCGCAGAGCCCCCAGAGCGGGTGGCTCTGCAAGCCTCAGAAATCAAAGTGCTTCTGAGCGGGTTTCTCTGGCCTCTACCAGTGTTGCTCTTTACTGTCTCCTGAGCTGAGAAGGGTTCCGTGGCAGGGGCAGACAGCCATCATTTCTTTACTCCCACCTCTTCTCTCAGAGGGAGAAATCCCACCGGACCCAAGCGTGTAAGGCAGCCTTGATTCCGAAACGTGGAAGCTCTCAAATGGCCTCCTCGACTTGCAAGTAGGTACTGGAAGGGAGAAAGGGACTGGCAGCTGAGTTATCCTGATTTTTTTCTGGAGGAGGTTGGGATGGAGGCTTTCAGGAAGAAACCAATCTAAACAGTTTAGGAAGTGCACAGGTGGGAAAAGATTCTAGATCCAGGAAGCCGAGAGTATAAAATGTTGGAGAGAGACACACTAGGGGAAAGGAGCGACGACAGAAATGGGTCCACCTAGATGATAAAAGAAGCAGCCGTTCAGCCATCCGAAACTAACCCCCATTTGACTGAAAGTGACTCTCATTTCTATAGAAACATTTTTCTTTAGTTTTTAACTTGCTCTTCCCAAGGAACCTGATCTTTGTTATCCAGGAGAAGCAAATTTAACATTACCCAGACTTGGTCACGACGCATGCAAAATTTAATATCCTAAGCTGTACTTGGAGTGTTCAGGGACATTTTTAATAAAAAAAAAATCACCCTTGAAATTCAGTTTCTCACTAGGTTTGCTGAATTACTAAGAAGTTGCACCAAGGGGCTAGATAGACTTATTAGCAATGAGTAGTTTTTGTTTTTATATCCTAAATTTGTTTTTTCCACATTCGCTTCCTGTCCAATAAATATTATGCGGGATAATGTAGGAACATTAAAAAAAGATTAGGAGGAAAGAATGGAGAGAAAATGAAAACTCTATTCAAAGTGAAAATAATTTGGTATTTGAGATGCTCTTTATGTGTAGCTTTAAAGTACATTCTCAGCTTGCACCAAAAAATTCTGCAGTTGAAAACTGAATACCTTGCAGAAAGAAAAATCACTGATAAATCCCCCCATACCAAAACGATTGTGCCTTAAACATTTAGTTTAAAATGGCTTCTGATTTCCCGTTCACGTCAACTAAGCATTTTCTGTGCCAGAACTGATTTATATCATTCTTTACCAGATTTGCAACCTCCATCTTACAGCTGAGTGCTTTTAAGAGTAGGAGAAGATAAACTAATTTAACTGGATAATATATTTAATCACCAGATACAGTGAATTCTCAGGCAATATTGTATGGAATACTCGTGTCATTAAGCAATGTACCCCCCACCATCAAGATACCGGCATCTCTGTTAATAAAGGTCACAAATAAGGAAATGCTGGATTATGACATCGATATGTTCAAGTACAGGAAGGGGCATAAAACCACTGTGAAGTGTGATTTGTGCTTTGAATCTTCAAAAATCTTGATCTATGCAACACTTCATAATTGCATAAAGAGGTTTCTCTAAAATTCACCAAAGCAGACTGGCAAAGTGAACTCCTCAATATCTTTCTGTTTATGGCATTCAAATTCTCCATCACCAGGATATAGCTTTCCTTATGACAATGGTCAACCATTCATCCCATTTTTAGCTCCTGTATTCATTTCGTAAGTCGTTTAATTTGGTCTACGCTGCAAAATTTAAACTATTTTCAAATATCTTTAGCTGTTCAAGAAACTCCAACAAAGAGGCAGCAAACTCATCTCTTTCTTTGTGGGGAGGCCATGCCAGATTAAACCAGTTTTTAGCCAGTACTGGACTTGCCCTTCAAAAGGGCCAGTGTTTAGCAATGGAGGAAAAATACAGCACAGCAAAAGACTAGCGTAATCTTTGAGAAACCTCTTTCCATTGCCGTGAACACAGACTGGTAATAAAAAGGAATCTCTATTTAAAAGACAGGGTTAATCAGCTGTTAGGGAAATTGCTTCCATCTGTCCCTCAATCAGCCACAGTAAACATACTGTAACATTCAAGAAGGGCTCAATGACGCAAAACCTGGAATAAAAATAAAAACTAATAAAATTCCACCTGCAAGATGCACCTGCCCCTCTCCAAACCAATGCTGTTGGGTTTTTTTTTGCTGTCTATATTAATGCAATACAAAGGAGACCATGTGAACAAACAGGAATTGTTACATTTCACATCTGCCTGGCATACGGAGAGTCTGGAAAGCTGGGCAGAAGTGAAAGGAAGAACCAGTGTGTAGGGGAGCAGCCACAGGTGAAAAATACTGGCACGGACTCAGCCCCTGAAAAGGAATGATGATCATTCCTGAGAGCCAGTGTTGTGCAGTGAACATGGTGTTGTGCAGTGTTGTGCCGAAATCGGGAAGACTGTTAGGCTAGCTTGAGAGAGAAAGATGGGCCCAAGGTCACCGATCTCACAGCACTGTTCTCAGGAACCAGGGGGTTTTTTTGCAGAGGGGGAGGACCTATGCGTGTCACCCGGACTTCCTTGGAGGAGGGGGTAAAAATACGGACACAACCGAACTTTTAAAAAAAATGAACATGATAGATGAGTTAATTCTATGATGCTTTTGAAGATCATAAGAGGAGTTTTGTGTATCCTGCACATTGCTCATCATAAACTTTCTTCTCGATGAAGGATTCTGTGAAACCCTGGAAGATTGCATGCTACTAGCCAACTTAAATTGATCCAAGAGAGAGAGAGCGAGGTCGTACTTCCTCTCCTTTGTGGCTAAACATAGCCACGCGGGGTCTCCTCAACACCTACCTTCTCTGTGAAGGCTCAATCTTTTCGCCCCCTCCACTGCTGACCAATTCTCCTCTCCTTCCAGATGTTCTCCTCACTCAATGTGCTGTGCCAGCAAGACGGTGAGACGGGTTTTGGCTGCCTGCGTGATCTCCCTGCTTGCCCTGGTGGGGAACGTCTCTCTTGATTTAAACAGCACCCTGGACTCGTGGAGGAACATTGAGAGGTCCCTGGTGGGCTTGTCTTCATGCCAGACTCTTCTGATGCTCCACCTCGTTGGTTTCCTTCAGGAGGGGAAGCATCCTTGCTGCTGGGGCGAGAAGGCTGGTGAAAGGAAGGGTCAAGAGAACTCCTGGTTGCCAGAGTGGGTGCTGGAGCAGTTTGTTGTTCTCTGCGAAGAGGCCAAAGAGAGAGTCCAGAGCGTTAACGAGCAGTGCAAAGAAGGTTCGGAGTGCAAGGTTTTTATCAACAAGGTAAGAGAGAAGCTAAACAGCACTCAAGCCCCAGAGAAAGTTCTCGTGCATTCCAGGATTATTTCAGAACTCCTGGAGATGTTGGCTAGCCCAGAAGAAGACCTCAAGGCGACAAAGTCGAACCCCAGTTGGGCAGATGTGGCATCTCTCAGGCTTATCCTGAGAATCAAGGGGGCCATCCTGGGTTCTCAAGAAACTTTCCCACTGTCTAAAGATTTCCAAGCGCTGTGGAATCAGATGTCCCCCATCCTCACCTACTATATTTTCACGTCAGAGAATGTTCAGGAATGTTGGGCGGAGAATCCAAACCTCTCCAGCTCTTCCACCCATCTTGAAGGAACGCCCATCTTCACCCCTTCCTTGGGCTTCTCATCCTTCCCGCCTCACAGAAGTTTGCTGAAGGCACTCGAGTCCCTCCAGACCTGCGTGTTGGAACGAAGTCGGAAGACACTCAGCAAGAAATCCAGAGATGTCCTTTCCTTGGTCAGCCTCCAAGTCAGCCTTGTGCTAGTCGCTGGCCTCATCTACCCCGTTTTCTTGGTGTCCTTTAAGGAGATGGTGGACTGGATCCAGAATTATGCCCGCAGCCTCCAGAAACGGACAGAGGATTTGAAACGGGAGAGGCGCTTGGCAGAGGAGCTCCTACACCAGATGCTGCCCAAGTCCGTGGCCAAGCAACTGAGGAAGAACAAGCAGGTGGAGGCAGAGAATTATGACCAGGTGACTCCCTCTGCAAGGGACAGGACGCAGTCGCATCCCCCTGTTTCCAGCATTGGCTCTGCTGAAGCCCACCCCAAACAGGCACCCTAAAACAAGGCCTTTCTCCAAACAGCAACAATGAAAAAGTGAAATTACTATTGATGTCAGATAGCTGATAGAAATAGACCCAGAAGGGGCTGGTAAAGCGGATGGGGGCCCGTGAACCCCCGTGCCTCCCCAGTGCCATTGTGTGCCAACCGCAGTTAGAAACGGCAGCTCCCACCCTGTCCCTCAAGCCAAATGCATTCATACCAGAGTGGCCCGGATTCAGTCCACACACATCCCTCGTCATTATCGGGCATTGGGAGGGGGAACCCCCACCCCCACCCCATGGCAGAATATTTTGCGCTGGACTGGATTGATAGGCACTGTTACCTAAACAAGCCCCTTAATTGGGCAATTAGATATCCCCTGAAACCCAAAGCATCAAAGCCTCGTTTTAACCGAAGGGGGCTGGGGTGGGGGCTCTTACAGAAAACCATCTGGATATAATTATCACAAGCACGGAGAATCTGGAAACCTAAAGAGAGAGAGAGCGTGCGCACACTGAAGGATGGGGCTTCAGTTAGAGGCAGAAACACCATTTTGTATCCAAGTGAGGGTGTGCGTGCCTTATTGCAAAAATTATCCCTTGACTGGGGCTGTCTTCTTCCATGCTCCAAAAACGAGCCCACGCGGCATTGTTACTGAAGTATATTATTAGCGTATACTTATTATATTCCAGCCACCACAAAATCCTCCCATGATCTCAGAACAACTCCCTGCTTTGGGCCAAATCAGAATGGCTGAGGGTGGGGCAGTCTGAGCTCCGTGGGGGTGGAATGACTTGCTTGCATTAGCTGATCGCCAATATATACAAAATCAGTCGGGCCAATAATCAGTTCTGGGTCATCATTACGCTGAAACAGGTCTGAGCCTATGGCTCTTTCCCCAAGGGCCGGGGAGAACCAATAGAGCCAATAAGGCGGGCTGCCTGCAAGAGGCCCAGATCCTGGGGATCAGGCCCAAGAGCAGAGAGGTGGCCAAGGAAAGGGCAGTGGGTGAATTTCGACTGATGGATGTGGAGTGGGTGGTTAGATGAGTTAAGCCCCTTTGCCCCCCTCCCCACAAGAATCAGAACTCTGTGTGAGCAAGAAGGAGATCCAGTTATGGATGCCCCCCCTCCCCGCCCCCCGGCATGTCTCATCCAATGAAAGGCTCAAGATCATTGGCTTGGCTTAATAGCTTTTCTTCTCCTGGTTTTAGAATTTTGTTTGATACTTTATTTGGAAAATTTCTATGCCACCTGTCCAGGGAACCTGCCCGTGGAGGCTTACGAAAGAGAACATAATTTTTAAACATCGTATTCACTGATATTGCGTAAACTGCCTTGAGTCTCAGTGAGAAAGGCAGACTATAAATAACATAAATCAAAAATCAAAAAAGGCATTAAAACTCAGCCAAGCATAAAATGGTGTAAAATTTGTTCAGCTTAAAATGGGGTTTAAATATTTCTCAGGCTAAAACCAGACTATTAAATGATTTTTTTAAAACCCATTAATTAAAAACTTGGGTAAACAGAAATGTTTGGGGTTGGCTGCTTAAAGAAAGTAACAAAGATGCTAGGCAGGCCTCAAACGGAAGGGCATTCCGCAGGACTATTTTATTTCTCATATGTGGTTGCATTTTAATTGGTTTCACTATCACAAGCCATTTTGAAGGTTCTTGTAATCAAAAATTGGGGGCATAAATAATAACCTGCCAATCGTGGCAGTGCGAGGAGAGGGGAGCCAATGGGCCTGTCTGAATGGCTGGCATCTCCGCCTGGTAGGTGACCATCTTCTTCTCCGATGTGGTGGGCTTTACAAGTATCGCCGCCTCCTGCACACCATTGCAAGTTGTCGAGATGCTCAACAACCTATACGTCTGCTTTGACACCAGGATCGAGTCGTATGATGTTTATAAGGTGAGCAACATTCCTCACAGGCTGGCTGGTTGCTTGTGAAAGAGCACAGGGGGAATCAGTTTGGGCCAAGGACAACACCTGAATCTTAAAGAGCAAGCAAAATTACCAAGAGGGCAAAACACCAACGCGTTGGGGACGGGAGGGGGGTCGTTTAGAAGAAAGAGAGCTAAAATCTGAAGGGGAGATATAACAGAGGTTTATAAAATTATCCATGGAGTGGAAAAAGTGGGGAAAGAACTTTGCATTCCTCTCCCCAAATACTAGAACTCGGGGACACACAATTAATCTAACTGCAGGACAAACAAAAGATGATGCACCGTGCATAACTTGTGGAACTCACAGCCACAGGATGTAGTGATGGCCACTCACTTGGGGGATTAGACAAATTAATGGAACAGGAGGTGTCCATCAATGGATCCTTTCTGTGATAGCTGGATGGAACTTCCAGGTTCAGAGGCAGTATACCCCTGAATATCACTGGCAAGTGGGCAACAGGAGGGAAACTTCAACCTAACTTTGGAGGCCTTTAGCTGGCCACTGTGGGAAGCAGGATGCTGGAATAGGACCCACATTGGGCTGATCGAGCAGGCCTCCTTTTATTACAATCTAAAACTTTCTATTCTAGCTTTTTTAAAAGCAAACATCCTCGGGTAAACACTGAGTATTGGGTATTGTTTTCTTATAGAGGAGGGTATTTTTGTAATATTTTGGTTCCTCTCTGGAGAAAGAAAAGACTGATAATTCAGAACTCCACAATTCGGTGAGGAATTTTGGACCGGTAGAATTTTAGAAGCAGTCCTTGATCCGACATGCATCCCTTTTCCCAGGTGGAAACAATTGGAGATGCCTACATGGTCGTCAGCGGCTTGCCTGAGAGGAATGGGACAAAGCATGCGGACGAGATTGCCAAAATGTCGCTGGATTTGGTGGCTGCCGTCCGGCAGGTTGTGATACCCCACATGCCGACCGTCAAGCTGCAGCTACGGGCAGGGATTCACACAGGTGGGCAAAGGGCAGGAACGTGATGGGGAAGAGGCATGGCGAGATGGCCGTGGGGGAGTGGAGGCAGGCGTTGAGTAGACCTGACCTTGCGAGTTATCTTCATACCATCAAGCGATGGCTCAGCCATACCATCCAGTTCCACAAGTTCTGCCACTTCTCTGACATGCACTCTTCACAGGTCCTTGTGTAGCTGGAGTCGTTGGACACAAAATGCCTCGGTATTGCCTCTTTGGAGACACTGTGAACACGGCCTCGCGGATGGAGTCCACCAGTTTGCGTGAGTGCCTCCAGGGTCCACCCCCCTCAAGGCCACATGTGCTGGGGGGCTGAGGAAATAAGACAGCGAAACATACAAACCCTTCTGCTCCCTCCCATTTGATTCTAGGCTTGCTAGAACAGTGCCCCTGAGCATGGACAAAGCACCTTTCCCTTATTTGAATTTAACCTGCTGCCTACACATTTGAGGTTGGTAGGAAGGTGTTGGCCACTCTTAGTCAAAGATCCAGAGGAGTTAGCCGTGTTAGTCTGTAGTAGCAAAATCGAAAAGAGTCCAGTAGCACCTTGAAGACTAACCAACTTTACTGTAGCATAAGCTTTCGAGAATCGCAGTTCTCTTTGTCAGATACGTGTCTGACAAAGAGGACGCATCTGATGAAGAGAGCTGTGATTCTCGAAAGCTTATGCTACAGTAAAGTTGGTTAGTCTTAAAGGTGCTACTGGACTCTTTTCGATTTGACTCTTAGTCAAGGGTGCAGGAGTGTCTTGAGCGGCAGGCAGGATGGCTGAAGTTCAGTGGACTGGTGGCATGGAGGGAGTACCTGATTGCCTTCTCTTGGTTGCCTCAACTGAGGGAAGGTGGCCAATTTGGCAGTCTTTATAACCATCGGTGTCTCCCAAACACAAGGATTCTAGGTTGGGACGTGAATCTCCCAGCCTGCTGCTCCTTCCTTGGACCACCAACCCTGGAAGTCTGTGCCTGATTGGCAGGTTCTTCTTTCAAACCTTGTGAAGCTTAACCACCGGATTTTGGGGATGGAAAGGTGACCTTGCCAAGAGGCTCAAGCTCCCACACTTCTGGGATTAGTTAACTGGAACTGTGCATTGACTGAATAATCCCGTAACCCATTTCCAGCTCAGAAGATACACATCAGTTCAGCCACGTACCTCGCTCTCTTTGAAGATGATACCTACGACATAGAACTGAGAGGGGAGATTGAAGTGAAGGTTGTTGTTATTATTACTAATACTACTGTTACTATTATTATTATTATTGCCATTATAATTTTATATAGCACTGTCAGTGTGTGAGGCACAGCACAGAACATACCGGTGTTTCCTAGCCTTTTTTCCATGGAGGAATGCCTAAATTAATTTTTGAAATCCCAAGGGATCCCTATGAAAATGTTCACTAGCCAGAAAAACTTGATGGCAGGCAGTGCAATTTATTTCTAAAGGGCTGCTCTATATCAGCTTACATTGTAAGAAAAAAGTGAAGCTTTTCCTGTCTTTTTTGATTATCCAATCTTTTTTTTCAAGTATCAAAGTATCAAATCAAAATAAAGCTTGCTTCAACATCAAAATACAGTCCACATCCAAAGTCAATATAAGGTTGACTTTCAGTGTGATATTTGGGCTTGTTTGTTTTTGCACAAAGGTTGAATTCTTGGCTGAATATGGATATTTGGAATTTTTTGTGGTATTTCAAAATTCTTATTTAATTCCACGATATCTTGTGGAACCCCTGACTGTGTCCTGTGAAACCACAGGGTTCCCCTAAACCCTGGTTGGGAAACTCTGGAATAGACACAAAACATTGGAACTTCTTGCCTCAAGAAACTTTCATTTGAAATTTGACAAGAAAGGAATAGAGGTGGGGGCGGAGAGGCAGATGACAGGTGGGGAGGCATTTTATAGTTTGCTGTACCATCGAAAGGGTTCAGATTAAAGCTGCCAGTTTAATTGATTAGTTGATCAAATTGATCAACAGTTTAATGGATTTAATTGATCAAATAATGAATCAGCCGATTCTCTGAAAAGGCGTTACTTGCATTTTGATAGACTGAATGTTTACATTGTACTTGTAATTCACCTTCAGTTCCAGTGAGAAAGGTGGACTGTAAATGGAAATAAATAAATAAATGGGCAAAAGAATTTTAGTGTCATAAAAGCGGCAAATGGCAAGGGCCAACCTAAAAGACTGTCTGGAGCAATCTTAGAAGAGGACTCCACTTGACCTCCCTTGGGGAATGCCTCTTCTAAGACAATGCCTGCCAAGATGTAGAGGCTATCATTTAACCGCCAAGGAAGTCTTCTTTTTTGCTTCACAATTACTTCCACCTTTGCGAGTCTGAATCGATAAATCGATCTGCTATCGCTTGCAATATTAATCAAACTGAAACTCCTTTCATGATGAGTCAGTCATGGGGGAAAGTCACATATTTAAAATCACAGCCCTAAAGAATTAGATTTTCCCTCTTCTCTGATGGTTATGAAATCCACTGCTATCACTGCTATGTGGAGTTCACTAGGACAGAACTGCTGTGCTTTTAGTGACCACAGCACAGGCAGAGATTCAACCTGTGCAGCTTGGGTCATCACAGCATCTCCATCCTGGAAAAAGGTGAACATCTGCCTGTCGGGCAACCATTCATAACACTGGAGGGCCCCCACATACCAAAGATGACAACTATTGTGGATACCCCTACACATCACTTTGGTAATGTTGGCAGTACTGCAAATATCCTCTCTGCTTCTCTGCCAGGGCAAAGGAAAAATGAACACCTACTGGCTGCTCGGGAACAAGAACTACAGTGTCCAAAACGACAGCCTGGTTTGCCACTGGAATCCAGGGATGCCCCGGAAAAAGACGACGGGGAGCAGCACCTTCTCCAGCCAGCAAGTATGTCTGGGAAAGCTCTAGAGGGTTGGTTAAGAGGAGGGCTTAGAGGTGGGTTACTAAGGGGCAATGGTTCTTTGTGACAATGAATGCACTTTTGGAAAGGAAATAGATTTATTTAAGTAATCTATAGAAGTTTATAGAGAACCTCTCGATGGGTGAACTTCAGTTCAGGCACTGCATAACTGGCAAGAACAAGGGGTCCATCCATTGTCGTTTCCTGGAGTTCCCAACAGCAGTATAAGGCCATAAGTATATTCTCTATTCTGTATTTTTTACTTTCTTTCCTGTGAATTATCAGAGGGATTTAATAAATCTATTTTACTTCAACACTTACGTGCTTATTGTCTTCAAATCCAAATGAACCACTGCCTCTTGGCGTCACAGGAGGGTAGTGTGTTGACATTGTCTTCCGTGAATCTTTCAACAGCTGCAAGATCTTTGATAGCCAGTGAGTGAAATAACTAGATCAGCGAAAACTGCGCCACTAGCAGATCTGTGTAGGATCCAATCCACCGACTCCCTTCAGCTAAGTTCTTCCATACTGGAAGAACCTGCAGGCAGACTTCATTGGATTCAACCCCTTATGTCTTTAAAAATTACCCAAAGGGGGATATTTACCTGGACATCATAGTCTGTAGTATTTGCCAGTTCCTCTCTAAAGCTGACACCACACAAGATCAGATTGCTGCTATTTGGAAACATTCCGTGTCTGCCTGCACCTGTTTTGAATCCTATTCTGTTTGGCAGTCCACCACAGGCACTCTGGGAACACCAGTCAGCAAGGAAACTGCCGTTGCTACTGACAAGCAAATAGGCTCCACTGGCCACTTTGGAGCGAGGCCTTCCTTAATTGGCAGTGCCACCAGTGATCGGGACCAGCAGAGGGGCTCTGGGCCTGACTTCCGAGACAGACTCAAGACGAGTGATCTCTTTGCTTCTGGACCCCCAAGTCCTCAACTGGGGAAGAAAGGCCCCGACTTACTGGATCATCA
Source organism: Eublepharis macularius (assembly GCF_028583425.1). Lineage (NCBI taxonomy): Eukaryota > Metazoa > Chordata > Lepidosauria > Squamata > Eublepharidae > Eublepharis > Eublepharis macularius. Next base: position 2,581,762 of record NC_072806.1, read on the forward strand.
ACATCATCATTCAGACAGTGGGCGGCCATCACTGGACAAGCTGGGGCTCCTACCGGGATCGGTGGACATTGCGTGATCTGTCTGTCTGTCTGTCTGTCTTCCTTCCTTCTGTGTCTGTCAAGGATTTTAGCTTCTGGTTCGTTCCAAAAAAGTTTCCCGCTTTCTATAAATGTGGGAAGTTGGACTCAAGGGAAACAGCCTTTCCCCACTCAAGACGTACTAGAAACCACTGAGTTTCATTAAACGTTACAGAGAAAACAAGGATTTGGAACAGGTTAGATCAAGACGGGTAGCCAACCGTGTTAGTCTTTCTGTAGCAGTAGAAAAGAGCAAGAGTCCAGTAGCACTTATAAAACTAACAACATTTGGGGTAGGGTAGGAGCTTTCGTGAGTCACAGCTCACTCCGTCGGGTAAACTGGACCTATAAGTTAGTGTTATAGGTGCTACTGGACTCTTGCTCTTTTCTGCTTGGAATGGGTTAGAAAGCCACTTACACACAGTGACCACTAGATGTCAGTAGATGAATTTACATTCTTGCCAAGGGACTATTTGAAAGTTAGCTGGAATGTCACTCCCCGTTTCCTTTTGCTAGCAAGAACGTGCTTAAGCGGACTGGAGAAGGGGAAATGATCTCCCGGAGCATGGCTCAGTCGTGTTATTGGAGTCCTTTGCTTCTGGGCCTTCTCCATCAGTTGAGAGCTAGGAAAAGTTGCCTGCCTTCTTTCCTGGCAGGGTTTCCGCACCTTTCACAGCTGCACAGCAGGCGGAGAATCAGTCAGATCTTTCTCACCTCTGCATCTCCCTGCCAGGGAAAACTGCAGTCGTTAAAGTTTTGGCCCACCGAAGGCCCAGGAGTCCTTGTAGGGAAAAAACGGGCCCCTGCTTTTTTGCTTGTGAAATATTTTAATGGTTGGGCAAGACGGAAAGGAAATAATATGGAAATGTTCTTGTGATGATACAAAAAAAGGGATAATGGAGCAAACCCCGCTTTGTTTGCATCATAATTTGTGAGCAGCATCCTAGTACACGAGGGGGGGGGGGTCCTGCTTTTTAAAATGACTGCTCAAAAGTGTACAAAACTGCGTTGCAAAAGTCGTGTGCATTTGTTTTCGCCTTGCTTTCCAGAGGCAGTTCTTGCTCTCCCGCCCTCATCTGCTGAGCAGGAAAAACAATGATAAGAAGTGCTTTCCATGACCTTGCTATGGTGGGTTGTTTTGTGTGTGTGTGTGGGGGGGGGTGGATTTTCTTTTGTATTTCTTTTGTGTTTTAGCCCTGCCGAGCTTGCCTGCCTGACTCCCAACGCTTAACACATTCCTGCAAACAAGATCAAAACTGGATCGACATTCTTGTGCTGCCACCTACGAAGTGTAGTTCGATCCAGAAAGTTCCAAACATGCACCAACATGCTCAGTGCTGCTCTGGGAGGTCCAAAAGCGGACGATACGTTGGAAGTGCATCCGCTGTGACAACAAGCTTGCCTGTAAAGATCCTGTGGAAAACGCCACCCAAGCAAGCCAAAGAATTGTGCGTAGGTGCCAACAACTCCCAACTGTCTGCCATGCAGAATGGCGCCACTGCACAGCGGCGGAACAAATCAAAATAGTTGCTGGTCTTGAACGGCAAATGGCTCATGGCCTGCAGGGCGCTTGAGACAAAATGGGCATTGCAAACAAAGGGAGTTTAGGTTACAAACACTTAATTTGCAAAATGCAGCTCATCCCTGAAAAGAAGAGCCCCCCCCCCCATTTAGGAGGGGGGGGAGAGACCTGGAAAAAATTAGGACAGTTGATCTGCTGTGCTCCTTCACAATTAAAACTTTCCTTGCAATCAACATTTCCTTGTGTGTCACTCTGAAAATGAACCAAGTGAACCAGGGCCTCATCCCGCTGCTCACCCCGATCAAGTGGTCTGGGTGAAAGTCCCATGCCCACAATTTCTTCCTCACCCCATTTGTGCCCCCAGGTTAACAGGGAGCACGCGATACCCCTTGGAGGTAGGCCTGCAGCTGCTAGGACCGCTAGTCACGGACTCCTCCCACAGGCGTCTCTTTCAGGGTGGCTCACGGGGCTACGGGGTGGATACTGGGACAGGGTTGCCAGCTCTGGGTTGGGAAATTCCTGGAGGGTAGAGCTTGAGGAGGGCGGAGTTTGGGGAGGGACTCCATGAGGGCATCATGCCATGGAGTCCATTTGCCGAAGTAGCCATTTTCTTCAGGGGAACTGGTCTCTGTCATCTGGAAATTAGTTGTAATTCTGGGAGATGCCTCGATGGGGGAGGCCCCTCTTTTCTGAGGAAGGCGCAGAGAAACCTAATAACACAGAAACCCGACAATGACCATCGCTTTCTTTGTGTGAAATGCATCTCTCCCACTCAGAGAAACAACGCTCAGGACAGCGAACAAACGACAATCACTGAAATGACAGACGCATTGTCCGCAGTGAAAATTTAGAAACAACAACTTTTAGAAAGCCATCGGAGAAAAAACAATAAAAAGTTGAGCAACAGTGAGCATCCATAAAGTCAACAGCATAAATTAAGTTCTAGAAATGCAGATTCACACGTAGAAATCACCAAGACTCTGCATCATCTGTTTATTTGGTACATAGCTCTCCTCCATTTTATCCTCACAACAATCCAGTGAGGTAGGTTAGGCTAAAAAGAGAGTGATGGGGCCCAAGGTCACCCAGCAAGCTTCATGTCTGAGTGAAGACTTGAACCTGGGTCTCCCAGATCCCAGTTGGCCGCGAATCAGTGGAGTAGTGGTTAAGAGCGCGGGACTCTAATCTGGAGAGCCGGGTTTGATTCCCCACTCCTCCACTTGAAGCCAGCTGGGTGACCTTGGGTCAGTCACAGCTCTTTCAGAGCTCTCTCAGCCCCACCCACCTCACAGGGTGTTTTGTTGTTGTGGGGATAATGATAACATACTTGTAAACTGCTCTAAGTGGGCATTAAGTTGTCCTGAATGGTGATATATAAATCAAATGTTGTTATTATTACTGGTTTCAATCCCACTACTGCCATGAGCTTAGTAGGTGGCCTTGGGTAAGTCACTCCTCCCAGCCCGGCTCCCCAGCTGTACAGTGGGGATAACAACAACCCTGACTTTGTTCACCGCTTTGAGTGTGGCACTATTCTGTCTAGAGGGGCAGTATATAAGCACAATTATTGTTATACAGAGCTGCTGCAGTTAAGTGGTTGGGTTGCGAATCAGCACTCTGCTGGTTCGACTCCAACTCCTGCCATGAGCTCAGCAGGGGGCCTTGGAGAAGCCCCTCCTCTCAGCCTAGCTGAATTCTGGGGATATAAGAACACTTGTTCACCGATTTGGGTGAGGCACTCATCTGTCTAGAAGAGTGGTATATAAGCACAGTTGTTGTTGTTGTTATTAACCTCTATGCTATGCTGATTCTTATGTTGTAGCATTATCTTTTTCTCATAAGCAGGTGCGTGTTGCGTCTCCACCAATTTCCACTTCAATTGTGCTTCGTGTAGCTGATGTCCAGCCGAGCCGTGCCAGGGGAGGGCTCTGTTCCCTGCCTCCAGGGGCTCCTGCCATCCATTAGCTAGCTGGACAGGAATTTAGGCTTGTTTGGACACAAACGTCTCCTGCTCTTATGCCCAATAAGGTCCCAAATGAGCCAAGGCCGGAGGGGAGGGCTGGAGAACATGTCACCACTTTTTCACGTCAGGTGACAACGCAGCAAGGCTGGGGGTGAGGAAGTGGCCCATGCTGCTGATCATCTGGCTCTCTGTGCGGATCTAGGCACGTCCACCAAGCTGGTGTTAACACTGGACATGCTCAAGGATGGAGAGGAAGAGAAATAAGGCATGAAATGGTCCAGGGCACGGGTGGGCGGGCAGGAGAGGCTGTGTGCAGGGAATTTAGCAGCTCCGTTGCTTCACCTTTTCAAGCGCCCACCCTCTCGGGACTGGCAGGAACAGTTAACACAGCCTTCTCAGGATCCATTTTCCTATAGAAGCTGGCAGGTATTCCAGGCACTTGTGGAGCATACGTAAGACCTCTTCACACCTGGGAGAACTGCAGCAGGTCTCTGGTACCCACGAAGCTGCCTTACCTCAGGTTGGACCCATGGTCTGTCTACCTGAGCATGGTCTTCGGTGCCAATCAGAAGAAGGTCCTCCCCAAGTCCGACAATCCAAATCTCTTTAACGGGAGATGCTGAGGAGGGATCTATGCTGTAGCAAAGTGGTTAAGTGGTTGGGTTGTGAATCAGCCCTCTGCTGGCTCAAATCCCACTACTGCCATGAGCTCGGCCGGTGGCCTTGGGGAAGCCACTCCTCTCAGCCCCGTATTGTGGGGATAATAATAATACTGACCTTGTTCACAGCTTTGAGCAGGGCACTGATCTGTCTAGAAGAGCAGTACATAATCACAATTATAGCATAGTGAGTGGTTGGGCTGCGAATCAGCACTCTGCTGGTTCGAATCCCACGACTGCCACGAACTCAGGTAACGGCCTTGGGGCAGCCCCTCCTCTCAGCCCCAGCTCCCCAGCTGTATTGTGGGGATAATAATGATGCTGACCTTGTTCACCGTTGTGAGTGGGGCACTCATTTGTCTAGAAGAGCGGTATATAAGCGCAGTTATTACTCATAGTTATTTTTATTATAACCGAAGACTTTCCACTTTCCCTAAAATTGCTCCAGCGAGCTCCCTCTGATTTGTAGAGGTCTTGCCAGATGGGACCTTCAGCTCGAGCGGAACTTCTCCCTGGATTGACCCTTGCAGAGGTTGATTCCCACAGCGTCCAATGACGCTGCTTTCATTCTCCTTGGGAAATCTCAGCCTCCCCGTGAAACATTCGGGCAGCAAGTGCATCCATCCACTAAAAACATGGGCCTTCTCAAGAGGGTTTAAGGTGCTGATCTGCCTCCATACCCGTCTTACGTAAGAAGGTTGACATGTTTGGCCTTTGTCCACAAGAGGACTGTTTACCGCTCTGGTGCCCTGTTGGGACCACACCATATAGACCCAGATACCCTGGTGAGAGCGAATCAAAAACTCCACCCGAGGCTGTTGTTCTCAGGGATAATTAAAGCAGGGGCTTGCGCAGGTGTCGACGCTTGGCCCAGCTGGGCTGCAGAGGCCCTTTTTGCCCGTTGCTATTTGTGTTCTGAGCTGCAGCATATTGGGCCAGCAGGCAACCCATTAGCTGGCCGAGCCCACTCTGGAAACAAGGGTTGGGTTCATTGTCAGCAGGCTGAGCTTGCTAGCGTGGAAGCTTATGAATTGAAAGGGTATCCAGACAACATTGCCTTAAGAAATACATTCTGTTCTGGTTTAATTAGCAAAATGGAACCTTTCCCAATAGAGACCCTCAAGCATGGCTAATTAAAGTTACTGCTCAAGAGCGCTGCTGGATTGGACCAAAAGTCCATCTAGTCGGCCATTCTGTTCCCTGCAGTGGCTGACAAGATGCCCCCACAAGACCCACAAACAGGTAAAAGGCCAAAGCACCCCCCTCTCTAAAAACCCCCCTGGTATACAGAAGTAGATTGTCTCTGATCATCGAGGTTCAGGGCTAAGAGCTGCTGATAAGATCTACCATGAAGATCGGTCTCAGGTCGGTAGCCGTGTTGGTCTGCAGTAGAAAAGCAAGACTTGGGTCCAGTAGCACCTTAAAGACCAACGAGATTTCCAGGGGTTGAGCTTTTGAAGTTGAGGAAGAGAGCTTTGGCTCTTGAAAGGTCACACCCTGAAAATCTAGTTGGTCTCTAAGGTGCTTGCTCTTCCGATAACTCCTAGGCTCTGTGATTCCCCTTTAAAACCTACTTAGGACTGGACTAAGGAGCTGATAGCATCCTGAAGAGGCAGGGAGTGTATTACACCGGGTAGGGGGAATTCCATTTTTTGAATGCTCCTCTCTGTAAAATAATTTCATGCGAGTAGCTGATCCTGGCAGAAGCCGGGTTCAGGTAGCCGGCTCAAGGGTGACTCAGCCTTCCATCCTTCCGAGGTCGGTAAAATGAGTACCCAGTTTCCTGGGGGTAAAGTGTAGATGACTGGGGAAGGCAATGGCTAACCACCCCGTAACAAAACGTCTGCCAAGAAACTGTTGTGATGCAACGTCCCCACATGGGTCAGTAATGACTCGGTGCTTGCACAGGGGACTACCTTTACCTTTAATATAACAAAGCAAAAGGGAGAAAGACTAACCTGCTTTTTGCTGTGCTCGTCTTGTAGTTGCATGGAGATTTTCACATAGGCAAGGTAAAGGTAGTGCAAACACCAAGTTATTACTGACCCACGGAGGGGACGTCGCATCACAATGTTTTCTTGGCAGACTTTTTGTTATGGGGTGGTTTGCCATGGCCTTCCCCGGTCATCTACACTTTACCCCCAGGAAACTGGGTACTCATTTTACCAACCTTGGAAGGATGGAAGGCTGAGTCAACCTTGAGCCGGTTATTTGAACCCGGCTTCCGCCAGGATTGAACTTAGGCTGTGAAAAGAGCTTGGGCTGCAGTACTGCAGGTTACCACTCTGCACCACGGGGCTCTCTATCATTGCATTAAAAGTGCATTCAAAATATGAATCCCCCCACCATGCCCTTTAGGGTCCATTCCTTGGGACTCTACCCCCTCATTCTACTGTATGTGTAGACTGGGCCACAGACAGCAGCCAACTCCATATACTGCGGCAGGGTACTCCATAAGTTAACAAGGTGTCACACGAAGTCATTGCAACAATCTAGGGCTCTTTCCATTTCCTGGATTTCACACTAACTGTTTTAGACACCCGGACTCCAGCTCTGGCCCAATTTATGGGAATTGCAAGAGGGGGGCTTGAGCCTTACTCATGAGAGAGAGCGATAGGCATGTCGAGAGCAGAGTCAGAGTCTATTTCAAGAAGGTGTTGGTTGGTTTTAGCAGAAGGGAGGCTAAAATTAGATCCTCCATGGTTGCTTTTGAAAACACCTTGGGGAGACGAGCCCTTGACGCTTCGGCGAGAGGCCCTTCGGGCAGAGCATGTGGCACTAGAAAGACTTATATGGCCAATGAGGATGATGTCATCATTGAGGCCGGCCAATCGGGGCTGGCCAAAGGGGAGGAGTCACAGGAAATGCCAGCAGGCAGAACTCGAACGCGGTCCAAGCACTGTGTATCGGCAGGCGGCTGGATGAGTGTGGAGCGAGGTGTGAGGTCGGCATGTCGACAGGCCGACTTCTTACTTCAGCCAGATAAGGGAAACCTCCACCACAGGCTGCCAGAACAAATTGCTTTCTATTAGCGATGATACAGTCTTGATACCATCCCACTGCTGCTGCTCCAGACATTAAAATAAGTCTACACATTGACTAGGCCACCCATTGCCAAGCATATTCTTTCCTAGTCATCCATGCCTGGGGTTCCCAGGAGAGTGGAGACGCGGCACTCACCAGAACAATCTTCCCAGCACCAACACAATGATGTCACTTCCTCAAGTGATGTCATCATGCTGGCAGCGGGTGTGCTTCTAGGATTTGCGCAGGGCCAATTCTGCCCACTTGGGGCCAAAAGCATGAGAGCTTGCCCGCCAGCAGCTCACTGATGTCTAGGGTTGCCAGCTTCAAGTTGGGAAATTCCTAGCGATCTGGGGGGCGTGAAACCTGGAGAAAGTGGGGTTTGGGGAGGGAACGGACCTTGGCATGGCATAATTCCATAGAGTCCACCCCCCAAAGTATCCATTTTCTCCAGGTGAACTGATCTCTGTGGCCTGGAGACCAGTTGTAATTCCGGGAGATCTCCAGCCACTACCTGGAGGCTGGTAACCCTAGTGATGTCACTTGAGGAAGTGACATCGTCGTGCCTCGCCAGAAGTGCACCTGCTGCGTGCTTGCCTGAGTTGCTTGCCAGTGGCGGGTGATCACCACCAGGCACTTTGCCACCTCCTGCCCATCGCCATCCATCAGCAGGCAGTGGGGCAAACCCCCCGGAGATTCCCCTGGGGATCCTATCCTTGGCCATTGGGAAAGCCCATGTGATAAAATTTTCCACACTTGGTGATCATTGCAACTTGTCCCGATGTGTCTGGCTCTGTTCCCTTTCTGCCATTTAGGGCTGTGGATTCAACGCTGAAATTCAGTTTCAAAGACCTGCACAGACCAACCCCCAATACTGCACTTAGGAAATCTGACATCTGCAGTCGACAATAAACGATGTAAATATTTTAGGTTGGTTGCCATGTTGGTCTGCGGCGGAACAGCAGGATTTGAGTCCAGTGGCATCTTAGAGACCAACAAGATTTCCAGGGCATAAGCTTTTGAGAGTCAGAGCTCTCTTCTGAAGAATCTCAAATCCTGCAGATGTAGATGTCTACACAACTGCTTACTTTGCTTAGTAAAGTCCCAGAACCCACAAAAGCTGAGGCAGGCTGAACCCGGAGGGGCTAGAAACATGTTTCTTAAAAAGAATAAAGAAGAAGAAAAGCTTTTCTGGATGCTCAAATGGTTGTGCAAGTTGGGAGCAGAAGCCAGCAGTGTGCAGCACCGACTGGACGACAGCCGTGTCGCAATCAAGAAATCTGGGAATTGAAGAGAGAACAATCGCTGATTCTCAGCACATGGCTTCCCCGGGAAACAAGGCACAGTTATTCACAACTCCGAAGTCGCAGGGAGAACTTTGGAAGAGCGCGTCCGCAGAATGCCGTGCATTCCACAGATGAGCATTATTTGGAATGTTTCCCGACACTAAAGATAGGAAGGAAGTTGATACCTTTTGAGGTTCCTTCTACTGTTTGCTCCTCCATTCTCATGACAACCCAGACATGCTGGCCGTTCTTGGCCACTTCCTGGTCTACTCAGGCTTCAGGCGGATGATGTCATGGGCTTGCACCGATCGCCACACTTCAACACCAAGCCCAAAGGCGCTGCCATTGATGGAAGATGACACAGTGAAGAAAGCCCTCTTGGGCCACTAAGACAGCAGCTATGCGAGGAATTCCAGGAGGGCAACCAAGAATCTCAGACAGTCATTTGCCTCTGGATCTTTCCCACTTCCTTCCTCCAGTCTTTTTACAGCTAAAAGACAAAGCCGAGGAGAGAGGCGTGAGCAGGCAGGGTAAGGCCATCTCCTGTAGCCACATATCGGTTGGCAAAGTTAGATGGATCCAATTTGGGACAATCTTACAGAGTATTTACTGTGGTGAAAGACAGAGGAAAGGATATCTCCTCACTCTTCTTCCCGTACCCTTTTTGCCTACAACAGAGCAGTAAATATCGTACACCTTTCCATTTCATTTGCAAAATCTGTGAGGTAGTTTAGGCTAGGGGTGAGTGCACAGCTGGGCTGAGGTCTCCTAAGGACGAGGGGTTTGAACCCATCCAGCCAAGAAGTCCCCTCCTCCTCAACGTCATTCCAGAGGGACAGATCCAGAGGAGTTAGCTGTGTTAGTCTGTAGTCGCAAAATAGTAGAGTCCGGTAGCACCTTTAAGACTAACCAACTTTATTGTAGCATAAGTTTTCGAGAACCGCAGCTCTTTTTGTCAGATGCATGGAGGGTATGAAGAAACTGGCCAGAGATATATAGGTGGGGAGGGGAGAGGGGAGTACATAGGACAAACTAGCCAACTTCTGCGCAAAAAGAATAAATGGACACAAATCTGACATTAAAAATGGCAACATCCAGAAATCAGTAGGAGAACACTTCAATCTACCAGGACACTCCATCAAGGACTTAAAGGTCACCATAGTTGAACAGAAACATTTCAAAAGCAGAATCCAAGGGGAAGCTGCTGAACTGGAATTCATATGTAAATTTGACTCAGTCGGACTTGGATTGAATAGAGACCCTGGATGGTTATCTCATTATCAGAAGTAACTGCCCTTCAGGCACTCCATTCAGATTCAGCTATGGAGGGGAGGGGTCACACCTTGCCTGGATTGTGCACTCCACCTCTTTCATGAACTTATTTACATTTACACGACCCTTGCTCCCTGCACCCTCTCCCCCCTCTCCTCATCACCTATATATCTCTGGCCAGTTTCTTCATACCTTCCATGTATCTGACGAAGAGAGCTGTGGTTCTCGAAAGCTTATGCTGCAATAAAGTTGGTTTGTCTTAAAGGTGCTCTTTACTATTCCAGAGGGAGAAGAGGCAGCAACCAGGCATCTTTCCATAATGGCTGGACATGAGTCCTGGGACAGCCTCCTTCCCTCCCTCCATCTTCCATCAATGAAGCCATTGGAGGCTTTCACTACCACCACTACTGCCTGTGTGTGGTGTCTGGGCTCTTTTGCTCCTCCTGCACCAACCATTGGGGGGACCTGTGCCTGCAGTCTTGTATGCCTCCGTAGGGTTCGGCTGTGATGATTCTGGCTTCCGTGGAAGCACACAGACCTTCCTACTGAGCCCATGTGTGTGGGGGTTCTGAATACTGTTGGAAGGACGTATTCAATACTGTGGAAGCTGGGGGGGGGTCATGTGCACAGAATGAACATGAGTCTGAATGGTATGTGTGAGCAGCATATGTATTCCACTGTGTAGCCCTCGTGCACGTGAACAAGGAAGGGTGTGAGAGTGGAGAGTCCCACCCCAAACTGCAACAAAACCTCCGCCACCAGTTCTTCATCCTTCCCTCTGAGCCATGCTGACCCTCTGGCTCTGGGCAGGTAAAGACTCTTTTTTTTAGAGTCTGCAAGACAAATCAGCCAGGAAGAATGGGGATGTTCCATACAAATTGTCAAAATGACCCTACATCGAAGCTCCAGCTACTTGAGACAAGAGCAGTCGAGGAGGCATAAGATGATGGAGGTGGGAGGAGATGTTTCTTAGCAACCCGTGCAAGGCCCGGCAACCCCAGGTTATGCGGCAAAAGGGCCGGCTGCAAGGAACAGTCAATAGCTGCTCGGAACCCTGGCATTCTCTTGTGGGATCTGCGGTGGTAGAGGCCGGACAAGGTCGCCTCACAACATCTGTGAGTCTTCCGGAGTCATCTGGCAATCCACTGAGAGGTACAGGAGGCTGAACTAGATGTACCTGGATTGTCTGATCCAGCCAGGTCACCCCCAGGAAATGGAAGTTTTGTGTAACCTTTCTAATCCACAGTGGACAATTTGGTGCCCTCATGCAGGGCATAAAGCCCAAGGCCTCGCCCTGAAACAGGTATTCAGAGGTATACTGCCTCTAAACATGGAAGCCCTATTTAGCTATCATGGCAAATGGCTTTCCATGGATCAATCTGCTGTGAGTTTCCCCTTTAAAGCCTGCAGCCGTCCCTAGATCTTGTGGTGGCGAGTCCCACAAGTTTATTGTCTGTTGTGTGAAGAAGTGCTTTCTTTTATTTGCCTGTCAGCTTCAGTATTTTGGTCATGTCATGAGAAGACAAGATTCTCTGGAAAAGTCAATAATGCTAGGAAAAGAGGAAGGCCTAAAACGAGATGGTTGGACTCAGTCAAAGAAGCCACGTCCTCCAGTTTGCAGGATCTGAGCAAGTCTGTTAATGATAGGACATTATGGAGGTCTTTCATTCATAGGGTCACCATAGGTCAGAGGCAACTTGACAGCACATAACACACATTGGGTGGCCCTGCATTCTGTTGGCGGGGGTGGGGAGGTAGTCGTGAATTTCCTGCATTGTGGAGGGGGTTGGACTAGATGACCCTAGAGATCCCTTCCAACTCTATGATTCTATGATTTTGAGGGAGAAACAGTTTTTTCCATCCCATGTGTAATTGCATAAGCTGCTAACGTGCCTCTGCCCCAATCATCTCATTTCTAAATGAAAAAAAGATCTTAAATTATTCAGCGTCTTATAGTAGGGGACGTAAATCCTATAAGTCTGCAATGTAGGAAGGCTTCGGCTACATGTTTGGTAGCTGAAGCTGAATAAATGTTTTTTTGGGTGGGGGGGGGGGGGTTGAGAGTTAGCAGGACTGAAGAGGTGTGAACAGCAACCATATCTGCAGCCTGAGTTCAGGCTCCATTGGTGAGCCTCTTATCTGCCCATTCGAAGTGTGAGGTTTCGAAACTCCCTCCTAATCTGCCGGTGTTGACAGGCGACAGTTAAAATACCCTCCCTGCTCATTATCCCCCAAACCTCCGGCGTAGAAGGCCCTCTCTTTTGCCAGGCGCTGGGCACAACTTCTGGAGGACTTTCTGGAAAAGGCGAGGCTGCTGTGCCACCCAAGTACATTATTGCAACCAGCAGTTTTCAGGAAAACATTACAGGCGTCAAGACCTTTGATTGGAGTGAGACAGCAGCTGTGATTGGGGCAGACATGCAAATAAAACTGGGGTTTGGGAAGAATCCGTTTTCCAAAGCAAGCCACCTCAGCCATATTTATTTATTGCCTTCATTTATACCCTGGCCTTACTCGCCGATGGGGACCTGAAGTGGTTGACAGCGTTTGCCTCTCTTCCATTTTATCCACACAACAACCCTGTGAGGTAGGTTAGGCAGTGAGTGTGTTACTTACCCAAGGTCACCCAGTAGGATGCTGTGGCAGAGTGGGGATTCGAACCGGAGTTTCCCAGATCGGAGTCTGACACTGCAACCACTACACCACACAGCCTTGTGCCCAGGGCTACCAAGTGACCACTGGAGACACTGCGAGAAGTGCTGATACACTGCAGGGGTTCAGCTAGCTCCCAGCCATCAGTGGCAGGAGATGGGGCTGGCACCCCCTCCTGGGCCCTCGTCCTTAAAAGACTGGGTTGGACCCCACCAGCAGGCCAGGAAGAAGGTGGTTGCACCTTCCTTGGGGCAACAGAATATCTAGTGCCATGCCCAAAGGGAGGCAGATTTTGGACACAGGGAGACCCAACGTTACTGGCCACCCTCCCCTCTGCAGGGCCCTCTTTGCAGGGGGGAGGGGGTGGCAGGGGGCTCAGGCCAGCCTGGCTGTGCACAGGGTTTAATTCTCAGCAGAACAGCCTCCTCGATCTCTGGCTCTGACCGCCTCCAAGGGCCTTCCCTGCCAACCATCTCCCTGCTGGGCTTCATTAGCGTCAGCTAAAGGAGACAAATGGGCCTGACAAACCAAAGCCGTTCGCCACCCAAGCCCAGCACTCCAGAACAACCTCTGCCCTGGTATTAAGCTCCAAAGCACAGCCATATCCAGCCAGCAAAAGGAAGGAAGGAATAGGGTTTTTTGCCTTTGGTGAGGTAGAAGCAGACCATTCACTGCAATGGGGGGGGTATATACAGACACCCCCCCCCCAGGGCAAGGCACGCCAAGGACTAGCCATGATCCCCAGAGCCCCTTTCTCCAGCCGTTGGTGAGCCACAGGCCATTATTTAAATAATTAAAGGCACCCTGAGCTCCAAAGCACCCCCCACAAGAGTCAGCCTATTGTGTCTCTGCATGCTGTGCTGAACAGATGAGGTCTGCTGTAGAAACAGGACAGAAGTCATCTTCCAGCAGCATCTACAGTTCTGCTCTGTTTTTACATCAGAATCACCAGTTGGCCGTGCTGCAAAGATGTGGGGAAATGGCCCCTCCTCCAAGGAGGCTGCAAGTCAATCTTTGCCTGAGTTATAATGGTAGAAAAAAGCAAGAGTCTGGTAGGGTAGGGGAGGAGCTTTTGTGAACCACAGCTCACTTCTCCAGACACAGAGCTGTGACTCACGAAAGCTCTTACCCTACCACAAATTGTGTTAGTCTTGTAGGTGCTGCTGGACTCTTGCTCTTTTCTATTGCTACAGACAGACCAGCACAGCTACTCATCTGGGGTTATACTGTTAGGCTTCCCCTGAGGCGGCACTCCTGACCGTGCACAGAAATACAGGTGGTGGGCTCTCCTGATGCTAATCCTTACTTTATTCCAAAAGTCTGACTCTAGCCACCTCTGGGTTCGCTCCAGAAAGCCTGGTTTGGGCAGCAGCAATCTGAGAAACAGGCCTACCCCGCCAGCCGTCTGCACCTTTCTTGGCTGGACTGGGGCCCATTTGTCACCATTAGAGAGCGGCATTCCACTTCCCAGTCCCTCCAGGTACCTCATCCTGCCAGCCCGAGTCATTCTTTCCAACACGGGCATAGGCAGGAGGGGTCTCTCTCCTTGCAAGCCCTGGCCATCACCCCTGGCTCAGCTCTTTTGTTATCCACCCTTAATTCAGTGACCCCTTTTAAGTCTCCCCTTCCAGCCCCTTCTTCGGTCTTGCATGACTTGTCACCCCTTCAAAGGACAGTGACGCCACCGCCAGGCTGTCGTCAAGGCAGGATCTCCGGCTCACCCCAGGAGCTGGCACCAGGCCGCCCCAGCCCTTATTATGGCACATTAACATTTTTGCTCAGGTGCCCGGAGAGTCACCCATCTGCCCACCAGAGCCACTGGGAGACAGGGCCGCCCACTCCAAGGGTCAGCGCTCAGCGTCATGCACCCGTCTTTCCCTGCTAATCACCTGCTGAAGTCACTCGCGGGACCTCACTGGCCTGCTGTTAAGGCACGGTGGCACGGTGCCAGCAGACGGGGCTGGCTCATAGCCTGAACAGAAGCAAAAAAAAAAGGGGGGGGAACCGGATCTCTTCTTGGTGCAACTCAAAGCGGAAAGAGCTCCAGCCGTTTCTGGGGGCGTCGTCTGGAAAGGCTCCGGCTGATTCTAATCACTGACTCCACTCTCTGGAACTCTGCCAAGCACACAACGTCTTTTGAGGGTGCTAAATTAATTAATAATGCCAGCACCAAAATAAGAAGTGAAAGCACCCAAGCAGCCAGACAGATGCATTCTCACACCCCATTTCTATAATCACCAACGTCCTCTTTTCTCCACACCACTTCTGAACATTTATTTAGAATCACAGGACCATAGAGTTGGAAGGGATCTCGGGGGTCATCTAGTCCAACCCCCTGCACAATGCAGGAGATGCCCAACTACCTCCTCCAGCCACACCTCCATGCCCAGAAAACGGCAAAAAACCTCCAGGATCCTTGGCCAAAGTGGCCTGGGGAAAATTGCTTCCTGATCCCGAGGTGGAGATCGACATTACCCTGGGCGTGTAAGAAGGGGCCACAAGAACCAAGCACTGATGCAGCCCTTCCTGCCCTCCCTCTCACGATCTGCCCAGGTTCACAGAAACAGCCATCTAGCCTCTGCTTAAAAACCTCCAAAGAAAGAGAGCCCACCCTTCATACATTATATAAATTGTATACATTTATAGACATCGTTTACATCACCTTTCTCTCCAATGGTAAACCTAAACAGCTTGCATCATTCGCCTGTCCTCCGTTTATCCTTACAACAGCCCTGTGGGGTAGGTCAGGCTGAGAGAGGAGGTGACTGGTCATCCAGCAAGCTTTCATGGCAGAGTAGGGAACTGAACCCAGGTCTCTCAGATCCTAGTCGGACGCTCTAAACGCTGCTCCACGCTGACTCTGCACAGGGCCAGCATCAACACGGGAGCCACCCAACCATAGTCAGGCAAAAAATGGCATCTGAATTTACAAAGCAGGTTTTCAAATCTCAAAGCCAGGCTTCTTGTTCCCAAGGGACAGGGATTGGGCAACAGAGCCTCAGAGCTTCAGTAGGGGACCCACCTCCCAGGGGTGGCCTCCTGAGCTATTGTGAAAAATTAATCGACAGGTTTCTGATGCACATGCCAGGTCTCCGCATCCGTGCCTAATTAGTCGGCACAGCGTCCACCCCCTGCTAGACATGCTGGTTTCCTGGGGTGCACGGAGTTATATTCAGGGCTGCATGTAATGCCACGATTCTCAGGGAATGCAGGAAAAGGGCAAGATGTGACCACGGAGAATCTTTGTTGCCATTTTGTAAAAAGCAGGCACCCAGCCCGAATGGCTGCAAAGATATACCCGAACGCATTTTATTCGTTTGCTTGTTTAAAATACTTCTAAACTGCCTCTCAGCTGAAGTTCCCGAGGCAGTTCACAAGAAGCTATCGTAGCCTTTTTCCAGAGAGTGAAAGATAGTTCTTCCTTTCTCCATTTTATACTCACAACAACCCTGCGAGGCAGGTTAGGCACAGGCAGTTCTGGGTAGGGAAATTCGTGGAGATTTTGGGGGGTGGAGCCTGGGGAAGGTTTAACTACACAGTAAAAATGAAGAACGATCAATGAGCAACAACATAGAAGTTAAAACAGCACAAGTAGCTGTTAAAGGGAGATTTTGAAGTCTGCAAAAATACTGGTCAGCACAAAGATCAGGGACTTCCCTCTTCTTCTCCTATTAGACAAGCAGCAGCCCCTGAAGGCAATAGATTCAAGATGGACAAAAGGAAGCTTTCTTCACTCAATGAGGAATTATCTTGTGGAATTCACTGCCACTAGAGGTCAAGAGCACAGATAGTTTTAAAAGGGGATTAGACAAAGGTCTGTCCATCAAGCGCTGCTCACCATGACGACGGAAGGGAACCTCCCTGTTCAGAGGCAGTCTACTCTGAATAGCAGTGCTGGGGGAGGATTTGGCCTCCCCTCCCTGTTTGTAGGCCCTTCTGGGAGCATCCTGTTGGCCAATGCATGAAACAGGATATTAGATTAGGGGGACCATTTGTCTGCTCTCACGTCCTCTTATGAGCCACCCATAGAACACCAACCAAATGCCCGGAAGGCCAAAAATACCTTCTCCAGCACCTAAAACTTAACAGAGCTGACAACAGGCAAACTGCCTCACAGGTGCCTCTGCAAGCCTATTGCTGAGAGCGGCACTCCAAGAGTGCCACGCGGAATTAGCGGAGTCCCACTTGAGTGCTGGTGGGAAACGCCTGGCAAATTCCACGAGGGTGGCTGACTGGCCTCGGAAACAGACAGGACTCTTGGGGCACCTCAAAGGCCGCCTCTCCCAGCGGCTTGAGCCCACTTCGTCCAATGCACGAAGTGAACTCTGTTCCTCCGGAAAGCGCCACATAATCTAATTGCTGGCCCTAGAGAAATAAATCCTACAACACCTTTCTTATATTGTCGAAGACAATATATATTGTCAGTGAAGAAGACACCTTTCTTCTTCATCATTTCCCTTCCTCACTTGTCTTTCTGCTTAGGAAGCCAACCGCCCCGGGCTCCCCCACACTTATAGCCGGTCCGTTTGAGATTTGCCACTACAGAGAAGCCGGGAGCCTATTTTCTTCCTTTCTCCCATTGCAATATTTCTCTGTGGGTTCTGGTTCCCCCCACCCCTCCCCATCCAGATGCATTTTGCAAGCTGACCCCTACAGGGAGCATCAGGCGAGCCAGTGGCGGCACTTTCCAGAGCACAAGCATGAAAAAGATTGCAGGCATCTGCCAAGACGAAACTGCTCTTTTCATGCCCAGCTAAAGCCAAGCAGGAAAAAAATTCCACCTGCAGAGAGAGAGAGAGAGAGAGAGAGAGAGAGAGAGAGAGAGAGAGAGAGAGAGAGAATATGAATGTTAGCAGAGATGTGCAATTAATTCCTCCTCCTTCCCAACAAGAGATGAGACCCCTTGAGCCAATCCTTAGGCATCCTCCAGGAGCTTGTAGGTGGACTTGGGAGGGGCCGAGGGAGATATAAAAATCCGGGAGGAGAAACAGTCCATTCACCTTGCCGGAGAAGAGGCTCGGAAAAGCATCACTGAGTCCCCCACTATCACCCCGGCTAGCACCACCCCGGAGGTGCCGCAAAGATGAGCTCCAAACTTATCTGCTCCAGCTGGTTTCTGCTGATTCTGCTTCTCACACATGGCCAAGGAAGGGCCAAACCTGTGGCCAACGTACAGGTAAGAGACCCCATCAGGCTGATTTCCCCAGAGAGGATGGAGGCACTTTTGGAAGGCAGAGTTGCCTTCTTACATTATTACAGAGAGGAGGAAGGGGGCTTGGAGGTCATCTAGTCCAACCCCCTGCTCAAGGCAAGAATGTGCAATTAGACAGCCTCTGCTTCACAACGTCCTTTGCAGAAGGTCTCTGCCCCTCCTGAGGCAGGTTGTTCCTCTGCTGGACTGCTCTTCCCTTCAGGAAGGTGCCCTGAATATTCAGCCCAAACCCACTCCCTTGTAATTGCACCATTCCTTCTAGTCCAGCCCTCTAAGGCGAGAGAGAACAAATCTTCTTATCGAGATAGCAGAGGACCAATTTCTTTGTTTTAAGACTTAGAAGCCAGGCAGATCCTGCAGATACACCTTCTTCCCATGCAAGCAGGAGGGGAGGAGCGCGCCACCACTGTTATCTAGGAGGGCTCAATGAAGCCTCCATGTTCAGAGGCAGTATACCTCCGAACACCAATTGCCAAGGGAAGGCAACTGCAGGGCCATAGCCTTGTTTGTGATTGGCCGTTGTGGGAGCCAGGGGGGTGGCCTTGAAGGTCCTTCGGGCTGTCTGCACAGAGCTCTTCTGACAGCTTGATTTTCCGGGTAATTCTTCCTCCAGGGATTGGCTATCATTCGGGAAAATGGAAGGGAGGAGGTGGCAATTAAGGGACTGAATACACGGCTTAGGACGCCACTGGATAGCAGTCTGGGCACCTAAATGTTCTCCCCCCTCTTGGTCCCAGACGGGCTGGGCCATCTGCCTTGAGGCTGTGCCCCTTCACAGCCTCAGCAGTGAAGAGCAGGCAAGGACGGGATCAGATACAGCCACCAGCAGATTTGGCAGAGGAAGAGAAAACTGCGAATCCTGCAGACAGAGTGCTCCATTTGTGGGGTTGTTCGCCTCAGTTTCCCCCTCTGTAAAATGGACTCCTCACACAGGAGTTCCCGCACCCCAGTCCTTAGGGATCTGGTTATAAAATTGGCTTCAGGGGATTCTTTTCACTTTTCAAAATCTTGATCGATCTTTTTAGAGAGTAAACACTTTTCAGCAGAGTCTTGGTACATCGCTTAGTTGTTTGAGATGCTTATTTATTACTTTTACTAATAATCACATTAACAATAGTCATCATCACTGCCCATTGCCCCAAGAGAAACAGAATTCCATCGTCGCCAAAAATTGGCGTGCCGTGATGGAAATTAACCCAGTGGGCGTTCCTCCCTCCGCCTCTCTCCCTTTCAGGCCCTGTCTAAATTGTTAGAAGAGGACCTTGAGCACCCAGTGGGGTCAGAGGAACTGGAACAGGAGCAAGACGAGACCCTCCTCACAGGGGCCGTGGAACAGCAGGATGCCCCCCTCCCCTGGTCCAGAAACCCCCGGGAAGGGGCTTCCATTTCCGAAAGTGCTTTCCAGCGCCTCTTCAGCGACCTTCTGGGTTCCTCCAGGAGCTACAGGGGCAGAAGCAAGAAGGGCCTCTCAAGGGGATGCTTTGGCGTCAAGCTGGACCGAATTGGAGCCCTCAGTGGACTGGGATGCTAAATGGTCGAGATGACGGTAAGGCAGAGGCACACAGGGTGCCCTCCGTGCATGCGACCCGATATGATGGTGCTTTGCGCAAATGTGAAGTTTAATCAGTTTAATGGTGCAAAGCCCCTCTGCTGAAAACAGTCTTGTGCTAGAGGAGAAACAGGCAATAGGAAAGTTCGCCACCCAGCAGTAATGTCTTAAACGATGTGCTGCAAGAAAAATGCTGCTGAGCCACATAAATAAAGGCTCCTATGAGCCCAGAGTGAGCAGGCTGCCTACTGTGTCTCTGCATGAGTCCCTGGTGGACTCTGACTCATTAGCATCTGCGGTGGTAGGATGGGGACGGGCAATTCTGTTATGCGACAGCACCAAGTGATCCAACCACTCCAGTAGATCACCTGTTTTCAGGGAGGCTGCCCGTTTTATCTCTGTGCCTGTGGCCGGAACAGCGATTCCTGCAGAACCACAAAGGATGGGCTCTCGAGTGGGTGATTAATTCTCACCCAGATGCACCGTAAAATAAGCCTTTCCAGGTGCAAGAGTGGAACGTGCCTCATAATTCAGCTCTAGCAAAACCCTGATCTAAAGCGATTGCCTTGTGCTGGTACGTTCATGCATGGTTTCATCTCTTAATTCAGAGTTGTGATTTTTAATCTTGTCTTGTGAGGTGGTATTAGAAAGTGGGATGTGGGGGGGGGGGAGGATACAGCCAATGAGGGGTGAAGAAAGTGTCCATAAACCAGCCTTGTCTTGAACCCGAATGTTCACCCAGCTCGAGTTCCATGGAAGTGAAAGGGACTTCAGTCAGCCCCAGCTCACTCAGTCCCATTCATTTCAACGGAACTTTATCAGAATTTGCTGTCTTTGGACTGGGACCCACAAAGGCCTTTTAAAAAGAGCTATTAAGGAAATGTCAGCCGATTCTTTATTATGTTTTCATATTGACCATTATGTTGTGACAGCTAGGTCCGAGTTCAAATCCCTAGTCAACCATGAAACTCGCTGGTAACTTTGGACCATTCAGCCACCTCACAGGGTTGTTGTGAGGAGAAAATGAAGGTGGGGAGTGCCATGGACAGCTCCCTGAGCTACCTGGAAGAAAGACGGAATAGCAAAGTATTAATAAAATGAAAAATAAATCTGCCTACAAGCCAAGCCCATAGTTTGGACGACAGGGGCCCTTCTCTTTGGGATTCAGTGGGGTGTCTCCTGGGTGACTGGGTCCCTCTCCTAGCTTGTCACTTGCCATCTGTTTTAAAAATCTGCAACCTAATTAACCAGGATCACCGTTCTTAGTTTACCAAAACACTCCCCCCCCCAGTTAATCTAACAGGTCAGCTCATGAAATGTGGCAGCCCTGCCTGGCTTTGCTCCCGTAACCATTCCAAGGGAAGGTTTTAGAGAAGTGGTGGGTTAATTTTGCTTTGCTTCCCCTTACAGGCTCTGGCACCCCTGTGAGACCTTCAACCCCTTTCCCTCCAGGCTTCTCCTTCAACTGCCAGCAGACAATGCCCTGTCAAACTTCTCGCAGTCCTGACTCGAACCACAGCCCAAATATTGTTGACCTCCAAGGGCTCATTCCCACGTGCCTGCTAAATAAAAAACAGAAGCCCCTTTTATACCCATAGACGGAATTCAGAACAGGAGAGTGATGGCTTCTTACTTAAACGAGAAGTGGGCAAATTCATGGAAAAAAGGCTCAAGAGAGCCTCCAGGTACAGAGGCAGTATACCTCTGAATGTGGGATACTGGGAGTGGACAATAGCAATAAGGCTATTTCCACCTCTCTTTCTCCTTACAAGCTTCTCAGGAGTATCTGGGGGCCAGTTTGGGGTGTAGAGTGCTGGATTAGGTCAACATTGGTGTAATCAAATCTTTTTTTAAAAAGTAGCAACTTGCACGTGTGAATGAGCAACACAGATTACAGGGGGGAAAAGCCCGTTCCTGACACCTCAACTATACTCAGCAAACTCCGTTCGGCACCAGACATCAAATGCTGAGCAACCCAGAGGAAACGAGAGAAGTGTGTGCATGCAGCGACTTATTCTATGAAACAGGCTGTGGATTTCTCCCGCTTTCCTTTCTTTTTTGTACTGATGTATTAATTTATGAGAAAACTGTATTCATTTTCATTCTGTGCCCCGTTTACGTGCAATGAATATTTGTGCAAGTCACTCCATGCTAAAGATTATGCAATAAATTGGTTTTCATAATGTGTCCAATTAATTTTCAGATTCCTACTGTGCTTGGGGTTGGGGTGGGTGGGGGAAATAGCCTTGTCTCTCTCCCGTTTTTTAAAAATCCCATCTACTGCTAGGACACGCTTCAAACAAACTGAAGAAAACATTGACAAAATATCAACCCGTGATTTTAAAAAGCTTTCTTGACTCAGCATTCAAACATAAACAGAGGATGAGTCGAATACGAGAATGATATTCCTTTCTGGGATCAACAGGAAGCCCGAAGAGCTCTCTGATGCAGACAGACAGGGGTCTTTGCTGTTATAGACGTTCAGGAAGACGTTCAGTTGTTCCATTTTATATTTGGCCTTTCTTTCTTAGAACTCAACAAGGTAGATGGGAGCGTATACAGCAGGTCTCCTCAGTAGGTTCAGCCCTGCTAGGCTTCAGGCCACCAGCTTGCCAACCCCAGAATCAGGTTTAAAAGTAAACATAGGAGAAAAAAACAGCAATAATGAAAGGCAGCAAAAAGCCCCATTAAAACCAACACAGTAGCAATTAAAACCTGCAGCATGTAAAAGGGGTTATTCAAAAGGCAACGAAGTCACATGCAAAATAAATCCATGATAACTCAACCCCAAACAACCAGGTCTCCACCCTGTGCTTAAAACATTGGAAGAAAAGGCACAAGGCACATTTCAAGGGGGAGGGAGTTACACAGATATGGTGCTGCCACTGGGAAGGCCCTGATTTCAGGTGAGAAACCATGTCAGTCTGTAATATTAGAACCAAGTGAAATAATCATTTTAAAAGGCAGCAAAATGCAGAAGCAAAGCCATTAAAACAATAAAAGCAGCACGAAGAACCTCAGCCATAAACAGTCAGAACCACAGGTTAAAAGCAAGCCAACATATATAGAGGTACCGGATAAGTCGGGATCATATCCTTTCCATCCCTTTCCGGAGGGAGGGGGGTGGCCAGACGTATCTCCTGGGCCAACAAACTACACTGTGGGGCCGCAGCTGAAAAAAATCCCACCCTGGTTAGGTTAGCCTGGAGTGGAGAAGGCAAAGCTCTCCTCCTGAGCTGGGAGGGGCAGGGTCTTGAACACAGGCTTGTCAGGGCCTTCCAACTCCACCACCTGGAGAAAATGGGCTTTCAGTACCAAAAAGCTGACAGACAAAATGACAAAAAGCCTTCAGCAAAACAGAAATCGGCAAAGACGGTGGAGGACGTGAAACTGCCTGATGCAAAATCTGACATCTGGTCGGTTGCCAGGTCCAGGTGGGGAAATTCCTGGAGATGTGGGGCGGGGGGAGCCTGGAGAGGGTGGGGTTTGGAGACGGGAAGGGCCTCAGCAGGGTATAATGCCGAGTCCACTCTCCAAAGCAGCCATTTTCTCCAGGAGAACTGATCTCTATGGTTTGGAGATGCTTTCAGGAAGATTTCCAACCACCGCCAGGAGGCTGGCAACCTTAAGCCGGGCCTAGTCTCCTTCGGCTGGAAACGGCTCTCCAGGGTTTCCGGCAGAGAAACTCCCCTTCCCCCGCTTACCTTTCCAAGTGGAGAGGCCCAAAATTAAACTGGGGACCGTGGGCAAGCCAAGGGTGGATGCACGGCCTGTTCCTTGAAATTAAACTGTGCCCCAACAAAGGTGGAGTGCAGAAGTTCGCTGTGGTATGAGACAAAAGTCAGGATGGCTCTTTGGGCCTGCCGAAACAGACTGTGCTGTGAAAAAGATGAAGAAAAACAGATTCTGACAGGAGAACGTCCCCTGCGATGCTGTGTGGGTTCTCTTACTACCAACGTAGCTGAAATATTGTCTCTTCATATGTCAGTCAAGCCAGAGAGTGTGTTAATGCAGCAAGAGAACTGCCACACAGATTTCCGTCAACCCCACCAGGCTAGCGAAGCTGAAGTCTGCAGGGACGGCTGCTCGACACACCAACAGAGAAGGTTTGACACCCACACTAGTCCAGAATGTCTCAGAGATGCTCAAAAAGCTTGCAAACTGGTCAAAGGCAGAGAGTTCCCTAGCTGTAGAAAGGAGGAAGGGAAATCATATACGACAGGGGCTGCTCCCAAGTGATACAGCGTAGACTGTTGGCTTGTTCTGCACTTTAATGATCTGTTGCTTTTAATTGGCAAAGTCTCTGCAATTAATGTTCGGTTTCACCCTCATAACCACCCTGAAAAGTCTTGCCAGCCACCCCAAAGCTCTCTGCAGGAAGGGCAAACAAAATAACGGAGGAAAGTCAATAATAATTATAGTTTTAGGCAGGGCTTTTTTTCAGCTGGAACGCAGTGGAATGGAGTTCCGGCACCTCTTGAAAACAGTCACATGACTGGTGGCCCCGCCCCCTGATCTCCAGACAGAGGGGAGTTTAGATTGCCCTCCATGCCATGCGGTGTGGAGGGCAATCTAAACTCCCCTCTGTCTGGAGATCAGAGGGTGGGGCTACCGGCCATGTGACCATTTTCACCGAGGGCGACTTAAACTTTAAAAAACTCCCCCCTTGTTCCAGCTGACCCAAAGTGACATCATTGTGCAGTCCTGGGAGCGTGCGCACACTTTGCTCGCGTGTGCATGTGGTACCAGGGGCACTACCTCCCACCAGGAGTTGCCCCCTGGGCTGGCAACCCCCTGAGTTCCACCACCTCTTTTCCCAGAAAAAAAAGCCCTGGTTTTAGGTAAGTAGCCAGGTTGGTCTGCAATAGAACAGCAGGGTTTAGTTCTGCGGCATCTTAGAGACCAGCAAGATTTTCAGGGCAGAAGCTTTCGAGAGTCAAAGCTCCCTTCTTCAGATACCAAAGAAGCAGCTATACCCTTGAAAATCTTGTTGGTCTCTAAGGTGCCACTGGACTTAGATCCTGCAATAATAACATAGGGAAGACAAATTCTTCCCATTTGACAGATTTGGAAGTTGCTGAGGACTAGCAACTCATCTGAGGTAATGCACAGTACTTGAAGCACAACGCAAATAAATCAACCGAGTGTTTAAATTATGGATACCATGGCCTATGGAAACAAACGAAAACATGAAGAAAATCTACAGGCATTTCCCAGTTTTGCACAATTAATTTCTGCTTTTTGTAACCCTCAAGGGCTGTGCAGAACTTCTAGTTACCAATGACTGGGAAATAAATTCCGCCCTGCTAAAGCTGCTGAGAATTCAGCAGCACCGTCCACACAATTTAAAATTTATCTTTGCCGCCATGAGGGCTAGAATCTGGTGGGATTTTTAAAAATGGAAAACTAATATTTCAGAAAGCTGAATCCTGCCCCGATACAAATCTCCAGATTTTCCAGAACCAGCCAATTGTCCCAAACAATGCGCTCAACTTTATCACCAGGTAGTTGGTGTAGAAATTATGTACACACATACCTATGTACACACATTCTGTACACACATACCTACCAAGTCTCTCGCCCTCTTCCTTGATCTCACGAAGTGGCCGGAAGTCTCTAAAAGTGCATACTACCATGCTAGGAGCCAAAGAGATGTTACCAAATTTGGAGGACGCTCTTGATTCAAAAATCTCAGGTTCTGACACTGGGACTTTAGCAACATCACTCCAGCACCAGACTGGGCAAAAGAAATCCACCTATGAAAAGAAACCCCTGCCAGAAACTATTCTCTCTCCTGTACAGCACCCCTCTTAATTAAAACAGGAGAAAGGACATATTTCCCCGCACATAAAAGGTCCTCCTAATTAATTGCTACCTACTCCAGCCCTGGATACTTTGTTTATTCTAATTAGCATATAAACGATGAAAGGCAGCCTTTGAAGGCAGTCTGGGTGGGAGTTGGAGAACATAGGCGAGGGGGGGGGCTCTCCCCCATTGGTGAGAGCAGGTGGAGGAAAACAGCGGGCACCGATTTGTCTACGGAAGGCAACATCGGAGTCCAGCGGGACCAGAAAGGTTCTTTTCTATCTCACTGTCTTGCTAACAGCGCCAGATCCTTCAAATGGCTGCTGAATGAAAGAAAATTGCTATGAATTTTCAGTGCCTGGATATGTAAAATAATAATAGCAATAAGGATCCCCTCAGACCATGGGAAGAGTGTCGTTCACTACTACTTTATCTCAGGCTTCTGGGACTTTTTGGAAGGACTGAACCCGGGCAGAATTCTGTGTATTCATTAACACCTTATGCAGAATTCGAAGCGGAGGGATCCCTCTCGATGGAGCAGGGCGGGGTGGGGTGAGAAGAACATAAGAACATAAAGAGAGCCCTGCTGGATCAAACCAGTGGTCCGTCTAGTGCAGCGTCTTTTCCCACACAGCAGCCTACTCGTTATTCCGGAGGGCCAACAACAGGGCAGAGAGGCCACGGCCTTCCCTTGGTGTTGCTAGTGAGTTTCAAAGGTTGACTGCCTCTGGACATGGAGGGTCCCCCTTTGTTCACCAGAGCCATTGATGGACCTCTCTCCATGAATCTGTCTCATCTCCTAGCCATCACTGTGCCCTCTGGCAGTCAATCCCACAGTTTAATTTCTCATTGAGTTTGTCCGTTCCAGATCGATTGCCCATAGATCCCATTGTGTGCCCCTGCAGTTGGGCAAAAGCAACAGCCGCCCACACAAGCGCTTTCTCTGTGGTGGCCCCCACCTTCTGGAACGGCCTGCCCGAAGAGGTCAGGATAGGAAAGCGCCCACTCTCCTGGCTTTCCACAAACTATGTAAAACTGAATTATATTCAGAAGGGCTTTTTACCCAGATTATAGGGCTGTGTCATAAGAAATTGCTCAGAGACATGCTTTGGTAGGGACAGGGACTATATTCTACGCTACTGGGTACTGTCTACTGATGCAGATATGAACCACTAGGGAGTTTCCACATGGCTTAACATGCCATATAAATTAGCTACGTGTTGTTTCAGAAAGATTTCATCTCTATGCTCAACTTTGTTTTTTTCCAAATTTTCTGCTACCATGCCCTGTTGTATCTGCTCTCTGAACGTCCTGTTGTACATTCTTGTACTTGTTCCACGAATGTCCTGGCTGTCGATTATATTGTATTTCATTTGCACTCGGTAATCCACCTTGAATCTCAGTGAAAAAGGTAGACTATAAATAAATTTTAAAAAATATTATGGGAGAGGGAGAAAAAGCCTCCTCTACCCACTTTCTCCACCCCCTGTATGATTTTACAAACCTCTGTCGTGTCTCTCTTTAGCCATCTTCTTTCTAGACTGAAAAGTCCCAACCTCTCTAGCCTTTCTGGAGGAAAGGAAGAATGGGTTGGGCCCCTTGGCTTGCTGTGCCAGTGCGTAGCCTCTTGCCTGCTTTCTCACCAGGCTGGCGGCAAGCGCCCTGCCCGAGTGCTCAATTGCCCCTCCTTGCTTAGGCCCAGGGCAGCACTGGTGGGGGGCAGCAGCCATGAGTCGGGGGACCCATTCTGGACTTTTGACCCAGAACCACGCTGCATTGGCCTGTGAGCCAAGGAGGAAGAAAATTGGCCAGGTCTGGAGTCCAGACCCTGGCAGGGCATTTATGTCTCCTGCCTGTTCAACTGCCGTTAGAGATCTGAAGGGGCCAGAAAGGGGTAAAAGGCAGCACGAATTTGGCTGTGTAGATTTCTTCTCTAAAAAGTTCTTTTTTCTCAATTACTTTGCCGGAACATTCACAGTAAATTTTTAAGTCTTTTGCAATTTTTATCTTCTACTTTAATTCAGTTCTTTTACCGATTTTCTTCTCAAAAAGAGAGATAGCAATCTTTACCTTATTAGTCCTTCTTTGAGGGCTGTAATCGCTGTTTCAGTAATTAAAATAGTCCAGTTTTCCCAATTTGGTGCTGAAGCTTAGATACGGAGGTCTTAAGCCAAAAGCTTGACTCCAGAGCTGCTGCAGAGATCTTTGCCACCCGTCTACGAGCGGGACCTCAAGGCTGGGTGGGTTATCGTTGCGTAGATCCCCCCCCCCCGAGATCAGCCGAGATCAACTCACCCTCGGGGTCTTAAGCGTACTTGCCTGTTCTCCACCCGAGAACAGGGGGCTGCGGGCGATCTGCACCCCACTAGCCCTCACAAACAGCAACACGGACAGCTCAGCTCCCCGAGCTGCATCAGCCCTCCATGATCCCCAAGCCGGAAGTCTTGGCCGTGTAGATTTGAGCGCACGAGACAACACTTCTGACTGCTGCCTTAGGCTCATTTTAATTTAACTTCCGTTGATTCTAGCTTTAATTTTAGTAACTGCAATTAATCCCCCCCAATATAAAGGGCTTGAGGATTTTGTGGGGGGCAGCTTCTATTGCAAAATGGGATTCTGGACTAGATGATGCTACGTTCTGATCCAACATGGCTCTGGTTAGCTGTGAAAATTAGGGAGGGAGTTTCCATGTTTAGCGGCTGTCTCTCTCTGCACAAAAGCTACGGAAGAACCACCACAAGGGAAAGGTCAGAATGTTTCTATCTTGCTTGTGACCCCTCTTGGGGGCATCTAGTTGGTCACTGTTGGAAATAGGACGCTGGTCATTATGGGCCTTTGCCCAGATCCTGCAAAGCTCTTCTGACGGCCTTTGAGAGCTCGTCCTGCAGCTATTATCCAAGATCGCTAATAAACTGAACCTCCACATGCCAAGGCAGAGTGTCTCTCTGAGGATGAAAAAGTGGCGATATTTCTGGTGGAGCTTGCTGCTTCTCTGGCCTGCTTGCGGGCTTCTTGAGAGCATCCCAGATCGCCACTTGGTCTCTGCGATGCTAAAACAGCACATCACAAGAAGTCTGGCTTTGCAACACGCCACGAACGCCAGCCAGACCAAAAGCAAAAGCTACCTGCCATGTAGAATCAGAGCCAAGAACCTCAGAAGGACAAAGGAGAGAGAGAGACATTTTGCTGAGCTGCCAGTATCCTAGGACCATCGCATTTTACATGACACCCCTCCCAAGGAGAAATCAACGCCCCAGAGCTTGAGGCCAGCTGCCTGCCTCCCTCCCTGAAGTGTGTCTGCAATGGCTGAGCATTTGGAGGAGCTGCTTCCCCCACTGTAGGGCTGCAGCGCAATCCATCAAAGCTCGCCTAATGGTGATAGAAAGTCCCACACAAGAGGCTTCTCATCTGTACACGTCTTCGAGCTTGAAACATATAGAGAAGCAGAGGTGGGGGCAAGGGAGGGCTGCTTTTTTTTAAAAAAAAAATCTTGCATTGCTGGCTCATGGCTGTTCTATCTAATGGAGTCCAAACAGCCAGAAAAAAATAGAGAGCGAGACTATAATTGCTTCTTTAAAAGCGTGCGAGGTTGGGGGGGGGACATTTTCAGAAGCCTAAACTCTTCATGCTACTAGTTGAAACCAGTTTTCTTATCAGGGCTAAGTGGGCAGACTTGGCTTACTGGGGTCTGGCTGGCTTGGAGCAGCAAGAAAGCTTCCTCGGAGGGGGCTATAAAGGAAGCCCTCTCTGCCTGCAGAGAGGCTGAAGGCGAGAGGCACAGGCCAGAGGAGAAGCAGGCAAGATGAACGGCGTCACCCTGGGCGGCGGCTGGTGCCCTCTGCTCCTGCTCTGCCTCCAAACCATGCTGGGCTCAGCTCATCCAGTGACTTGGAGTCCCTCTAGCCAAGAGCTACAATCCCTGCAGGTAAGAAGGAGATGGCAGTCAATTAAGAGTAGCTTGGTTTGACACAGCAACGTGGCAAAGGATGCTGCCCTTCCCCCTTGGCACGCCATCAGGCAAGAAGCAGGGGGGCTGCTTAAGCCTCCAGCGGTCCATCAGTTGCCCCTCGATGGACAGACAAGGGCAGAGCTGGATTCTGAGACTTGGAGGGGCTGATCTTCTTGGGTGCCCTAAGTGATGGTACCTTTGGGCACCTTTGATGCCCTGGCATGCTTTTCCTAGGAGAATAATGCAGGGGGGCAGACATACTGGTTTAGACATCTTTGCCCTCGAACGGGAAGAAGGAAAGAAGCAAACAGGAAATTCATTTTTGAGGTCTTGTGGAACCTCTCAAACAAATTTTCCCCAATCAGGATTTCCATTCAAAGATTCCTAGCTGCCATCATTACAAAAAATAAAAATCCATATTCCCAGCTACAGAAATTGTTGGGGTTTGGACAGAAAATGGGTTTCGTCCAAACTCAGTTTCTGAAGTTGGGAATATGATTTTTTTTTTGTAATGTAATATGAAAAATGCCACATTTTGGCAATAATAATAATTAAACACAGTTGCTGGAAAATCTGTGAATTGCTTTAAATAAGTAGGTTTCAAGGTCAAAATCCCCCTACCCTCAGGGAAAAGTCAAAATTTGAATGCTGAAATTGTACCATATCTGCAAAATTTTATGCAAGATTTAATTTCAACATTGGCAAGAAAGTACCCATTTTCTGAAGATCTTTAGAGCACATTTATGAAGAACCGTCAAATTTTTAAGCGTTCTGCAAAGAGATTGCCTTATGGCATCCTTAAAGATGAACACATTTATAGTGGCAGGCAGTCTTGCAAGACGGAGCACTCTTGTGTCCAAGCACAAAGGGTGACAGTCAAGGCCCAGCTAGGCTAAACGAAGATGGAGGGGCTCCCAAAGCCTTTTAAATGCAAATTTCAGGTAAGCACAGGGAAGGAAGAAAGGGCTTAAGTCCTTCCACTGGTCACCACCCAGCATGCTACTGGATCTATGTTTTCTGTCATACTGTTAGCTTTAGATAGGGAAAAAAAGAAGGGCCCTTGTCTTTTTCCATGGGAGGGCAAACATGTACGTTTTGATCACTGAAACCACACAGACTGAGGAAGAGTTAAAGCCCCTCTTCCTCTTTGCATGGTCCCAGTATGAATCAGGCCTCTGCCATGGATCCTATCAGCATTTTTAAAACCTTCAGAAGATCTGATCACATATCCTACAATAGTTTCATCTGTTTCCACCCATATTCGACAGAGAACAAGGGAGGCAAAGAGAAGATGACAGAAATACAATCATGTGCCCCCACATACGCACATAAGTTGCTAGCTACTGAATGCTATAAAAGCCAATTAATTTGAGAAAGCTTCTGCCACAATAAGTCAGTTAGCCTTGAAGGTACCACAAAACCGTCTGTAGTTCTGACTGCAACAGGCCAGCACCTGGAATTCAATATACAGATAGCAGCCATCCCAATATACAGTTTCTCCGTCCTGTTATCAGAAAAGATAACTCTTTGGTCGATTGATTTATAAACTTATCTCACAATCTATTGGCCCCTTTTTTCTAATGCTTGACTTCTAATTGTAATGTTTGTTAAAGATTCAAAGTTAATAAAGTTATTATTTTTTAAAAGATAACTCTCACTTACCTTCTCTCCATTTTTTAGGACCTTCTCGAGCGGCTGAAGGAGAAATTTCCACAAGGAGACAGGGACTCTCTGGAGCTGGCGCCCTTCGACTATGGGGAAGGCCTTGGAGAGGATGGTGCCGACGTTGATCTCGCTGCCTCCGAGGCCCTGCCACCCAGTCTGCTCAGTTTGCAGGGTCCCCTTCAGCAGGCCGAGGTGGAGGAGCAGTGGAGAAGATTCCTGGCATCGCCAAAGCGGAGGCGGCATTTCTCCGGATGCTTCGGGACCAGACTGGAGCGGATCGGATCCCAGACGGGACTTGGGTGCAACTTCTTCAAAGCCCGTAGGTCTTTTAAATTTTTTCCCATGTGTATGCATGCGCACATCCATTCCACACGCTAGCGAGCAAGTTAGCTTGCCACTGAATTGCATGTGGAGGGTAAGCCACACACAGCCCTAGTGCTGGGATAAGGGTACACCAGTGTTCCCAAGTATCTGTTTGTCACAGACCCACATGACATTTTTAGGCGTACGCTTCAGCATTGAATGTAGGAAACAATATTTGATTTGTTCAAGGGTCAGCACTAAAACTTACCATTTGATCTATCAGTTGCTAGAAGATAGAAGTTTCTCTTCCACCAACTCCTTATTGGACAAGATTTAAATAGGGGTGAACAAGGTGAAAAGAATTATGTGTAATATATCTGATATCTTGTTTATTTTTCATTCAGCTGCAGGAAGTGCTCTGGAAAAGCCCAGGGCTTGCATATTCTTAACACCTGTCTTGGGGAACAGCATCTTTTTATTTATTTAAAATATTTATATACCCACCTTTCTTTCAAGCATCCTGATATCTGAAATAGTAGAGAGTCCAGTAGCACCTGCATGCAGCTGACGAAGAGAGCTGTGGATCTCAAAAGCTTATGCTACAAATAAGTTGGTCTTAAAGGTGCTACTGGATTCTCTACTATTTTGCAGCTACAGACTAACACAGCTAACTCCTCTGGACCTGACATCTGAGACTGGTAACAACAACATAAAAACAGTCCAATAAAATACCACATTAAAAACAATAAATAAGACACTGTACTGTGAGAAAAGCATGCAAAGGCCTCAGGCTCAGTTCCCAAGATTTCCGGTAGGAAGTCTTGGAGAAGACCCAATCAGAGTAGACAATACTGGGCTAAATGGGCCAAATGTCTGACTCACTGTAGACAAGGTAGAAAGGTTGCAGCGACATCTACTGGGGCCAAATCTGATTTGGTTCTGACATTCTGGTTCTATGAGCTTGCTTGCCCAAGCAGTGCAAGATGAGAGCCACAAGATTGTAGCTATACTGAAGAGCCAGTTTGGTGTCGTTAAGAGCGATGGGACTCTAATCTGGAGAGCCGGGTTTGATTCCCCACTCCTCCACTTGAAGCCAGCTGGGTGACCTTGGGTCAGTCACAACTCTTTCAGAGCTCTCTCAGCCCCACCCACCTCACAGGGTGATTGTCATGAGGATAATAATAACACACTTTGTAACCCGCTCTGAGTGGTTGTTAAGTTGTCCCGAAGGGTGGTCTATAAATCAAATATTATTATTATTACTTGCACAAATTGCAAGTTTCTTCTGTACGGAAGTGGAGATCTGATTTCACGTTCACCTTTGCTACAATGAACCTACTTAGGCAAGCAGCGAGTCAGTTATAGCAACGTACTGAAATTGAATCCTTGTTGCAAGAACAGAGCCGAGGTGCGAGTCTGGATCATGTTCCATTTAGTAAACTGGGAACCCCCCCTAAGGCAAAGTATCCTCATGGCCCCTCTTCCTTTCTGTTTTAGGTTCTCGGAGGAAACCCAGGAGTTGAAATCAGAAGAGAGTCGACCTCCCGGCTTCCCAAAGATCTTAACCACCTCTTGCACCTTTGATATGACCCCTGAATGTGCTGAAAGCGACTCAGATCCACAAAAACATGTTCCTTTTGATGCTGTATAAAATCTGTATTCTCGTGTTCTGTGTGTGTGTTATGTGCTGTCAAGTCGTCTCCGACCTATGGCGACCCTATGAATGAAAGACCTCCAAAACATTCTATCTTTCACAGACTTGCCCAGTTCCTGCAAACTGGAGGACGTGGCTTCTTTTATTGAGTCTGAATGAATTTATTTGTGGTCAGAGACCATAAGAATGACAATACATCCTTATCAGTCAATAAAATAATTAAATCCAGCGTAAAAATGGTTTTATTGAGTCTCCTGTTCTATGCATTGCTATATCTGATATCACTGAAATCTCAGCCTACTGCAATGGAGTCTTGGGGTATATATCAATAAAGCTTTTGTAGAAATTGAGTGGTTTGCTTTGAGGGTGTGTGTGGGAAAAGCAAAAAACATATTGGAGGAGTTACAGTAGGCAGGTGCATAAGATTAGACCTCATTTATGAAGTTGAGTCCCGGCATGTGCTGCTACAGAAAGCCGTGCACGTATTTTTAAAGGAGCAACCATATCACAGGTATTTAAATTTACTATCAGTTTCTAAATTAATGCATTAAGTAATTCCTTACATAAACACCTCGCTTCTACTCCCAGGAGCTCATATGCAGTGGATGCCACTTCCCCCTCCTTCACAACAACCTTGTGAGGAAGGTTAGGCTGAGAAAGAGTTATCGAGTGAGTTTTATGCCCCAATATTTCCATCCATGTCTTTCCAGTGCAAGGCCAACCTCTAACAACTATAGAACACTACCTCTATGCATTATGACCTTGAACATTCTATGTCCTTGGAGACCCATGCCTCATGTCAGCTGACTCTAAAAGTTCATTTCCAGTCTCTTTCACTACCTTCCAAAGCTTCTAACCAACCACTGTCATCCTATGCCCAGCAGGCTTGGTATATCTAGTAGCCAACAGCCATCAAAGGCCAATATAGAAACATCATCAGCTATTAGTTAGGCATTAGGTTTGCACCCATTACCATGTCATCCAATTAAGTCTGTGACATTTCCTGTCTCCAAACTGCAGAGAGATGCTGGGCTTCTCCTTCATGGCTCAATTTGTCCCCCTTGCTCCTTTGAGTGCATGTTTAATAGCCAACCTGATGAACTCAAAGCTTGTGCTCTCTACAGTGGCTTGTTCCAATACCAAAGTTTGACAAAAGGTTGTTAATGGCTCTCTTGTCGCACTCCCCTAATGACATTTCTTTAATCTCCAGCAATCAGCAACCACAGCAAAATCCGCCTAGAGAACTCTCAATCTATGTTGAATGGGCAAAAGATGAGAGGGGGGCAGAAGCCAGGATTTGTCAGAAGAGTAGAGGGGCTAACAAAGACAAGTATTAGGGATGTCTTTGCTGGAGAAGGGAGTCATGAGAAAGGGCTAGGAGGGAGGAGAATGGCTTGACAAAGCACAGAAAGAAGCGCCCCCATCTCATGCAACTGCAAAATCATACCTTTGGATTAGGGCTGCCCCACGGCTAAGGGCCAATTAGACACAGAAGCTTTGCTGGATTTGTAAATTCCCTGTATGTACCCTGGAGAATGCTCCGATCAGCTGGAAAACATCTGCTGGTGGTTCCTGGACCCAGGGAGCCTCGGTTGGCCTCAACCAGGGCCAGGGCCTTTTCGGTCCTGGCCCCAACCTGGTGGAACTCTCTGTCTGAGGACACCTGGGCCTGTCAGGATCTTGTATCATTTGGGCAGGCCTGTAAGACGGAGATGTTCCACCAGGATGGTGAGGCCAGCATAAGATCCTCACTGAGCCTCCAACCAGCCTCCCACTAAGTGTGGGGATATACAGCATCCAACGGCCAGCTGCCCAACGTATGGGTACAGCATGGGGCTATGTAGTGCCCATTCGTTAGCTGACCCACATATGGGTTGCAGTATGTTATCTGTCTGCTTCCCTCCTCCTGTTATGTTGATGGGTAGGAACCTGGAATTGACCCCGTCTTGGGACAGTTAATATCTGTTTAATTGTTGATTTTATGATATGAACTGTTTTTATAAATTGTATTGTATTTTTATAAATGTTGTACCCTGAGCCCACTTGTGGGAAGGGCGCGTTACAAAAATAGACACTCAGATCATATCCACTGATGCTTCCCCAGCACTCTTAAAAGTAGTCTTCCCTCTCCAGTGAGAGGTGGACTCCTGGGTTAAGGGGAGGAGGAGACCTTTTTGAGGGAGACCCTCCACCCACAGTTTGGAAGCACTTTCCAGAACAGACCCAGTTGACTTTTTGGCCTGTTGTTTTGGGGCATATTTCTGCTGCTTATTAATGTTATGCCAGGCTTGACCGGCTACTTTTTATTACTGGCTGACACTTTGCTGCTCTGAATTGATTATTGCATTTTCTTTTTTTAAATTATGTGAGTCACCCTGAGTGCTTTTTTGGGTAGAAGAGCAGATTAAAAAAAAAGTCTAAATAAATACCCAATTTAAAAACACTCGCTCCCCAATTAAACCTGGGGCACTTTCTCCATCAAACAAAAGGGTTCTGATCAGTTAACCTAACCAATTCACTACTAAATGTTAATTAGAATAACTAAATGCCAGTGGCATGTTATGGGCCTAATTCTGTGGTTTAATTAATCCATAATAGCCAATCCCTTCCCATGATCTCTCTCCCCCACATTCTGTCCCCATGAGTACAAAGGTGGATGAAATCTGAAGTTTGGCACATCAGTGCCAGGTGGAGGTGAAAGAGCCTTGTCTCTACCCATGCAAAAGGAAGATTGTGAAATACTCTAAGCAAGCAAGCAAGCAAACTGGAGGTGAAAGTGAATTAAGGGGTACCCAAGCCATGTTAACACACACTGACTGAAACATCACCTTTTCTTTTAGGCACTTGAATAATTGCATGCTTCTGTGCTGTCCCCTCACTTTGTTTGCCATTTTATGTATAGTGCCTTGCTATAAAAAAGGGTTGCATAAATGTTTTTCTTAAAATCAATAATTATAATCAATCTGGAGTGACTGAATTAAACTGCAACTCCCATAGCCAGAAGCAGCAAAATACATAAACACCTCCAACATTTGGGCTGCATGTGGAGAGATGAAAATATCTTCCAACAGCAGCAGGAGGAGGGGGAGAGAAGCCTTTTGTTTGTCCTTTCTTGGGCACCAAAATAATCCAGTTTGTGGTAGTCTTGCAACAGAAACGAATTCCATTGACTTTAGAAAGGGATCTGTGGTTAAACTGCTCCACCTAAGTATGGGGAGAGGGTGGCAGTTGCCGATTCAGCACCTTGGACAGCAGCCAGCAGTCCTGCCGCGCCTCTCCTACCAGGAGGTCTCGCCCATGTTGTGTCCGCCCCCCGTCCCTGCTTTCTCCCCTAAGGAATGTTGTAGTAGGAAATCTGTCCCACAACCCCTTGAGAATTATCCTTTGTGAAGGTCAACTAACTACCCAAACAAAAATATGGACGGGAGAGAGCGGTTTTCTACTCTCTTTAGATAATCATACCTTCGAACAGAAAAAGGGGCTGGCACCTGTTACGAAAGCAGAAAAACCATGCCACAGCCAGACACGACAGGTATTTCCCAGGTACGTAGGAAAAAACAGGCCTTCGTAAATTAACTGAAAGAAAAAAAGAATCCCCCCCAAATGGCTTGATAAGGATAGGGTACGCAACCAGAGCTTCTGGAACGTCAAGAGCAGCTGAGAATCTGCTAAAGGGGAAAAGGGCAAGAGAAAACCTCCCTCCTTGTGCCCCTGAATGCTCACACAACCCTAAAAGGTGAGATTTTTGGATTGGAAGAGAATGTCCAAATCGCTCACTCCCTTTTGCAGTTTCTTAGGGGCCCCTTTCTTGCAGTTCTTACAACTCTATGAGATAGGTTAGCATAATTATGGCATTCATACTCCACCTTTCTTCCCTCATGGGGGTGTACATGGGGGTGTATGTCCCAAAAGGCCCTGTCTAACGCAGATCTGCAAAGCTTCAGCAAGGTTGCCACATCAGGCCCTCCAAATATCTCATATTGCAAATTGGGGTGAGGGGTGTTGAGGCCAAGAGAGTGCCTTATCTAAGACTGCCTTGTGAGATGGTGGCACGAGGTTTGAAATGATCACTTCAGGAACTGTAGTTCAACGGTTAAAGACCATCAACACTTTCAGGGTATAAACATTCGAGAGCCAAAGCAGGGAATGATTCTCAGAGGAAGAGCCACGTCTACTGCCCAAGAATGGCATTCGAGAATGTTATGTGTGAATTCTCGGGGGCTGTGATGAGATTAAGGGACGTGAGAAGAACATTCTTTTCCTGGGTCAGAACAAAAGTCCTAATATCAAAGGTGGTTCTTGTTCTGTGGGACGGCTCAACAGCAGAGTAGAATGAAGGAAGCCATTCTCTGCTTCTCTGTTCCCACCACCTGGAATTGACGTTCATTCAATTCAAGTAGATAAAAGAAACTCCCCCACCCCACCATAAAAGGTGTGATAATCTCTTCCACAAGATACAGGAATGGCCATAAACTTAGCTGGTTTAAAAAGGGAGGAAAGACAGGGCTGTTGACAGCTATTAAGCCATAAATGCTCAATGGAACCTCTCTGTTTAGAAGAAATATACCTCTGAAGACCAATTGTTGAGCAGGGGAATACATCAGCCGAAGGCATTTCAGCAACCTCTGGTTGGCCATTGTAGGAAACTAGTCGCTGGAAAAAACAGACCTTTGCCTAGTCTAGCAAGACACTTCTCACATTTGCATCGCAGTGAGAGGTATTCTGCTCCAGGCCAAAGAGGCTCCATTATGGCATATACAAGAGAGGGGGCAGTCTTATTTCTGATTCTGGGCAAGTTTGGAATGACCAGAGAGAGACCTGGGAACACTGCAAAATTCTGAGCTTCTTGGGAAAGGGGCAAACAAACAGATTGGCAATCAGTGAGCAGTTTAGGGGCAAAAGACCAAGCCCTCCCCTGGACTCACAGAAGTTCCAAAACCTGACTGCCAAAGGCCCTGTTGCAATACAAAACGAAACCCGAGGCTTTTAAAAAGGGCAACAGCTTTGGTCTAATTAGAACTCCGTCTCAGCCCCAAACACTGTTCCATGTCTAAGAACATCAGAGAAGTGCTGCCTTTGAGCATGGGCAGAGAGATTTAAGCACAGGTTGCAACAGCACGCGGAGGATTAGAAGCTAGTGTGTCTTTGTCAACACAGCATGACTGCTAGGTCGGTTTAAGGGCTGGGCTCTTTGGGGCTCAGAGATCATGCAGTGTGATGAATGCAAATCAAATATTTTGGCAGAACCAGCACCCTCAATCGTTCTTGTAAGGGACTGGCCCTTTGCACAGTGTCCAGGTACTCTGTGTCCCAGTGTCCGTCTCTGCTCTCAGAGCCTGTCACCATTCCTATACAAGGTGATCTTCTCTACTCCTCTGCATTTTGGGACAGTTTCAGGGCCCTCCAACTCACCAACAACCTGGGAAACTCTTGAAGGAAAGAATTTCCGGGGGGGGGGCGTGTAATCTCCGCACCCGGTATCAGTGGAGAGGGCAGGCAGCATGAAATCATTGACTTGTGACTCGCATGCCTCGGGAGCAGCCGCTAATGACACCTAATAAAGGGAATCTTCTCTCCAAGGAGCCGCATGCCAGCGCTGGGACTGGAATGTGCCCCAGATAACCCAAGGAACCGGGATTCACACCTAAAGCGTATATAAGACTGGCCAGGGGAAAAGGGGAGAGCACAGGACAGGGAAACGAAGAGTCAGAGACTCATCCGAAAGGACAGCTGCTGCAAAGAACCTGCTCTCTCTCTCCCCAGAGAACCCAACAGGATGGACACGAAAGGAGCTGTGTTTCTCAGCTGCTGCCTGCTGCTTCTCTTTGGCTTCCAGCACTCCACAGCCCACCCCGTCGACAGCCTCAGCCCTGCCAAGGAACTAGCCAGCATGGAGGTAAGGCTCTGGGGGCTGTAGACGCCAGCTTAGCAGCAGGCACTTACTGGCAGGATAATTAATGCGTGCAATTCATCACCCCGACATGGGGCCGTGGATTTTTTTTTTTAAAGGATTGGTCTTTCAGTATCTATTAGCCAGGATCACTAAGTGGAACCTCCATGTTCAGAGGCAGTCTGCCTTCGAATAGCAGTTGCTGTGACAAAAACAGAGGGGAATCGCTGCCCTTCTTGTGGGATTCCACAGAAGCATTTGGCTAAGCACTGCTGGAAACAGGGAGCTAGATTAGATGGACCTGTGGCCCAGTCCACAGTTCTTCTGTTCTTAGTTATGGTTGGTCTAAGCTATCTTTTTTCACTTTATTAGCTAATAAATTCCTTGACATGGGATACAACAGAACTTAGTGTAGGAGATTTTTTAAAAAGAGGATTAAATAAATGCATAGATCCTCCATGAAGACAGTATAGCGGGGCCAGGAGAGGGCCAGCTGTCTAACCACACTTAGAGGCAGGATGACGGACTGGACAGACTCTTTGAGCCGACACGGCACTGCAGCTCTTCGCAGATACTCAGTGGGGGAGTCTTTCTGGTTTTTAAGCCGCAGCTCTTATCTTCGGGAGAAACAGAGACAGACAAAGGGACGCACCCTAGAAGCAGAAGCTGGAGAGAGGTTTTTTGTACTGTGTCTTAGAAAAGGGAAAAGTGGATTTTGTCCCCCTAAAATAAAAACCTGGGGGAGAGCAGCAGGGCAGCAGGGACACTGCTGCACTGGGGTGCTAACTTGGGGCATCAAGGAAAGGAAATCTCACAACCACATTTCCACTGCTCAGAGACACTGAAGTGTTGGAAGGAGGTCAGCCAAGACAGATTTCGGAGCAGAGTTTGAGAAGATGGTCAGCCACGCAGTATTCTTTGTCTCTCCGATATATAAATGCTATCACTGTACATGGCCCTGGACAGGGAGAAATGTCTCTCCCGCACCTTGAAAAATTTGCAGGTTGAAACTGGACTTCTGGGAAGCAGCAAAGGGGAGGGAGCAGGGAAGATGCAAGAGGACTTGCACATTTAATCCCATTTACCCCTCCCTCCCTCTTGCCTTTGACTATTTTTTATCTTTTCCTCACTGGTTTTAGTTTTGCTGGTTTTATTGGAGTGTATTTATCACCGATTGCCATTTTAGTTGATCACTTGGCTGTGCCAGCTTGGGAGCACTGATGCCTGTGAATGCAGCATGTAAACATTTTAAACGGAGCAAATCTAGATTGTTTCAGCAGGGCAGGAGCATGTTACAGTGGAGAAATTCACTGCCTGTGGTTTTCCTGCTATCACCGGATTTCCATGCCAGGGGAAAATGCGCCCTCTGAGCTTTGCAAAAGCACGGCAGAAAACCATTGAAACGGGGAACCCTTGGGAAAGAACGAGGGTTGGAGGAAACCCACGGAAGAATGGAATTTACAGACTTTCTTTAACATTCAGGCACTTTTGGAGAGGCTGGAAGAAAAAGTCGCCCTGATGGAGGATCTGCAGAGCGACCGGGACTCTGAGGAGCCCCAAGGCCAGATGGAGAGCCAGGTAGCAGACTCCGAGGACAGCAGCGACCAGCAGCCAGAAACCAGGGCGGACTCCGCTCCCCTCCCTTCCTACAGGAGCTCCTGGCTCAAACACATGAGAGGGCTGCAGGCCCCAAAGAGCCTGCGAGAGTCCGGCTGTTTTGGAAGAAGACTGGACAGGATTGGGTCCATGAGCAGCTTGGGATGTAAAGGTAAGCCCCCTCGGCATCTAACAGACCTCTGATAGCTGGGCAAGATTCATTGCTCTGAATTAAAACTGGGAGGATGGGAGAATAACCCTCCCAGTGGAAACAATCCCTTCCAGTTCTGTTGTTTCTGAGCAACTCTGTGCCTGACGTGCCCCTTTATTGACTGTAAACACCATCCTGAGCTGCTTAGAGGGCAGGGGGAGTAAAAACATGAGAGCTCAACTTCTCCCTCCACACCATGCATAATTTTACAAATCTCTCTCACAAGTCCTGTGTTGTCCCTCCTAAACTCGAAAGGCCTGCTGAAACTTAGGAAAAGAATGTGCAACTAACTCTCAGCCTGACCCCTCCCCCCTGCACAGTACATTGGAGTCGAGACTGCAAGCTCCTTGGGGCAGAGGCCTTTCCTCATGCCCTCTATACAGTGCCAGGCCCCTTGATCGTCTGGTCCAAATGAGAAAGAATCCTCTTTTGGTAGCAGTAAGGGAAGGAAGAAGGGTGTCTGATCACTCACAGATGGTCCCCAGTCCATGCAAATGACCTTTTCTCCTGAATTGCAATTTCTTTAGACAACTGTTCTGTTTTAAAGACCGCGTGTTTATTCATTGGTCAAGCAAGGAGCTACTTTATTGTGAAAGTGCTAACCACAGAATGATTAGTGTGAGGAGGGGAGAGAGACTCCCTCAGCCTTTTCCGCTAACTTGGGTTTCTTTCATTGTCTGCCTGCAGGAACCAGAAGGAATTGAAACTGGCCTCCAATTCACCCGTTAAAAAAACGGGATTCCACATTCTACAACATGCAGATTTGTAAAGACGCTCCGATCAACGTGTGTTTGCTAAACCTCTGGAATGTTCTGCCTATTTATTTATTTATTCTTAATTTATTTATTTGACCTCTTTCATCTGGCTGGGCGTTTTGTTCCCCCCCGCCCTTTTCTAAGAACCTTTCTTACTTGTAGCACTACGCTTGAAATAAAAAACACATCTGCTCTTTTCCTCGTGTCCGGTTCATTCTCACCGTCCTCCCCCTCCTCGCTACTTTCGGTTGGATTAAAAGAAATCTGGCTTATTCTTTTCCTGAGGCCAAAACGGTTGCTTCTGCGGAGGGTGTTTTGCACCGCTCCCCTTCACACAGCCCAAGCAAGTTTCTAGCTCACAGTGCAAGGTTTCTCTCGGGCACGGGTCTAATCTCATTTGGACAGAAAGAACAGAGCACAATTTAGTGTTGCTTAGGGAAGTCCTGGGGAGGGAAGGGAACCCAGCTGGGATGTAATACCAAAGAATCCACTTTCTGAAACTGCCAAGGCGACACGGTCTCTGTAGTCTGGAGATTGGCTGTAATCCGGAGAGAACTCCCGATCAGGGCTAGTGACCTCCATCTGCATTCTATTCTCATGCTTGTAAATAAAGCAGTCAGTACAGGTATCTTAACGTTTAGGGTTCACTTTCTTCTCAGAGATACTCCAGCAAGGCAAAATCTGCTGCCCTATATCAGATCCCCGCCCCCCGAGAGAAAGATTCTGCACCCCAGTTCACAGCTGCCGCTTCTCAAAATTAGAAACTTCAATTTCTTCTCACGCATATCACACACACACAAATACACAAACATACTCGCCTGTCCTCTCATTTGTCAATTTGTAGAGGTCACTT
Source organism: Eublepharis macularius (assembly GCF_028583425.1). Lineage (NCBI taxonomy): Eukaryota > Metazoa > Chordata > Lepidosauria > Squamata > Eublepharidae > Eublepharis > Eublepharis macularius. The sequence continues at coordinate 2,623,659 of NC_072806.1, forward strand.
TCTCCGAGTCCCAAGAATGTTATGCAGCCTGCAGCCCGACTCTGTCAATTAGCTCCCACTGAGGGAACTTCCATATTTTATTTATTTATTTGTGGCATTTATAGTCCACCTTTCTCACTGAGACTCAAGGTGGATGACGCAGTATGAGATTAGTACAATCAGTATCAAGGACATTTCAATACTTGCTTTTTCCAAAGGCCTCAGCTCTCCTTATTGATCACTTTCTGTCAACACGCAACAAGAGATCCAATTTTGTACTCCTCGACTACTAAGAAGCAAATTCCGGTGTCAAGTACTGTGCCTGGAAAGTTTACCTTTTGCATGGGAGCTCAACCTTTAAAGATCTTGAAACATTTTCCATTTTAAAAACAAAAATGGCACAGAAAGAGAGAAGGAAGTACACTATCAGCCCACATGGCTGGGAGACAATAAGATTTGGGAGTGGCTGGACAAGGAATAAATATTAGCAGCTTGGGTCTTCTGTTCATTTAATAGGCAAGAACAGACAACCCCCCCCCTGCTCCTGTATTCAAGGCCTCCTCCCTCAAAGTCACTTCCAGGGACTCGAGGTTGGTGAACAGACCTGCTAGTCTCCCGTGGCCTGGTCTACCCATGATACATTCCGTCCTCTTGCTGCCAGAGCACTCTGCTCAGTCAACGAAAATGCGCTGCCATCCAGCATACAAGCGTCGCTCCTTTCCTTTTCAAATCCAGGCAGATGCAAATTCCTTGACAAGGGGGGCTTCAAGAGAAAAATATGGCCACTGCTGGAGTGATCACGCAAGCCTCCTCAGACAGCAGGGCTGAAAACTGCACAGTGTGAAAAGGGTCACGGCCAACCTGCATGGTCACCACTTAGGCAGAGATAATGAGCATTATTGATAAAGTCACCTATTCGCACAGGTCTCCCCCATCCAGCTTTGCCTTCGGATTGGAAGAAAGCAAGCACAGAGCAGTGACTCGTGCAGAGATGCAATGTCTCTGGGCCTAATATAAAATTATAAGCACAGGACAGCCAACCCGAACATTTAATCTCACAATTTTGGGGAAAGGATGGAGTTGTTGGAATGTCATAAACAGACCATTATGGCCTTAAAACTCAAGCCTGAACCCCCAAAACCTCGGGGCCCAGGCAAAGTCGACAAAGTTTTCAACAAAGTAAGCCTTGGTCCACTCAGACCTGATGCAGAGGCACAACAAAATTGCTCACCACCAGCCAAGGGGAAGCTGCGGCAGTCTTATTATTTGATGTTTTGCAACAGCAGAGTAACACATTTATCGAGCCCTAAGATTTCACTGGAGACAACTTTGTCAGATGCCCAAAGCAAATCCGTAGTCGGTAGAAACACACACAACACAGAGGTAGTGTTGGGAATTGGGAAACACTCGTGGGGGAACAATGGCACGCAACACAAAGAGATCGAGTCTGCAACATTTCTAACCAAAAGCTGAAAGCGTACAAGTTGGCACAGTGAACATCACAAGGGAGATGCTACAATGAAGATGCTTAACTTAGGCAGACTTCCTAACAGGGATGTTGTAAAGATAATTTCCAAGAAGTAATTTTAAAACCTTGAAAGTCCTTCTGAAGTTCTAAAGGTCACTAGGATTTGAATCATCTAAATAAACAAACAGTGTGCACAAGTTGAAGACCTGGAAATGTGAAGAGCTGACTGCTGCTGAAAAATAAAGAGCGAGGAGAAGGGAGGGATTGTTCTGGAGTTTCTCTCGCACCTTGGAAGAGTGAATACTCTCCACAGGAGACCACAGGGACACAAACCTGAACGGGAAGAAAGGGAAGCAAGCTGCAGCCAAGCGTTTAACAAACCAAACAAAATGGTGGGCAATTCTGACCAATCTTTTGCTTCTGGGGATGGTGAATACACAAGGCCCCCCCCCCCAGACGAAGTCACCTTTGGCACAAGCAACTTGCAGCCAACCAAAAACAAATCAGGAAGATGCTTCTGCCCAGGTTGTTTTGGCCTTAAATGAGACAGAACTGGGTCCATGAATGGTCTGGGCTGCAAATGAAGCCAGGTAAGAACCAGAGAGTGTTGGGAGGGTAAGAGAGAGCCAGTTGTGGGAGAGGGGGAAGAAGAGAGGGAAAGGACATCAAATGCCTTTCCATCCCATAATGTTTACTTGCGGGCCGACCTGGCATGCTCAGTTTGCAAAGCTGCTGTCCCACAAACAGATGCTTGGCTCGAGCAGGCAGCCGACACTCCAAGCAACACTTTTGTGATCAACATGGCTCACCCCTTCTCTCCCTCTTTGCAGAACTGAGGCTAAGCCTGAAGATGTCAGAAATTCTGCCCCCCCCCCGAAACAATCAACTTCAAGCCTCCTGAAGTGAGTTAAGGTCCTTAGCTCTGCCAGAGGTGACATTAAACTCCACAACTCCACTGACAGGCAAATAATGGATGGGTGCATTGCTTGACATCAGGAAGATAAATGGCTCAGGTGGGGAGGGTTCCAAGTTGGGAAATTCCTGGAGATCTTGGGGGTGAAACCTGGAGAAAGTGGGGTTTGGGGAGGGAACAGACCTTGGCATAGCATAATTCCATAGAGTCCACCCTCCAAAGCAGCCATCTTCTCCAGGTGAACTGATCTCTGTGGCCTGGAGACCAGTTGTAATTCCAGATCTCCAGCCACTACCTGGAGCCTGGCAACCCTACAGGTGGGAGAGGAGTCGGATAGCCTCCCTCAAACAAACAAACACACAAACACACACAAACCTGAAGTCAAATGTGGTAACTGGAAGACAGAGGGTGGTTTCCTCAACTGCACAGTGAGAAGCCTCCATTTTGGAGTGCCTTACTCGCAAGAAGGTTCAGTGCCAGAGACAGAGGCTAGGACTGCCAATCAAGCCTCCTTTGGGGTCAGCCTCCCCTGCTTCCTCCTCGAAGTGTTGGCACCCAAGAAAAGAGGTGCTCGGCCACTTTCTCACTGGTGTTTTTCCGTCGAGAGCAGGTGGGGATAGGCGAAGCAAGAGGACTTGTACAGAATCGAGGCACTTGAGAGATCAATACAGTGAACGGATCTTGCTCCCGCGCCTGCTTTGCCTCCTGGGGTGGGTGGGTAAGGACTTGCAGCTGAGTGGCAGCTCTAAGGCACGGATCCCCCAGAGCTCCAGGCCACCATGTTTTTGAATAAAGAGCCGGTGTGATTTTTGTTGTGCTGGTGGCTCTAAAGCACGGTTGGAACTCACAGGCTGGAACTCACAGGTGACAACATGGTGGCAGACACCCCTTCCTGCAGCAGCCCCCCTCTCCGTCATACTACATGGGGAGTGCAGGAGAGAAAGCGGAGGCTGCTTTCACAAGGTATTGTGCCACAAGTGCCACAATTTCAGAGTTTAAAGAAACAGGGCGCACCTTTCCCTAGCTTTCCTCTCTGCTCTTTTATCTGCACTGGTCCATTGAAGGCCAGACACAATTGTGTGTTTTTGTGTGTGTGGGGGGGAATAGTTAGGCAGCCATTTAGTCCTCCTGCTGCAGAGGGACCCGTGTCAGGATTACATGTATGTAGGCTAACCCTGCCTCATGCTCACATAACCAATTCACCGCCTATAGAAATCCAGCTCATTAAAAAAACACACCTAACCTTCAAAATCACAGCTATATGGCTTGCTGTGAAATCCATGGAGTGAATGAATGTTCAGTTGTCACTAGCTCTCCAACCACCACCCCTCCCCACGGTTCCTCTTCAGAAGCTGAATAGATGAAAAAAAAAACCTCTTTATTTTGTTCAGAATTCTAAAAAAGCCCATATTCAGCTCAGACCACATAACTCCTCCTTTCTTGGCTCTGCTCCTGTGCCTGGAATGAGACGGCATGCAGACATTCAGAGGCAGAAACCTTTCTAGGTGTGAAGACCGAAGGATGCTCTAGGTTTCTGCAGGGCAGGCCAGGCTGGTGGCTGAGGGACGGGAGCGAGGCCCGGGAGCAGACGACGTGCCGGAGGCGCCCCAACCGCCTCTGCTTTAAGGAGTTCAGTAAAACCGACCCAAAGCAGCATGAAAGAAAAATCCTACAAAGAGATTCTGATTTATAAACAAAACACCTCGTTTCACAAATGGAGCTGGGGAAAAAGGTGCGGAAGAGAGCTTTTTTAGTTCAGAAAAGAGACGACCCGGGGCTGATTAAACCACAATGCCAGGGAGACAAATAGCTTCCCCGCATGGGGATAGATATTGCGCAAACTATGCTGTAGCCCATATGCATACACGTGCAGTGAGTTCACCAGCATAGGATTCATAAGGGCTCTGGATCTTGATTGTGCGAACTTAAGCATGTGTGGAGGTGGAGAGTGCCCTAAAGTCATAGCTGACTTATGGCGACCCCTGGTGGGGTTTTCATGGCACAAGACTAACAAAGGTGGTTGGCCATTGCCTGCGTCTGCAACCTTGGTCTTCATTGGAGGTCTCCCATCCAATTCCTAGCCAAGGGCTGACCCTGCTTAGCTTTGGAGGTCTGATGAGATCCGGCACACCTGGGCTATCCTGGTCAGGGGCATGCGTAGCTGCCCCGTTTACAGGAGCTACAGAGGAAAGTTCTTTGCCTCATATTTAAATTGTGCCAGAGAAGGAGATATGCTAGAGATTTATTACACATTATGTTGTGGAGAAAACAGGTGGGCGTTTTTGAGTTTAATAATACTGGGATCAATAGGATCAAGACCCTGCGCAGAGGATAGCTCCACGTCTATTCGCCAGGGCAGCTAAAGAAAACCCCCATGTTCAGAAGCAGTAGGCCTCTAAATGCTACGGGGCGGGCGGGGGGAGGGAAGAGCTCCTGAGCAACCTCTGACCAGCCACAGATCGGATCCAGCAGAGCTCTTCAGATGTTGACTTACACACACTTGAAAATAAATGAGGCTCAGGCTAGAAGAACCTGATCTGAGCCGCTGAAGTGTAGACGGATTTGGGGAAGGGAAAACCACCACCACGCCATGAAGACAGCCAAGAATTTATTTTTAAGACAGGTGACAGTTACACAGCTCAGGTACTGACATACAGATGAAATCCTTACACAGGATGAAAAAGAAATGGATGGACACAGAATTAGCTTCCTCAACATGGTGATATTAAAAAAAAGTCTGAAAATGAGTGCGATCTAAACAAAAACAGGATTGAACAGGCAAAAAGAACCGTGAGGTGGTTGTAATTGGAACGGTTTGTGGAGAGGGCGGAGTGCGGGGGGTTTGTCTGGGCCAAAACTGTTCACACTGTACAAGACACCGAAGGACACAAGCAAGCCCTCCACCTGCCCCCCCGCCCCCACCCATGCACCTCACTGCTGAGATGAACACTGACCTTAAGACGGAGCGCACTTTACCTTTTGACACCTGCTGGTGGAAAAGAAAACCAGAGACATTCTGGTATGGTCAGAAGCAAGGCAGGGAGACTAGTGGCAGAAATTTCAAGGGGCAATGGAAGGCAACAAGTAGCCAAAGGATGTCCCACGCTTGCGTTGTGCAGGCAAAGAAGCAATCCTTGATATGCTAGTATCTTGGGGATTTAAGACATCCATGCCAGCCGCCCACCCCCACCCCCACCTATCACTTTGACCATCTCAAAAACACAGGTGGGGAACAAAGACTGCCCCCTCCCCGGACAAGCAACCAGTGAGCCAGCTGAGTTCTTCCAGCTGCGCAGACTTCTCATGGGTGCCCCTCCTCCTCCTCCTAGAAGGCCCCACCAAATGCCCTTGCAAGACAGCCCCTGCCACAGGAACTGCCACGGTGGAGCTCTACCTTTAGATTTGCAGGGAACAGTTGAGGACAAGACAACCGAAGAAAACATACCGATGACGCAGCTTCTGCCTCCCAACTAACAAGCAAGAGAGGAAACGTTTCTCATCTTCAGAGGAAAGTAGCAAGCTGACATTTTGCTTTTAATAAAGGAGAACTGCTTGATCGACGGATGCCCAAAGTGTCGGCACTCAAATGTTTTCTCAAAAACTCCAGCTTGGCAGGGGGTGGAGGAAAGGGAGCCAGACCCGTAATTGGATCCACAAATCACAGAAATGGGTCTTCTTGACACTTTCCTGCTTGCTTTCACCAAGGAGCAAATGTGTGAGAGGATCCAAGGCCCTGCGGCTGGAACTGGCAGCCCCCCCCCCCCCGCCCTGTATATGAGCTTCCCAGGTAAAAATGAATTCAAACAGGATACAGGTGGACATTCACTCCCTGCACACCTACACAACAGGATGGGGAAAAGACGTCAATACGCAAAACACACTTCCCATTGTACAGCCCCAAGCAGCAACCTGTGCCATTTCGAGGATTTCCCTCCTTGCTGATACAGATCAGGGAGGAAAGAGAAAGTTAAACTCCAAATACCCCAGCCAGGTTCAAAGACGGCAGGTCAAGGAGGCATGCAAAGCTGACACGTTACCTGCTGCAACCAGAAATGTCCAGGGTTCAGCTTTAAAGCGTTAACACCTTGCCAAGCTTTCTCCCTTCCTTGTTTGGGAGGGGGGAGGTCAAGAAGTCATGTGAGGGGGGGGGAGAGAGAGAAATGGCAGCAGTCTGAAAGAGAGGGAGAATTAGAAAGCAGGGAGGGGGCCTTTCCTTAAAAAAACCTCAATAGAGAAGAGAGGGGCTTGTCAAAAGCGCTCCTGCCACAAGCAGATGCCAATCCTCTGCCTGGCAATCCCCTTGCTCCTGTCTGCCCCCCCCCAACCTGTACCACTAATATTACTGAAAGACACCAAACAAGCAAATACATCTGTGAACTAACTGGCAACTCAACCAGTGGCTGCTCCTTTGTGCTGGGCTCAAGTTGCAGAGCAGTGCATTCCATGCTTGTGTCGGTGTGTGGGGAGGGGGGAGACCGCTCAGCCTTGATTCTCTCCCACCCTGCCCTGAAACACCACTTTGCCCTTCACAAGATCACAACAGCCTCACGTTTTGCTTGTTTCCAATTTCCCCAGCAATTCTGCAGCACACGTGCCCGGGGACCAGTTTCAACCAGTGCTCACTTCCACATTCTGCTCCCTGGCCAAGAGGGCCCAGGCCTGGAGCCACACCTCCTGCTAGAAGGGTTCAAGTCAGGTAGCCTTGGCGTTGGCATGGAGCCCAGAGGAGGTACACAATCCAGCCACCCAGAGTTTCTCTAAAGGAGCCCTAACATCCACGGCCTCTTGGATGGAGAAATTATTCAGGCAGGCTTTTCTCCTCAAATGACCCAGGCCACTAACCGGTTGTGAGGACTAGCTTGGATCTTCACCAGTCTGAACCAGGAATAAGGAACCTCAGAAGACTGATCTGCCTGGCTCCACTGTGGGTAACCGACTGCTGACGTGTGGCTCTCCCGCTTATGCCTGCGTTCTAGAAGGAACTCTGGGGCACGCAGTCTTGCAAACGGGCCAACGTACTGGCATACAGTACCAACAAAGAAAATGAAGCTCCCGCCAGTCGTGTTAACATCTGCACTGGACCCAACTGGGTAAAGTGATCCAATCTCATTTCTGTGGCAACTTCTAAACTTTTTAATTCAGCCCCAGCAGTGCGCATCGTGTGCTCTGAGTGTACAAAGCGGCTCTCTGCCCCTCCCCTCCAGCATGACACGGGCCAAGTGGTGGACTCCCACCGGGGCTGCAGCCGGGGCTCCCTTTCCCCTGGGCTGCATTTCCTCGGTTGCTCAGCCTAGTCCTCGAGAGAGAAATCGACACTGTGCTTTATCAAGCCCATCAGAGCTGTGGCCCCCACCCCTCCTGAGGCATGAAGCAGACTTCTCCAGAGAAGAGATTTATGCGAAAGCAGAAACCCACCAAGGCAGGCGCTCGCGGGAACAACAAGGGCCGGCCAGGATGGGACCTGTTAGGAGCACCAAACTGGCTGCAGCTGGCCTGGGCCTCCAGGCTCTTCGCAGCAATCACACCAGCGCTCCCGGAGCCAATGGACACCATTTTCCTGCTGCCCCCCACCCAACTATTCCAGTCCTACCTGGGTGTCGTTTGCAACTTTTAAATTATTCTTCCCATCCCTGGGGGCATGTCAAGTTTGATGTGTTGCTCCACGCCTTTCTATGAAAACTAGCTTTCCGAGACAGAGTTTGAAACAGCAACAGCCTCATGCTTCAAGACAGACAGGATGCGAGCAGGGGGGCGGGATAAGGGGGCAGAGAAGAAAAGGGGCTCATGCTGGTGACCCCCCCCCACCCCCGAGATCTGGCATTAAGACGATGGATGCCCCTTTGCCCCACCAGTCTTGCAAGCACTCTCATTCCCTTTGCGGACTCAGGACGGAGGAAGGGAAGAACGGCACGGCTGAGAGAGACAGGCAGGGAGCAACTGTGCTGGCATGGCACCCCCACAAGCCCACCTGAGAGTGCGGGAGGAAGAAAAGCCAGGCTCATCAGACTTCTAAAAGACACCCCCCCACCCCCCCACAGGAAAGGCTAAGTCCAGAAGGCCCAGCAAACCCCACTGCTAACCGACCTCTGCCCTAACTGTGCCCTAAGAGCCAAGTGGGACACCGGTCCTGATTATCGCAGCCACTCAGCACAGGGCAGGTATCTGAAACTCCCACCAACCTCAACACCCACGCAGGATGAAGCCTTTTGCACACCCTTGGCAAGCAACCAGAAGTGCCTGGCGAACAAGGTGACAATGTTTTGAACGCCAGGGCAACAGGACCCAATGACCACAGGCCAAGGGCTCCCCCAGGATAGAGCCGAGACCGTCTCTGCTCAAGGCTGGAACTTGTGCGAAGCTCCACTTGGAGAGGGATCTGCAACTGCCCCCCGGGCAAGCTGGGCGTTCAGAGTCGGTCCCATCACGATGGCTCTAGAGCCTCTTGTGCGTCAGATCCAGTCTACTCCACTGTTGCAAGTCAAAACAAAACTGTGTTTATGAGCCCACATACATATCTACTCAAACCCATTTTGGACTCTAAACGGCAATTTTTAGCATCTTAGACAAGACTGACAGGTTCCTCTCCCAAGGAATGATGCACACATACTGTGGTCCAAAAATTGTTCATTTCTCTCTCCGACACATAATTTTTGCCATGTAAAACTCAAAAAGATGCTTGGCCTGGAAATGTACCAGCTGCGAGGGTCCTGTGGAAGGCTTCCACAAAAACTGAATTATAAAGTGGAATGGGGAAAATGTATATACACACACACACGCGCGCAAACATACACACGTGCAAGATTCAAGAAATTCCAGAATCTCCCATAAAGGAAAAAAAACCCCAGTGTGTCCCCTTTCTCACCCTTCCCAAGAGTGCTAGTGCTGCTCCGAGGAACAACTGGCTAAGTTTGGAATAAAGAAAAAAATGTGGAATCAGTTCTGAAGTCCTTGGGCCAATGAAACCTGGTTTGTGGTAAGGCAACAGATGCAGGCAAGTCAAGGGGGAAACAGAAGGACAGGCCTCCTTCTGCCCGGGTCATGGCATAGGTATGACTGTTTTCAAAATATGTCCACAAAACAAGCAAGGGAAAAATTCCAGCCACCTCATTCCAAAGCCATGTTGGAAGCGGTCGTCAGCTGCTTCAAAAAGCAGCCAGTGAGACCCTGAGCACCAGCCAGTGCGGGTAGAATCCTCTGCAGCTCCTTTGCTTCCTGGCTGGCGAGATGGCTGCAGGCCTCCCACTAGAAACCAAAGTCTGTCCATTGTACACTGCACAAAACCAGCCTGGGGGACCACTGGAAAAGGAAGCAGCAGGGGGTGAGGGGCAGGGAGAGGCGTCAGAAGCAGTCAGATGGTCTGGTAGTGCTGCCGCAACCTTGCTTGCAGGTATTCGTGCGTCAGGTTGTGCCGGGTAATGATGCCCACAATCTAGAAAGCAGCAGAGAAGGAGGAAATGTAAAACTGATTGGCTTAGACACGGGGCAGAAGAAAGATGGAAAGGAATGCAAGAGTTCGAACCCAGGTGCTGCTGCAGGTGGGATGCTGGAAAGCTGGCGCATTCAATGCTGCCATCAACAAAGCTGGTTGAGGTTTCATACCCCCATCAGCCATTTTCAGATGCAGTGAACCAAACCCTCCCACAGACGCTCCCATCAGACCTCTTTGGGGCTTTAGGCTACCCGGCTTAGGCCCAATATCCTACACACAACATCCCAATCGGACACATTAATGATTGCAAATTATCTCCGTTGAAAAGGACAGAATGCACAGAACTAGCCTTGCAGAAGAGGACTCTACCTGGCTTCTGTAAAGAGAAGTCCAGTCTCACCCACCTCTTTGAATTCTCCCAGAGTGTCCAAGAGCACGCTGATGCGATCAAATCTGTCTACCTGACTTTTCCGAAACTGTCTGGTGGTGGAAAGTGCTGTCAAGTCATAGCTGACTTATGGTAAGCCCTGCTGGGGTTTTCATGGCAAGAGACTAACAGAGGTGGTTTGCCATTGCCTGCCTCTGCAACCCTCGTCTTCACTGGAGGTCTCTGCTTAACTTCTGGGATTAGGCGTGCCTGGGCTATCCAGACCAAGAAAAAATGATAAGGTGCCTAAATCCAAGGCCTCTTAAAAATATAAGAGAATGTGTCAGGGACTGGTCACTGGTTAAATAAGAGAAAGCAAGCGCTCCTAAATACAGGGGGTAGAGATGGACACGAACCAAAATACGAACCAAAGTTCGGCATGAACCAGGCAGGTTCGTGGTTCGCAAACCGGTTCATCAGAGCCCATTTCTGATGAACCGCCACGAACTTTAGGCTGGTTCGTTTGGTTCATCTTTTGGTTCATCATTGCAGACAGCCTGGCACTGATCAATCAGTTTTCTAGGCAACAGGGGATGGACTTCCTGCAGAACTTTTGCTGAAGTGGCCTTCTGCTGGCCTGGAAGTGACCTTCTGCTGACCCAGAAGTGACGGTTTGCTGACCTGGATGTGACATTTTCACGAACCAAATGAACCAGCTCGCGAACCAGGGCGGGTTTGTGAAAATTCGTGGTTTGGGAAATGGGATAAACCGCACGGTTCATTTTTTTCCCGGTTCGTGCCCATCTCTTGCAAGGGGCATTTAGGGGGCCAGGCCAGGGGCCAGGGAAAAGGCCCCTGCCCCCAACTCCATTAGTTTCCTTCCTCCATTAGCTTTGACAGCATCTCTTCTGTCTGTGCCAATGAAGCACTTAGGGAGGAGTCGGTTGACAGGCAGGCATGCTCAGAGGCAAACATCCCGAAGCAGAAACTACATTTTCGCACCCCTTTTGGCCTTCATCCATCTGGCATCTCTCAGGCCTTAACAACGCAGCTAGCCTCCCAGAAGCTCCATCCAGCGCTGGCAAATCCACCCCCTCCAGCTTTGCTTTGGGCATTCTTGCAGGAGTCCAGTGACACTTGGTGGCCACTACTGGCTAAGCAGGTTGGCTTCAGGTCCTGGCTCTTCCAAAGGAAATTATGAAAAGCCAAAGGCCACAGAATACTGGTATGAAAACAGGTGGGAAGTTGTGAGCTAGGTTAGGCTGACTATGCACAGCTGGCTCAAGGCCACCCCCGTGAGCTTCAGGGTAGGGTGGAGATGGGCCTCCCACACCCTAGCCTGACACTCTAAGCGTCACATGGACTTGATGTCCCGTGATCATTCTTCTTTACTCTCCATATGGCTCAAGATACCTGAATTTGACTGTGTGGAAACACAGCTAAAGAAAAAGACAGCAAGGGAATTGGGGGGGGGGGCAGTCCTAACCGGGAGGCAGTCCTAACCGCACATCTTTTTGTGGCTTAAAATCACACTCTCAAACATGCTACAGGGCCTGCTTCCATCATTTTGAGCTCAGCTCCTAGCCTGCCTAAACAAATCCAACCAGCGGCCTCTCGTTTTCTCCTCCTGCCACTGACCTCCCCCTTCGTTTCTACGGAAAAGCCTCTTATTGACACTACGCTTCTTGAATGCCGTGGGATTCTGCCCGATCAAAGCGCATCAGGAGAGAGGACCGAGCAGCCGACAGACATACATCTGCACACACCGTATTAATTTAGGCAAGTCACTGCACACCACAAGGTGACACGGCGGCTGCTAATTTAGACAGCCTTAAGAGCAGCCAGATACACTGGCGAATAAGGCAGCTGTTGCTGCCATGGCGAAAAGGACCCTCCCGTGTTTTGTGCTGAAGTATCTCGAAGGGTCCGGGACGTACAATACGGGAAGGCCTCTGTGGCTTGGGCCTTCCAAGAGGCCTTTGGAGGGCTGCAATTGGCCACGGGGTACTGGACTAGGCGGTCCTCAGGCTCAGCAGGGACCGCTGCATAAACAAGGGTTGGGAGGGGAGGGAGCAGTGCCCAGACACGTCAGAACAAGCAGCAGAGCAGCAGGACAGAGACATGGGGTGACCAACCTCCAGCGGCTTTAGTTGACCTTGGTTCTACAGCATTTTAACTCCGCAGAAGGAGAGCCTTGCTCTTTTTATCACCCTGTGAACAGAAGGCAGGACTGACCATGCTCCTGCCCCTGGGAAAGTTTCCTTCCGTGCACCTAGGAAACGCTGCAGAAGACTGCAACTCCTCCCCCCTCTCCCATGTAATCCACTGTCAAAGAAACTTAATCGAAAGGGTGTGTGGTCAGCCTCCCTTGAATTCCTCCCCAGAAAGCACATGCACGGACTTACCTCCCCGACGGCGTTGACGACGGGCAAATGCCTGAGCCCCATCGTCCTGAAGAGGTTGAAGACTTGTGAGACGTGAGTGTTGGGCGAGACGGTGAATGGAGACGGGTTCATATAGGGGGTCACATCCTGTCAAAAGCAGCAAGAGTTCCGGAAAGGTTATCGTCCTCAGCGTTTACACAACACCAGACAGTTCCGGTTGCTCCGCAGGCACTTTATCCTGCTATGGCCCTTACCACAATCATCCTGGGATTCAGTAGTGTGAGATCCAGGTCATGAATGTCGGGGTAGCGAGGGTAATCCTCGGCCATCTCCGCATACGAGAGACGAGGCTGGCTGGCACTCTGAGAGAGACAAATGCAGACTTGGTGTTTTATTTTTTACAAAAATGTTACCCTGTCTTTCTGCCCTCATAGGTTCACCAAAGCGGCTAATTACAACATACACAATAAACACTTATGTAAAAACTATTAAAACCAATAAATACACACATCATTACAACAATTAAAGCCAGAGCTAAAACAAATACAAAACATAGAAACAACAATTAAAACACTGGGGAGGAAGGAGGCATTATCAACTGAAATGAAAATAGTTTCCCTCTGTGGGTGAAAGATGGGAATAGAGTAGGGATGTGCGTTTCGGCATTCAGAATGCCGAAAGAATGCCGAAACAAAAGTGTTTCGGCTTCTTTCAGGGAATGCCGAAACGTTTCGGGGAATCCCGAAACGTTTCGGGTAGCCGAAAGAAAAAAGCCGAAACGTTTCGGGATTCTTTCGTCTTTCATTCGGCTTTTCAATGGGAAAATGCCTCCGTCTTCCCGGACGTCTGGGGGAGGCATCTTCCCACCGAATAAGCCCAAAATTGGTGGGGACCTTCCTCTAACCCTTCTCTAACAACCACCCAAGTTTCAGACAGATTGGACTTTGGGGGGCCATGTTATGGCCCCCCAAAGCAGGTCCCCCCATCCTCCCATAAAGGAGCATCTTCTTCATTATTTCCTATGGGGAAAAAATGAAGAAGCAGGCTTCCTTTGCCAGGGGTGGCATTTTGCATGCAAAATGCCCCCTTACCCTCAGGGGCCCTTCTCCCACCCCTCCTCCCACCCCCCACCAAGGCTCAGCCTGCTCCCACTTGGGGGGGGCCATTTCATGGCCTCCCCAAGTAGGTGCTCTAATCTCTACCACTGACAGCTGGGGGAGGCTTGTGTTGCCAGGGGTGGCATTTTGCATGCAAAATGCCCCCCAACCCTCTGGGGCCCTTCTCCCACCCCTCCTCCCACCCCCCACCAAGGCTCAGCCTGCTCCCACTTGGGGGGGCCATTTCATGGCCTCCCCAAGTAGGTCCTCTCAGCCCCTAAATTCCACCCCTTACAGCTCCACACAAACCCAATTCCCCCCAGCTGCCACACACAGACCCAAATCCCCACATTAGCCCCTCACAGACCCAAATCCACCCCCACCTGCCCCACACCCATAACCCCAGGAACAGGCTGGCAAAGGCCAGCCCTCTCCCTTTGTTCCCTATGCTGGGAACTTCTAAACTCTCTTTCCCTGGGCAATTCTGCACAGCCCAGGGGTGCCACAATGGTGGGCACACTTCTGAGTGCCAGCTGGTCCCTGTGAAAGAACACCTGAACCACAGACACCCTCCCTCAAATTCCCCCACCACCTACAGAGATGGCTGGCCAGCCAGCCCCATTGTTCCCTATGATGGGAACCAACTGCACAACAAAGAATAAAACAAGAACAACACAAAATAAAGTTTTTTAAAAATTATTTTCTCCCTTCCAAAGTACAAGTAGGCAAAGCATTATGACACATAACACCAGCAGTCCCCCACACAGAAAAATAACACAACTCACTTAACATCAGAGAATCACAAAGCACGATTCCTGTCAAAAACACTTTATTTCTTGAACAGCTTTAGGCTACACAGCAGGGGGGGAACACCAAAGGGCATGGCAGCAGTATCTTACACAAAAATAACACAACTCACTTAACATCAGAGAATCACAAAAACACAATTCCTGGCAAAAACACTTTATTTCTTGAACAGCTTTAGGCTACACAGCAGGGGGGGAACACCAAAGGGCATGGAAGCAGTATCTTACACAAAAATAACACAACTCACTTAACATCAGAGAATCACAAAAACACAATTCCTGGCAAAAACACTTTATTTCTTGAACAGCTTTAGGTTACACAGTAGGAGGGCACAAAAGGGCATGATAGCAATGTACTACAAAAAATAATACAACCCACTTCACCGTTTTTGACAGCAATTGTGTTTGTGTGATTCTCTGATGTGAAGTGAGTTGTGTTATTTTTGTGTAGTACACTGCTTTCCTGCTCTGTGGTGCCTTCCTACTGTGTAACCTAAAGCAGTTACAGAAATAAAGTGCTTTTGACAGCAATTTTTTGGGGTGATTCTTTAATGTGAAGTGAGTTGTGTTATTTTTGTGTAAGATACTGCTTCCATGCCCTTTGGTGTCCCCCCCCTGCTGTGTAGCCTAAAGCTGTTCAAGAAATAAAGTGTTTTTGACAGGAATTGTGCTTTTGTGATTCTCTGATGTTAAGTGAGTTGTGTTATTTTTGTGTAAGATACTGCTGCCAAGCCCTTTGGTGTTCCCCCCTGCTGTGTAACCTAAAGCTGTTCAAGAAATAAAGTGTTTTTGACAGGAATCGTGCTTTGTGATTCTCTGATGTTAAGTGAGTTGTGTTATTTTTCTGTGTGGGGGACTGCTGGTGTAATGTGTCATAATGCTTTGCCTACTTGTACTTTGGAAGGGAGAAAATAATTTTTTAAAAACTTTATTTTGTGTTGTTCTTGTTTTATTCTTTGTTGTGCAGTTGGTTCCCATCATAGGGAACAATGGGGCTGGCTGGCCAGCTATCTCTGTAGGTGGTGGGGGAATTTGAGGGAGGGTGTCTGTGGTTCAGGTGTTCTTTCACAGGGACCAGCTGGCACTCAGAAGTGTGCCCACCATTGTGGCACCCCTGGGCTGTGCAGAATTGCCCAGGGAAAGAGAGTTTAGAAGTTCCCAGCATAGGGAACAAAGGGAGAGGGCTGGCCTTTGCCAGCCTGTTCCTGGGGTTATGGGTGTGGGGCAGGTGGGGGTGGATTTGGGTCTGTGAGGGGCTAATGTGGGGATTTGGGTCTGTGTGCGGCAGCTGGGGGGGAATTGGGTTTGTGTGGGGCTGTAAGGGGTGGACTTTAGGGGCTGAGAGGACCTACTTGGGGAGGCCATGAAATGGCCCCCCCAAGTGGGAGCAGTCTGAGCCTTGGTGTGGGGTGGGAGGAAGGGTGGGAGAAGGGCCCCAGAGGGCTGGGGGGCATTTTGCATGCAAAATGCCACCCCTGGCAACACAAGCCTCCCCCAGCTGTCAGTGGCAGAGATTAGAGCACCTACTTGGGGAGGCCATGAAATGGCCCCCCCAAGTGGGAGCAGGCTGAGCCTTGGTGGGGGGGTGGGAGGAGGGGTGGGAGAAGGGCCCCAGAGGGTTGGGGGGCATTTTGCATGCAAAATGCCACCCCTGGCAACACAAGCCTCCCCCAGCTGTCAGTGGTAGAGATTAGAGCACCTACTTGGGGAGGCCATGAAATGGCCCCCCCAAGTGGGAGCAGGCTGAGCCTTGGTGGGGGGTGGGAGGAGGGGTGGGAGAAGGGCCCCAGAGGGTTGGGGGGCATTTTGCATGCAAAATGCCACCCCTGGCAACACAAGCCTCCCCCAGCTGTCAGTGGTAGAGATTAGAGCACCTACTTGGGGAGGCCATGAAATGGCCCCCCCAAGTGGGAGCAGGCTGAGCCTTGGTGGGGGGTGGGAGGAGGGGTGGGAGAAGGGCCCCTGAGGGTAAGGGGGCATTTTGCATGCAAAATGCCACCCCTGGCAAAGGAAGCCTGCTTCTTCATTTTTTCCCCATAGGAAATAATGAAGAAGATGCTCCTTTATGGGAGGATGGGGGGACCTGCTTTGGGGGGCCATAACATGGCCCCCCAAAGTCCAATCTGTCTGAAACTTGGGTGGTTGTTAGAGAAGGGTTAGAGGAAGGTCCCCACCAATTTTGGGCTTATTCGGTGGGAAAATGCCTCCTCCAGGCGTCCTGGAAGACGGAGGCATTTTCCCATAGAAAAAAGCCGAAAGAATGCCGAAATAATGCCGAAAGAATCCCGAATCCCGAATCCCGAAAGAGATTCTTGTTTCGGCTTTCAGCTTTAACGATAGAGAATTTTCTTTCGGCTTTCTACTTTCGGCTATAGCCGAAAATTTTTGGCTTGCACACCCCTAGAATAGAGTATGGGAAGAGATCTGTGACAGCCCCCAAAGAGGTTGACTTTCTGTCCCTCTCTAGGGAAGAAGGGCATCTAGCACTGGAAAGACTCCTCCTGCTCTAAGACACAGAAGAGAATTTCCTGTCTTGAACCACAGAAGGCAGCTTGTGTTTCTAGGTGTCACCCAAAACAGAGATGTGGATACCTCTCTCCTGTGGGAAGGTATGCACGTCCCCCAAAGTGGGGAAGGATGACTCCAAGCTGGGGGAAACAGACATCACCTCCTCTGGGAAGAAACCTGAGAACAGCAAGGCAGAAAAGGCATTCCCCTCTTGCTTTCTCCCTTGTCAGTTTATGAACACCCAAAGCAGGAAATCGACAATCCGTGAATCCTTTGGATCACCACTGCACCTTCCATTTCAGCTGCAGCAAGAGATGACCACTTAGAATCCTGCATGGATGAGTGATCAGTCAACAGAAACTCACCGACTGACTCTCTGAGTAACAGACGCCTCGCACAAGCAAAGTGACCAGCTGTGAGCGCAAGATCAGCCCGTGGAAAGTCAGAGGCCGGAAACGTTCTTCCATGGTCCACTCTTCACTGGGCGATTGGTCCGGGTAAAGGTTAGGATAGGGAGTGTACCTGGGGGGAATGGAGTAACCCTTGTTTTATGGACCAAAGAAGAGGTCTGTGGGAGCTGGTAAGAACTCTGGACCAAGACCAGCGGCCCTCCCCGCTCAGCGCTCTAGCTCACAAACACAGCCCCTTGAATGTCCCAGGCCAAGTGTCCATGCACTAGGCAAGCTTGTCCTCCCAAGCCCGGATACTCTGCGCTCACCTTCGCTCCAGCATCTGCTGCAACATGTCTTCTGTCTCTGGCGGTTCTTCCGTCACGATGTGGTCCTCGCACATGTTGCGCAGTTCGCTCGATGGGTAGGATTTCATGGACTGGCTGCGTTTGCGCTGCTCCCCAGCCCTGGTCAGGATGCTGGATTTCTGATATGTGGAAGGAGAAAGGAGAACTCGTTTGAATCAAGAAACAAACAGCCCTTAAACACACATGATCACATATGGTGGTGGAAATCTGATGAGATCGGGCTAGCCTGGGCTATCCATGTCAGGGCGTTATCGCCTATAGCGCTTCTAGAATGTATAGAGTGCTCTTCAATACTTTGGCCCAAACAACTGCACAATGAGGAGGCTTATTAACAATTGTTGCACATTTCTCAATACTACTTTTCCTCTATAATTTCTACCAAGAAACGTCCCGACGCTTTTTCCCTAATTTGCTCCAAGAACTGTCCTTTTAATTAAACTTTAGCGTATTGAACTAATTTTGTAACTAACTCTGCTTTTACCAACCGAAAGGCAAGGATGCCATTCTTTACGTGAACTTACTCCTCCTTCCCCCGCCCCTAGTCAGAATTACACCACCTAGAAACAAAGCTCTGTGTCTCATTGACAAAAAAAATTGCCTTTCTTGTCAGCAACGGGGCATAATCTCACCTTGAATTTGATGTTGTTGCTGATAAGCTGGTCCCACTTCATGAACTCCCTCTCATAGGCCCTGTTTTCTGTGACCACGGGAAATGCGTGATGGACCGTTGTGCGCAGAATGCTCACCAGGGACTGGATCCGGGTGTGTGGATAAACATACATCAGGTTGGGCTCCATGATATCACCGGCTCTCAGCCTGGGGTGCCAGGAAGAAAGATAAAACTGTTGTCTGCTGCACCAGGGATCAAGTTTCAACCTCTGATGAAAACAAATGGCAGCAGGGGGCCTTAAAGATCGACCGACTCACTTGTCCATTTCTGCCTCAGTTTCCCATTCCAGAAGGGGCACCCCTCGCAAGTCCACATGGATGTCATAGATGCCCTTGTTAAAGAAGTCCCCGGTCCACTTGGCTACCTGGAAGGGAGAGGGAACGTTTTCCACCAAGCTTCTCCCTGCACACACATACTTTTTACTCCACCAGAATCCTTTGGAAACTGTTCCCCCACGAGGGGGAAAGCCCCATTACGCCTGAATCAGAAATTCATTAGGACTCTACAGGAAAGATCTTAGGCAGAGGGCAGTGTTCTCCACAGGGAGATAACCCACGGAGCGACTTTGGGAATATATATATATATATTTACAGATTTTCATATTAGCAGGAATCACTGAGTACTACAAGTTTAACATTTTAAAAAATCATCTTAAAAGTTTGTATTGAAAAGTAGCCAGGATTGTAATCTAGACTGCTAGCCTTTGGAGAAGGCTCCTGATGGGTGTTTGATGCATTGATTTGCTTATTTATTAGATTTGTGTCCTGCCCTCCCCGTAAGAGGGCTCAGGGCGGGTCACAGTATCATGAATAACAATAAATACAGCAATATATAAAACAGCACTGAAACTATAAAATACAGAATAAGACGGTATAAAACAATAAAACACAAGTCCGGGTTGTTGTGGGTTTTCCGGGCTGTATTGCCGTGGTCTTGGCATTGTAGTTCCTGACGTTTCGCCAGCAGCTGTGGCTGGCATCTTCAGAGGTGTAGCACCAAAAGACAGTGACACTGAGAGACCTCGGTCTTTTGGTGCTACACCTCTGAAGATGCCAGCCACAGCTGCTGGCGAAACGTCAGGAACTACAATGCCAAGACCACGGCAGTACAGCCCGGAAAACCCCCAACAACCATCGTTCTCCGGCCGTGAAAGCCTTCGACAATACACAAGTCCGGGTGTTTGTGATGCTTTCTGTATGCCCCAATTGGGAAGGGATAAGCTCCCAACTTGAATAAATGAATGTACAGGGAATAATATGAGGGTCAGTAGAACCAATGACTTCTTTAAAAAAACTTATTGGAATGGGCCAGGATGACTGAACACATCTGCAACCAGCCAAAAGGGTCTCTGAAAACGTAACGAGAACTTCCGACTACAGTGTATGTCCACCCTATGCTCTGGGCCAAATCAGCTAGAAGGCAGCTACCTTTGCTGCAGACTCAGTTGGGGGGGGGGGGGGTCTCAGGCACGCGAGTCTTCTTGCAGACCCTGGTGCAATACAAGGATAACACGAATCTGCTCTACAGACACACTGGCAAGATGACTGAAAGGCGGCACAGAAAGCTCTCTGGATGCTCTCTCAAGTGACATCAGCACCGTCACCACTCGATTCTTCGGGTGACTCACCATGAGAGTTACCATGATGGGGAGCCCGTAGCTGATCTCATTCGTGGACTCGATCAAGATAACGGTGAGACTGATGGTCATGCGGACCACCCCGCCCAGGAAGGCCGCGGCTCCGATCAGCGCAAAGGTCCCCGAGTAGATGTGGTCCAAACCGATGTAGCTGGGAGGAGCAGAGACAAGAGGGGGCCGTCAGGACCAGGAGGCAGAGGCTCCGCCCCACGACGTGAACCCAAAGCAAAGGAGGCACCTTTTGAGGAGGTTGGCGACCAGGCGTCCAAAGGCGGCCCCGCAAAGCAGCGATGGCACAAAGAGGCCGCTGGGCACAGAAATCCCATAGGTCCAGCAGGAGAGTAAGAAATAGAGAAGGAAGAACAGGGAAAGGGTGACTGGGCTGAAAGTACCTGCAAGACAACAGGGAGAAGGAGGGCTCAGCAGCGGCCCACAGAAGCGCTGCCCTGAAATAAGAGGCCGTGCCCCTTCAGGAAAGCTCTCAATTTACAGGAGCCCCAAAAGCGCAGAAGTTGTCAGATCAAATACAAAGTAGATGGTGCAAGAAGCACAAATTACTTTTTGTAAAGGAAAAAAAAACCCCAGCAGATATGGATTTACAGGGAAGCAGGTATGGATTCACAAGCAACTGGGAATCTCCAAGAAATGGGAGTTTGTACTGCTCCCCTCAAAACACTTCTGCCCAAAAGACGTTTTTCCACATTAACTTTACAGTTTCAATCAAACCAGAAGTTGATGAAAATCCCAGACACAGTTCATTATTCTTTACCCCATTTTGGTAAGTTTGTGTTGACCTTGAGCGGCTAGATAACAGGAGATGTGTGCACAAGACACTCTTTCCCATTCCGTCTTTCCTGGGATCCCTCAATTAGTCTCTATTCGTTTTCTGCATCTAGCCACGATCCTACGCAATCTGAGGCTTTGATGACACAGTCAAGTTCCCCATGACTACCCCTGCCATCTTTGTTTTCTACAACAGGTATGAGGGCATCCTCCTGTTGACTGCTGCCCCAAGAAAACCTGCATTTGCCCATCAGCGAGGTCTGTTCCATTCCACCTCCAGACAAGATCCCCAATAAACCCTGACCCAGAGCAAGACGCTACACCAGCCACCAGCCACGCTCTCCTCTTCATTACCGCTTCAGCCCACGCAAACATGTACTCACCTTCCTGGTGAAAGAGCTGCAAGATGGCCGACTCTTGCGGGTTAAAGAAAAGCGTTGCCATGTCATTGTAAGTATCGTTGGGACAGAAAAAAGTCTTGATGCTCGAATTCACTTCATCAGAGGAGTCCTAAAAACAGCAGTCCGTTGTTGCACTGGGTATACTGGGCTGAGCGGAGCTGGACCACTAGAAGGCAGGCCAATCAGGACTACACAACACCCCCAGGAATGGTCGTAGAGCCAGAGGAGCCGGCCGTGCTAGTCTCTAGTTGCAAAATAGCAAAGAGTCCAGTAGCACCTTTAAGACTAACCCACTTGATTGTGGCATAAGCTTTCGAGAACCACAGCTCTCTTCGTCAGATGCGTCTGGACTCCTTACTACCCACCAATGGTGTTTGCTTAGATTTTGGACAGCACACGCACCCTTTCCACGCAGTGACAGATGAGCCTGCCCGCCCATATCTGGCAGTCAGCATCAGGAAATGTTGGAAGGGCAAAGCTGACCAACAGGGAAAAGGCTAGAGCTTGGTGAGAAAGCTGGACAAGGGGCCTGCTTGCCAACTGAGGCACGGGGCAAGAGAAGCAGGCGCAGATTCCGCCTGCTAGGCAGTGGGGCTTGCGGCACGCAGCAAACAACTTGCCAAGCTCCCGCGGCCTCTCGGGTGCACTGGGGGCTCGCAGCACACTCAGTTACCTGCAGGCCAACAGAGGCGTTGTCCCAGTGGCTGGCAGAAGACATCGGGCGGCATTCCCCTAGAACCATGGAAGCGACAAACACCACAAGGGTGGTCGTTAGACACACCAAGAGGCTCTCCAAGACTCTGCAAGCAAGAAAGACAGAAACCATGCAGGGGACACCCACGGCTTCCAGCTGCCTGCTGTGGCCTGGCCCTCCTGAGAAAAGGCTGGGGAAGCGTGTGTTGGGGGGATCCTTTAGTGGCTGGGGTGAGGCAATCTTAAAGAGCCTTTTCCCTTGGAACACTATGCAGGCACAGGTCCCGAGACTCTAGGACGTTTGTAGGCCAGCTGCCCCCACCCCGGTCACTGGTGTCAAAGAAAAGGGTATGACGAGCAAAACAATGCTGCCAGTCTTTACCACCACTTGGAGGGGTGGGGAAAGAATCAACTTGGGGAATATCTGTCTGTTCGCCTACAGCCAACCACTACTTGAGTCACTGCCAAAATGCACCTCTGAGACTGGTGACCCCAAGCAAGTTCTGTTCTCACACACACACAGACGGGCCAAAAAAAAAAAAAAAATCAGATCACAGCAGAATGGACAGGAGAAGCATCTGGGTACCTGACCAGCTTGGGCTTGGGGTGCACATTCCGCATGCGGTACTTTGCCAGCCTCTTGTTGATGCAGTTGAAGGTGGCCCCCAAAAGGCCCCCCACGACCCCCATCAGGATAAAGAAGCCCAAGTCCACGATGGTCCACAGGTGGCATTTCTTATCGGATTCAGAGCACTGGAAGTGGAAGGACACCAGCAAGGATGGAAAGCGGAAGTGGGTGGGTGGGGAATCAATATCACGCTCAACACAGTCAAGGCGCTCCACTGTGTCCTCTCTGCATTATCACTGGCGCATAATGTTTTTCAAATGCTAAAATTGGCCAGAGAGAGAAAATTTAAGCGCCACACACCTTAAACTCCCCAAAATTCAGCAAACCCGGGAGCTGGAAGGAGCCCCAGCTTCCAAACTGAATTCCGGAACGGAAGAAGTTCAGGGTGAAGGTGGCTGCCATGGAGCAGAAGAGCTGGAAGAAAGGGGGGAGAGAAACCAATCAGAGAGGCGGCTCTTTACTCACTGATGCCACTTCTGTTAATGGCACATAGCGGGAGGGGGGGGGAAACAACGAGTTACTACAAGGACTCTCATCTGGAAAGCAGGGTTTGATTCCCCACTCCTCCGCTTGGAGCCAGCTGGGTGACCTTGGGACAGTCATGGCTCTTTCAGAGCTCTCTCAGCCCCACCCGCCTCACAGGGTGTTTTGTTGTGGGGATAATAACAACACACTTGGTAAACCGCTCTGAGTGGACTTTAAGTCGTCCTGAAGGGTCGTATATAAATAGAATTGTTATTATTCTAATAACATTTGATTTATATAACGCCCTTCAGGACGACTTAGCACCCACTCAGAGCGGTTTACAAAGTATGTCATTGTTATCCCCATAACAACAAACACCCTGTTATTATTATTACTATTAACACAGACAAAGGAACTCCACTGCTCTAGGGAGAAGCACCCATTTCACATGCAAAAGATCGGAGGTTCAATCCCCAGCACACAGGGTCAGGAAAGGCCTTTCTGTGTCTGACCAGACTGTGTCTGGGTGCCTCTCCATTCGGTCCTCACCACTTTCCACGTCAGCCCCTGGTTCCAGAAGGAGGAGCCCTCTTCTAAGCTGAACAGCGTGCCCCCAATCGGGGCGCCGAAAGCTGCAGCCACCCCGGCAGCGGCTCCTGCAGACACAAAGTCCCTTTTGTCCCTGATCAGAAAGAACAAACAATCAGGAGGCCTTTCTAAATGGAAGCAAGACGGTTCGGGGGCAGTGGGTGGAAGCCATGCATGTGCCCCATAGTCCTCCAAGCACAGTGAGAGGAGAAAATTCATTCTGGGGATTTGCTGAGCCTGGCTGCTGTTCAGCCTCCTGGCTGCCCCCCCTCTCCGAGATGGTACTCTACCTGTCGCTTCGGAAATAGGGAAAGTTAAACCGGATCTTCTTTAAGGAGATGCTCTGAAACTGGAGAGAGGGGAGAAAAAGGATGGAGAGAATCTAAGCAGCCAAACCCTAACAAAAAGGACCCTCCCCTCATTACAGAGAGGGCCATCTCCATGCCCAAGGGTTAAAAACCTGCAGGACGTGGAACTGGGCACAATATTCAGATTCCTTTTACCTCTCTTTTAAGCTTGCAGTTTGCAGACCTCACGGCAGCAAACTGAAGCTTGGAAGCATTTGTGCAGTGCCAGAGCAGAGGTGGGCTAAGACTGATGGGGAGGGCAGCGCTGTAATTAGGGCTTGGTCACTCCCTCAGGACTAGCAAAACCAGCACAGATTAGGCGATGGTACAAATTAAGATCAGTTATGCAAACCTGTATTATTAGTGTAGATGGAAGAATTAAAGAGTTTTGTCCAGTAATAAATATTACTTTTTTTGCCAAGCAGACTGGCAAAAATCTGTAATAAAACTGACGGGAAGTGCAAACAGGGAAGTGTGATATGGGCTCTTATCACTTTATTACGAAGTAATGGTTCTAAGGAGGTCACAGGAACTTGTGTTGAATTCTGTAACGACCATGTGTTTTGTTTTTTGCACAGAAAATGCACTTGATCCCACAAGAGGGAACGGATAGAACGATTCAAGGATTTCTTTCCTGGGATTAGCCGGAAAAACCCTCATGCAATGAAGAAGCCTGAAAAGCTTAGACAGTGATAAAAGTTATGATTCAATATAGGGAAAATAGTTCACTAAAGTGCTTCAAATATTTGACTTGCATTGTTAATTTTTGGGTGATGGCTTGTGGTTCATTTGGCTCCTTTCTTTTCCTCACAATCTGTATTTATAATTTGTAGTTTAAAAAAAACCCTGAAATTTCCTAGATCACTGCTCATTCCGTCAGCCATAAGCTTGGGGTAGAATTTGGATTAATTTGCTTCAGAAAAACATTTTTGAACCACAGCCCTACCACAAAAGCAGCCATTTTTGCAGACCAGTGAAAAGCATTTCAGGGAGCATGGCCGGCTGTGCTGGCAAGGGAGAACGGGTGACTGCTCCGGCACTCACCTGAGGCAAGCCAGCCCCTACCACGGCGCCACTGTGGATCATGGGCCCTTCCTTGCCTACGAAGAGACCTGGAGACAAGAAAAGAAAAGAATGCCCAAGACTCACTTTGTCTGTCACTTACAAAGATCACCGAAGCTGGAAGGAAAAGAGACATCACAAAACATCTCCCGCCAACCAAGAGGGAGAAGCCACAGGGCTTCTGGCTTCTTTTACCTCCAGCTACGCTGAAGAGCACGCCGAGAGCTTTGCACACCAGAGTCCGGAGCCGGACGATTCCTGGTATCTTCACCCCATTCAGGTAGCATTTGATCTCTGGGATTCCGGAGCCAGCGGCGGCAGGCTGCAACGAGAACACATGTATGCACTGGGATGGGTTAAGGGAAAGAGTACATTGAAAGGTCTATGGATCGGAGGGATGCAATTTTTGAATAAAAAGGAGGACAGCACGGAAACAAATAACAAATAAGGGATTTCCAGAGTGTGCTTGGGCCAAGCAGGGGGCCACCTGCCTGGCTGCCCGCTGCCAATGAGAATCAATGGCTGGTGGTGTGGCCAGAAATCTTTCCTAGAATCGGTGAGAGAGATTTGCTGCACCTCCCTCGCAGCTGGCCAGCATCCCACAAACTACTCTGGAAAAACTTCCAAGGGGGTTAACTTCAGAGAACTGCCCAGCACTACCTGAATCAAGACAAGGATGCTAGCCAGGAAGATGAAGGTCAGGTTAATTCCCAGCAGCTCCAGCAGGGATACGGCCAGGCAGCCTTTCTCGCTGCACTCCTCCACCGCTGTAGGAGAAGAGTCAAGGAAACAGGCCCAGCTGACCCGCCAAACCTTTGCACAGACCAGACTTCTACCTCCCTGATCCCAGCCACCCCGCACGCCCAGCAAAGACAGAAGCTCCTGTATTCTGCCCAGTCGGGCAAGGCCGGCTGCACAGCTGGAGCCCCTCAGAGCTCGGAAGGCTGGCGAAGCTGCTCCCTTAGGCTCCAAAACCTGTTAAGCTCCAAAACACACAGAGGATACAGCTCTGCACCACCCGGAACTTGAGCTGGGAGAAGAGCCGGACAAAGAAGTCCACAAAGAGGCCCACCTGCCAACGAGAAAGGGAGGGCTCCTGAGAATGGCCTTGCAAGTGCCCAGGCGACGGTTCTGTTCACACAAGACATTTCTGCCAGTGGAACAGAACGGCCCTGCCCCCCTCGCCCTGGCTGCAGCCCAGGGGCCTCCTGAAGCGGCTGCTCCGAGGGGACAGGGGGTCCTCCAGAACAGCAAGAATCTGGTGTCTGCAGCTAGAAGGGGGGAACTGGAGGAAATCACCCCACCCTTCCCATTAGTTGAAGTCTTAATCTGGATCCAACCCAAACCCCCACCTCCCAGTACGTCTTGTGTAAAGACGTACACAGATTGTAACCCTTTGACAGAGAAGAAACGAAGCACCTTACCAGCCCTGTGCAAACGCCAATGGCAAAGACCACCACCCACTTCACGGCTTCGTATCGCCGGACTTTCTGTGAGGAGGAGGGAGGGAGCACACGCATGTTGGAAATGGCATAACATTATCACAGGAGGGTTTGTTTCAGTATAACCCGTGCATTTCATCTACATAGGGAAAGCCTGCACAAACCTGAGAGAAAGCTCTCAGAGGCTCAGTGAATTTCCTTTCCTTTTTAAAATTAAGCCTCTAGACCTGATGGTGTGGCACTGCATGGCCCATTTTTTCCACCAAAGTTTCCAGTATTCCTGCTGTCCAGCATCTGCCCCGGTGCGCGTTTTCAATCCCATGGTTCACCCCCAGCGACTGGGAACTGAGAAGAGCTCCTGAGCCTACACGGAGAGCCTTTCCCTTCGTCTACCCTTGCAGCAAGCACAAGTGGGACTCATCGACAGCACCAGTGCCTCAGAATATCTGTTTCAGAATTAAATTCTGTTTCGTGCTCAGCTCGGCTACTGGCATGCTGCCCTCACATGACTTGTACCTCACTATTCATACCCCCCCCCCACGCGGCACTGGCTGAACGGGCATCCTTCCCTGACAGCCGGCAGCTCCCAACCCAAACGGCAAAGCATTATTCCTACAACTTCCTCCTCCGAATCATTCGAATGGAAGGCAGCAATGAGTCCTACCCGCTTATCTAGACTTTCCAGCACTTCCAAAAAGGGTTCGTTGATGCAGCGGTCGTAGTCCAAGCTCTGGAAGAAGGCAAAACAACAACAAACCCGCCATGAAACCACCACACTCAAGTCAGAGGAGAGATATCCAAGTGGGTGAGAATGGACGGGCTGACTTGCAAACAGAAATCGTTCACCCTCAGGTACATTGGGGCAGTCACGCGCTTCTTCTCTCGTAAGACAAAAAGAATGGACTGGAGCAGGAGACGCTCGAGAGCAGAACTTCTTCACAAAAGCACCTGAACAGGTGCTTTCACTGGAGCAAGTAAAAGCGACCGATAGATGGCCAAAGGAAGGGTTCATACACCAGAAAAGAGTCTGTCTATGTTGGGGGGGGAGTCTCTGAAACCTCCAAATGAGGCACAAATGAACTGCACGTAAGCAAACAAATATTAAATGGCACGCGACCAACTTTCCCGGGCTCCTTGTCAAAGCGCTCTGCGTGTCTGCTGTCGACTCCCGACTAATGAAGCCTGTAAAAGAAGACACAGAGTGCAACACGCGCCCCCCACCCCACCCCACCCCACGGTATCCGTTCAGCACTGCAGACCCCCTCACCTCGTAGTCCTTACGTGGGAGAATCTCGTCATCTTCATCCCGAGTTTCTCCAAGGATGGTCTAGAAAGGAAATTCAAGAATTATAGCCACGCTAAATCAAATTACGCCAGAAACAAAAAGTTGCTCATTGCTAATCCGGACAGGTGGTCAATTGCAGGGGGGCCTGGGTCATTAACACCATGGCTTTGAAGCATTTAATCTTCAGGGTACCCGTTCCACCACCACATGTCAGCTGAAGAACTCCTGCATGCCTCCCATCAGGCACCAGTGCATAGTCAAGAGCACAGACAGAGTTTGAAGCATGGCTCACTGATCGAGCACCTGTTGGCCACATAAAAAGTCCCAGATTTGTTTCTTGGCATCTCAGGCAACCTGCCTAAGATTATACTCAGCTAGATGGCCCTAGGGTCTCTAGTGTGTGTATGGGTGTGAGGGGTGTGTGTGTGTGTAAGCAGTCAGGATAGACAATGCACACCTGAAGCAAAGGTCTAACTCAGTAGCAGGTAACTTGGTATGTGCACACGAAGCAATATGCAAGCAGAGACCATGCCCTATGCCACCCCCAGCACTCCCATGGGGTTGTACGTCACAAGGACAGTCAACTGTGCTTGGCAAACAGTCTTTTATTATTATTTATGTCATTTATAGTGCAACTTTCTCACGGAGACTCAAGGAAGATTACACAGTGTGAGATTAGTACAGGCAATAACATTTCCATAAACAATGTCATAGGGTAAATAGATACAAGTTCACAAAGACATGGCAGTAGCATGAATCCAATACAACATAGTGGTGAAGTCTATGGTTCCTAACTCATTAGCGGATCATCTGAGACCCCCTCCCTACAATACCGCCCACCTATCTGAGTAAAAAAGCCTTTTTGAATAATTCGGTTTTGCATCATTTACGGAAAACCAGGAGGGTGGGGGCTCTCCTGACCTCCTCAGGCAGGCCGTTCCACAGGGTAGGGGCCACCACAGAGAAAGCGCGTGTACGGGCTGCCATTGATTTCGTCGCTGTGCAGGGTGACCTAGGATGTTTACAGAGCATCCCATTGAGAAACATTTGGCAAATCTGCAAGCAAAACAAGGGTCTGAAAAACAACTGCATTAACCCTTGCAACCCAGGAAACAAGCATCCACGGGGGCAAGAGGAGCTGGCGGAGCTGGCTCTCACATGCCCTTCGCATAGGGAAGCTAAATAAGGGACTGACTGTATCACAAGCAGAGCCCTGTGGGATCAGACCAGCAGTCCATCGAGCGTGAGCTCCGGTCTCTCACAGAGGGCAATCAGGATGCAGAGGCCAAGAACTTACACAAATGCTGCCTCCTAGCACAGGTATTCAGACTTTGCTGCCTCTATATGCAAAGGATCCCTTCATTCACTATGGTGAGAAGCCACTGATACACCTTTCCTCTGTGAACCTGCCTAACCCCCATTTAAAGTCACCTACGCACATAGCCATCGCTACCTCGACAAGGTAATTACTTACTGAGAGAAGAAACACTTATTTTTGTCCATCCGGAATCAACCGGCCACCAGCTTCACCAGGTGCCCAAGTATTACAGGAGAGGGAGGGAAAGTTCTCTCTATCCTTTCTCCACCCATGGGTAATTTTAGAAACCTCCATCATGTGACTCCTTTATCATCTTTGTTCCTAAATGAAAGCTCCAAAGTCTTCAGCTTTTCTGTATTCATCTTGATTGCCCCTTCTGCACTGTTTCTAGTTTTGCAATACCTGCTCTATTTTTACAACAGGTAGGAAGGAGAAGCTGAAGAGATAAGACTAAAGGAGGGCACTTCGACTCGTGAAAGCTTACGCTGCTGGTCTCTAAGGTGCCACTGGACTAAAATTCCGCTGTTCTGCTGCAGACTAACACAGCTACCTACCTGAAACTCCGTTTTTTACTAGATCCAGAACAGTTAGCCGTGTTAGTCTGTAGTTGCAAAATAGTAAAGAGTCCAGTAGCACCTTTAAGACTAACCAACTTTGTAGTAGCATAAGCTTTCGAGAACCACAGCTCTCTTCATCAGATGCATCTGATGAAGAGAGCTGTGGTTCTCGAAAGCTTATGCTACTATAAAGTTGGTCAGTCTTAAAGGTGCTACTGGATTCTTTTCGTTTGTTACTGGCAAGAGTAAGAATGCAAGGATCGTCCCCCTTCACCTCATACTGCCGCTCTGAGGAAGTCCTTGGAACTTACAAACACCTGAAGCTGCCTGATACTAAGTCAGACCATTACTCTATCCTGCCCAGCCCCACCCTCTTGAACCAGAAATGTCTTCTATGGTCTTAAGCAAAGACAGAGCTTCCCATTGCTGTCCAATAACTTTTTCATTGTAGATGCTGTGGATGGGACCAATCACAAGCAAAACGTGCTCAGCACAGGGGCTTCCCCCCAAACCACCAGTGAGTGACACACAATAAAAAGCCAGCGAAACCGCGCAGGAGCTAAGACGCCACGCTATCGTAAGTGGAGAAAACCAGAGATCTGAAGGGAAGTGGCTCCACTGTAACTCGATAATGGAGATGCCCAGGAAAGGGAGAAGCTGCTAGGAAACAGGCACAATGAGGAAGAACTCAGCCGACCCACGCCTGCCTGCCAAGGAAACGGAGCATGCACACAGTGTTGATCCTGCCTGCATTTTAACAAAGAGCCGCTACTATGGCGGCATGGGCTGCCAAAGCTCTTGCTGTACCCTCATCCATCCCACGCCCTGGCCAAAAGCCACTGCTGCCAGCTCAGAAAAGCCACACCTCATACTGCAACCTAATTTATAGCTCGTTCCCCTATGCTGGGGCTCCCCTCCGGCTTCCTCTCCCTGTCAATCTCCCAAATGCTAAAAACATTTGAAGGTGGCACCCAACATAGGCTACATTGTTTAATTTCTATAAAGGCAGGCACTGAGCTCAGGCTGCCTTAAAATGGCACACTTTTCTCTTAATGGGTTACCGATATATTTGTAGTTTATAACAGAGGTCAAAGACTTGGTGAATGTTGACATTTACCAAGCATGTGCAAGAGGCAGAGTAGGCAAAAGCAGAAAGTTTGCCTCCTGACATGGTATCATAAGCAACGGACATTAGGACAGCATTTAATGAAAGCACTCAACTGGCTTCGAGATTTACTGGCAAACATATCTCCCCCCCCCCCGGCTAGAATATTATGATTTATCTATTCTGCAGTCACCACATTTCTGTTAGCAGTTATGTTGTGTGTATATTGCATAGGCAGCTATTTTGCTGCATTGAGGGAGGGGCTGAACTGAGCAGGTACAGTCAATCACAAATAAGCACACATACTTGCCTGAAAAGCTCAATAACTAGCAAGACTAAGAGATGCTTAAAATACATTAAATATTTCCATCCCCCCGCCCCCACAACACACTTTTACATGTGAGTATCTAAAATATAACCCATTATTTACAAAAGGACTGCAGACGAGTGTTAGGGGTGGGGTGGGGGGCAGAAGAGGGGATGGTTGCAGCTACCCACTGGAGGGGCTAGAAAAGCATTCTGCCTATGCTCAAAACACCCTTCCCTCTCCATCACTGCCTCCCCAGTTTACCAAAACACCAACTGCTGCTTTCTGTTGGAGCTCAATCCTGCAAGACAGGCGCACGTGAAGACTCCCAATCCAGTCCAAAGTCTCCCGTCCCCTTAAAATCTATTCACTTGAACACAGGTGTCCACCATGCATGCCTAATGCACCCATGCAAACTGGAGATTTTGTACACCCAGAAGAAAGGGCAGTTACAGAGGGACAGAAGGGGCCTTCTGCACGTGCTCTGAAGCATCCCCCCATTCGACAATGTGTGTGTTGTATTCAGTACATAAGCGAAGTCATTATCATCATCCTACTATTATTATTACTACTACTACTACTACTACTACTACTCAACCTCAGTGAGAAATGCAGGCTAAACATGAACAACAAAAAGAACAACAATAACCACCACTACCTCTGGGGGAGGGGCTTAAAACGAAGCACCCTCCCTCAAAAAACCGCAGCCCCATAACTGGCCCTACAGAAAGCAGCTTGAAGTGATCTGCCTTGAGTGCCAGTGCGAAAGGCATACTATAAATGACATCAATAATGATGATGATGACGATGTTATTGGTATTTATTTTTATTTACGATGATTATGATTACGGTTAAATATTATTATTAAAGTTATTTTCATTTTTATTGTCGCTACTTTAAGCTCCCCCGTGTGCCCGTTTGATGGGGGGGGGGGGAGAGGATGGCAGCAGTTCTTCCCTGACCGGCATAGGCACTCTGCACATGCTCAGAGCCACCTGCCTGCCTCCCTATGACTGGGAGAGGGGGAGGAAACGGGCCCCCATGCCTCCCAGGTGCCCTCCCGGCCCCCTCCCGCCTTACCAGCTCCTCCGGGGTGCGGCTCTCCCTCTCCCCGCAGCAGCAGCAGCAGCAGCCGCCGCAACACCCCGCCCCGCACCCGGCCGCCATCTTCCGCCGCTCCTCCTCCCCTCAGATGCTCCGAGCCAGACATCCCCGAGTACGCATGCGCGCCACGTGACCCTCCCACTTTCCCTCCATTTCCCCCTCCCTTTCAGATCCTCTATGATCCAGCATGGGGGGTAGAGAAGACAGGGCCGGGAATTACAGGAAACAGAGTGGTTTCCCCGGCAACGGCGCCCCGCTAAGCGAAACAAGGGCGGAAGCTGGAAAAAAGCCTGTCGTTGCCATCTTAAAAATGGGCAACGTGCCGGGGAACCAATTAGGACCATAGTTTCAGAGGAGTTAGCTGTATTACTCTGTAGTAGCAAAACAGTAGAGTCCAGTAGCGCCTTTAAGACTCACCACCTTTATCGTAGCATAAGTTTTTGAGAGCCACAGCTCTCTTCATCTGACAAAGAGAGCTGTGGTTCTTGAAAGCTCATGCTACAATAAAGTTGGTTAGTATTAAAGGCGCAACTGGACTCTTTACAATTATGACCATGTGAATCTGCCTCATCCAGTTGAGATCTTTGGTCCATCAAGCTCTGAAACAAACACATAAGACCAGTTCTTTTAATTCAGCACTTAAATCCTGAGCTCCATTTTTAATGGCGATGTCAGGAATTGAACCTGGATCTTCTACAAGCAAAGCACATCTATCTAAAATATATGTGCTTCTCACAGAGCTATGGCCTTTCTGCAGTAGGATGAGATGCAGGGCTTTTTTTCAGCTGGAACATGGTGGAGTTCCAGCACCTCTTGAAAATGGTCACATGGCTGGTGGCCCCATCCCTGATCTCCAGACAGAGGGGAGTTGAGATTGCCCTCCATGCCACTGGAGCAGCACGGCGGGCAATCTAAACTCCCCTCTGTCTGGAGATCAGGGACAGGGCCACCAGCCATGTGACCATTTTTGCCAAGGGCGATTTAAATGTTAAAAAAACTCCCTTGTTCCAGCTGACTCAAAGTGACGTCATTGTGCGGTCCTGAGTTCCACCACTGAGTTCCACCACCTCTTTTCCCAGAAAAAAGCCCTGATGAGATGTATTTATTTGATTTTTATCCTATGCTCCCTCCAGAGCTCAGAATGGCATGGAGGATGCCCCATCCATATATGCTCACATCAACCCTGTGATGTAGGTTGACCTGAGAGTGAGATTGATCCAGGGTCGTCCAGTAAACATCACCGCAGAATGGAGATTTGCATAGTGGTCTTTCCAGCCATAGTTCAACTGCTGTCCCACACTGGTATTATATGATGCTTTATAACAAGTCAAACCATTAGGCAATCCAGCCCACTCTGACTAGTCACGGCAGAGAAAGGTGGGAAGAGGCGTGGCTCAGTGGCACAGCATCCGCTTGGAACCCAGGAGGCTCCAGATTCAATCCCTGGCATCTACTGCTAAAGGATTTAGCAACAGGTGATGGGAAAGACCTCTGCCTCAGACCCTGGAGAGCTGCTGCCAGACACAGCAGGTAAGGTTGTGTTTGTTATCCTGACAGTCTTGCGTCAGTACAAGACAACTCTATAGGTCTGCATGCACTTTTACATATATTTCTATTATTCTTTTTGATGGCAGAAGAGTTGCCTACAAGAACAGACACTGGAATCCAGCTTTGGAGCAAGGCATGCCCTTCCTTGATGGACACTCTGTGATGGGCGACGCTGGTGGCCAGCCTGTGTTCTGTCTTCTGAAGAACACAGAGGCAGAGATGCATCAGCTGAGGGCCACCAAACGGCCATGCATGGTGGAAAGCAGGATCTCCAATACACAGTAATTCCTGCATATAAATGCTACTGTGAATTTTTTCTTATCGAGTTTTGTGGCTGGTAATGTACAGGGCACACACCTGTCAATCACAAAGTTTATATTCTGGCAGGGCCAATTGTATCCTAATGGCAGAACAGCAAGGAGGATCAGGCAATACAGGCGCCGTTTCCCCTCCATGTCCCCTTTTGAGGAAATTACTAAATTTGTGGTGTAATAAAACAAGAGACCAGGGGCACCTCAAAGACTAACAGAATTTATTCCAGCATGAGCTTGTTCTGAATGTTTGTGGTTGGGGAAATACACAGGAATCCAATCTTTCTAAAAAGAAGGGGGATCCCACTAAAGGATTCCACAAAGCCCCCCCTTCCTTACACGACATCTTCTGAACTTCTTGGAAGAGAAGCACCAACCAGTCTGCTGCAGATCCATCGCTGGCTGTTGACGCACCGCGTAGAGCTGACCTCTTTGCTACTCAGGTAGGCACAAAGACCTTCGCCTCCTATTGGAAACCTACAACACAATCACCCCAAGATCATCAATATCGGGCTATGCTGTGATCCAGAGAGTCCAAACAGCCCTTAGAGGATGGAGTCCCCCCCCCACCTCCGCTCCCTCTTCACTGACACACTTAAGTCTCACCCGTCCTTCCGACCCTTCCTAAGAGCCCTTTCCTGCTTCCTTGTTGTGGC
The DNA here is from genome assembly GCF_028583425.1 of Eublepharis macularius. NCBI lineage: Eukaryota > Metazoa > Chordata > Lepidosauria > Squamata > Eublepharidae > Eublepharis > Eublepharis macularius. The sequence continues at coordinate 2,658,273 of NC_072806.1, forward strand.
ATTTCCACCTGCCCTCTGTCTCTCTCTGCTTTTTCGCAGTCCCCAGCCACTGGACCCCTTCGACCCTTTTTGCTTCCCTTTCTGCCCGACAACCTCTCATAGCAAAAGCTTCCCCTCTCCAGGGAAAGTCTCACTTAAGGGCAAAGACGCACCCATTCATCACACCCTCCCTAAAGGGGAAACACAAATATGACAAGGCGATTCCGAGAAAGAAACGTGAAAGGCATCCTGTAAACCCCCATCATCAATTTCCCTGACCAAGGCAGGCCTCTGAATGGCCACTGGCGCCCCAATTCCGCGTCAAAGGGTGGAGGAAACCTTTCAGCTTCCTTCCTGGCCCTTACACTGGAGGCCAAGTTCAAGGGCTCATCCTCAATCTACTCAGAGTACCAGCCAAGCCGACTTTGGAGCCCAGCACGGACAGACGAAGCTGCCTTATAGTCACATGAGCCATGGTCCCATTCGGCTCTACAGCCTGATAAGTCACTGATATCCCAAAGCCTGCTGTTACCCCAGATTCTTTAACCGGAGATGTCAGGGATTGAGCCTGGGCCCTACTGCATGTCCAATGTGTGATCCAGCGCTGAACCACAGCTCTTCCGAGAGGCACTAAGACGAATCCCTTCCCTCTGGCTGGGCATGGAAAGGGAAGGGCTGTATTGGGTGAGCAATGCTTTCAGGGGAGGTCACCCACCAATTCAGGCTTCCTAAACTAAGGAACCGTCAGAAGCTTGCAAGCGACCAGAGCAGCAAAATCTAGACTGAAAAATCTACATGGGGGATTTTGTGCCTGAAGACCTTGAACTGACCTCACTAACAGTATACATATAAACATGAAATAACAAACATGAAATAACAAGCAGCTAAAAATAATACAGTTTAGAAGAATAAAAAAAGACAAAAACTAAACTACAAACTGAGTTCCGATTTTCTCTGCAACAAATATGTATCGTTTTCAAAGTCTCACTTATTCTATGTTAAAAACAAGAGCCCTCTTTTTTCTATTGTTCATGATTCTTTATCCATAAATCCAGATATCATCAAATCATTATTATCTATTTCATATCAAAAGTCTATACACGGCTCCCATTCAGCCACAAATTCAGACAATGTCTTTTCTCTAATCAGTGAAGTAAGTTTTGCCATTGATACAAACTCCAAAACGTTTATCCACCATTCCTCCATTGTAGGCAATGTTGGTGTTTTCCATTTTTGTGCCTAGAGTACTCGTGCTGCCGTGATCATATAGAGAAACAATGTTCCAAAACTTCTTTCCATCTGGCAGTCCATTTTTTAGATTTGAGATGTCATGTGGGTTTTTTAAATCTTTTATGTTTATTGTTTATAATTTAAATAAATAAAATTTATAAATGATGTGAAAAGATCTTAACTGACGCAAAATGTGGATGTTGACTACTTTTCATGAAGTTTAAAAAAAACCCAGAAGACTAGATGACCTTAACGCCACTATGTTTTGATTGTTTCAGTGCCAGGGCACCCAAAATGCGCTGGATCATCTGCAAGGAAAAATGCATTGCATAGGGAATACCGAGATTTTTGTCAAGAATACCGAGATTCTTTGTCAAGAATACTGAGATTCCCTATTGCATAGGGAATACCGAGATTTTTTGTCAAGAATTCTTGCAGTAAAAATTTCCCTAAAAACTGCCAGCCAGAAGTAGGCCTTCCTTACAGGTGATTCCCTTTAAACCCACCCTCCACTGCCCCAAAGTTCACAAGACTTACCAGTCGCTAAAGAGGGACCCATTGGGCTGTTTCCAGGGCTGTCCGACTTCCTCTCTCCGGAGGCCAATCCAATAATCAGTCAAGTCTTCAGAGCGCATTACAAAATCCTTTCAAAAATTGAGACATCTTCTCTTTTACAATAAACTATTTAATAAGCCATGTACATAAATGAATTCTACACTCCCCATCACCTGTTCTGAGCCAGTGGACAGAAGGAATCTACTCCCCTTCCTTCACGATATGGCCCAATTAGCCTGCTGAACCTCCGGTTGCGAGACTGTGAAGCTCAATGTTACCATTTCTTTTTAAAGGGTCAAACAAATTAATGGAGAAAAAGGCACAACACCCTAGAACTGGGCACAAGCAAGGAAAATAAGTAATTGCTGGCTGTGTCCCACGCTGAGCTATTTCCCGTCATTACTTATTTGATGGGGGTGGGAGTTCTCAGGCTGAATTCAAAGGCTGAACCAGAGGGAGGTGGTAGTCTTTGTTGTTCAGTGCTTCTCGTTTGCTAAAATCTGCAGCAGTCACAAGCAGACCCCGGTTGAGGAGGAAAGGGTGCCCACACGCTGAACCAGGATGGCTCCACTAGGTAGCCAGGAGGTCTTAAGGCAGTTAAGCAGTTAAGCCAAACGCAGATGACACAGCCTTGGGACCAAACAGCAGATTAAAAGTACCCCTTGCCATTTCAGGAAACTAGATGTCCAGGGACAGTGACAGATCCAGAGAATCTCAAGGCTACGGAGTTGAAGAGACCACGGGGGACGCAGGAAGAACCCGTTTGGATTCTTCTTCGGCTGCTTTGCCCACATGCAGATCCTTAACCCAGCCATACAAAGAACAAACACAGAAGACTGCGATGGAGGCTTCCGTCCACCCGCCCCCCCCCCACAAGCCTCACCCAGGAACCCCTAATAAGCACACACTTGTGCCCGATACACGCCACAAAACGCAACCTGCTCTCTCACCCTTTCCTGCGGAGTGTCCATCAGTACCAGGGAGCCTCCGTAGGAAAAGCAATGACTCTGACCAGCATCCCAGGTCTGTTCGGTATCAGAGAAAAAGTAGCACCTGCCTTCACTCCTGACCCAGCCACGGGGGCATGAATTGCTCAGAGCAGCTTGCAAACGCTGGCGCTTGGCTATTGAAGGGAAGACAAGAAGAAAAGCCATGAGAGCCATCGGCATCTCTACCTGCTGTTTCGGAGGAACTGTGGCCCAGCTAGATGATCACAGCAGACCGACACTGTTGAGAGAGCCAAGAGAAGAGCTTCCTACGGGAGTCCAGCACCTACCACAATCCGACCTCCAAACAAAGTTGCAGGATTTTGCAGGAGACTCGACCTGCTCTATGTCGCTTCCTGACTGTAGGATGAGTCAATTCAAATGCTAAAAGTAGCCAAGAAAGGAAGAGATCCACCACTGGAATGGACGTGTCATGAGAACAGCTGCATGCTCACCTGGACATCTCTGCCTGAAAAGGAAGCGGCTTAACATTTATAATGTATCTGCACTGAGGTGCTTTATTTCAGTCTCCAGTTCCTGTAGCTTTCGTCTGTGGGTTCCCAGTCTGAGTAGAGAGGTTGTGGGAACGACAGAGGAGCCAGGTGGGAGAGGAAAGGTGTGGGGCCCCGGGGCCAGTGGAGCTGCACGCTGGGGCCAGCGCAGTGGAAGGAATCCGGTTTGTGTCCAGAGAGGAGGTGGGCAGCAAAGCTGCAGCATCTGGGCAGGAGCTGGAGGGCATTAAGAACTCACCAGCCAGATAAATATTGAAAGCGATGGAGATCAACAACAGCACAGCCAAGGTAACAAGGAAGGCAATATCTTTCTTGGTGACTTCTGAATCACTTCTGTCAGCTGAAAGAGAAACACACACACACACAAAATGTATCGGAGCTTTTGATGTTGATGTTCTTGCAAACAGAAAAGTCGCAAGGTTCCAGAAACAAGAGTTTTGTGGCCCATTGCAGCTGGGCAGACAGATTGCAGCGTCCTAAAAGTTACTGATGGCAGGTACTTTCCATTTATACTCCAGCAGTGTAGAAGTGCCCCGATGGGGACAGCTGGAAAGTATTCCATGGCAGGGATATTTGATCACAGAAAAGAAGGCATAGAAAGACAGAGATGGGGGAGGACGGGATGTCTTTTGCTTGGCTATCTGGGACCACAGCAATTTCCTCTTATTTTCTGCTCAAGATTATGGGCTTCCTGCTAGAACAACTCAGAGGCCAACAGGCACTTACCAAGGCTTTGTACGGATCCCTTGCACCGATTTAGAACCACTTTCAATGTCCGTTTAGTTTCCACTTGTAAAACAGAAATTAAAGAAGACATCAAAGGGAAACTGTTAATAGAAATGAAGCTCAGCAGCCCATAACAGTGCACAAATATGAACAAAAAGATTCAATACAATGTCTCTCTGTCAACATCCCAAAATGGATCAACCTCATAAGGTCTGCCTGGAGCCTAGAAAGCCCCTCTTGGGGCGGGGGATCTTTTGAAACTCTCTTTGTGCCACTTTGATGTTCTTTTGGACATTTAATTAAAACTTGCCTATTTGTCATATATACCTGTCTGCATATGTGCCATGAATGTATTCTGTGTTATGTACTGGCCCTCTGAGGACATGAGAAGTTTCTTATTAATGTTAAGACAGCAAGTTATCTCACAAGTATTTACTTTCTCTTTCCCGGTGCCTCCAGCAAGTGTCCTTGAAGGCTGGCTGTGGCCAGCTCGAAATGTATCCTTCTTGGGAACTGAGATGATTTCGTTCTTTGTTCTGTCTAGCCTAAACCTAGCTTCTCCCTTTCACCTCCCCCTGGCTCTTGCACGTCCAAAACTGTAACGGTCCTTATCCTGATGGCGGGAACTTTCCCTATAACTAACATCACCAACCCCATTTACGTCACTTCTGCCAATTCAGCTGTCTGAGCACCTTGTACTTGATGGATCTCTAATAAAGTTACTTCAACCAGCACACCTGTGTGTTCGCTGTGGAGAACTTGGGGATTCTACCTGCCAGGGACTGGCATTTTTCCTTGGGGCTAGCTGCCTGCTTTGGTTTGCGCCTTACTCGTGCTGCAGAGTTAAGATGCGTTTTTTTCTTTTGCATTGTTTTAATTTGTGTAGGGGCTTGCATATTATTAGTCCATGTTTCTATGCGCAGAGGAACAAAGCGTACGCACAGATTTCCTTACAACCACATCAACAAAACTCTCAAAGGCAGGCTGCAGAGGGGGCCCTCTCTTCCCATCTCACTACTGAAACGTCAGAAGCCATCCATTTACTGTCAAAACTAGTAACACGTTATTTTTCGGCAAAATAGTGCAAAACATCCACAGAAGACTTTGCTTTGAGGAGGCCGTTCTGCACCCTTGTAATGCAAAAACCTTTGTGTCATTAACTCTGGTGAGCAACAGAAGTTCTGAGCAGCCACGTTTCTTACAAGCACATCACACAGTGCTCTGCAGCAGTAACGGGGGTGGGCAGGGGGGGGGATTACTGGGCTGCTTCCGGCTCTGCACCAGTTTGGCTCCCCTCCATTCAAAGGCCAAGATCTCAGCCCTGCAGAGCAGAAAAGAAGTTAACTTACCAAGAGATTTTCTGGTCCTTGAGTATCCATTGAGGAATAGAATTGCTTGATCAGAAACTACATTTTTGGGTCCATTTTCTAGATTTCCTTGAAGTGGATTCAGAGATCCCTTCATTTCTATTCGCTCAGACGATGGCTCTGCAATCCAATAGAACAATACTAGTAGTAACAGGGTCCATAAAGCATACAATGTACCTCTCTGAGATTCAGAGGTTACTACATAAACTCACTTTATTTAGTGTAATAATGAAAAATAGATTTAGGGTGGAGTATAGCACAGCCCTGTAGTGACTCCAGAGGACGTCCTGTTCAGGGGCTGGCTTGCTCGTGAGCTACAGCTGTACGTGATTTTGGAGATAGGCGTGGAAATGACAGCTATAGAAAGAGGAGAGACCCCTATAAAAGGAAATAATCATGCAGTGAGAAACCGATGTGGGTGGCTTAGTCAGAAGGAAACATCTGTGTGAGCTAAAAATAAGACACATTATTCATGATTAATTGTAATAATTGGTGTTAAGAATCAATATTATTATGCGTAATCATAATACTAATAGTCTGCCTTTTTCATTGAGATCTAAGGTGGATTACACAGTGCAAGTCAAAACACAATATAATCAACAACTGTAGTCAAACCAGAGAAACATACGGTCCATGGAAGGTGTTTCTGTTTTCAGATGGAGGCTGCCCCTTTGGTCCTTCTTCATCCTGCCAAACTGGAGCACTTTGAATGCAGCCCCACCTAAACTACTAGAGTCTGCAGCACACCTTGCTCAAGAGGAAGCCAAGAAGCCTTAAGATCAGGGGCCTGAAACATCCCATTTCTTCTGTCTTTTGTTTTATTGCTTTTCAGCAACATTACACAAAAATGCCCTTCTGCCCTTACCCAGATTCTTCAGAGCAAACAGAGGAGGCAGACAAGCGCTTCTTTTCAATGATTTTATTGAATATTGCAATATGGGTACCCAGCTTTCAAAGGCGCCGTGAGTACCAAAGAACATAAAGCTTACAAGCAGTTTTAGAGACATTTTTCTCAGTACAAAAGGAACTACCTGCTGAACAATTTGCGATTGGTCCTTTACATACATTTGATCTCTATAGTTATTTTGATTGGCTACTACTCCGTTCTCTTAGCTAGTCTCGTGAGCAATGTAACCTTTTCATTCCCCTTATTTGGTCACTATCCTTTGCTGACTCTGAATTTCTCACTTCTTGCTGACTTCCAAACCTTAGAATCAAAAGTTATAGATATAGGGAGTGAATGTGCTCTTCTTGTATCCTTTTCTTCCTTCTCATGAGACAATAGCCTAAAGAATGTGGCCTTATCTTAAGTTTCCTAAGCAACTGAGAAAAGAGAAACATTTTCGGCCGGAGTTATGCTGTTCTGAAGCAACTTTCTGCAAAGATGGAACAGTGAAAGAGAGAAGGGGGTGGGCGGGTTGCAAGCACTATTAATTCATTCTAAGAATATGTATATGAAAGTATGAAAGATTATAAACCCTTATGTAAAAGGAATATTAAAAATCTTCTCAACTCTACAAATCCCCCCTTAGTTTCTCTCGAAATTTATCACAAGTGAAACTTCTAATGAAACGTTTAAGTAAGCTTATAAAATAGCAGCAACAAGCCTCGTGAAGAACGCTGGAGAACTCAAAAACCTGCACTGTGCCCCTTCGAAGGCACTGCGTGGCACGGGGCTTTTTGGCTTTTTGTGAAAAGTCATTCTAATAAGTGGCTGATGACATCCTGCCAGCTCGCCCCTTGGTAGCATAACAGGAAAACCCCAAAGAGTACCAAAGGGAAAGTGGCATGATTCATGTGTGTCTTTTTCCAGCTCAATGGGAAAACCTTGTGTTGGCCATTGGCTGCTTGCAAGCACAGAGGTAGAACAAGACCGGCTGACACACAGCCTGGATTTCTGCAACAAATGGACAGCCGCTTCTGGCTGCCATTCTCTTTGGGCTCGGCGTCACTGCCACTTGGCATCTCCATAACCCTGTAGAAACCCAGTCCGTTTTTGAGCGGAATCCAGTTGCTCCCCCTTTGCAGAAAAATTGCAGAAGGAGCCTCGCAGACTAAGACCACAAACCACATGGAAGCTTGCCGTTTGGCCGTCTATCCCACATTGCAAAGCGCACAGTAGCTTGCAGCTCAGTAACTCTCATTCAGAAACCTCACAAGTACGTTTAAAAGTGCCTGTTTTTCACATATGCACACACCCGGGTGGAAAAACTCTTTGTGCAAAAGCTTTAGCAAGCAAAAAGCCCAATTCTATGCATATTTACACAGTTGTAAGCCCCACTGTATTCCACAGAGCTTACGCCTGGATAAATGAGCGCACTTCCTTAGGAGCAAGTTCTATTTATGAAAGTGGAACTTGCGACAGAGTAAGCGCACATAGGATCAGATGTCTTCTCTTTTGAAAGAGTCCCTTTACTCCCCCACCCCCATAAGCTAAGGCCTTAGAACAGGTTCATATGTTACAGCTAACATGTTAACTCAGTTGCTCAGATAAGTGATTGGTCTCCTCATGTGAGAATACAGTACCCCTCCTACCCTCTGCCTGGATTATAAAGACTCCCCTCTCTTTCCCCTCCTCGTATCTGAAGAAGGGAGCTCTGACTCTAGAAAGCTCTCCCCCTGCAAATCTAGTTGCTCTTTAAAGTGCCACTGGACCTGATTCTTGCTCTTGGGCTACAGACCAACATGCTACGTCCCTGAAACTATCTTCATGTGGGAAGAGTTATGCCTGAGCTTGGGAGACACAAAGATCACACAGTTGCTATCCTATTACAAAACATTTTTTTTCTCTTTCCACGTGGCAACAACCAGATCTTCCACATGTTTGGACTTTAGATAATACATCTATGCATAGAAAGCAAAAGAGAACCAAAAATAGAATACGGAAAACGAGGCACCCCCTTTGCTGCCTGCTCATTAACCAAAACAAACCAGAAAAGGTTTATTTATATTCAGCCTCCTCTTTCCTACATTGACCAACAATGAATGAATGAACTGACTCTCTTTTAAGATTCTGGGAACATTTATTCATTTTCACACTATTTTAATGTTTCTCTTCAGCTTATAGTTTATCGTATGTTTTGAGATTTTCAAAAACCTGTAAGGGATTTTTCCTAACATCTTTGTAACTACAAAAATGGCACTTCAATCTAAACTTCTGACCACACTTTCTGGACTTTGACTTTTCCTCTTCTAGTGGCTGGCCAGAATCTCTGTGGAAGCCCATCAGGAGAGAATGAACTCAGCAGCCTTTACCTAATGCTTGGCATTTAGAGATAGACTGCTTGTGGCCATGGAGGCTCCATTCTTCTCATGGTTATAGATCCAAAGGAGTTAGCATTATGTCTGCAGTAGCAAAATAGCAGAGTCCAGTAGCACTTTTAAGACTAACGAACTTTATTGTAGCGCAAACTTTCGATAGCCACAGCTCTCTTCGTCAGATGCATCTGGCCAATGCTGTGGTTCTCGAAAGCTTGTGCTACAGTAAAGTTTGTTAGTCTTAAAGGTGCTACCGGACTCTTTGCTATTTTCCTTTTTCTCGGTTCCTAGGAGCCCGTTAGATCTCCCCTCGCTCCACGAGCCGTTTAACCCCCTTTCAAGGCCATCGCGGGCCAGCGGCCACCTCGTGCGCTCCACGTGCGCGGAAAAGAAGCTTCCTTTTGCGCGTCCCGGATCTCCCGGCCGTCGACCCCCCGCCCGTCGTCTCCCTATTGAAACCCCTGGCGGGGGCCTCCTCCAAGCCCCAGTCTAAGCCTCTCCCTCACCTTGTCTCGGGCAGTTCCTTTTCTTGCCCCACAACCAGGATCACAGAACCGAAAGAGAAACTGAGCGCACGCCCCAGTCCGCTTCTCTCCGCCCATCGCAACTGAGAAGGCGCGGCCCTTCTCGGGGAGCCTAGCCGGGGCTCCTACCGGGGTCCGGGGGAGTCAGAGGACACTTCCCCGGGGAGCTCCAGGCATGCCACCGACTCTCCCAGCTCGACGGTCCGATTATGCTCTGCGGGCTCCAGCTATGGTTGCCAGCTCCAGCGTGCGAAATTCCTGGAGATTTGGGGGGTGGAGCCTGGAGAGGGCAGAATTTGGGGAGAGGAGAGGCGGGACCTCAGCAGAGCATAATGCCAAAGAGTTCCCCCTGCAAAGCAGCCAATTTCTCCAGGAGATCCCAGTCGGGTGGCCTGGAGATCAGTTGTAATGCCAGGCGATCTCCAGCCGTCACCTGGAGGTTGGCAAACCTAGAGCGCCATCGAAGCGCCGAGCTTTGCAGACCGGCCAGTTTGTATCTAGACCTGTCGGGCTTGGCAATGCAGATAGGCGTGAGCTGAAAAGATGATGACGCGCTCGCTGACTGTCCCCGCGCCGACTTCTGGCAGGGAACCCGTTTGAGAAAAGGGAGAGGAAAGGGGCTGGGGCAGAGGAGTCACTTTGTTTCCTGCTTGCGCCTCCCGGGGCATTTGCAGCGCGGGAAACTTGGCAGGGAGGGGGGACAATGGTAGCGTGTGTGGGGGGGATCTCACGGTATCCAGGCAACGGCGAAGCAGGAACAGGAAGGGAGAACGGCTTTGGGGCAAGACGTCGGCTTCGCCTCCATTTTGGAAGCTGGCGGGAGCGCGAACACAAAAGACGTGAGCAGGGCGTCCCCGCAAAAAATAAAAAAACGGGGCGGGGGAGAATGAGAGGAGAGCGAGAGGACTTGAAGGTGTGCGCGCCCGCCCGCGTCCTTTCTTGCTTTCCCTTCCGTCGCTGCCGGACGGAGCTCGCGCCGCGGGCGGGCGGGCAGGTTAAAACGTCAGGAGAAGAGCGGCGGGAATGCCCGAAGAAAGGTGAGTGAGTTTGAGGACGGGGGCGAGTGCGCGCACGGACACGCGCGGAAAGGTCCAACCGTTACGGCCGGCCGGGGGGGGGGAGTTAGAAGAGACCATTTTGGAAACCGCGGGGGGGGGAGAGCTCATTTTTAACCCTTTGTGGCCGGGGGGGGAGAAAACCGATTGTCCCCTCACAACTTCCCAATGGGGCACTAGAATAAATGAAGAAATAAATATATTTAAAATTCAAACATATACTTAAAATGTATCATCTGTATAATATATAGATTCACTATAAATATATATCTAAAATTATATATATTTCATATCAATTTGAATATATATTTAAAATTTAAATATATATATAATTTAATTTTTTTAAAAAAAATCTCCACACCCAACAGCCTGCCCAATAAAATATTATTTCCACCGCTGCCCCTTATGATTCTGCCTCATGGCCATTAATTAATAAGGATAATTAAACTTTAATCAATTAATAAGGATAAGTATACATGCAGAGAGAGAGAGAGAGAGAGGCGCACCCAAATAACTGAGAGAGGAATGCACTTTGCCTGCCTGTTTGTTCCCCTCAAAATTATCCCCTCCATGAGCATTCCTCCCTCTTTTAATAGCATTTTTCCTTCAGCGCTCCATTCTTCCTAAAGATAATTAATAACTTGAGTCCTAGGTTGGGGTTAGGGAGAAAATATTTTATTACGTTCATAAATTGCCCTCCAGAATCCCTCCACATTTCCCTTCAATTTCTTCTCTTTTCTTCCTTCCACACTCCTTTGCTTTTTAGATGCATTTTCCCTCTTGAAAGTCATGCCCCTCCATGGTAGCCCACTTCATCACACACACACACACCCCCATAAATATTCCTCTCCCTTTTACGAAAAGAATTGTTTCCCCTCTGCAGGGATGGCCTGGCCAATACCCGTCCCGCAGGCACCCCCTCTTTCAGTTACGCCAGCCTCCTTTATCTTCTGTCTGACCTCACTTGATCTGTGCTCTGCTTCCTGCCAAAGTGCTTTGGGGTGCTTTGAGATTTAAAATCATGGCTCAGAGGCAGGATGCCAAAGGGAAGGGCAGAGGAAAATTGGCAGCTTGCAGGCAGGTAAAGGTAAAAGGTGCCAACTTTTAAATGATGTTTTATAACAAAGTTACACAATGTAATTGCAAAAAGTCATATCTAATCCTCTTCTCCATGATTACTTTCTTTGACATTTCTTTTATTTCTGCCCTCTGCAAATATTGTTCCCTCAATGCCAACACTAAATTGTAAATAAGCAATGCTTAAACTACATAATAATATTCTGTATAGAGATACTATTTTCTCTATGCGCAATTCTACTTTAAAATTGTTTTCCCCATCATAATTCTCCCCCCCTTTAAATTTCATCCCCATCTTTTCCTCCACCTTAAACCTTTTTCCAGATGAATATTTCCGTTTCACAATCCCTGAAGTATTCCCCACCCTATGACTCTCCTCCAGTCACCCGTGCGGTGCTAAAAATATGCCTTCTCCCTCTTCCAAACTATTTCACACCTTATATGGTGGGTTGGAAGAAGGAGGGCAGCAAGAGAAGCCTATTTGGGGGTGGCCCCTCTGTGCACATCGAGGTCAAGGAAGGAGGATCTGTAAAGGTTGTTCTCCTAGTTTGAAGGAAACTCTGTCTTCCAGTTTGTGGAAGAAACAAAAAATGTTAGATTCTCAATGGGGCAAAGAGCAGATCTTACCTATCTGGCAGATAGCGTAATGCTTAAAAGATGAATTTGCTCTTTTAGGTGCTGGTGGAGAGGAGATGTGATCCAACAATGCAGTTAAAGGAAGGCCGCCCTCATATCATCCTTCCATGGTGTCAGTCACTGTTTCTTAATCTGGTGCATAAGAAAATTATATCCCCCTCCTCAGATATCAGTTTAAAAGGCTTTTCTCCTGTTGAGGAGGGGTTCACTATATGGGAACTGGCTGAAAAGGTGGGCGTCATGCACCCTAGTTTGTTTCAGTTGTATAATGCACCACTGCCATTTGGGGAGATCCGTGAAGAGGGTGGGTTGGAAAGGTACCCAAAGTTCAAGGCGATGCAGGCAGACTTACTTTGCTAACTGAGTGGGGAGGTGTGGAGGGATTGCATCTGGAAAATAAAAAGAGCGATGAGAGGCTCATTCTATTGCCCACAGGGCTGTGTCTGCATGGGCATGAAAGCTAGTCCAGGCAGGCGTTCTTTAAGCAGAGAGAAACTGGAACATATTGGTGCTTCCCATCTACCTCAAGCACCTTGTGTGGGAAATCAGCACCTTGGAAAGTGCAGGGCGTTCGTTCCATTATACGGATCGGGGTCAGTGAGGCTGCCAACTTATTAAGCAAGAGCAAGCCGCTTCTTTCGAGAAACCAACAGGACAGGACTAGCTGTGCGCTGAATAATGAGGAAATAACCTCGGAGGTTGCAAACATGCTTTATGGCAGGCCTGCTGATGGAAACTGGGTCGGCTCTTGCAAATTCACGTTAACCAGACAGGAAGATCATGAGAAAATGCTATTTATTTTGTTCTGTTCATAGGTTTCATCTGAAGCTCAGGGCAGATTTTAAAAAATATTATTTAATTATAAGGAGCATCTTCCCCTCTCCTCGTGGCATTGACCTCATCCCTTTTCCTGACCACCAAATGGCAGTTTGAACTTCTGCACAATTTCCAGAAGAATGGGCTAGCTTCCAGGAGAAAGGGATTCCAGAATAGGTCTGACAGTAGCTCTAAATGGAGCATCCATGTCCAGAGGCAGGATACCTCTGAATTTGGGGACAAAGGACAAGGAAGGGGCACTTCCCAGAGGCCAGCTGCAGTTTGAAGTGCGATTAAATAGCTGCTTGATCTGCTCCCGCAAAGAAGTTCTAAGGAACAAAGGCACCACTTTGCATAATAGTGATTTCTTGTAGGACTGGATCCGATTTTGAGATCCACATCTTCTTTTTCTTCTGCGGTAACAGAGTTAGCTTGTTAAGTCTCAAGGCCACAACTGGGTTTCTGCTCCAGTTGTAATTGTTCTAAATTCCTTTCTCCATTTGTCCAGGAGAGATCTGAGCCGAGTTAACTTTTCCAGGACTGCTGCCAACTGGAGAGAGCGCTGGTCAGGGGTACAAGATCAGCCTACACAAGCTTAATCTTGAGCCAAAGTGAACGCTCCCATGGGAACAGACTCCAATTGCCAGAGGTTAGCATAGGCAACAGGATTAAACAGTCTGTCTCTCCACTACATCCCTTTACTATGTCTGAAGACAGCTTTAGTAGCTCATAGAAAAGGTTTCCAAAACAGTCACGTAAGTACTGTTTTATTAGGAACAACCAAATATCACAAAATAGTGAGCAAGGTTTTGAGTTCTACAAGGGGAAGGGAGAGGTTTTGGGGGGCACGGTGAAGAATCCCCAAGTCTTCAGCTTGTAGTTAATTGCATTGGTCAGGAATATAGGATCAGTCTGTACTGGATTTGGGTCCAAAACAGATGCGCTACTGGACCAGAGTAGCAAAAATAAAAATGCATCTGATAAAGTGAGGTTCTGATAATGAGTCTCTTTTTAAGGTGTCTTAGAACTGTGTTATAGTTTTAAAAATGATATTGTGCAGCATCTCCCTTTTTTGGTACTGAGCTTGCACAGCAAGGGGGGAAGAAAGTATTTTTGCAGCTCAGGTGGAAAACCCACTGGAGAATAATCTCTCAGAGCCAGCCCTGAAGAGCTAATCAGTTGCAGCTTTTGTGTCTGCTAAGCAAGCAAAGCAGGGAGAGCTCTGGGGCTGGCTTTTCCACTGGGAAGGGTGCTGGCCATTGGTGGACAGAGATCAAATCTTGCCTTTGATTGGAGGGGGTGCCAGGGCTAGCGTCCGATTGGCAAGCCAGGCAGGGTATCTACAGGTAAAGGCTGGCCTCTGATTGGAGGAGACCTGGCTTGGTGTATGCACCTAGAGGGCTGGCTTTGTGCATGCAAACCCATGTGGGACCCTTGGGCATTGCTGTTTGCATTTGGTTGTGAAGGCAGAGGCCATTGGACGGGGTCCATTTTGGAGACGGAGAGTGAATGAGGGAGAGAAGCGGTGGCCAACTCAGTCAAAGGTCGGGTGAGGCTGAGCCTCGCTGGAGACGTACGTGGGCAGCTGGAATAAATAAACTGGAGGGCACGAGCAAGTCCAGTGAGCAGAACTCCAGGCTCCAGTGGACAATGGCCAGAAAGAATCACTACACCAGGCAAGTGACGGGTGTCTTGTTTTGCTGTCCCCTTGGGAATAACCCCTGTTAACTTCCTGTGCCGGCACCCAGCTGGAGAGTTTGACCGGCAACCTTGGAAAAGGCAGGCAGTTTCTCCCCCTCTTCCCTGTTTTCCCATTAAGGAGCCTGCAGAGCAGAGTGGGCAGTTTGTCAGCTGCGTGAACAGATACGAGAGCAGATTAGGTGAAAATCCCCTGGGTGCTGCCGTGACTGAATTCGCTCGGGAAGTTGCAGGAGGCCGGTTGAAGAAAGCGTGCATGTAGATGTGAAACTCCTCGGGAGTGTATTTTATTAGGAGATACCGTTTGCGTCTGTTGATGAAACGTTCCTGATGAAGACAACCGAAGTGCATCAGGAGTCATAGACTAAATTCCATGTTATCACCCTTGCCTCTTGCTTCTCTCCTGTTTTGGGCGTGGCCCCCTTTTTGTTTGCTGAACAGCCCGTGGGGCATTTAATGCAATCAGCCTCCTTTTGTCAGGCACATGTCCTCCCGGCTTTGGTCTTGGATGTGGGTTGTAATCTCAGCTCTGCAATAAATTCTCCTTGAGTCGCTTTGGGCAATCTCTGCTCCCCTGATCTGCAAAATGTAAGCTCCCTCTGAGAGTCCTCCCTCACAGGGGTGTTGACAAAAGATAAACAATGAAAAGGAGGAGGGAGGGCTAAATCCAGTGCCCCTTTATCATCACTGCTGCTGATACGAGACAATCAGCGGCCTCCTTTCCAGTTTTCAGCATCTTTATTCGCAGCCTTGGTAGTGACTTCTTGCTGCTTTTCGGTGCAGTGCTGGCTTGCTCAGGAAACTGGAACTTACAAAGAAGACCCGATAGAACCACTGCATGCCCCAAAGTGCTAGAGACGAGACAGAGCACAGCATTGCGAAACCGCCTGGGTCAAATCACAGCTGCTCACTTTATATGAAAATATTTGCACTAGACCCGCCCCAAAAATAAACAGAGAGAGGAGCCAACGCAGCTCACCTTCCTCCCCCTTATACTTCCAGGTCCCTCACCATGGTCAACGAGTCTTGTAGTGCCAGCAATGGGATCATTGGCTCCAGCAACGGGATGACCAGCTTACGGTCTGACGGGAACAGCAGCGGCAGCGAGAGCTCCAAGGACAGCTCGCGGTGCTCCACCCCCGTCCTTGACGCCGAGCGGCACGATCGCCTGTGCGAAAAGATGCGCCGGAGGCAGGAGTCCGGGGACAAGTGGTTCTCCCTGGAGTTCTTCCCCCCACGGACAGCCAACGGGGCTGTCAACCTCATCTCCAGGTGACAGGGCAGTTGCAGAGGGGTGGGAAGGGAGGCGATGGACAGAGGAGGGTTACATTCGAAGTTGCAGTCAAAGTTCCCTGTTTTCCAGAGTGCAGTGGGCATGAAAGTGAGACAGCGGGCCAAGCAGGGCAAGACCTCTTCTGTTATGCCCCCTCCTGGGCTGGTATTACGGCCTCTATGCATTGGGAAAAAGAAATCCTGCCCTCAAGTCATAGCTGACTTATGGCCACCCTCGGTGGGGTTTTCCTAGCAAGAGACTAAGAGAGGTGGTTTGCCATTGCCTGCCTCTGTAACCCTGAACGTTAGTGGTGAATAATTCAACCCAACCCTCTTTAGGCCTTTGTCATCTTGCTCTCTCTGGGTCTGTGTCACACAGGTTGTCACTGACCTCAGACGGCAAATAATTCTTGGCTTCTCGAGTTTGCTTTATGCTCGGTTGTAGTAGGGTTGGGACGCTGATTGATCATCTAGTCAAGCGTCAGTTGACTGCTTGTTCCTTGACTGCAGTCAAACATTGGCAAATGCTGCTTGGAGTCAAGAACGGCACCCAGTAAGGAGCTGCCCCCCCCTTTCATTTTGGGGTCATTTGTTAGCAAGCGCAGGGATGAGAACTGATGGCCTGCCGCATTGGCGGGCAAGCTTAGCACGGAGCAAAGCTTCTCCTGGTAAAGCTGCAGGTCTTTCCAGACAGGAAGAGCTTGCCCACCGAACACGGAGTACATACTTTAAAAACTGGCTTTTGTTTATTAATAGTTGCTTTCTTTCATTTTGTATGCTATTGCCTTTTTAAAAACAGCTTTGAACCTGTAGCCAACAACAACAGTGAATTGTCCATGTTTTACATGCATTGTTAAAATGTTTTTTAGAAGTTACTTTTTTATGATGACTTTTTCAATTTGCACAAGTATCAAACCTGAGTATGATGAAAGTATCTCACCTTTTTATGCTTTGAAAATATTTGAGCTATCAGCTGAACGGATCTCTTCTGACTGCTCAAGTGGCCGTCTTTGCAATCCAGTATCTTTGCCTGGGTAAAATTGGCAGGTTCGACCGCATGGGGGCAGGGGGCCCACTCTTCATCGACGTCACCTGGCACCCGGCTGGGGACCCCGGCTCTGATAAAGAAACCTCTTCCATGGTGATCGCCAGCACAGCGCTCAACTATTGTGGCCTGGAGACCATTCTGCACATGACGTGTTGCAACCAGACGAAGGAGACGATCAGCGCGCACCTGCACAAGGCCAAGCGCTTGGGCCTCAAAAACATCATGGCATTGCGCGGGGGTGAGTGGCTGTTATGCGCCTGTATGGAATTAGGGGCAAGGGTGGTCAGGTGATGCCGGAGCGAGGCAGGAGCGGATTGACCCTGTGGCTTACTGGGAAAGTTCCAGGCGTCTCTTGCAGGGACTGTCGCAGCCACGCCCCCACCCCTGTGCAGGTGCCACTCAGTTTGGACTCAGCTGGCCACAGCAATGATGACATAGATCTCACCTGTCAGCTCAGTCCAGAGCTTCTTGGTTGGGACCTGGGCAACAGTGCCAGGGGAGGACACAATAGACCAGCTTTTGCCTGTTGTTGCCATTGGTCATGTCCAGGCTTGGCTCTCCATGCTCCAGGGCCATTTTGAACATCCACCTGGCTTCTACCTGAGCCAGGGCCTTCTCAGTTCTTGCTCCGACCTGGTGGAACTCTCTATCTGAAACTAAGGCCCGGCAGGATTTGTTATCTTTCCGCCGGGCTTGCAAGACGGAGATGTTCCACCGGGCATTTGGTGGGGGCTGGGCTGTCCTCTCGCTGGCCATACCACTGAAGACCCACCACCACCCATGCAGGACAATGCTGCATTGTAATATTTAATATTCTACACCCACCAATTTTAATGTTTTTTTATACGATGTTTTAATGTTTTTATAATGTTTTTACTGTTTTTAATTTGTTATCAAACCGCCCTGAGCCCGTCTGATGGGGAGGGCGGTCTAAAAATGTAATTAAATAAATAAATAAATAGATAGATAAAATCCCATTCTGCCGTAGAGCCAGGCTCTCTTGAACATCGACCCGAGATGGGTCTTTTCAGGCTGGTAGAAGAAACTGTTCTGTGGACTTCTCTGCTCTCAAAGTGTGGCTTTAAGGCTGGAAAAAAGAATACGGAGAGTGCGCATGAAGTGAAGCCTGCACTACAGAGGACTGCGTTTGCTAGAAGGGAGACGGTGCTCAGACTCTCTCTCTCCTTGCTCAGATCCAATAGGCGAGGAGTGGCAAGAAGAAGTGGATGGCTTCAACTATGCCACAGACTTGGTGAAGCACATCCGTTCTGAGTTCGAAGATTTTTTTGATATCTGTGTGGCAGGTAAGGAGCCTGGACTTTTCTGTGTGCTGGAAAACTTCCATTATCCATCTTGTTTTTGCCCTTAGGCTTCAAAGGGTAACCCCAGTGCTAATCTGAGTGGGAAATGAAATTAGGCTGCAAACCAACAGAAGCAGGGTTTTTTTGGATATAATATTAATAAGAGTCTGTCACAAAGGGAGCCTCCTTTACGGTTTTCATGGAAAAGCACAGGGCAGAAATGCTTAAGCCGGCGTTCCAGGGTGCTGAAAATGATTGCGAGTCCAGTCTGTATTCTCTTTGGGTCTTTGTGTGTTTATGGATTAACGTTTAGTTGTTTGGAATTGTGCTTTATTATCAGCTGCTTTGTGAAGGATAAAAGTGGGGTAAAAGTTTTTAAAAAATAAATAAATGAAGCAGCAGGAAGGCTGGTGCTCCCAAGCAGCCACACCTGAGAGCAGAAAGGTAAACTCTGAGGTCCTTTACAGGCATGAGCTGAGAAATGCAACAACTGGCGGACCGGAGGTGACCGTTCATCCCTTTCTGTCAGTAGCCTGCCATGAATTGCCCTGTGCAAAGTGACAGCCCCCCTTTCTTAAATGCTCCATACATTGTAGAGCATGGAAAGGGAGGGTCATCTCACTCCATGCCAGGTGGGAGAGACAGGCTACACCCTTTCCTTTCCTCTGGTGCACACAAGATGGGTTGGTCTCATTTTTCTCTGAGCTTCGAAGATACCTCTCTCGCTGCTTCTAAGTGCCACAAAGCCTAGCATAAGTTCATCATATACCAGCCTGGACTCTGTTCAGCCAGAGGGCTCAGAGGAGGAGCAGGGTTGGTAGGGACCACAAAGAATGGTTGGCTGCTAAGGCCAGTCAAAGTCTTGCTTGTGGGTATAGATTGATGGAGATGAGAGAGCAGAAGAGAACTTACTTGGGTCAAAGAAAAATAGTAAAGAGTCCAGTAGCACCTTTAAGATTAACCAACTTTATTGTAGCATAAGCATTCGAGAACCCCAGCTCTCTTCGTCAGATGCAACTTTATTGTAGCATAAGCTTTCGAGAACCCCAGCTCTCTTCGTCAGATGCAACTTTATTGTAGCATAAGCTTTCGAGAACCCCAGCTCTCTTCGTCAGATGCAACTTTATTGTAGCATAAGCTTTCGAGAACCCCAGCTCTCTTCGTCAGATGCAACTTTATTGTAGCATAAGCTTTCGAGAACCCCAGCACTCTTCATCAGATGCAACTTTATTGTAGCATAAGCTTTCGAGAACCCCAGCTCTCTTCGTCAGATGCAACTTTATTGTAGCATAAGCATTCGAGAACCCCAGCTCTCTTCGTCAGATGCAACTTTATTGTAGCATAAGCTTTCGAGAACCCCAGCACTCTTCATCAGATGCAACTTTATTGTAGCATAAGCTTTCGAGTACCCCAGCACTCTTCATCAGATGCAACTTTATTGTAGCATAAGCTTTCGAGAACCCCAGCTCTCTTCGTCAGATGCAACTTTATTGTAGCATAAGCATTCGAGAACCCCAGCACTCTTCATCAGATGCAACTTTATTGTAGCATAAGCTTTCGAGAACCCCAGCTCTCTTCATCAGATGCAACTTTATTGTAGCATAAGCTTTCGAGAACCCCAGCTCTCTTCATCAGATGCAACTTTATTGTAGCATAAGCATTCGAGAACCCCAGCTCTCTTCGTCAGATGCAACTTTATTGTAGCATAAGCTTTCGAGAACCCCAGCACTCTTCATCAGATGCAACTTTATTGTAGCATAAGCTTTCGAGAACCCCAGCTCTCTTCGTCAGATGCAACTTTATTGTAGCATAAGCATTCAAGAACCCCAGCACTCTTCATCAGATGCAACTGATGAAGAGAGCTATGGTTCTCGAAAGCTTCTGCTACAATCAAGTTGGTTAGTCTTAAAGGTGCTACTGGACTCTTTACTATTTTGCTACCACAGACGAATATGGCTAACTCCTCTTGGATCAAAGAAAGATTCCCAAACGAGGAGAGTTCACAAAATCCAATGCTTTTAAGTTCCTGTAGGGGAGAGATGCAGGTTATAGGATGGTTGATTATCATTGTGGAGAAGTTGGAATGCCTTGGTATTTTGCAAAGGACAGATATTTTGTAACATTTAGTAATAGAGAGGGAAACAACCCCATGTCTTCCCATTGACCACAACAGGCTACCCCAAAGGCCACCCGGAGGCAGAGAGCTACATGGACGACCTGAAGCACCTGAAGGAGAAAGTCTCAGCAGGAGCCGACTTCATCATTACGCAGCTCTTCTTCAGGTCAGAGACATTCCTCACGTTTCTGGAGGATTGCCAGGCCATCGGCATCACTTGCCCCATCTTGCCTGGGATATTTCCCATACAGGTGAGACCACTTTGGGTGGAGCAGGAAGGTTTCCCAGCAGATGCCAAAGTCATGGCTTCTAGCATCTGAGCAAAAACGCCTTAATATGGTTAAATTATTTGTTGCTATCGATTTGTATAAGTACTTACCTTTAAAAGGGATCAAAGTTCAAGTGCAGTAGCACCTTAAAGATTAAAAAAAAATCCAGAGTATGCAACAGAGATACCTGACGAAGTGCGCTTTGACGCGTGAAAATTTTAAAATTTTGTTCATCTGCAAGGTGCTACTGAACTCGAATTTGGTCTTACTACTACTACAGATAAACACTTTAAAAGGTGAAATAGCTGGGTCACCATTGGTGACCACTGGTTATTCACAGCATCTGCTGAGTGACTGAGCAGAGAAACGGCACAAAAAATAATGGGGGTCTTGTGACGCTCTAAAGCCTGTTGGTTTTCTGTCCTTGCTTAAGCACTTGTGGCCTAGTGTGAATTTTAACATGAACCTCAAAGAAACTCATGTTAGAATAAAAAGGAGAATGAAGAGGTAGTCTATAGTACTTTAGGAATGCAGGGGCAGATATTATTGTCAGTGTTCTCTCCTCTTCCCCCTTTAAATCCCTGATCTACTGGGGAGAAAGATTTCCAGACGGTTCTGTACTAGCTTTCTACTCTCAGGATTATTTTACACAATCAAAAAAACCCGTTATTTCCATCCCACCACATGCTGTTTGAATCTGGTCTACCCTCTGAGGACTAGCAGACTCGGCCGTGATCAGCAATACATGATTGGTTAACTATTTTTGAGTGGAAATCTTTGTTCCTCCAATTCAGGGTTATCATTCTCTGCGCCAGCTTGTGAAACTGTCTAAGCTGGAGGTGCCTCAGGAGATCAAGGACGTCATCGAGCCCATCAAGGACAACGATGCAGCCATACGAAATTATGGCATTGATCTGGCAGTGACCATGTGCCGGGAGCTACTGGACAGCGGCTTGGTGCACGGCCTCCATTTTTACACTCTCAACCGGGAAGTGGCCACCATGGAGGTGCTTAGGCGCCTGGGCCTCCGGAAGGAGGACCCCAGGTAGGCAGTACAGGATAAGCCTCTCAGGAGCAGCTCCACTGGGGTAGCAGCAGGCACATTGACCGAAGGAGGACTCAAGGGATGGGTGTACTTCCTGAAAGTGCTCAGGAAGCAAATTGGTAGCGGTCCTTTGGCTTCCCATAACACGCACGAGAGACCAATAATACAGGCCTATTAACAAAAGGGGGGAGGGTAATATTAGAATTTGGGGGGCCCTCAATGACATTCATGGCAGTAGATACAGGACAGACCGGAAAAAAAAGTGTAATGCATATTTAACTTACGGAACTCTCTGCCACAAGATGATGTGATGGTTACTTAAATGGCTTCAGCAGGGAGGAGGAGAGGTCTGTTCACAGCAGTGGTAGCTAAATGGAACTTCCATTGTCCAGTTTGGTGCAGTTGATAAGAGCTGGAGATAGAACAGGGAAACCTGGGTTCAAATCCCATCTCAGTGGTGAAAGTCACCGGCAGTGTAGTCCTGTACAAGGTTACTCCTGTCTAAGCCTACTGAAATCAACGGACTTAGACTGGAGTAACTCTGGATAGGATTGCGCTGTGGGTGTCCCAGAGCCAGTTGGCGCCTATCAGCTTAACCAACCTCACAAGGTTATAATGGGGTAAAAGAAGGGGGAGAATTGCCCTGAGCTCCTTAGAGGCCTGGCCAAGGCAGTATATCTTTGAAGATCAGCTGCTGGGTGGCTATCAAAAGCCAGCCTTTGGGGGCATAAGAGTAAAGCATGCGTCCAGTTTGAATTCAGAGGAAAAGAGGAAATTGAACTGGATGCAAGAAACAAATATTCATGCGGCTGTTTTATTCCTACCCACGCAGGCGGCCCTTGCCATGGGCCATCAGTGCTAACCCCAAGCGGCGAGTTGAAGACGTCCGGCCCATTTTCTGGGCTTCCAGGCCCAAAAGTTACATCTACCGAACTCAGGAATGGGATGAGTTTCCCAACGGCCGCTGGTGAGTGCCTGATGGTGGGACTGTAGAAGAATTGGGTTGGGCTGGGAAACGGTGATGAGATGAGGCCGGCAGTGGCCTTGCAGAACTAGGGGGTGATAATGACTTTCTTCCTTATATGCTCGTTTCTTGTAAAATCCAGAGCGTTGCACAATAAAAATGGGGAAAACCCTAATGTCCAAATTAATTAAAAGTGACACTAAAATAAGTAGTCCTCATTAATCTTAGATCCGTGTGAGTCTGTAGTTGCAAAATAGTAGAGTCCAGTAGCACCTTTAAGACTAACCAACTTTATTGTAGCATAAGCTTTTGAGATTCACAGCTCTCTTTGTCAGATGCATCGTCAGCTTTCGAGAACCACAGCTCTGATCTGATGAAGAGAGCTGTAGTTCTCGAAAGCTGGCGATGCATCTGACGAAGAGAGCTGTGGTTAGTCTTAAAGGTGCTACTGGACTCTTCACTCCTCAGTCTTGTTTTCTGTTGCCTAGCAACATCCACGGGGAGCCCATTTGTGCATGGACGCTCTGCATGGACAGTGATCTCTCTCTGCATGCCGCCTCTCGTCCTTCAGGGTGGGGTTTCCCCCTTCTCCCTCCACTAACCTGCCCCTCTCCCCCAAACCCTCAGGGGTAATTCATCCTCTCCAGCCTTTGGGGAGCTCAAGGACTATTACCTCTTCTACTTGAAGAGCAAGTCACCTCGGGAGGAGCTCCTGAAGATGTGGGGTGAGGAGCTGACCAGCGAGGAGAGCGTCTTTGAGGTGTTCAGGTGCTACATCGCCGGAGAGGCCAACAAGGACGGCCAGAAGGTGAGGGCTTTTTGCTGCCGAGAAGCATGAGAGATCCCACATGGAGAAAGAGCGTGCTTCAGGGTCTGGGGTGGGGAGTGGTTGGAGGGTGGTAGCAGTGGAAGGATTATTACAAACTTAACTGCCGCTGCTCATCCTGTTTTTTAAAATAAAAAAGCCTTGCTAGGTCAAAATCACACTTGCTTTGCCTCACCCCCCTTTGGAGCAGGAAGCAAGAATGCTGATCTGAAAGAATGGCACTAGAAATGATGTCTGGCTTCCAGGCCCATTGGTGGATTCCTGGCTAAAAGGCAGGGTGCTTCCCTCCGTTCCTGCCCCTCGGCTGTGGGGCTGAGAAAATGGCTTTGGGTGCACCCTCTCCCTCCCCCCTGCTATTTATCAACTCTGTGGCCTCTCTGTAGGTGACCTGCCTGCCCTGGAATGACGACCCCCTAGCTCCCGAGACCAACCTGCTGAAGGAGGAGCTGGCCAAGGTGAACAAAAGAGGGATCCTGACCATCAATTCCCAGCCGAACATCAACGGCAAGCCGTCCACCGACCCCATCGTGGGCTGGGGGCCTAGCGGGGGCTACGTCTTTCAGAAGGTATTGGCTCTGTCCGTGTGTCTCTTCCCTCCTCCCTTCGGAATCTTGGTTTTCCATATAGCAGCAGGGGAGGGGTGTTAGGGCACCGTGTCCACGTGCCTGCTTTGCGTGGAGAGAGTTCAGTCCTGGAACCACCACTCAAAGGATCTCAGATGAAAAGTGCTACAAGAAGACCTCTCTCTGCCTGTCCCTCTGGAAATCCACTGCGAGTCCGAGAAGACTGTTTGGAGGAGCTGGTGGATGTGAGGCAGCTTCGGAGGCCCATTTCTTCCCCTTTTAAATACCCTTAGCCATCCTGAGTACCCAGGGTGGAGCGGGATGGATAAAAACAAATGGCTTTTCTTAAACTACGAAAGGTTTGTTTTTGGTCGGCTGTTTTAAAAAGTTTACCTGATGGTGTTTTCTAATCTAACACAATGCAAGTCTGCATCAGAGATCTACGCTTAAGCCTTTTAAAAACACAGTCCATTATCTTCTGTCAAACACAATGAGTTTAAAGCCAGCTTTTCTAGATAACAGAAAATTTGACCCCAGTGGCATCTTAAAATTCACCAAAATTTTCCAAAATAGTAAAGAGTCCAGTAGCACCATTAAGACTAACCAACTTTATTGTAGCACAAGCTTTCGAGAACCACAGCTCTCTTTGTCAGATGCAAAATTTTCCAGGATATAAGCTTTGGTGAGTCAAAGCTCACTTTGTCACAAAACTGAGTAAAGAATCCAGTAATAGTAGAGTCCAGTAGCACCTTTAAGACTAACCAACTTTATTGTAGCAGCCCTACTCATGAGCACAAGAGTGGCTCTGCCTAGCTGCAAGCCATTAATTGATTAATTGTTGTTAATTGTTACAGCAGCTCTTCTCTGTGTCCATTTGGGTTAAACAATGTTTGAATTACAAAAGGAGGACCTTGCTTTAAATCTGCAATTTAAATTGATCTTTGGTGCAGGGAACAAATTTCATGAACCAACTGGCCTGGGCACTACAGTTGTTCACTTTTCTCAGAGGGGCGCTCGAGACAGAAGGGCACCGAACTTCTCCTCCCGTGTTCGGTAACAAAACAGCATTGCGGGAAGGTGTCAGGGCACCTTGTTTGCAACCACAGAAGAAACTTGTTACAAGATAAGGAGTGGGCACTGCTCTGGCATACTTATGCACCCGGGCACCTCCCTTCTCCTTTGTGTGAGGGCAGACCTCTGCATTATGGCTGTAGAACCCTGCTGGAGAACGCAGGTTGGCGGAACAGCTGTGTGGCAGCAGGGCAGGGTGAAGCCCAGCTCTGTTGGGCCTGCAGGTGCTGCAAGTGGTTGAGGGAAAGAAAGGTCACACACACACACACACACCCTTAGGACAGGAGGTGGGGATATTTCAAGTGGGGAATAATGAATGAGAAATTGGGGAGGGGGCGCCAGGGTCTGTGATCTCCCGGGCCAGCCAGTTGCACAGCAGAGGGGCCAAGAGATTAAGGGGTCTTAGCAAGTCTGCGTGTGCTGCGATTAACACAAAAGGAACACAAAAGGAGCTCGGCTGTGAAGGTCAAAGCCCTCGTTAAGAGCCCATCAGGACCCGCTGTGGGTAGCCCCCTTACAATTCACCCCCCACACAGTGAAATGGTCCCCCAGTACAAAATTAGGCCTCTTGCTTGCCTGGCTTTTAACACACCCTCTTGATCTTTGCTGTTCCTTTCTTATGAAATGTTAAATACCAGGAAATAATGAACAAAAAAGTGGCTTGTCTTAGCACATTGTTCCCATTCCCGTCAGTACGATCCAATTTCATACAAATGTGTCAAAGGCTTTCACGGCTGGAGAACGATGGTTGTTGTGGGTTTTCCGGGCTGTATTGCCGTGGTCTTGGCATTGTAGTTCCTGACGTTTCGCCAGCAGCTGTGGCTGGCATCTTCAGAGGTGTAGCACCAAAAGACAGAGATCTCTGAGTGTCACACTGAGAGGACATGTGTCTGTGACACTGAGAGATCTCTGTCTTTTGGTGCTACACCTCTGAAGATGCCAGCCACAGCTGCTGGCGAAACGTCAGGAACTACAATGCCAAGACCACGGCAATACAGCCCGGAAAACCCACAACAACCTTCATACAAATGTGTTGTCCTGCTCTCTTCTCTGTCTGTGGCTGTCTGTGGCTAATACCAGTCTGTGGCTGGGTGGAGACAGACGGCCTCTTTGCCAGGAAGAGGCAACACAACGTTTTAGCTGCAGCTCACAGCTCAGCAGAATCCTAAGTAGCTGTTCTCCATGTGGTGGCAGAAAGAGCCAGGAATTTTCATTATATAGCTAGAGATGGGGAACATCCCATTATGTCTTGAATTATTTTTAGAAGCGTTGCCCAGGAAGATCAAGGTCAAGCTAGACAAGCCCCTGGATGACACCGGAACAGTTTTCCAATAATGTGTCTGTCTCTGTGTGTGACACACACACACAGATTTTGATTGGGGCCACAGCTTGGGCTTAAGCGGGGGGGGGGGTGATCCTCCCCCTTGGCTGTTTTCCTGGCTTCAGAGGGCGCCAGGAAGCTGCTGTTTGCCCCATTGGAGGAATTACCCAGGTTGTCTGTAGTTTTGTGATCAATTGATGCCAATAAAATTTGCTTTGGCAATACATAGACTTAAATTGGAACAAGTGAAAGTAAAACTGAGGATGGGGGGGGCACTTTTGCTTCTCCAACAGGAACAGCCGTCTTTTGTGTCCTCTTGTATGAAACAAGAATCCAGTCTGGACTGCCAGCGCCATTGATGGGCAGCGTGGTGGTGGAGGGGGGAAGGAGATTTCCCTATTTCAGACCGCAATCGGGAGAGACTGCATTTCTGGGCAACACGCTAGGCCTACGTTATTATTTTTTAACACTGAAACGGGCCTGCATGCTAATTGTGCATGCCCAAAGGCATAATAAATCCCTTTGCTATAAGGAGAAAGAAACCAAAAGCAGGTGAGACGGGTCAAGCCTTCAGCCAGCACCAACGCTGCCAAGTGACGTTTTTGCAATTTAATCCTGGATAAATCCAGGTGTGGGCCTTTGACCCCTGCCAGAACTTGGGCCTCCATTTCAGTGGTTCTTGTCTGGCTTGCCTTGAATCAGAGCTGAAAGGAACAGGAGGCAGCGAATGCTAGTTTGGCCAGAGAGCTGCTTGAGAGGAGAGAGGGCTCGATCACACAGCAGACCGCCTACTTTGCAGGTGAATGGGTGATGCAGAGAGCATCCGCCTCTTCATGTGGGTATTTGGGGACTCATCGGGACCTTTCTTTCTTGCATCGTCCTAGCAGATGTGGTGCAGGAACATGCCAGGGGCCACCGTCTGGGAATTAACGGGTACCACAGGTGCACCAAACTTGAAAGGAGATCATTACTGTTACTGCTTTTGTTCCCCCACCATAATGTTTCCTTTTGACTGCTTGCAGGCTTACCTGGAGTTCTTCACCTCCAGCGAGAACGTCACAGCTCTCCAGACGGTCCTGAAGAAATATGGGCAGCGAGTGAATTACCACATCGTCAATGTCAAGGTGTGCCCTGGTGGCCATTTCTCAGATTGCTGGTGCACAAATGTTACTATAGAAACTTGGCAAACAAAGATGGGTGGACTTGGGCTCGAGAGCAGGAGAAAAGCCGTGAGTGGTATTCAGAAGGCAAGCCTTGGTGTTGAGGCGCAGGCAGGCAGGGACTGAAGTGCAAACCCCACCGAGGTCAGGGCTGCACTGGGCACACAAGTGGGTTGTCTGCTAGGAGGCAGCCTCCACTGCAGACCGTGGTCCAAACTGAGAACCCACCAGAAGCAGGCAGGGAGTCGAGGAGATGGGGAAAAGGAGCCGACCAGGCAGCAGAAGAGAAGGCGGCACCGTGCAGGAGGCAGACTACCAAGGCGTAGCAAACGTAGAGTCTGGCTACTGACCCAGTACCATTTATAGCCAGGCCAGGTCAGGAGGGACCAAGGGGTAGAGTGAGACGTGGCTGGAGGGTCCACCACCTCTTCCTCTCCTTTGCATCCTTTAGTGGCACTTGACATGTGCACAGATCAAAGGGCTCCTGATTCGAATCTCAGCTGATTCTTCCAGCAAGGCTGCGTGGAGTTCTTTTCCCCTTGGGACGAAGAGCCAGTTTCCCGGACATCTTTGCATAACAGAATGTGAGGCTCTGTCCCAAATTAAAGGCCAGCTTTCCTTCTGCTTTTCAGCTGGGCAGTAGCGTAGATTCACCGATGAAGGCTTCACCCAGTCGTCTTCCTTTCCGTGTTTGAGCTTTAGAGAACGTTTGTTAAACCCTTGCACAGACAGTTGGATGGCAGAGATTAATGTGGAGGGCGGGGCTCCTCTTCCAGGCCAGCTCCTTTTGGAAGCCTGGCTCCTACTGGCCACAGAGGGAGAGCAGCCAAGCATCTGGATCAAACCCACCCAGGCAGAAGGAGAAAGGGTTTGTTCTTTGGGGCATTAAATACGAGAGTCCTCAAGTTGGAAGAGGCCTTATAGCTATCTAATCCAACCCTGGCAGGCAATTCAAAGCTAGAGAATCCAGAGCAGAAGGCTGCCTAGGAAACCTCAAGTGTGGGAGAGACCCCCTCCTCCCTCTATAATTGGGTCCTAGGTGACACCGCTCTTTCCCTTCGTAATGTTCAACTGGAACCTCCCCTGCAACTTAGGCCCCCCCCAAGGATCTGGCCTTACTCTCTGGAGCAGCAAAGAAGTGGTCATGCCCTC
Source organism: Eublepharis macularius (assembly GCF_028583425.1). NCBI lineage: Eukaryota > Metazoa > Chordata > Lepidosauria > Squamata > Eublepharidae > Eublepharis > Eublepharis macularius. Next base: position 2,686,800 of record NC_072806.1, read on the forward strand.
TTCGCCATTCAGGTAGTTGAAGAGAGCAATCATTTGAAGATGGAGAGGGTAAAATCTGCAATGATTAAAGGACGGGACCTCGGGAAGAAACGAGCCCTGGCTGCTTCCGCTTTCTAACCTTTCCCCCTTCCTGTTGGCAGGGTGAAAACATCACCAATGCCCACGACCTGCAGCCGAATGCCGTGACATGGGGCATCTTCCCCGGCAGGGAGATCGTTCAGCCGACAGTAGTGGATCCGGTTAGCTTCATGTACTGGAAGGTGAGAGGTCCCCATGAACAAAGATGGATGCATCCAGACCTGCCCTGCAAACATTTAGGAATGAGCGCTCTTACCTCCATGCTCCCTCCCACGCGTTTTAACATACCAGCACACAATACCTGCTCATGTTCAGGGGTGGCACTAGGGGGCATTCAAAGCCCCTCCCCCCTATCCTCATAAGCTACAGGAATTTAGTTGGGGGAGCCTAGGAGCTTCCTTCTGGAAGACAGCTCCCTCTCCTCCAGCAAGGAGGAAAAGGCTCTCTCTGTGCAGAGCAAAGGGACACTGTACCTGCGGCAGCTGGTCGGCCACTCCTCTCCCTCTGCCTCTCAGCCCTGCTTGCCGGCCCCCAGCCTGCCAAGGGACAGCCTGGCAGGCTCTGCTGCTGCTCTTAAAAACCTTCCTCCGGTTTGGTGGAAATTGAACCCGCACACCAGAAATGTTGTCACAGACTCAAAGGGTAAAGGATTTGGTGCATGGGCTGCCCTTTGAGCATTTTGTAGGGCTTTGTGCCCCATGAGATCGAGATATAAATGTACAGCAAGGATTTGTTAAACTGGGGGGGGGGGAATTGTTCTTTTTGTGGCCCCGAGGACAGGTTTGAACCTGTCTGAACTCCCCAAACATTCCTGCAGTTTGCAGTCTTGAGTCCACTGTCCTGCAAGTTAAATTGCCAGAGATGACCCATTTTTAGCACATGCACACACACCACAGTAACCCATCTCTCTCTCTCTCTCTCTGCTCTTCTTGGACAGGATGAGGCCTTTGCTCTGTGGATCGAGCAGTGGGCCAAGCTGTACGAAGAGGAGTCTCCCTCCCGCATGATCATCCAGTACATTCACGACAACTACTATTTGGTGAACCTGGTGGACAATGAGTTCCCCCTCGACAACTGCCTCTGGCAGGTAGTGGAGGACACTTTTGAATTGTTGAACTGTCCAGCCCGCCAATGAACAAGGTCCCCCAGGTGATCCGGCCGGAAGCACGCTCAGACTCGGGTTGCAAGATGGAGCTGCAGCGTCCCCCAACACTCCTCCAGAGAGTGCCTCTGGCTATGCTTCCCCCTTCCTCTTCCTCTAGTTGGTGACCACTTACCGTGCACAAGGGTGTTCGTCCTCCCATCTGATCCAGTTTTAAAACTTACCTTCTGGTTTTAAATCTTACCCTTTTTTTTTTAACCTCAGTCACAAGACTAAGGGCAGCTTGAAACCTTACTGGCCTCCCCCTGACCTCGCCCTTCTCAACGCCAACACGCACGTTCTTGGGTTGCACTCTAAAAAAAAAGTTCTGAGCCATTTCCACAGTGCGATGCCTTTTAATTGGCTATTAAGCTGATTGACGGTTCTATAGTCTCCAGTCCAGAACAACATATGCTGGGACTTCTGACCCAGCAGACCTCCACAAACCTTGGGGATTTGGTTAGCTATTTATTTTGGTTTATTTTCTAAGATGCAGAATGAAGGACTCTTTCTAGGTCCCTTTTTTAACCTACTGGGTGAACTTGTCAGATATTTAAATGTGTAAAAAAAAATAAATGTACATAATTGATGCGTCCATAAGTTGTGTTCTGGAATGGTCAGAGAATCTAGGAAAACTCCCTTTTACTGTCCATAGATTGATATTGTCAGGGTTGTAGTTGTTCACCCCTGAATCTAGAGCTGCCATGTGTGACATGCAAACCTTGAATTTAAGAGTTTGAAATTCAAGAGGCTGGAAGCTCTACTGTCTTAGCCAGGCTCATAGAATTTATCCCTGGCCTGGCAGCTTCGTAATGCCTGCCAGTTCCAAGGACCAGTGTTACATACACTTACTGCTGCACTCGATACCTGGGTAGGCCAAGTTCCAGAGTACATGCATAGTCCTTGATATCTGGGTAGGCTAAGTACCAGGCCCCTGCTGGGTGGTGTCCAGTTTGAGCCTTGGTCCCTAAGGGGCATTTTCCAACCTTAGCAAAGCCTGAACTTCCTCCTAATTCTTTCCCTGATTCTGCATAAGAACCTGCACCCTTCTCATGTTTCACAACAGCCAATCAGAAAACCTTTGGGCATGTTTCTGCAAACTTGTAGGAACATTGAAACGGGGGGGCATCCAAGCCCTGGGATTCTCTCTGTTCAGTTTGTTGTGCAACCGAATACAGCCATTCTTGTCTGAGGCTGCCAATGTTTATTGTTCTGTTGCCCCATGTGGCAAGGAGGGTAGGTGACCAGTAACAGGGAAAGGAGTTTAGCAGCCCTCTCCAACTCTTTCCGGCAAGGTAAGCTGCTCAGTACCACAGCGTGACCTCACAGATAAACCGTCCACAAAGCTATGGCCTGTTCCCATCTAGAAAAGGGATATTCAGTTTGGACTGGCGAGACCATTGTGTGGTAATTGCAGGTTTGCAAAAGCGCAGAATCCAGAGGTAGATTTCAGCTTCCCAAGACTGAGATTTTCAGGAATCTAGTTATTTCTTTCAAAAGGTAACTCCCTACTTCTCATCTCTGTAACTCTAGATTTAGCAGATGAGAAATGCCAAATAAATCTCACAAACCACAGCAGTGGCTGGAATAGATTTCCAGGATATTGTGAAGGTTTCACAGAGCTCCAGAACCCTTCGTCCAATTAACGAAAAATCCAGAATAAAAGATCTAGAGGAATTAGCCATGTTAAGTCTGTTTCTGTAAAGAGTCCAGTAGCACCTTTTAAGACTAAAAATTTTATTGTAGCATAAGCTTTCGAGAACCACAGCTCTCTTCATCAGATGCAATAAAATGCTACAATAAAATGTATTGGAATAAAAGATAAAAGAGAGAGAGAGATGCAAAATGTGCTCACGTTTCCATAATTTATACATTTGCAAGATTCGCCTTTTCAGGGCGCAGATTTTGGCCAACCATCGCAAAGTTTGTGTTGCACACAGGTCTGATGAAAGGCTAATCCAAATCCGCCCTATAACCTCTGGACATTTTGCTCAGCTGTTCTCCCCTTTCCTGAGGCATGGCACACATTCTGTTGACAATCCCTCTGCAGTCCTGCGGAGCAGAAACTTGAGAAAGAAATCGGGAAGGTTTTTTCCTGCATCTTGAGCCACATTCTGTTCTGGGTCTTTATTGCCCCCAGCAGAACTGGATCATACAAACAGGCCTTGTTCTTCAAGGCAAGATTCGGACCAGGCCTGGAAATGTTTAACATGGTAAATGTCTGAATCATTTCCATCCCCAGTTTAGAGAACACCCTGTCCCTGAGCTGAATCTGTCCGTCGGGAGATGAGAGGGTAATCCCAGCCCCTCCATTGTACCGCGAGCTAATGAGTGCGGAAGGACTCCAGCAAGAAATCTCTTGGGAACGGGGTGGGGGGCAGCTTTGACAGGGGCATCAGCTGCCCGCAGCAGGTTCCTTTATCAGCAGCCTAATCAGCAGAAGCAAGAAAATCAAGGAAGGAGGCAAAAGAAGGAGAGAGCAAGAGGGGTGGGGGGGGGGCACTTGCCTGCTTAGCTGAGCATTTAATAGGCAGTGATGGATGCGAACACATGCCGGGAGTGGGTGGCTGAGAAATTCCAGCTGTGACAGGCTGGTTTAGAAATACAGCCTCATGTTCCAGGAAGACGAGGATGGCCCTGGCAAAGGGAGGGGGGGGGGAGGAAGCAGAAGGGTGAGTTGTTCCGCTACAAATGGAGTTTCCTGGGTCAGGAATGGCATTTGGGGACGAATCTGTTGAGGCTTTGTACACTGAAGAGCAATGACCCTCGGGTCACAGGTGGTTCCGTCAGGCTCTTTTCACAGCGGGCCACATCTCCCGGTTGCCACCGTGCCCCCCACCCAAAGGCTTAAATGCAGTCTGCGCTGATGGGAGAGGCACCCTCCCCCCTGTGGTAAAATCAGGGCTTAGTGCACTTCTAATTTGCACAGGCGTACACTTTTAAAAAAAAACACTCAGGAAGCTTTGAATGGTTGGTTTTTGCATGTTATTGGAGAGAAATCGCCTGGCTGTATCCATGTCCTTGGGCATCTAGTTTCATGCCCTGGTTAAATCTGCCACCTTGTTGTGTGAAACAGGCTTGGAGATTTCAAAGCTCCCTTGGGGCTGGTCGTTGGCTTTTGCTGCCAGGTGCCGCCACCTTCCAAAAGCCTAAAGGAAGGAGACAGGAATTATCAGAGGCGGTGGATGCTGCTTCCAAAGTGGAGAAGAAGCAGAGTTACTGTCCCAGCCCAACCAAGGGCGGCCAGGCCAGACCAGTCAATCGCACAGAAATGCAGTTAACGGCCTACTCTGGAAAAGGCGAGTTCCCAGGAGATGGACTTGAATTACTTTCTGTCTCCTGGTGTAGCTGAAGGTGCCCCTCGTAATGATTTCAGGAATGACGCCCCTACCCTATTGAGTAGGCTCCTGTTCTGGGCCTCCAGGAAATGCTCAGCCACCCACGCCTGCAGGCAACGCCGTCTCCACGCCTTCCAGCCCCACTGGGCCAGCCTCTGCCATGCCTGTAGAAGGGAGAGAGCATCAGGGGCTGATTTAAGAGCAGCAGCCATGGCGCAGAGCAAGAAGCAACTGGGCACATTCCAAGCTTTCCATCAACGTGACCCGGCACAGCTGGAGAGAAGGAAAGAGTTATTTCTTCACTCATGCGGCAGGCTCACAGCTGCGATATGGACAGAGGACTTCCCAGCTCACGCTTAACAACCATGCCACATCTCTGTGTTTGCAAACTTCAGCACTGCCATATGGACTAGAAGCCTGACTGTCCTTTCTGTACCAAGGCCACCAGGCTCAGCAGATCAAAAACGCAGGGGTAACATTCTCTCCCCCTCCCCCTCCAATTGCTGTAGGCACTCACCAAAGCTTGTATCACCCACTCGGTCCTGCAGGCATCCTTCCAGAGTAGCCACGCCCTCACCAGGAGGCGCATCCTCCGAGCATCCTGGAAACGACGCAGGAGAACGTTGCGCCTCCAGAGTCTTAGGTATTTCCTCCTGGAGTTGGATCAAAAAGGGGTGGGTGGGAATTCACTGGCAATTACAGCATTATGCTAATTCCCAGCCCATCCTAGCCCGTGGAATGATTATTGCAGCAGTTGCTAGGATTCAGAGGCCTTGTCACTTCACAGAGCACACGCCACAGACACAATGGTGGGTGAGGGTCCTTACCAAAGCCACCTCGTTGAATCCGTTTCAGCGCTGCTGTCCTGGATCTGGACAGGTTTCCTTCTCCCTTCTGTTCTGCCTGGACTCTCCAGGGGCCCCTGTTGAGAAGGCCCCGCCGTCCTGTTTTGCCATCTGTAGAGCATCAGCCAGACGTGGAAAGAGCTGCCGTTCAGCCTGGCGCAGACAGCTAAACTGGAAGGGAGTCCCTCCTCTCTGCTCCTTCTCCGCTCTTGAAAATGAGAATCCACATTAATGTGCAACGGGGTTATCTCTTGCTTCAGTCTTTTGTTCTGCAGCTGCACCTTTCTACTCTTCTTTTTGCAGGGGCAGGGGGAGAACAGTGCCTTGCATTGCTCTGGGCCCCTCCCCAAAACTCTACCTAATTTTATGAGCCTGCTTGTGCAAAGAAAAAAACACCACCATGTCTACAAGTTATATAAGTGTGCATTTCCCCCCAAAATAGCATTTGTTTTCAAGAGGCAAGAAGGTAACATGACATCTCTCCTTGGATTCTCTTGCGTAATATCTTGTCTGTGTCAAAGCATACCATCAACATGGAGGGCAGGGTGTGTGTGACTGAAAGCATAAACAGACATGCGAGTGCGAAAATGTCCCTGCGAAGGGAAATCTAGCAAAGACTAGTCTAGGTCCCCTCTTCCCCAGTCAGTTAACGTGGATTAGCAGGGATTTTTTGGGAGTGGGGGAACATTTCCTCAGGCAACCCCATATGAATATGCCAAACAGCCATATATTCACAGTAATGCCTCCGTAGCTTCACAGTGACGCCTCTTTTGACAGGGAGGGGCTCTCTAGGATCCCAGAAAGAGAGGGGTCTTTCCCACCACCTCCCCCCTGAGATCCTTTGAACAAGAAATGCTGTGGATTGAACCTGCAGAAGTTGGGCCCTTCTGGGTTGCAGCCCCAAGAAGGTTCTGTGGAACGTATAGGCCTGGTTCCCACAACTCTACACAGTCTTCCCCCCTTGCTGGTTTCCAGCACATGCCCCAGAAACAAAGCAAGAGCTGGGTTTCTTACGGCTTGGCCAGGAGAGGGAAATCTTCATGAATTTGGAGGCTCCGACGAGGCTGCTCCGCTGTCGCAGGCACAGGGACATGGCAGCTGCTTTTGTCCAGTAACTGCCGCTCTGGAAAAAGGAACGGCCAAACCTTTCAAACCACCAGCCTCATCTCTGTGGCAAAAGAGTGGGTGTAGTATTCCCAACAGGGGCACCCGCATAACGGGAGAGCACTCAAAAGGAAGCTACCCAGCAGCAGACTCAGGAAAAAAAGGAAGCATTTCTTCTGACAATGCATAATTAACTTATGGAACTCTCTGCCACAGGATCCAGTGATGATTACTAAATTATCTAATCTAGTTTTAAAGGGGGGTTCGCTGTTCACGGAGGAGGAGAGGCATCTGCAGCTGTTAGCCAGGATGGCTCAATGGAACCTTCTCACGTGGTTTAAGTTTTAGACTGAGGACTTACTGGGTTAAAAGAGTTTTAGGTGTATTTTACACCTAAAATAAAAATATTCAAATAAATAAAATAACTCCCCCCCTCTTCTCTGCATATTCTTCTCCATGCCAGTTGCAAGGGGGCAGGAACAGGACAGGGCTGCAGCTTCCATGCTCCTGGGGAGGGGCTTGTGGGGGTATGCTGGACTAGATGGGCTGCCGGTCCAATCCTGCAAGTGCCCTTCTGATGTTCTTTCCCCCACCTGCTGCACTGTGGTCCCCGCATTCAGCCGCAGGGCCTGGCAACCCCTGACCGCTTTCCTCCAGCGCCACGTGGTTTTGCACCCAGCAGGGCTCCTTGGCAGGTTTTTCTCTTCCTTTTGCTGTTTGGTTCTCAAGACCTCGTCCTTCCACTTCCCAAAGCAGGAGGCCAAAAGATGTTGCTGCCGGGTGCTCTCCAACCAGACCTGGGCCTTACGCTGCACAGAACTACGCGCTGTGGCAACAGTCCAGGAAATAAAAGCCCTGGGTGGAGGGAACAAAGGAAAAAAGGATTGCCTTGAATTTTTTTCATATTCTGGCGCAATGGAGGACTTCCAACAGAATAATCAAGATGGGTAGCTGTGTTAAGTCTGTCTGTAGCAGTAGAAAAGAGCAAGAGTCCAGTAGCACTGATAAGACTAACAAAATTTGTGGCAGGGTATGATGAACTTTTGTGAGCCACAGCTCGCTTCACTTCTTTTCTACTTCTACAGAACAATGTTAGTGATTTTCAAGCTTTAATTTTTTTTTTAAGAAAAAGCTACATTTCTAGTCCCTTTGACAGTCATCTTAAAGAAGAGTGCAGGAAGGTATTCTCTTCAATTGCTCAGAAAAAAGTCTACACCACATCGTGCCCAGTGAGTATAAAGGCAAGTCTTCGTTTGTAAAAAGAATAACATATTTTATGAATATTTGATGCCATTAAGTACATTCAATGTATTATACTAGGAGTTTAGGGTCTGGCTGTGCTCCATCGATTCTTGCTCACTGTTCACAATCTTTAGACCGCCTCCTCCCTCATCCTAAAATGTCTGGCTGTGGGCCAGCTTTGCAGAGAGAGAAAAATCAGGGCGCGGAGCAGAAACTGGAGTTCACTGAAGCTCCACCTTCAAAAGACGGCGGGCAGGAAAGGGAAGTAGAAGAAGGCCAGTGGGTGGGACGGCATGGGCGCTGGGTCAATCGGCTGCTCAGTAAGCAACCAGGGAGGAAATTAGATGAGGCATTTCCAAGCTAACCTCCAGAATCATCGGGGCCAGAAGCTCAATGTTTATATGAATAAACATACGCAGGATGGGGTGAAAGCTGGCTCTCTGCCATCACGGCTAAATGGAACCTCCATGTTCAGAGGCACTGTAGCTGTGAATACCCATTGCTGGCGTGGGGAGAGACAAAAGGGTAGGCTGTGGCTTCCGTGCTGCTGCTTGTGGCCCTGCTGGGGCATCCCATGACGATCTGGGGTAGAAGCGGGTGCCTTGCTGAGCACCCTTTCCTTCTCCTAGGGCGGGCCGCCTGCTCTAACAGTCCCTTTCCATTAGGATTTTAAGTACTAGCTGGGAAGGGTGGGGGGGAGGCACAAGACCCGCTTCCAACCTGCATCTCCCACCTTGGATCTTCTCCCTGCAGGAGGCTCAGACGGAAGCACCAGAGCCCGGGGGGGGGGGGGGAGTGCTGGGCGGAGCTCCCCACACCTCTCGCCAATTCTGCCTGCCAGCCACAAGGCCTCGGGCTCATTATTCTCCCCCCACTGCTAAGTGGATTCTTCACTCGGTCCAGGGATCCTGCTGGGCTATTGTTCCCTTCTTGGGGACCGGCTGCTGTGCCCTGGGGGTGGGGTGGGGGAGCTAATTTCCGTGCATGACGAGAGGGGGGGGGGACCCCTGCCTGCTCACTGCCATCAAAAAGATCCACGCTCAGATTTGCCATATGGAAGGGGTTCATTACGAAGAATCCAGCTGGCCTGCAGCAGGCCAATTAACCTTTCTGAACGCCAGAGGGCCCCGGGGCTGCCGATCGATGGGATCCTGCTTGCACGGGGGAGCCTGGTGCTGCTCGCCTGCGATTTCTAGAACGAGAGGCAGAAGGGTGTGTCTCTTGACCCCACATTTGAGCGGGGGGGGGAGGGGAGCCCTTGCCATTACAACGGGGGCTGGTTAAGGTTACTAAATTGCAATGCAAAATTTGGACCCAAAAGCACCTTAAAGACCAACGAGATATCCAGGGTCTGTGTTTGCAGTTGCAATATGGAACAGCAGGATTTGGGTCCCACGGCACCTTAGAGACCAACAAGATTTTCAGGGGAGAAGCTTTCGAGAGTCACAGCTCCCTTCTTCAGCCATAATGGGAATGCCCTCCGCACACATTTGGAGGAAATTTTCACTGCTATGCCAGGGATTCTTTTCTGCTCTCCCCCTGCCCCAACACACTGAATTCAATCTGAAGACATATTTTAGCCTTGCACACTCGCCCCCACCCCCCAAAAGTTTAATTTTAAAGTATGCAAGAGGAAGAATGAACACCCTTGCGGAAGCACCTTCCCTCTGTTTCTTCCTAGCAATTAACATTGTTTAAAATACTTGCTAGCCACTGCTCTGTAAAAATGCCACTGTAAGCAAGGAAAAATTTCATACGAAAAATGATGATACAAGCAAACCACAGATGCAGCAGTACTCTTGAGGGCCGTATCATGAGAATTACTTGCACTACATATTGCAATGAACATCTAATATTATGACTGCGCTGGGCAGAATTCCCTGTATTTGGCAGGTCTCCTTGGACTGGCATTATACATGCACTCAATGTTGTCACGGAAGCGTGACATCGGGTACCTGGGGGTGTTTCTCCTGCCCCAGCATCTAGAGGACGGCAAACTGGTTCTTCTGCAGCTTACCAAGAGAGGAGGGTGCGCCTGCGAAACTCTTTGCCTTTCAAGTTCTGCAGAGTCTGAGATGACCAGCACGCAAAGCATCTTTCCAGGAGCTGCCTCTGATTCTGGAGTGAAAAGGGAGAATGACAAGTTCACACATGCAGGGACGTCCCTGGATTTCTTTGCACACAAAACAGCTGAAGAGGGATCTCCAGCCACAACAGAATGAGCGGGTAGGAAAAGCTGAACTAATTCAGGCTGCAGGAAGGAGATTCCGGTTTTAATGCTCCCTCGTGTTAAAAAAAAAATCCCTGCAAGTAGAGATGCAGGACAGTTCCCACCCATCCCTCTCCCTGATGTACTGGTTTTCTGTGCGTAGGGATTCTACCACCAAACTTTGCTGGAGATGGTAGATTTTATTGAAAGCACTGCATGTAGGAGGGAATAAATACGACAGGAAGGCACATTCTATCTATAACATCACATGCACATATATGGGTCGTGCCTGGACATTTTGGCCATGAAGGTATGAAGAAGCTCGCCAAGAGTGTGGGAATTTAGCAAGTGTTTTCATTCCAGTCATGAAAGAGTTAAACTGTTTGTGTTACCTACTTAATTAGTAAACATACTTTGAATGTAACCATTAGAGCTTCGAATACGATTCCCGCCATAGAAAGGGGAATCACTAAGCATAATGAAGTAAGACTAGGATTTTCTATTGGGCAGTTTGTTTATTGGGGGCAATTAATTGATGCTATATACTGAAGTGTTATTGCTCTTTGTTCACTCTTACTCTTACTACTACTCTCCTCTCACTCTCACTCTTACTTACTTCTTATCTAGCAAGATGTAGTCAGCTTAGCAATTTATTATTTTCTCCAAATGTAACCCTAATCTTTATCCTTTAGTAAAGCAATTTTACAGAGCTACACTGGAGTGTGTGTGTGAATCTATTCTCATTACTTCCAATGCGCAATCTTTGCACAAACTCTGCTATATTTTCCTACAAAGAGCACCCCAAAATCACATTCATAATGCAATTAAGTACAAGATTGCCGTGACATCTCCAACCTCAAAAAGGTCCTTTTCATCCCCTCCAGATCTTTCTGATTCCCATGAGGAGGACACGGTGATGGAGTGAACTTCGCAGTCGGGGCCAAGAACCCCCCAGGACTGGAAGGGACCTCTCACGAAGTCTTCTTTCCTGCCAGACAGAAATGCAACTATCCAAGGAGAAAAAACACTCTAGGCCTTGTTCGGGGGCAATCTTCGGGGTAAAGATGGGAATGCAAACCCTCCAGCACCAACGGTTAAAACCCCTCAGCGACCCCCTTTGCAGTTCAAAATCAAAACACCACCAGAGCGAAAAGAGAAACCGACTTACCCGATGTTTTGATTTTGAATGCAAGGCTCCACAGCTTCCTGCCCGAGGTCTTCCCAGCCAAGGGAAGGGGTCGGAGATGAGACGAGGTGCGGAAGCTGCCTGGAATCTGTGATGGTCACCAAGGAGGAGAAGCTGCCAGGGCTGCTGTCCATCAGACTGCTCTCCTGTTCTTGGCCACAAGAAAGACACGAGTATCAATTCCCTGCTTCTGAATGCCACCCATGACCGAGCCAACCGGACTGTTGAAACTCGGAGATTAAACTGATATGGAGCGACCCTGCCAGGTGGATGTGCTGCCTGTCAGGAATGCTCTTGACTGCAATCCACACAACGCGGCCTCATCTAGTGATAAACTGCTATTAATGGTCCCTGGCCCCACGGAGGCCCACCTAGTGTCAACCAGAGCCAGGGCCTTTTCGGTCCTGGCTCCAACCTGGTGGAACGCTCTGTCAAATGAGACCAGGGCCCGGCAGGATTTGTTATCATTCCGCCGGGCCTGTAAGACAGACAGCCAAACAGCTGTTCCGCTAGGTGTTTGGCTGATGCTGGGCAGGGCCCCCACCAGCCTCATCTATTCCAGGCCTCAGGTGTTTTCCAAAGGGCATTAAAAATAACCGGTTCGCTCTGAGGCCAATTGAAGTGCATTGTCTGGTGGCTTCCTTCAATGACAGCCAGATGGAGCTATTCTCCTCCCCAAGGAGAACCTCTGCTAAACTGGAAACCGGCACTGCTGTCTTCCCCCTGGGATGTTCCCCTCTCCATGGGGTCACCAAGTGTCCTGTGGAGGACATTTTCTTACCCTGTCCAATGAGTCACTGGAGACCGGCAGGGCAGGGGTGTTGCTGTGGAAGCCGGAGGACTGCGAGAACTCATCCGAATCCAGCGAGGCAAGGAACGGGTCCTCAGCAAGATCCCTGGGGCAGCGTCTGAGAGGAGTCCGAGAGAGGGCCTTCCAGCGCCAATGGCCCAGAGCCCTCCTGAGCTGCCTTCGCTCCAGAGCACGACGGACGGCACTGAAAATAAGAATGTAGGAGGCTTCAAACATGAGGAGAGCCTGCATTCTATTTAACTACCAGGTTTCAAGAGAATAAGTGCTGTAAATGTGATTGTAAATATGACTAAACTCTTGCCAGAGCGTATCTTTTAATGCATCAGATGGTGTGTGCACGCGATGTGTGTGTGTGTGGGGAAGTCTAAATGTTCCACTCTAAGAGGAAAAACTCCCTGCAAGTAGAAAACTAGCACATCAGGGTGAAGAGCTCCAGCATAGGCTGAGAGATCAAAGGTTTTTTTTTAAAAAAATCATCTTAATAATTAATAAATTGCCAGGAACAAGATTACTCCACGCTAAGGGGAGTGTGGAATTAAAATTCTACACCCGAATTCTGTACCAAAACAACACTCGCTGATCTCAATCAATTATGCAAACATGTCCAATTTCTCTACTTTGTTCTGAAGTTGTTCGTGTTATATACAATTTGTTCTGGATCTGTCAGTCACAATGCGCCAACACCAACAATCTCCCACTTTTCAGCAATTTCACACTCTCATGCATATCTTTGCAGCCATGAGGTCTAGAAACTTGCTCTTTTTAAAAAAAAAAAAAAAAGAACACTGGGGTCTCCTGAAAGCTGAATTCTGCACTGGCCATTGCCTCATCCTTGTCAGTGGCCAAAGACTTACTCAGCCTGTTGCTGTTGTTGCCATCTTGTTTTCCAAACATAAAACATTTTCTGTAACACCAACGCAACGAAGAGGCCATCCAGGGTGTCGGGTCCGTTCCTTTGAGACTCCCTTACAGTGTTCAGATGTGGTTGTGTCTTGGGAGCATTAACAGCAAAACCAAACCTTTCTACACCAACAGGCCATCCAATGTGAAAGAAGAGGGGAAAAATGTATTAAAATCCCCCATGTGCAAATGCGCCACGGACAAGAGGGGGCGATGCAGTTTCTCAAGATATAATGCGAAGATTGTTGCGCTTTCTTGCAAAGCCTCACAGAGAATCATTTCGAGAGATTTCTCTTGACCTTCTCAGCATGTCAGTAACATTTATCTATTACAGTTAGTTCTAGACTGCATTCCCAACCAAGAGATTCCCACCCTGCTTTACAAAAAAAAAAAGATTTTTAGCACAATATCAAACAATTTTGAAATACCGGCATTAAAATATACTTAAGCGATTAAAACAATGGCCGTGATAAAAAGACTTTTAGAAAGTTGTCTTAAAAACCCATAGCAACAAATAATTTAGAAGATAATAATACGCACTCTCTGTTACTGTACGCGTAGTTCAGCTATGAAATTTCTGCATTGTTTAACATGTCGTATGGATTCTTACACTTTTTTCAGATTTTAATCCTATTACATTGCTAATTGGGCCTCCCACGCTATTGATTGCATGGGCTTACGCTTTGTATTCCGCCTTGAGCCTCAGTGAGAAAGGTGGACTAAAAAAATGTAAATAAATAAAAGAAAAGAAAGTAAGTCTAATAAATAAGTAGCTGTAAATGAGAACCGTACAATATCAAAGGGTTTGGAAGCAAACCAAGAGAAAAGCGATTCAGGTGGGAGGGGGAGGTTTGAAGGCGGCCCACCCACCCAAACCCATCTGGGTTCACTAATGGCTCCAGGGCCCTCTGCTCCTCACCATAGGCAGTCCTCCGTCTCAGGGCCAACAGCTCCCGCAGCGTCTTTCTGGCCTGTTCCCGGACCTGCACCATCAGGGCCCACTGCTGGAAGCACAGCCTCAGGGCTCCGACCCGCTGGCGGTCCCGGCAGCATCTGGCACAAGCCTCCCTTTCAGCAAAGCCCTTCCAGGTGTTGAAGCACCTGTAGAGACAAGGAGAACAAGCTGCCCCCTGTTAGTGTCCAGATTTCCCTGCTTATCTTTCCCCCCAAATCCCCTTTGCAAGCATTCACGCGAGCAGCCTCGAGGGCTTACTTCTGTGCTGCCCACGCATTTCTTGGGACCCAGGGCTGCCCTCCTCTCCACCCCCAAAGGAGGCTCGTGTTCAGGAAAGTCCTCTCAAAACATCCCAGAACCCTCTTTTATCGTGCTTTCCAGAGGGTGGGCAAAAGCACCCGGGAGGGAGGGGGTGGGGGCCCCTACTCTGGTGGATTCGCAGGCAACAAGAAGACCCAAAGATCCCCCCCCACCCTTCTGCACCTCTGCTCTGAGCCTTGCAAAGGGGCATGTTGACCATTTCCTCCTCTGCCTCTTTCAAATCTGTACCTGAGCGGGGATTCTTCCCCGGTGCTACATCCACCCACCCACCATGCTCCCCCCCTCTTGCCCCTTTTCCTTACATGCATCCCTCCCTGTCCTTGCAAACCACTGCCTCTGAAGAGCTGCAGCACAAACAGCAGCCCCCCCCCCCATCACACCTGGAAACCCCACAGCTTTTTCTCCAACTGTTGGTCACCGTTCAGTTGGCTGCAGAGAATCCGCAGTCCTGCCGGATGCTTGCATCTGCCATCTGGTGCCGGGCTGATCTTTCCTTCACTCCACCCCTTCAAGCTTTGTACAGGGATAAATGGGGGGGGTCCCTCTCAATGTGCTTCAACTTGTTTTTCCAATTTTCTGCTACCCTACCCTCTTGTATCTCTTTCCCTGCATGTCCTAACTGCCGTTGACTATTGCACTTTGCTCAGGGAATGGCCCACCTGTTGATTATATTGTATTATATCGCACGGCCTTGGCTCTCAGTGAGAAAGATGGACTATAAATAAATAAATAATAATAGTAATAACAACAACAACAACAACAACAACTTCTTGCGAAGTCAGAGCAGAACAGAGCCAGTATATTAAAGCCACAGCCTCCCCCCGCCATCTCTATTCTCAGCGGCAGAGCAGTGATCTTCGCACAGAAAGCCCCCAGTTCGATCCCCGGCACCTCCAATTAAAACCTCTCGGGTGGCAGACGTGTAGTGATTCCGCACACATTGGATAATGCACTTCCAATCCTCTTTATAGATCATTTGGAACGGATTTTTTCCTGTGCGGAACAAAAAATCCACCTCAAATGAGTGATAAAGTGCATTGAAAGTGCATTATCCAACGTGTGCGGAATCAGCGTGGAGAAAGCCACTTTCTCTGCCTGAGATCCAGGAAAGCAGCCGGTCTGCCAAGGCAATGCCGAGCTCAGTGGACCAAAGTTCTGACAGCTGCATAAGGCAAAAGCACGGCCTGCATCAAAGGGTTGGAGTGCAGACCCCTGAGTGGTGAAGTTTTTTCCCAGTGCAAAAAGTGTTCCATACAAACAGGATTGCGCTCCTCTCACCGGCTGACCAGCCTTCGTTGGATCTGAGCCATCAGTGGCAAAATCCTCTTGGTCGCCCTGCAACAGGACTGCCACGTCCTGAACACGTTCCTCAACCTCTTTTTCTCCAGGAGGGCGCAAGCTTCTTGGGCACGGGATTGCTCCTTATCCAGATGCTCCTTCTGTAGGCGCCATAATCTGAATGCTGCTGCATCATATCGCAAGACCAGGAGGGAAAGAAAGAGACGTCGGCTTCAGGAGCGGAAAGAGTTTAGGGGGCAGCACATTCTAAGGTTTCTGGACTGACTAACATTTTTGCCAGGGATCTGGTATATGCAGCAGTGTAAAATACACAAGTTCCACCCCCTCCTTTAGCCACACCCATTCAGCAACCACACCCACCTCTGGCCACACCCCTTTTAAAAAGAAATAGACATGAATTAATATTATTCTTTCTCTTTATATTGTGGTAAGATCAGGGCTTTTTTCTGGGGAAAGAGGTGGTGGAACTCAGTGGGTTGCCCTCGGAGAAAATGGTCACATGGCTGGTGGCCCCGCCCCCCCGATCTCCAGACAGAGGGGAGTTGAGATGGCCCTCCGCACCACTTGGTGGCATGGAGGGCAATCTAAACTCCCCTCTGCCTGGAGATCAGGGGGTGGGGCCACCAGCCATGTGACCATTTTCAAGAGGTTCCGGAACTCCATTCCACCATGTTCCCGTTGAAAAAAAGCCCTGGATAAGATAGTTTTGAACCAGTGTTTGAAACCAAAGCCAACAGCATCATAAATAAGAATGAAGCAAGATGTCCATTTTCCCATTCCGCTTTTGCTTTTAGAGGTCTTTGTTGCGAGCTTTTTCATTTTGGGGTTTTCAGCACCATTTGCGTGATTGTTTTAAAGGCATTTTAATGTCATTTCTGCACAGCAGAAACTTTAAAAATCACGTAAGCTGAATAGGGAAGGTGTGGGGCCAGGAAGCATAAAAAGGTCAAAACATAAAGATTTCTAATTGTGAGGTTGGGGATGAGAGATTTTTGAGTTGAAACAGTCGGCATGCAAGATTCGGCAGCGTCCTTAGCTAGAACGAGTGCTCACCAGCCAGACGCCGCATGTCCCGGACTGCCTGGGCCGTTCTGCACAGCTTGTCTACTCCCTGGTTGTGGTGAATCTGCAGCCACAGGTTTCCTTCTGCCCTGAAAAAAGCCACAGTATTCTATTTATCCCAGAGAGACGGGATGTACAGTTTTGAAACAGACCAGGAAAACACTAATCCGAATCCCCATCCTCCAGGAACCTAATTAGGGTGTGCCTAGCCTACCCTGCAGGGTTGTCACAAAAACAAATTCACACAATAATCTCAAATAAGCGGACCTAGTTTCTTTATGGTGCAGATCTGCAGTAAAGATGCCGTGGCAACCTCGGGATAATAAAGAAGAACCAAGTGCCCTGTTCTGGTTATTTGCACAATGCATTCAAAATACTATGTGCACACAAACAAGTTATATGTTCATGGGCTGCATATATTAGGCACATCGGTATACTTTCCCTTTGTCTGCATAATTTATTCAGCTCCTAATGATCGCAGGGTGAAGCCAGCCACTATGCAAGCCACAGAAGCTCCACTCCCAAGTGGCAATGCCCCTTTTTAACTTCTTCCAGTGGGCTAGAAATGTGTGTTTCGGTTTTCATTGGCAGCAGCCAAAATTCTTGGGAAACTCGAAACAGTGCCCAGGTCTACAGACTAGGGCAGGGGAGATTTTGAGTCTACAAGGGAAAAGAATTCCCACTGCCAGATGGATGAAATCTTGGCTCTGCTAACTTGCTGTACTGGGTGGCTGCTTCCAGGCACTCTGCGGGCAGCTGGCGAAATATGGGGCCCTTGGCGATTTTCTCTCCTAGCAGGGATGTCGGAAAATCTCTGCCATGGGTCTCCATCTCTGTGCATGAAGCTTGCTCCTTCCGCTTCTTCTCCATGGCACGCTGCCACTGAAATAGAACCAGACAGCTAAAGGGTCTCTTTTTGACGCCACAGGATACTCCCCCTGCCCATAATATGGGAGTGGAAAGGTAGAAGTGTTATATTTTGAATATGTTAGGAGTTCTCATTTTGACCGCCTGTTGCTCTCCAAAGAGCTCAGGCATTTCCTACCCCACCTCCCCAAGATCTGCCCTCCAACTAGAGTTGACTGAAGCACTTTCCTCCCGTTCATGTACTGGTTGTACACGAAGCCAGGCCGCCTGGCTTGGTGGGGTGAACTCTGATGGTTTTTCCCAACCCCTGCACCCCGTGACCCTTGAACTGGGAATGCCTGGAACTAAACCCGGGACCTTCGGCATGCAAAGCAAATGCCCCACTGCTGAGCTGCAGCCTGCCCCTGCCCCCCGCCCCAACCTTTGCTCGCTTCTTCTGCTGCTTCCCTGAGCAAACTTACTTTGCAGAAGCTGGTGGCCAGCAGGGTCAAATTGTGTCTCCGCTGGGCGATGCCAACTTGGACATCCCGCAGCTCCACTGCCCACTTCAGGGCCCCGAGTCCTTTGCGCAGCAACTGCCGTTCGTACAGAGCCTGAGCGGCAGCCCTTCTGCCAAAGACTCGGTTGCGCCACGCTGCAAAGCATTTCGCTAGCAGCAGGGTGCTCCTTGGAGAATCCCTAAAACAAGAAGGGGAAGAAGGGATCGAACGGAGCCTGCATTACCCTCTGCCAGACCTTTTGTTCACTATGGCTCCTGAATCCAGGGCAGAAGAGCAACAAAAGTACCACTAATATTATTATTAATAACACCATTTCCTTATGGGAAGGGAGGAGGCAAGGATCTGCAGGTTTGCATACATTAAAATCCTTGTAATAATGATATCCGCCTCTTTGGACCCTGGTGTATATTTCTAAGGCATTCCCTCTGCCTTCCCAGCTTTATCATTCCATTACCTGTTTTTCCCTCCAGCCATCGACTCATTGTTTCTTCCCAGAGCCTATAAAAGAAAGAGAAGGAAGACAGTCCCCGTCAGAGTGTCAGCCACCCTCCCTTCCCTACCGGAATCTCTGGGTTTTGTGCACTCCTTACTCAAAAATTCCAGATTCCACACCACAAGAACCTAAACTAGGAGAGACACTGAATTCTGAGAATGGAATAAAGCAGAGGTGCCCACACTTTTTGATCCTGTGAGCATCTTTGGAATTCTGACACAAGGTGGTGGGCGCAACCACAAAATGGCCACCATGGGTGGCAGAGTCAGTCACAAAATGGCCACCACGGGAGGCGGAGCCAACCACAAAATGGCACCATGGTAGGTGGAGCCAACAAAAAATGGCCACCACGGGAGGTGGAGCCAGCAGCTACACACAGAGAAGAAGCCCAAGTGTAGGAAAAAAGAGGAGGAACTTTGAAAAAATCTACTAGGAAAGAGACAATAAAGAGACTGGGAATACACTGGGAAAGGAAAGAGACAATATAACCAACACTGTGGGGGCAGCTGCCACTAAAATCATTTTTTTAATCTACACAGCCAATTAGAGCCCCAGTGGCCAATCAAACATCTGCTGGGTAGAAGTCCCACTCGGCCCTGACCACTTTCTAAAAGCACTTAGCAGGTGCCAGGAAAGATACCAGCAGGCACCCACTGGAGCCATCTCAGGGACCTCTGAAATAAAGGATTAGACAAAATCGTCACAGATAGGTCTTCGATCTCACCCCTCAATGTTTGTCTGATGTTCTGCTAACCTTAGGAGGGTTTTTAGTGCCGGCTCTGCACAGTGCAATGCAGTGGTGTGGGTTTGTATCTATACAGGTCACACAAGGGGGTGGGCCCTGCTTGGCTTACTGTTTCAAGCACAAAGCAGAGAATCGCAGTTGTACAATGCTACTGCTACAAAGACACTTGGAAGCATAAATTGGCCTCCATTCTCCACCGGTCAATCAAGCTAATCTTTTGGGGACAAGTCAAGTAGTCAGCCTTATTGCAAAGTACGTCTCTGGTCTCACTCACCAGACTCTTTCCAGATTTTTTCTATCGGCCGCTGTTTGCAGCATGCTCCCAAATGCAACCTCTGTAATGAACAATCAGGTCACACTCACCTCCTTCCGCACAGCGTCCACCCCATGACGGCTCTCCTCACAGCGTGGAAGCGTGGAACTCTCGGCATTCTTTTCTGCAGGGAGCTCTTCACCGTGCCCCTGTTCCGCATCAGGCCAACAGTCCCTGGTGCTGAAATTCTTGGAACCAGGGGCACTTCCTCCAAAGACGGTCGGGCCCTTACCATCCATGGCAGCTGACGAATGCTCTCCAAAGCTTTTTCCAGCTATCTCCTCCAAGGAGTTGTGAGCAGGCAGAGGCAGAGCATCTTCATCTAGGACACGCATGGTCGGTGGGTCCCCGTCAGCCCCTCCTGGTTCATCTTGAAGTTGACACATGTCTACATATTCAGAACCTTTCCCAAACTGGCCGACTTCAGGAGAACAGTATGTCAGATGCCCTTCGCTTTGGGTGCCGTACATGGTCACCCCTGGGTTCACTGGGGGCCTGACATGCAATGTCTCCAAGGGTACCTCCAAACCATCAAAGGAAGGAAGACCCAGTGGAGTGTCCCCGTGCTCCACTTCAGAACAGTGGAAGAATCTGGAGGAAAGTTCTTCTGGATCACGTGTCTTTTGGTGATAATGGGTTTTTAGAGGACAGCTGGTACCCTTTCTTTCCAGAACCTGCTGCGTTCCGGAGCAACATCTGTGGTAGCAAAATGAAGGGTTAGAGCAACTTTCTTCTCCTTGACATACCCAGGAGGCTGAACCAACTCCGTTACAGAAGGCCGGTAGCCGGAGTTGGTCTGAGGCCTCCACTGGGTGTGTGTACAGTCCTGCATTTTTGCACTTGTAGCCAGCAGGGTGAGGTTCTGCATATTCCAAAGCACCTGGGGTGGAACCAAGTCCCCACTCTCTAGCAAAGGAGGTGCGCCATTTCATGCTGGCTTGCCTGGCACAACTGTCTTCTCTAGCAAGCTGCTCTGCGGCGCACAGCCTGCCTGAACCAGAGACCCGAGGATCCACATGCGAAGGGTGAGGTCGCGGAAAAGGCTTGGACTCCCAGGGGAACGAACCATGTGCCCCCATTGAAGCTGCTTCTTTCTTAAGCTGCTGGATGGAGCCGTGCAGATCAGCGGACACTTGGGAAGAACATAAGAGGACCTGCAACGTCGCCGTGGTTGGGTGGCTCCCAATGGAGGTGGAGGAGCTCAGGTGCTCCAAGGTGAGGGCAGGTCCAGGAGGTGAGGAACTCGAACTCCTGCTGGGGCTCACTGGACACAAACGCGGGTCATGGAGAAACGAGGAGGCAGAGGACCTCTCAGACAACTCAGGTGGGCAGAAGCAATCTCCAGCAGTCCCACGAGTCGTTTCCAACAAAGAGAAACCACCCCTCGGTTGTTTTAACACATGCTGGTCTTTGTTTCCAGTCCTCCCTTTGGAGACATCATTGGAGGAGAGCCTGAGTCCATCCCTCGGTGTCTGACTCCTGCCTGAGAAGTCATTTTTAGGGCCTCTTTTCAAACCAACTGGATCCAAGCAAGAACAGTTTGGACCAAGATCTACGGCGGAATGCCAGGGAGGGTCACCGACACAGGCCGCGTTTTCCCATCTGCAACACCGCAGCTTGTTCTCAAGGTTGCTTTGCTGCTGGGAAGAGCCACCGGAGAACCCACTGGGGCTGTGCCAGAGAGGCTGGTGAGGGCATGAGAGGTTGGTCTGAACCAGAACGCGTCCTGTTGGTTTGGCACCTTGGACAGATGCTACTCGCGACTTTCCATGGGAAGCAGCTCTGCTTGGGATGGGAGGCCCAGACCTGTGACGGGAAACGGCAGCGCAGCTGAAGGAGTCCGAGAACAAATTAACGTTGATGTTCTTCTGAACATTTCTTTGCTCTGGAGGGGGCGGGGGGGGGGGAAGAGGGGAGAAACATAAAGCTGTTACCGTTTGGAAGACCCTTCCAATATAATTTCCACTGACTGCAGGAGCCGGTCTTCAATGCTGGTTGCATGGTGGACCCTCCTCTCTCGACTCTTAGGACTGTGAACATTCCGTGACATCAGAGATGCAAAGCCAATGGGAGAGGTGGAAAACTGACGTGTGTTGAAAGAATTACACAGACAAGAACCTGGTGACAATAATTCACTGTAATACACTTTTAATAGAAGTGTCTTCTGGTTACAAACTTCAGACACTATTTGTTTATTAAAAAGAGAAAAAAACTTCGTTGAAACGAATGAGACGTGCATAGTTTTGGCATGCCGCACTTCTGCATGTTTCAGTGGAGCTTGTAGTCAATGTAGGCTCACCCTGCCGCCCCCCAGCATTTTCCAACAGGAAACCCTCAAGTCCAGAGGTAATGCCATGGCCCCAGCACGTTCCCTGTAGGCCAGGCCAACACTGCACTCTTCTACCCAAGAACAAAACCAGACCCCTCTTCTTACGCAGATGCCTGGCTCAGAGTCTGACAACACAGACACCGCACAATAAAGACACAACTCATTTTTATTTTATTCTCATCATTTATGCCTACTTTTCTCCCCCATGGAGACTCAAAGCAACTTCCATAGCTCCCCTCTCCTCCATTTTCTCTCCACAACAGCCTAGTAAGACAGGTTAGGCTGAGCGTGTGTGACTGGCCCCAGGTCACCGAGAGAGTTTCCATGGCAGAGCAGGGGATTCTAACCTGGCTCTCTCAGACTGGACTCTAGCGCTCTAACCACTATACCACACTGGTTCTCCATCGTCCCTTGGGAGCCCCTCTGAGCAGCTTTCCAGCTGCAGCGAGAAACAAGATGTGGGAAAGATTCTAGGTCATCAAAGACTAGAGTGGGAAAAAATCCAACTTCACTTTTGCCAGTTGTGTTTATATGCAAAAGATACAGAAGCAAGCATACTTTGCATTGACAAATAGTAAAAAGAAACCCAACTGTAGACCAAGGTGAGCTACATTCTAGAGCTGGATCCTGCACGAGCGTTTGCGTCTTTGGAAAGACTGTTCTCCCACACACATGTAGTGCTTCTCAAGTGAGATTTCACTAAACGTTCTCCACATATTTTCAATATTTATATTTGCCATCACAAAAATTTATATTTGCCATCAAACAAACTAATGAAAACTGAAAGGACACTACGAGAGCTGCCTCTTCCGGACGATAGAGGGGGCATGCAATCGGCCAGTCAGGAAGCTGCAAGATCCTGCAACACTTTACAAGCTGCCACGATAAACAGTGAAATCCTAAGCAGAGTTACTCCATTCTAAGCCTATTGAAATCACCGGGCTTAGACTGGAGTAACTCTGCTTAGGATTTCACTGTAAAGAGAGTTTTAACTCTGGCTTCTCACCTCCTGTCTGCCAGGAAGCGAAACTGAAGACAGTGTGATCCCCCTCCCCCTGGCATGAGGAGCTGTACGTGGCCGAGCCAGAACCTGAGCGGAACAGATCCTCTGGTGCATTGCAAGCAAATGTTACAACCCGCCTCCAGGGATAAACCACCTCTCTACCACCTGAGTCCTTACTTACTTCCATCACCACTGAGGGGCATTCCCCTCGCACTGCCCGGAAGCCCAGGAGTGCAGACAGACCCCTCTTTGTGTTCACTCCTCCGATCTCGATGGGGGAACCCGCTGCTTCGCAATCCCCTAGTAGCGGACACATGCTGGACACTGACAATCCCCAGCAAGGGAGCGCTGAGCCAGCTGAATCGCTCTAAGCGGCTTAAAGCCCACGATTAAAGATGTCGTGGTGACTCCAGATGTCTGGGGGAAGGAGAAGCTTTGATCTGCATCTAATTAGATCCGCCATGCTCAAGATGGGCTACGCAAATTAGCTCCGAACGAGGCAGTCATGTTTGCCATCAAAAATGTGGCAGGAAGATGTTCAACCTGCGTTTTAAACACCCCTTTGCAGCACACCTCTAAATGCAAGTTACTGGAAGGGGGAGCTAAATACGAGGTTGTTGCCTTCATCCATTTCTGGCGGGGCTTCCAGAGACTGCAGAGGGGTTGTAACTCGGCCGTTGAGCATCCGCTTTGCATGAGGCGGGTCTCAGGTTCAATTCCCAGCAGCTCCAGTTAAAAGGGTCAGGTAGGAATTGAGGGGAAAGATCTCCACCTGAGACCCTGGGGAACTGTTGCCAGTCAGAACAGGCAGGGCTGACCTCGATGGCAGCTTTATGTGTCATGCGTTACTGGACGGCCACTTGCTGGAAATGGGATGCTGGATTTTGAAGGGCTAGCGGGGCCACATTGAGAGTTTTTAGAACTAATACATGGAGGATGGACGACGACTGGTCAGTAGAACAGCCATGTTTAGAGGGAGTCTCCTTTTAAGAGTCGGGAAATGAACAGGCGAGAGAGCCCCTAAACGGCCCCTGACGCTGGACTAGATGCCCTTTTGGCCTGATCTAGCAAAGATGGACAGAGCGCACATGCCCAGTGCAAAATAACCACCCCACTAACAAAGCCGGCTTACCTGGCGTGGTGTTGCTGCTTAAACGAGGTGGTACGTTTTCTTTCCTTCTGCCTCTCGTGACCTTGTTTGGGTTCTCCATGCCTACACCATACAACCTTCAACACTTTGGGCTAGAGGAAAGCCATTCTGGCACCGGCAAGACAGGACCCTGCACCAAATACCTGTTAGAAGGAGAGCTGGAGGATACAACAAAGATCCCCAAAGAGGAATCAATGGAAATGTTCTTTGTCCCCCCCCACCCCCAACCTTTTCTATCTGTTGGTGCATTTCTATTCCACCCTTCCTCCCAAAAGCTCCAGGCAGGCACACCTGGTTCTCCTTCCCCATTTCATTCTCACGATAAGTAGCGAAGGCTGAAAGAGCAGGGCTGGCCCTCGTCACCTAGCAAGCTCCATAGAGAAGCAGGGACTGAGTTACTAAGCAGTAACTTAGTCCAACACTCTAACCACTACACAACACAGGCGCTTGCCGTTGCTCTCGCACCCCATTCAATCCACGCTCCAGGATCACTCTTCTTGCAGCTCTGTTTTTTCCCCCATTTTTCTTTCTGTGCTGTTTTTTGATGGTCTGTTTGATCACCAAGAACATAAGAAGAGCCATGTTGGATCAGAACAAAAGCCCAGTTAGTCCGGCATTCAGTTCGCACAGTAGCCCACCAGCCCACATGCAGGACGGCTGCAACGGCATTCTCCCACCTCTTCTCTCCAGCGACTGATACAAAGAGGCACCACTGCCTCTGGTACTGGAGGGAACAGATATCAAGACTAGTAGCCACTGATAGCCCCGTCCTTCATGAATTTGTCCACTCCCCTTTTAAAGCCTTCCAGGTTGGCAGCCATCACCACATCATGTGGCTGTGAGTTCCGCAGTTTAATTGTGCTATGTGAAGAAGTACTTCCTTTTGTCTGTCCTGAAACGTCCACCCCTCAGCTTCAGTGAATGACCCAGGGTTCTAGTATGATGAGATTTTTTTTCTCCCTGTCTGCTTTCTCCATACCATGCTTAATTTTATAGACTTCTGTCATGTCTCCCTCATTCACCTTTTTTCCAAGCTAAAAAGCCGTAAGCGTTTTCATTTATTCTCATAGTTGCTCTAGCTCCCTGATCTTTTTGGTTATGGTCCATTGTTTCAAACTCTAGAATATCCTTGCTTGAGTTTGGAGACCAGAACTGTACACAGAATTCCAAGTGTGGTCTTACCATACATTTGTATACGGGAACCGTGACAGTACCAGTTCTGTTCTACATTCCTTGCCTAATTACGATGAGCAGGGAATTTGCCTTTTTCATAGCAGCTGCAAACTGGGTCGACATTTTTATCGAGCTATCTACTACCACCCCAAGATCCCTGAGTCCGTGGATGCCAGCTCAGATCCCATCAGGGTCTATGAGAAGCTGGGATTTAGCCCCAACATCCCTATGTTTTTTTATGTTTTAAATTACACAATCTTGATGTTTCTACTGCTGGCTTTCTTGATCGTGTTTTTATTAGAACACTTGATAATGTTTTTATGATGGAGAGTAGAATCCAGGGCTTTTTTTCAGCCGGAACGTGGCGGAACGGAGTTCCGGAACCTCTTGAAAATGGTCACATGACTGGTGGCCCCGCCCCCTGATCTCCAGGCAGAGGGGAGTTGAGATTGCCCTCCGCGCCGTGGATTGTCCTCAACTCCCCTCTGCCTGGAGATCAGGGGGCGGGGCCACCAGCCATGTGACCATTTTCACGGAGGGCAATTTAAACTTTTAAAAACTCCCCCCTTGTTCCAGCTGACCCAAAGTGATGTCATTGGCCCTGGGAGCATGCATGCACTTTGCACGCGCACATGTGGTACCAGGGGCACCACCTCCCGCCAAGAGTTGCCCCCTGTGCTAGCAACCCACTGAGTTCCACCACCTCTTTTCCCAGAAAAAACGCCCTGGTAGAATCAAAACAATTTGTGTATTTCAAATAAATAAACACGAGAGCCAGGAGGAGTAGACAAGTGGCTGGGGAGAAGTGGATTCAAAAACTTGCCTAAGCAAGACTGCATGAAGCACCTGGAGGGCAAATTGCTATTTCTCAGCCTTGGTTTACTACCTGTAAAATGGCTACAAAAGCTTTCGGGCCCAACTTGGGGGAGCTAACAGCATTCAACACTGTGAGGCAAGGCACCAATTTTCACACCTTGGGCACAGGCAATTGTACTCATCCTTCCAGGACTTGCCCAGGCTGTTTAGATTTTGGCCAGTTGAGGCACATTCACTTTTAAGGTGGTCTCAAGCAGCAGGAACTTGCTTTTTAAAAAATAAAAATGGAGCGTTCTAGTTGGCACTTCGTGGCCAATATATTTGGACCGCAGATAAATTGGACCAAGTATCTATCTAAGCCACTATCTTGTCTTTCACAGAGGCCAAAAAAATGCGAGAGAAGACTTACACAGGCAGGGCACCAAGGCCTCCCTCGGCCATTGTGCCCTGCAACTGGTACACTGCCTCTCAACATGGAGGTTCCATTCAGCCATCACAGCTAACAGCCCCTCCGAACCCCCTTTAAAGCGATCATTACACCATGGAGGATGGAGGTCCGCACGCCAATTATGCCCAGCTTTCCAGGTTCCTTTCATCCATCAAATTGTGAATTGATTCTCCAGTTGTTGCTTTTTAAATCTGGGAACAGAGCTGCTTGTTTATCCCTCCCCCACAAGCCTAGCTATATAATTTCACCAGCTGTTTAAAGGGAGGGGGGATCTATTTATTTTTTTAAAATAACACCAGTAGATGATACTGCAGCCCAGGAGTTGGTACCTGGGCCAACCCCTAGAAATCCCTTGCAAATATAGCCAGTCTCCAAGCCACCCCCCATGCTTGGGCCTGCCCCTGGCTATTTTATTTATTTACGTTATTTATAGTCTGCCTTTCTCACTGAGACTCCAGGCAGATTATACAATGTGAGTCAGTACAGTCCATTTCAGAGACGTTTCAATAAACGATATAATGGGAGTACAGAAATGCAAACACCTCACAGGGTGTTTGTTGTGGGGATAATTATGACATACTTTGTAAACCGCTCTGAGTGGGCATTAAGTTGTCCTGAAGGGCGGTGTATAAATTGAATGTTGTTGTTGTTGTTGTTGTTAAATCTGCAAAGGTTTCAAAACTGCAGAAATCCAATACAGAGTTGCAGAAATGCTCAAACAGAGCACAAGTAATTCTAAGGAGCTACCCATGAGGACCTTACTTAAAGCGACAGATAGTACCTAGTAGCACGTAGTAGTAGAGTGTATAGTTCCTAGCCCTTTACTGATGCATCTCTTTGAGGTCTCCTCCTTACAGGACAGCCCTCCTGTCTGAGCAAAAAGCCCTCTTACATTCCTTTGCAAACTGACACAAAAGTGTGGGATCGACTACAAACTGATATAATTTTATGTTTCTATCATGATTACGATGAACCAGTTATGCAAAACACCGTCTTTGCTCAGAACTCGATGGGGTTTTCCAAGTGAAAAAGTTATTAATAAACAATTTTATTAGCAAATTATTAACAGCACCGCCTTTGCTCAGAACTCGGGTTTCGCAAGCGCTGCTTCCTTCCTTAGAAACCCTGCCTTTTGTCAATTCTTGCAGGATCGATTATGCAATCCTATGGAGAGTTACTCTGGTCTAAATCCATTGACTTCAGTGGGCTTGGACTGGAGTAACTCTCCAGAGGAGTTAGACATGTTAGTCTGTAGTTGCAAAGTAGTAAAAAGTCCAGTAGCACCTTTAAGACTAACCAACTTTCTTGTAGCATAAGCTTTCGAGAACCACAGCTGTCTTCGTCAGATGCAGAAAGCTTCTGCTACAAGAAAGTTGGTTAGTCTTAAAGGTGCTACTGGACTCTACTATTCTTCATAGGATTGCACTGTAAGAGGCCATTGCCGACTTCCCGGCTGTGCTGGGGGGCTGGCGGGGGGCAGGGATCTTACCTCCGTCTGCGGGCGCTAAATCGGTGCTGGGGAGGCGAAGGGGCTGCACCGGGGAAGGGAGCGGGAGCAGCTCCCGGAGGAAAGGGGAGCCTCGCTCGCAAACGGCCCAGGCCGGGGAGGAAGGGCGGCTTCCGTTGCGCTCCCTTCCGCGCGTCTCGGTTCGAACCGTCGGGAGTGCAGCGGGGGGCAGCCAGGGGGGAAGCGGCGGCCGCGGCCGCGCAGCAATCCCCGGGGCCCGGCAGGGAGCCTTCGAGGGACGACGCGCGGGAGGGACTTCTGCAGCAGCCTTGCCTGGCCCCTCCTGCTGCAGGCGCCTGGAATTCGTGAGAGGCAGTGTTGCGTAACGGTTGGAGTATCATACCACAAGCTGGAAGACTCCGGTTCGAGTCTCCGCTCTGCCATGGAAGCTCGCTGGGTGTGGTTGCCAGCTTCCGAGAGATTTGAGGGTGGATCCTGCGGGAGGGTTGGGTTAGGGCCTCAGCAAGGTATAATGCCACACAGTCCATCTTCCAAAGCAACCTTTTGCTCCAGGCCCCGGGGAACTGAAATCGATGGACCAAAAAAAAACCCCAGCTGTGATTCCGGGAGATCTTCAGGCCCCACCGGGAGATTGGCATTCCTATTAATGATGGGTGACCTTGGGCCAATAACACACTCTCCGCCTAACCTAGCTCAGAGGGTTGTGGTGAGGATAAAGTGGAGGAGGAAATCAAGTAAAGGGAGTCATAAATTCCGTCCTTTGACTGCCAGTGGGTCTCCCAAACGGTGTGATTTGCTCAGTGAATGTCCCAGCTGTTGCTTATATTGTATTTCACTTGCACTGTATAATCCGCCTCGGGTCTATGTAACAAAGGCGGCCTATAAAATAAACCATAATTCCCAGCCCCTGCTCCCACCGTTTTAAGTAGCGACGTTGGCAGCTGAACTCAGAATCTCACGCTCGCAAAAGAGGGAGCTCTTGCCATTGAGCCATGGCGGAAGCTGCATTCTCCACCCTGGCCATTTCCCACAGCATCCTTCCTGCTGAAACAGAAGGCAAGTGAGCAGCCAGCATCTTCAAACCCTCATCCCACATGTGCCTCCTCCCCAGCAGGAGCCCAAATCTGCTAACTTGCCGCACTGCCCAAAGGGAAAATCCTCCACTCTGGGCATGCCTGCTGCTCTCTTAGAGCCAAGCTACAAGTGATGCCTGACACAGGTTGGACACTTGTCAGCTTCCCTCAAGTTTTGATGGGAAATGTAGGCGTCCTGGTCTTGCAGCTGTAATGGAGAGCCAAGCTGTAAAACCAAGACGCCTACATTTCCCACCAAAACTTGAGGGAAGCTGACAAGTGTCCAACCTGTCAGGCATCACTTGTAGCTTGGCTCTTAGAGGCAGTGGGTGAAGGAGATGGGAGCTGGTGGCCCTGGGAGTTGGGCGTGGCACAAGGGCTTCAGCTGGTGCTTGATGAGGCCAACCCAGTGCTACCCAAGTGGCAACTCTGGATGGATATACGAAAAAGAGGCGGCTGGGAAGAAGGGGGAAAGACCGCATCATCAGAAGCTCAACCTTGTCAATAACATCATAAAGGCCACGATGAGGGCAGGCTTTTGTCCACATTTCACAGCCGGTGGCTAAAGCCACGCTGGGCATCTCTGCGCAAAGGAGTTAGGAGGACTTCTTGGTCAAGGCACTAACTTCTGTGCCAAGCAGCAGGCTGCAGAAGAAGAGGAAATGAAGCAAGAGTCAAACATTTCCTAGTTTTTCAGTAACAGACTGGAGGGAGCATGCAAGGGCAATCGCAGCTCTGGGCTTTTCCTCTTCTGACGTATTTAGCAGTACCAGGATTTACGGACCTGTTAATAACCAAATGCACCAGCCCTGTGGCACAGAGTGGTAACCTGCAGTACTGCAGCCCAAGCTCTGCTCATGACCTGAGTTCGATCCTGGTGGAAGCCGGGTTCCAGTATCCGTCTCAAGGTTGACTCAGCCTTCCATCCTTCCGAGGTCAGTAAAATGAGTACCCAGTTTCCTGCAGAGGACTGGGGAAGGCAATGGCAAACCACCCCATAAAGAGTCTGCCAAGAAAACATCGTGATGCGATGTCCCCCCATGGGTCAGTAATGACTCGGTGCTTGCACAGGGGACCACCTTGACCTAATAACCAAGTGACTGCACAGGCCAAGGAAGCCTGGCCTCGCTGCTTCTTGTGCAGAAATCACCAGAGAAATGTTTTATTCAAAAAATCTTTTAATTCTCTTTAGAAATCCATGTGCAAAATAAAGGAAGGGGGGAGGCAGGGCTGTGGCATCAGGCACAACCATCTGTAACCGGTCAATCAATCCCCCCCCACCCTTCCCAGACATCAGAAAATGCATAATTCATCATTCCAAAGTGACGCAGGCTTAGGTGGGGGGGGCAGGGGGGGCTGTCCCTTCAGCTCCTCAAAGCCAGTTAATGTTGCTTTGACAGGCCCTCAGGGTCCTCCTCTCATTGGAATGGCACGTCTCTTGCAAGCCCACAATCGAACAAAGGTGATTGTGTAATAACAGACTTTTCTCAGTCACTGAAGAGCACTCCTTAGATGGGCTATCGCCACACTTATGGGGGCTGGTTGGCAACAATGCAACTGAAGCGAGCCTCAGCACGCCACGGCAGGGGCGCACAGGTGGCGCATGGAGCGGCATGCAGGACACCCAGCTGAAGAGCTGAAAGGGTCCAGCAGTCTTCCAGACGGGCAGTGGCTCAGGATACGTGGCAGGAAGGCAAAAAAGATCTGAGCCCCCCCCTCCCGAACTGGACCAGGAGGAGAAAGGAAACGTAAGGAAGTCAGTAGACAGTCGTATTTCCTCAAGAGGAGAACTGTGGGGAGGGGGGAAGAAGAGGGTGAAAGTTTAGTCCCAAACGCAGCAAGTAAAGGGCACAGGAAGGGAAATAACGCCAGACGGGGACCCAACAGAGGAGAACGTCTCAGTAGGGGCGTGGTGGAACCATCTTGCTGGACACATCTGGATAGGTTGGCGGTGGCACCGGATGGTCAATGGACTGGTACGAGCTGGGATCCTGCCCCACGCCAAGAAAACCTACATGCAGGAAAGGAGAGGAGAAGAGAGGGGTAAAGCTGTAGGATTGGGTGCAAAAGGGATAACCGACTTCTGTCTCCCGAGCCAAGAAGGGATTGCCCAGGTGAGCCTGATCTCATCAGATCTCAGAAGTGAAGCAGGGTCGGCCTTGGTTAGTCACTGGATGGGAGATTTCTAACGAAGACCCGGGTTGCAGAGGCAGGCAATGGCGAACCACCTCTGTGAGTCTCTTGCCATGAAAACCCCGCCAGGGGTCGCCATAAGTCAGCTGTGACTTGACCACCACCACCGATACAGTATTCACAGGCAGACCAAAAACAGCAAGTTATAGAAAAAAGGATTTTAATCCCTTAACTGCCTGTTCCCCTTTGCCCCGCCATATGATTATGCAACCTCAATCTTCCCCTCTCCTCTGTGAGAGAAGTTTCTCCTTCTTCCATACAAAGAAACCAAACCAACAACCAAGACCACCCCCCAACACACACTTGCAATTTCAGAGGATGTTTATATTGCAAGTTGAAACCGGTTTATATGCATATTCTGGCTACCACTCAAGGAACTGTGGTCTGGTAGAGCCTGCTATGGCTGTCTACAGAAGGGGTTAAAATCTCCTAAAACTACAATTCCCCGTGATCCTTAAGGGCCAGAAAGGCCACAATGGTGAGATAGCAATATCCTTCTATGAAGGAAGCTGGCGGTTGGGCTGGGGGCGAAGAAACAGGAGCGTCTGCAAAACGGCGGAGGGAGGCAGCTAAAGGAGAAGGAAGTGAGCTCAGTAACGCTGAACGAATGGTATAGCAGAGTCAATACCGTCGCATTTAAAACCGCTGTCTGAAGACGACTCCAGGTCTGCAAGGGACGAGAAACCAAAAAGAGAGAGAGAGAGAACATGAACACAGACAGAGACGCAACGGAC
The DNA here is from genome assembly GCF_028583425.1 of Eublepharis macularius. NCBI lineage: Eukaryota > Metazoa > Chordata > Lepidosauria > Squamata > Eublepharidae > Eublepharis > Eublepharis macularius. The sequence goes on from NC_072806.1 coordinate 2,718,596, forward strand.
AAACGACGGAAGGCTGGAGGGTGGGCAAAAGAGACAGTGAGATTGCACCAGAGCGCACAAAGCAGTATTAGGAGATGCACAAATGCTGAAGGAAGCCCGGCGCCAGGGTGAGACTGTACCGGGCAGTAGCAGCCTACCTAAATTGAAGGCGTACTCTCCCCCACGCTCCCGGTACATCTGGTAGGCGAAGAAGCAGGACAGCGGCTTGAGGAGGAGGCTGAAGATCGCCATGCCGCTGCTGAAGCGCATGGTGTCCGTGAGGGTTTTCTGCGTTGGGTAATACAGGCTGATGTGCACGATGTCCGTAAGGATGGTCAGGAGCAGACCGGTAAGGAACTAGAGGGGAGACACAAGCCAAAAGAACACGAGCCGTTAGCCTGCGGAACTCTGTGGCTTAGCCATTTTCTGTATTGTTATTAGGGCAGCCAACTTACAGACATCTTGGCAGATCAATTAAAATCAGCATGAAATTGAATAAGAATAAAGGGGGGAAACTTTGAAAGGGGAAGAATATACTTTTTGATTACACGTTGCATCTCTGTGAAGAGTTAACAGTGGCAGAGGCGTTTCACTCCTCTAAAGACGGAAGTGGGGAATGCCTCTTCTAAGATAGCACTTGCCAGTGGCAGTATACAGACCATGTATAGTTAAAATTTAAAAAATTGTATGGGGGGGGGTCTTGCAAATTGATTAAAAGTCTTTTAATGGATTACTCTATCAGGGGGTTAGCAGAGATGGCTAAACTCACAGCTCTGATCAGAGATAAAACATTGTCTACTTTTATGGTTAACTGGAAACTCCTGATTGACTTTCTGCCCCCGAGACAAGGAAAAACGAACTGATGATTTGTGGCTTTGATTTCTAAGAAGACAAATTTGGGAAAAACAAATAGAAGGGGGCAGTATTGAAATGGTAAATTTTGGAGATATCAAACCTACAAGTATAATGTCTGAAAAGATATGATAGGTGCTTTAGAGGAAAATGGAAAACAAAATATGTATTTTTTCTTTAATTTTTGTTCTTTTCTTTTTCTCCTTTTCTCTCTCTCCTTTTTTATTTCTTTTTCTTTTCTTCCTCTTTTCTCTGCCCTTTTTATTGGGCTGTTAATCTTATCAATAAAATAAAAAATATTCCTTAAAAAAATGGATTACTCTATCGGGTTAAAATTCACAGCCCTAACCTAAAGGGAGGCAACTGCATGTAATACGTTATGGATTCTAACGGTTGCACCACTGAGGCTCAAAGTGTCTTCCAGAGTAGTGACAATGGCTAATAAAGAGAGAGAGAGGGCCGCCTCCAGAAGGGTTCCCAGTCCTAAAATTGAGGGGGAGAAGGAACAGGAGTGGAAGAGAGAGCAACCAGGAGGATTCGGTTATGCCTTCGTGGAGAACTGGTAGTTTGTGTACAAAGCATAACTGTGTTTTAGATTTGTAGAAACGCACATGCAGGAACGACGTCCCCCAAATAAAATACCCCATCCTGACACATGCATGAATTGCTGGTACCTACTTGACATATTGCTATTGGTTAGGGCTAACCTGCAATTTACACTTAAAAAATACATGTACGCCGTCACCTGCTGGGTGTTGCATTCCGTTTGGCTGTCTCTCTCTCCCCCCCACCATCCCTACTAAGTGTCTACAACAGAATATTCACAAACAGCGCAGCTTCTGTGAAAGAGGATTTGCTTGGGGTGGAGAAACTCTGGCACGTCCCAAGGACAAAAGGCTGCTCGTCTTCTGCTGTAGGGAGGGTGGAGTGCTGTGGACAGACAAGGATACTTTCACAGCGGAGGGAGAGTAAGAACAAGGAAGCCACAGAAGTTGGGGGCTGGTGCGGGGGGAGAAAAGAATTATCTCGGGAGAGTTTGAAGCCACAGTGTAAAGGAACAGATCGGAATGACTAGCAGAAACGAAGCCAAACAAGAAAACAATGTTTCTGGAACAAACCATGAGGATGGCATCGACAGAATCTCTCTGGGCCACGGCCCAGACCCCCACGGCCAGAATGGTGAAATTCCCCCACGCATAGGATGGTGGCAACCACGATACCATGCAGCCCCTGAATGGGAGATTGGGGGAAAAAAATACAAGTTGGCTTCTGCCATTTGGAAGACACCTGAAGTCATACACTGATCTGGACAGACCCAATTGAACGCACCAGCCCCTGTTCTCCACCCACCCACCCTTCCTTACGGGAGTCTAAGAGAAAAGGGGGGATCATCTAGGGAGTATCTTTACCGATAGGCTTCATCTGCAAGCCAGCAGGAAGAAGAACTTGGCCCATTTCTCTTGGCCAGAATGCTGAGCCTCCTGCCCCACAGAACCCCTTCTCATTACTTGTGGCACAAATAGAGATGAGTCCCCCCTCCCGCCCCCCAAACGAAGCGTGGCAGCTAAACTATTCCTAATGTGGGCCTTTCTTCCCCCTCTCTGACTCGGCATTGGTAAGCTAGAGTTGTTGCACGCCCTCATTTGTATGGCAATTTAAGGAGACTGCCCTGCGCCAGCACAGACACGAACTCACGGCATCTCTGCCCAACTTCTGGCCCCAAGACCTTCCTGGAGCGGCGCCAAAGTTACTCACCACGTCGTAAGCAGCCAATGTGCCAGGACGATGGCCTGCAAACAGAAAGAGGTCAAGGCATACGGTGTTTTGTAGAGCAGCCAAGGCAAAAATAAAGAAGTGCCTGCCCCGAGGAACTTGCAAGGTAGAATTCTGACCACAGCAGGAGACACCAGGAAAGCGAAAGGGAACCGAGAGGCAGGACGGTGTGGCTGCTGGAGCTCCAGATCAGGGTGACCCAAACTGAAACTCCCACCCAGCCACGCAGCCAACCTGAGCAAATCACAGGCTCTTTCTAGCCTACCTTGCAGGGTTGTTGTGATGGTGAACGGGAGGTAGGAAACAACTGTCTAGGCCACTCTGAGCTCCTTGGAACAAGCAGTATAACTCTTTCGTTTAGACAATATAGGTATCTGATGAAGGGAGCTCTAAGTCTCAAAAGCTCACACCTTGGAAATCTCTGGCTTTTACAGTTGCTCATCCTCCAATGTGATATATGCCCTCATGTGCCAACAATGCACCTCTGCTCTGCACATAGGACAAACCAGCCAACCTCTGCGCAAAAGAATAAATGGACACAATACTGACATCCAGAAACCAGTAGGAGAACACTTCAATCTACCAGGACACTCCATCAAGGACTTAAAGGTCACCATAGTTCAACAGAAACATTTCAAAAACAGAATCCAAGGGGAAGCTGCTGAATTGGAATGCCTATGTAAATTTGACTCAGTCGGACTTGGATTGAATAGAGATCCTGGATGGTTATCTCATTATCAGAAGTAACTGCCTTTCAGGCATTCCATTCAGATTCAGCTATGGAGGGGAGGGGGTCACACCCAGCCTGGATTGCGCACTCCACCTCTTTCACGACTTTTGCAACTGATCTACTCCCCCCTCCCCTCCCCACCTATATATCTCTGGCCAGTTTCTTCATACCCTCCATGTATCTGATGAAGAGAGCTGTGGTTCTCAAAAGCTTCTGCTACAATAAAGTTGGTTAGTCTTAAAGGTGCTACTGGACTCTCTACTATTTTGCAACTACAAACTAACACGTCTAACTCCTCTGGATCTATGACCCTGGAAATCTAGTTGGTCTCTAAGGAGCCACTAGACCCAAATCTTGCTCTTCTATACAGACCAACACAGCTGCCCACCTGAAACTAGATTGTTTAGATGGTAATTCTAGAGGAGCAGCTGTTTGAAGGCTGTTGCAGCAATAACAGAACCAGAGCCTCTTGGCACTTTAGAGGACTGGCTATCTCTTCTTCCAAAGAAGCAGGCTCCAGTCCGAAAAATATTCTGCTGGAGTAAAATCTTGCTAGTCTTTCAGAGGTCCCAAGACTCCTGTTTCTTGTTTAGACCATTAATCAAACAGACTCAAGGCCTCTTGACCACAGCTTTTCAAATCAGACTGATAGTGAAAAATGTAAATATTTGCAAGTCCAGAGATGGCATCCGCCAAGAAGAGGCCTGCTGCAGGCCTCATGTAAAAAGAACAGGGGCTTCCTTTCAAAATCGAGGGTCTATGTGCAAATGCAGGAAATTTAATCAAATGAAACATGCATGATTAACGCGGATTTTTTAAAATGTGAACAGCCACATGAACAAATGCAAGCGCACACATACGCGCATGTACATTTAGACAAAGTTTTGATTGTGGATGCCAGTGAAAGGTGCCCACCCCCCCTGGATCCCTCAACCTCTTCTCGCGACAATTGGTTCTTCTGGTAGCAGCTTCCAGGGTGGGCACCTGTCTGAATTAGCACCCATTTGCCTAAATGGAAAAGGCAAATGCATTCTCTCCACATTCAGTTTACCCACCGCCAAGACTCTCCAAACACCAGCCTGACCTCAGTATCCCCTTCCTCAACCAAAGGACAGATTCTAGTCAAGGCTGCTCCCTGGGGAGCTAGTTTTCTGCCAGCAGGGAATTTTGTTTTTAAAAATTACAAAATGAGCATTCAGAAAGGGAACTGCCCAGCCACAATCCAAAATGGTAGAGTTCCACCAAGACAAGGAAAGCTGATATATTCTCTCAGGCCATCAATCTTCACATCGCCCTCTCCATGCAGCAGGAGTTCTTCAAAGGGGACAAGCCTCTCCTAAGACCTGTAGCCCGAGACCATCCTGTTGCCTTTCCCATGTGCTGCCCCCAGCCCCACCTGCAGAACTGACTCGTGGAACCCCTTTGAGGATGCACACAAAGACCGGCACAGGCTATTCTTCAAGTGCAACACTGTAGTGCAAGCCAAGCCCCGAACAGAAGTGCTTCCTGTGCAGAAATTTCACAAGCGATCCTAAACACAAATCCTGATCCTGTTTTTCTTCCTCCTTCCTCATGTGGTGCAACCTGAAAACCAAAATTGCTGAAACCGAAAGCAAAAACAAAGAACTGGGTCAAGAAGAACCAGGAGGCCGCTTGTGTAAGAACAACGTGTCACTCTTGACCCGCAACAAGGGGGTGAGCAGCAGAATCCAGATCTGGAAATATTGATACATCTGGATTGACCTGCTTGGCTGGGAACCTGCACACAGAACGAGCCCATTTGCTTGGTTTTCTGCAGAGTTTTCCAACTACAAGATCTTTTATAACAACAACAACATTCGATTTATATACCACCCTTCAGGACAACGTAACACCCACTCAAAGCAGTTTACAAAGTGTGTTATTATTATCCTCACAACAAACACCCTGTGAGGTGGGTGGGGCTGAGAGAGCTCTGAGAGAGCTGCGACTGACCCAAGGTGTGACACTGTGACACTGAGAGATCTCTGTCTTTTGGTGCTACACCTCTCTGTCTTTTGGTGCTACACCTCTGAAGATGCCAGCCACAGCTGCTGGCGAAACGTCAGGAACTACAATGCCAAGACCACGGCAATACAGCCCGGAAAACCCCCAACAACCATCATTCTCCGGCCGTGAAAGCCTTCGACAATACATTGTCTTCTTTGTTTAAAAAAAACAAATCCAGGCAGCACAACTGGCCAATGCCTCTAAGGGTATCTCTGAGAATTGCCAATTTCCTAAAGCTCTCATAGGAGACAGCTTCGTGATAGATTTCCTTTATAAAACTGTAAGCAAGAAGGGTGGGGGGGGGGAGAAGTTTCCTTATTTTAACACATTTATCATCTATGTTGACAACTTTTTTAAAAAAATGACCGGCTTAATTATATTAGCCGGCGAGGCTTCACGGGGTCTGCTGTGTATGTAACATTCATTAGAGGAAACCCAGCTAATTAAGACTTGTTTCCCACTGGCCACCTTCGAGGCTGCAAGACCCTCTAAAGACCCAACACAATTAACACTGTGTGTCCCGTGCAAGCACATCGCACACGCAGCACACTTAATTGCTCCCAGGAGACTTCTAGGAAAATAGAAAGGAAGGTGCCGAAGAAGAGATGGAGGACAAAACAAACAGTCACCTTTAGTGCCCATTTAATATTCACACCCAGATTTTAATTAATATTTATTCATTTTAAAAGGTGCAAGATGGTTCTGGGGATACGGGAGGTAGCTGGGCATTTGCAAATTCCTCAAAGCCTTCTGAAATTTCTCCCTCGCCTGAAATCCCGCACAGACGTTTGACGGCCATTTCCGAATTACTGCCACATTCCAGAAGGACAAGACTGGCTTCAGAAGGCAGAAAGGGAGGGTCATTGGTGCTGGGGGGGGGGGGGGGGCAGGGAGGGATCACCTTCCAAGGCACATGCTCCTTGACTTAAGTTGGGATGTGGCTGCTCTTAGCAGAAAGAAACAGATGCTAGATCTATCTAGGCATAGTGGACGACTCCCAAAGCGACTGGACTTGACTTGCTAGCTTGCACCGCCTGCTCCAAAAACCCCAGCGTGCTTGGTGGGCCTGCAAACTGCACCCTTTTTTGTCTCTTGCTGATTCAAGGGGCCAAGGAGGGACCAAGCCCTCCAAAACCCCCAGTGGCCCCAATTAAACAGCCAGTGTCACCTGACCATGGTTCATGATGTCCACCCAGAAGTTCTGTAACAGTTCAAACAACCTGCACCAATAAGGCATCATTGGAAAGCTTGCACCACCTAGGTAATGTGTGCAGGGTTTCCTTTCAGCAAAAAAGCACTCTTTGCTCTTGCGACTTACAGGGTCTGTGATAGCTGCTCTACCTCTCTGTGACATCAAGGCAAGTAAGCCAATGGCAGCCAGAGGGGCTTGCCTGCCACATCCCACTGCAATTATCAGGTTAACCACGGGCTGCCTGCTGGTTGCAAACACAAGTCTCCTAACACGAAGCTAACTATGCTCTGCAGCCTGAAGAGTTCTATGAAACCTTAAAGCCTGCCAATTTAAGTTGCTTCAATAAAAGCTATTTGACTTGGTTTCTTCTGTTCTGTTCTCTGGGACCCACAAAGTGCTGAACACAGAAGAAACTTGGCTTGGACTGAGAAAGAAGACAAACTTAAGAAGCCCTGTGGGGAAATCTTTCCTGTGCACAACTTCTAGATGCTGCATGCTATTCACTCTTAGACTGTAACGTCAGAGAAGCACTAAAAACCAGGTACACCCTGTGCTCGAGGAATTAAAAACTGGAGGTTTGGCGATAGGACAAGGAACAAAATGTGGCTTGACCAGTTCTATATCATTTAATTCTGTATCCTTCCTAAAAGGCAGTCTTCGAAACAATTTTGGTGATGTAAAAACTGGGCTGTGGCAAGAATGGCAAAAAATGAAGAACGGGAAGATCCATGAAACAGAGTCATTTGTCAGGTCACAGGTAAAAAGAGAGTCACTTGGGGTTGCTTCCCCCTGTAGGTAGCCACAACACCAGGCAGCAGGAATTCAACCGAGAACAATATCCTCCCCCCCACCCCCCAACCTGCCTCTCTGTTGTTGACTAAGACAAAAGTCACCACTGATTTTTCCTTGTTCCTTCTTTCCTGGCACAATTTGGCTACACGGTTACATTTGCAACAATGAGCAGAGCTAAATGTCCAGATCTGTGGGAAAAGCTTCCTACCCAAGGACATGTTTAGCCCCTGTATCAAAGACTGCCAGGGATACAACTCCTCTTCCCGACAGTTAGACCACGGAAAGAACCGGAGCCCCTTTATCTAGCCCTGAAAAATCCTTGGCTCTCAGCTGATAAGCTCTCTTACGCAGCACAGAAGAACTGTATTCAAGCTATCTGTTTCTATCTCAGCAGTTGGCCAGATGCTTCCAGGAAGGCACAGTATAATCAGCACCCCCCCCCCATCCTGATGTTTGACCCAAACAGCTGACAGTGAGACGAGTCTTTGTTTCGTGATGAAAAGAGATACGAAGCAACACGGCAACTCCCTTCCTAATGAGCCTTGCTTGCTGGAAGCACCAAATTAAAATTAATGGATGAAGGGAACAAATTTTAATCTGCAAACTAAACTCCAGTGGATTCCTAAGGCCTACTGATTTATCATAACCTTCCCCCCATTTACACTCAGCTTCGAATGCTCCTTTGCAGAAAACGATCTGTGCAAATGGAATAATAACAACAACTGAGCTTATATACTGCTCTTCTAGATAGATTAGTGCCTCACAAGTTAGTGTTGTTATTATCCCCACAATGCAGCTGGGGCTGAGAGGAGTGGCTTACCTAAGGCCACCTACTGAGCTCATGGCCCTAGTGGGATTCAAACCAGTAGAGTGCTGATTTGCAGCCAAACCACTTAACCACTGTGCTACAGAAAGCTTGTAAACCTCCCTCCCATCCCACCACACGTGCTGTGCTGATTTTTGACTTGCAGGGAGGCGAAATGTGATCCTCCGCCAGCAGTAGAGAAGAGCAAGAGTCCAGTAGCGCCTATAAGACTAACACAATTTGTGGTAGGGTAGGAGCTTTCATGAGCCACAGCTCACTTCATCAGAACTGTGACTCAAAAAAGCTCCTACCCTACCACAAGTTGTGTTAGTCTTATAGGAGCTACTGGACTCTTGCTCTTTTCTACTGCTACAGACAGACTAATACGGCTACCCATCTTGACCTCCCTCTGCCATCAGTCTGAGTTCTACCACATTATTTTCCTGCATGTGTGAACCAGGCTTTCAGAAGAGACGGGGAGGGTTGGAGTACAGAGTCCATTTACACTGCATAATCCAGTGAGAAAGGTGGACTATAAATACTGTAAATAAAGAAGTTAGCAGCAACAGCTTGCAAGGGCTCTTCTGAATGCAAGCAGGAAGACGGACTGTTGCTGGGGAGAGGAGCTCTTGGCTGCCTTGTGGGTCCAAGCTTATGGGGCACAACTGAGGGCCAGCTAGGCCCAGGGGGTTGAGCGGGAGGAGGAAACACCCCTGTCCCCCTAACTGGTTTTAGAAATCCCCCCCTCAGAACTGGAGATTGAGAAGTTCAAAGAGAAAGTAGAAGCAAAGCCTACTATTGAGAAACACACCTTGGGAAACTGGCACGCTTCCCCACGTATGGCGGAAAATGTTTCGGCAGAAAGGAAATGTTGCGAGGTTACTTGGTTGCGTCAGGAATGTGCAAACGAACCGTGGCAGATTGTCGAGGTGGGTGCTGGGGACGGAGTTCCAGGGCCAAACCTCTCCATGCTCTGGACATTGCGAGGGGGGAGGTGCTGGAAACAGCTTTGGAAAAACTGGGCCCTCCATTGTGCGGCAAGGAGATTCATTCCCCCTCTCTTGCCCATGTCTTGCATGCCAGCCCCCTTGCCCACTAGTCTCCCTTACCCCCTTCTGAACACTCACCACATTTTCCCCCCTATGCCCGCCCGCTCCTTCCAGGGAACTCAAAGCGGCCCCCACACCCAGCTCATCCTTACGACACCCCTGTGAGGGAGCACCCGGCAGGCCCGAGGTCCCCACAGAGTTTCCTGGCTGAGCCCAGCAGGGTGTGTGTCCTGGCACCTTAGGGAGGAGTTTCAGGTTTTGGACACTCGAAGCTCCTTTTGTCAGATATTGGGTGCCGGGGACCCCCCTATATCTGAAGAAGGGAGCTCTCTCTCTCTCCAAAGCCTGAAGCTCTTGTTGGTCTCTAAGGCGCCACGACACGCCCCCTGCTGCTCTGCTACAGACCAAATGGCTGACCCAGGTTTCCCCCGACCCCACCCGGCACTCTGCCCACTGCACAGCACTGCCTTTCGTGCTGGCACTTTCAACAGGCCGGTTCCAAGTTTTGTGTCGCGCATGGTTTGGAATCAGGTAAGGAAGGGCTGCTCTCGGCGCACGCCTGGGGTCCTCTGGTGCCTGCAAGCTCGGAGCCAGGCAGGACCAGCCACGGGGCATTCCTCTATTATCAGCCCCCCCACCCATCCCGCCCTTGGTCTACCTTACGGGGCTTCCAGCAGCCAGCAGCGCCCCCGCCTCCCTTCCAGCCCCTTCCCCGTTCCTGCTCTGCCCCGCCTAGCTGGCCTTGCGCCTACCCCCAGGCACGGTGCCCCCCGCCCCTGGCACACTGAGGGCGCCCCTGGCCCGCCCCCGGTCCCCGCACCTTGAGGTTCACCGCCGGCACCTCCATGCCTCCCGGCCCACGCAAGCTGCTCCGCCTCTCGCCGTCAGGCCGACTGGCTCCGGCTGTGCGCAGCTCCTTCCCGTCCAGCCCCGTCCAGCCCTGCTCGGACCCGTGACTCCTTCCCCCGAGGAGACTCCTCCTCCTCCTCCTCTCCTCCTCCCCAGGGGCCCGCGAAAAGGACGGCCGGAAAACCCGGGCAAGCCCCCAGGGAGCGGAGCGAGTGCGCAGCGACCTGGCTCGCAACAGGCGCGCGGCTGAATCGCAGCCAAAGCGCCGCAAGAGCCGCCGGAGGTTCCTCTGAGCGCGAGCAGAAGGCCGTTTACTCGTCCGGCAGGGGCTCAGGAGAAACTTAAAAGCGCTGTGGCATCCTCAGGAGGAGCAAAAGAAATCATGGAAGTCACTGACCTGCTGAATAATGCCCGACTGTCACTCAGGAGGAGAAACTCTGAGCATGTGCAGAGTGCCTTTATTCCCCCTCCTCAGCCTTTCGGTTTTTTAAAGGGACTGCCATCCAAGGGCTTCCGATCGTACGCCGAACGACTTGAGTGGAACAGCAACACACCCTCCCCCAGAACTAAAGCTCTCCTGCTCATGTGCAGAGTGCCTTTTCCCCAGTGGAAAACGGCAAAGCGCCTCTGAGCACGTGCCGCGCGCCCTTGCCTTCGGATAGAAGCAGCATTTGAAAAAATTCAATGGAAAAACAGTTCCCGTGGAGCGGAGCTGAGAGCCAAGCTACAAGTGACTCCTGACACAGGTTGGACACTTGTCAGCTTCCCTCAAGTTTCATGGGAAATGTAGGCATCCTAGTCTTGCAGCTGTAATGGAGAGAGAAGCTGTAAAACCAGGACGCCGACATTTCCCATCAAAACTTGAGGGAAGCTGACAAGTGTCCAACCTGTGTAAGGCGTCACTTGTAGCTTAGCTCTCAGTTATTTAAGAAAAGAGAGTCACCCAGCAGGCTGCTTGGCGCGCGCGCGCGCGCACGCACGCACACACGCACTCACGCACACACACACACACACGGCCCTTGCTCAGTGGTTACTCTCAGTTGCAAGAGACGTGCATTTCAGCCCGCACTTGCAAACAGATGCCGGGGTAAAACCTGACCCCAATTCAGAGCCCATCTCCAGGCAAGGGGGGGTGGGGGTGGCCTCAAGGCCAAGGAGGCATTTGCATCTACTGCCATTGGCTACGATGCTTCGTTGCGCAACACTCTGCGGCTCAAGATTAGTGTTGCCAGCTTCAGATCGGGAAATTCCTGGAGATTTTGGAGGTGGAGCCTTGGGAGGGCGGGGTTTGAGGAGAGAAGGGAAACAGCAGATAATTCCATAGACTCCACCCTCCAAGCAGCCATTGCCTCCAGGGGAACTGATTCCAGTAATCTGGAGATCAGTTATAATTCCAGATCTCCAGGCTCCACCTGGAGGTTGGCAACCCTAATTAGCACAGAATGGCCACCCCAGTCCAGAAATCGGATTCAAACGTATGTAAAACAGCCTTTCAGTTTTCCACCCAGGCACAAAGGGAGGCTCGGACTGCTTGTTCGACAGGCTTGTAGCCTTGAGAAGTGCACAGGGCCCTTCTCCTCTGTTTCACCTGTGCACCCCAATGCAGAGGAAAAGCTGAGGGCCAAGCTACACATGACGAATGACACTTGAACAGCAAGTGTATTTCTCCCTGTTCACTTGCCCTCCACTCAATCCACTTGCCATTCAAGTGTCATTTGTCATGTGTAGCTTGGCCCCGAGATGCATCTTGAGGGGCAGGTGTGTATTCGGCCCACTTTGGCCAGCAAGGAAGCAGAGACACCTCAAGGCCTGAGATTTGCGTTCAGTCCGTTTGGTTTCCAAAGTCTGGTACTGGGAGGAAATGGCCCTGGAATATTGTCTTTGGGCCAGATGCTGCCAGGGATTAAGTGGCTCTCCATGATACAGGCTGTAAACAGAATTGGTGATGTATAATTTCTGCCAGGGCTTTTTTTCTGGGAAAAGATGTGGTAGAACTCAGTGGGTTGCCAGCTCAGGGGGCAACTTCTGGCGGGAGGTGGTGCCGCTGATACCACATGTGCACGCACAAAGTGCATACACACTTCCAGGACCACGCAATGACGTCACTTTGGGTCAGCTGGAACAGGGGGGGGGAGTTTTTTAAAGTTTAAATCGCCCTCAGTGAAAATGGTCACATGGCCAGGGGCCCCGCCTCCTGATCTCCAGACAGAGGGGAGTTTAGATCGCCCTGCCCTCCGTGCAGAGGGAGGCGGGGCCACCAGCCATGTGACCATTTTCAAGAGGTGCCAGAACTCCGTTCCACCACATTCCAGCTTTTAAAAAAGCCCTGATTTTAGCTATTGTCTGTGCATCTTCTCTGTTTTTATATGATTTTGCTCCAGCTAAAAGAGAAGCTGAAGAAATTACAAGTATCCACAAAGAGTTTAAAAACAGCGGCTGAGGGGAAAAGTCACGCTGGGTTATAGACAGGCCAAGAAGGGGCTTCTTGGTGGGGCCGGAGGCTGAGCGGGGTATGCAGACTGCACCTTAGACAGGGCTTGAAATTTTTTAAAGTGAAAATGTCCTCCAGTTGCTCCCCCCCCCCAAAAGGAAGTAGGGAGACCGTCCTTGCGAAGGATAACTATATCTTTATTTACAGCTCATCAAAATATAAACATGCAACCACATCACAGCATTTACTAACTTCTGTTACCAGCAACATTCTTTCCCTCTTAATCTGGAAAATAACCCCCACTCCAAATCTTCTAAAATAATGATAAAACGATTGGAAAGAGAAGGGGGAACTGAACAACTTCGCTGCTGTACATGGGCAGAAAAACTCTCTGATTCCAACACAGATAACTCTAACACAGATAATTCCCTGACAGAGAGAGAGGAAGGAAGCCAGTGACAGCCCTGGACACCGAAAGCAAAATGTCCTGCGCTAGGCACCGAATTCAGTCCCTTTAGGATCTCAAGAGGCTAGTCCTCATGAATGTGATAAAGAAAAACTTAACACTGGGTTGCTGTAAAGGACTTCAAGTATTCTGTGTGGCTCCCCACCCCCACCTTCCAGCTAACATAATAAGATATGCAAGATTCAAGTCCAGTAGCACCTTAGAGACCAACTAGATTTCCAGGGTATGAGTTTTCGAGGGTCAAAGATTATTCATTCAAAATACGTAAAATGTAGAGAAATTTGTTTCTTATTGCATAACCCGTTCAGGTTACGGAATTTAGATTTCCTGGCATATCACCTGAGTGACCATGGTGCCCCTTCACGTTCTGCCTGGGTCCTGCCCATACAGTCCTTTGCAGAGGTTCGCTGGCATAACTCTGCCAGTACCTGGCCTGGATTGGGTTCTGGCATCTACACACTAGGTATCCCTTTGTCCCATGTACTGACCAGCATGCCCAATCATACCTGAGCTAGAGCCTCAGCGCAATATTTCACAGGATTGGGCCACAAGCCTCAGAAGTTGCCACATTGTGTGCCAGGCTGTACGGGCTTGCCACAAGAGAATTGCCTGCTGCCTCTCTGGATGCATCACTGATCTAGCCTCACATCCTTCCCATCTGCCTCCAGCAGCTAACTCTGCCCTGTATCTGGGTATGTGTGTTGAATTCAATCATGCCTGATACAACAGAATGACCCAGCATAGGAAATGTATTCAGAGCAGAGACTCACACAGAGATGCAGCAGACAATGGGTAATGTATACTCATATAATAAAAGTCAGAGTGAAAACTGACTCCAACTTTTATTTGGAGAGGAGGGAAGTGAAAGTCAGCTAGCAGAAGTTTCAGGAAACCTGTATGAGATTCACAGTTGCTCAGTCGCGGCTCAGCCAAGGGCACCAAAGCCATTCGGTTGCCCATCCCCCTTCCATTTCCACAGCTAATTATAAATTAACGCCTCCAACCTAGAAAAACTTCCCAGTATCTTTCTAGACATTAATAAACGATCCTTGATCTCCATCCGCAGACTCTGGCTCTACACAGCGGCCTTTTCGCCGGGTCACCCTCCGGTTGCGGTGGAATTTGGCATAACAGCGCAGACCTAAAGCAGCAGAGAGAATTTGGGGGATATGTGAGAAAGAATCCTGGGACAGACAGAATAAATTCCACCTTGAGAGCATTTTCCCCCCTTACTGGGCTTACATTTTTTTAAATTTAAAATTTCGTCTTTTGCCCCTACCTTCTGTCCAATTGTACACTGAACAGGGCTATCGCCTAGCCAGTGAGCTGCCGAGCTCCTTCTGTGTGTCTCATTGCTGAGTTAAGCCCCTCTGGAAGCCCAGTTTCCTAGTTTGCCTGCCTCTGTTGGCTGTTCTGGCCTTGCCCTAGAATATTCAGACCCGGCTTGGACTCTAACTACAATATCCACCGCGGAAATTGTTCCCCCAGTTCTGTGGCCCCCAGGGCATGGACAGCCTGGAAAGAGATCAGTTCTCACCTTCTGCGCACATGCAGTCGTCATAACACTTGTTGTTCAGGCCACGATTGTGAGGTTTGCAGAAGTGCTCCCGCAAATCGCAACAGCAGCCTGCGATATCAAGAAGGATCTGTCAGTGCCCAGCTTTATTATTTATTTACTCCATGTATACCCCATCTTTCCCACCCAATGGGGCCCAAAGCTGTTACATCATTCTCCCCCCACAACAACCCTTCAAGGTAGGGTAGGCTGAGAGTGTGTGATTGGCCCAAGGTCACCCAACTGAGCTTACATGGCAGAGTGGGGACCTGAACCTCAGATTCTAGCCTGATACTCTAACCACTACACCACACTGTCTCTCCAGTGGCAATGCAATCTTTCACCCTAGCTCAGAGAGGCAGATCTGTCCAGCCTGCACATTAATATCATCCTCACAAATCCTGCCCTCTATGCCTCTCCCACAGAGGAACGGTCGGCAGAGACTAGAAGCAAGGCTTCCTCAGTGGTGCCCCCTTTTAGAAAACCCTCTCCTACGAGTCTTGCCTGATGCCTGCTTTGAAGTCTTTCGGGGGCAGGTCAAGGACTTTCTGTTCATCCAAGCTTTTAACTGAAGTTATGCTCTGAGAGTCTCTCTACATGTCACTCCTTTTACAAGTTCTGCACAGTGACAACTCATGCTCTGTGCAGACAGACACACAGCATCTTGGGGACTGGCCTCTCTATTCTTTTTTTAAAACATGCAAAAGGGCTTAGAAAGCTGCTGCCAGAGAAGGAAAAGCGCCTGCCTCTCTCCCAAGCTTTTTCCCCTGTGCAAAAACAGAAGGAGAGTTTTCCCCTTTCTGCTGCCGCACAGGCACACAATACCTCCACGTGGAGCAGCAGAAATGGGAAAATATCTCCCTTCTGCACTGTTTTTGCACAAGGAAAAAAACTTGGGAGAATGGCAGCTTTCTGTCACCCATCTGCAGCTTTCTGAGCCCATTTGCATGCTGCTTTTTAAAACAGAAGCCAATTCCTGAGATGACGTGTGTCTGCACAGAGCACAGGCTGGCTCCGTGCAGAACTTGTAAAAGAAGTAACGTGTAGGCTTCTGGCTTTTTGCATGTAGATAGTTTTACCGCTCTTAATTTACTGAATTTGTAAAACATTTTTACTGATTTACTATTTCAATTGGTATTTTTTCATTAGGCATATCTGAAGAGGCAACATAGAAATGTCTAATAAATGATTGGTCGTTCAGAGACCTTCCCCATATTCTCTCGGATGCACCACACCTATCGGTGCTAGCTTGTGTGAAAACTGCTACCCACCTGGGAGGCAATCCAGGTGATGGTCACAGGGCTCTCCTTCAGCCAGTGTGGTTTCATTCCCACTGGTCTTACTCCGCTGTTTCTCTGGGGGTGGGGAGAAGGGGAACAAATAGAAAAACAGTTACTCTATAAAACGAACAATTGGTGGTGGAGAGTGCCCTCAAGTCATAGCTGACTTTTGGTGACCCTTGGTGGGGTTTTCATGGCAAGAGACTAACAGAGGTGGTTTGCCATTGCCTGCCTCTGCAACACCGGTCTTTGTTAGATGTCTCCCATCCAAATAAATAACCAAGGCCAACCCTGCTTAGCTTCTGAAATCTGATGAAATCAGGCTCACCTGGGCCATCCAGGTCAGGGCACACTTAAAGAGGAAACAATGCAAAATAGATTCTTTATTGCAAGCTGGGGTTAAGGCGGAATGAACTGAAGCATGATCCTGCCTGGCTGTAACCCCATCAATGCCCAGTTCTCATAAACAGCAGATAAACCTGTTCGGAGTGCAGCGGGTGGGGGCTTACCATACTGAATGACCCTCCAGACACAAGAAAAATCCCTGCCAAGGGGAAATTGGCACGCCAGAGAACATCCCATCATGCTAGTTTTCTATGCATATTGGGATTCTTTTTTTACACGGAGGCGAGCATTGCGTCACACGACTCCTCTTGCAGCCATCTGCTGTCAGTGAGAGAAGAAAACGGAGTCCTAGAAAGGTTTCTGGATCCCTAATGGAGTATCTGCCCTGACCTGGATAGCCCAGGAGAGCCTGACCTCGTCGGATCTCAGAAGCTAAGCAGGGTCAGCCTTGGCTAGGAATTGGATGGGAGACCTCCAACCAAGACCCGGGTTGCAGAGGCATAAGTCAGCTATAACTTGAGGGCACTCTACCCTCTGGCCTTGTTTTGGAATCAGATGCCTCTGGTCATGTCACCGGGGGCGGGGGTGGGTGGGTGGTACCTTTCTTCCGGGACAAGGACCACATATCTAGCCGGAGGTCTTCGTAATCCGTCCAGTCGAAGAGAGTCATGTCCAGTGTGGGCATCACATCCCCCGCTTGCCTGACACGGGCCCGAGGCCGAGGGGACGTTGCTTGGAGAGTCGGTGGCTCCTCGGTGGATGCCTTTGGCGTGGAGCCAAGAAGAGAAGTGGGAGCCATTCCCATAGGAGTATCTTCTGCTTGGAGCATCTGAAATTGCTCCTCAAAGTTTTCAGGCTTTTTGTACAGCGCGCTTGGCCCCTGATCAAGACCTTTGCCTGGAAGACATAAAAACATGCATGTAGCTTCACCAGACCTGTGGCCCCTCTAGCCCTGCACCCTGTTTCGTGTAGTGGCCGAGCAGATGCACCCAGAAGACCCACAAGCAAGGCACAAAGCCTCCCCCCTGTAGTTGTTATTCAGAGATACACTGCCTCCAAACATGGAGGTTCCATTAGCTAACGATACCTGTTGGAACTTCTCCTCCTCCAGTTTATCTAATCCTCTTTTAAAATAGGGTTGCCAGCTCCAGGTTGGGAAATTCCTGGAGATTTGGGGTGTAGGGGGTAGGTGGAGCCTGAAGAGGGGAGGGTTTGAAGAAGGGTGGCCATAGAGTCCACCCGCCAGTGAATCCATTGTCTCCAGGGGAACTGATCTCTGTGGCCTGGAGATCAATTGTAATACTAGGAGACTTCCAGCCACCACCTGGAATTCGGCAACCCTATTTTAAAGCCATCTAAGTGAGTGTTCCTCAGTGTATCTTGTGGCAGTGAGTCCCACAAGTTAACTACGTGCTGGGTGAAGCAGTGCTATGTTTTGCCTGTCTGGAATCTATTGCCTGTCAGGTCCCCCTAGATGCCCCTGCGTTCTAGTTGTCTCTGGAGCTGAGCCTCAGGTGACTTTGCAACCCCTCTGCAAGCAGCCAAGCAAGCTGTAGGCCAGCAGTGCCCTGCCCTTCCCCACCCCGCACCAGTTCCCGGTACCGCGGTGCTGTTTCAGCCTGTCCCTGCGGCTGTGCCGTCGGAGCTCGCGGTTCTGCTTCTTCCCTCTTTCGGATCCCAGGGCGTGGTTCTCCTGCTCAGGATACGGAAATGCAAAACCCAAGAAAATGTCCTTTTGCCGGAGGCTGGCAGGCTGTTCCCCCAACGCAGATCTGCCCAGGAGCCGCAGGCTGCCCTCCCCGGAACCTCGGGCCCGGGCCAGCGCTCCGTGGTGGGCCCACTCCTGCTTTTGAAGGCTGTGTCTGCGGTGCTGTGTCACTGCTCGTGGCTGGGGGACCCGCAGATCCTGGGTCTGGAAGCTGTTGGTGACCTCTGGGAGGCTGGAGGCCGGTTCTACGGAGTCCGTGGGGCTGAGCGTCAGCAGGCAGAAGACCAAGACGGGGGAGAAAGAGGCAGGGGGAGAGGCCATCTTCCTGAAAGCTGGGCCTCACCTGTAAGAAAACCACCCAAGTCAGCCCTGAGCCCCTAGGATACCGGTGGCATTTTATTATTGGTGGTGATATTATTATTAATAGGAATTTGAGCATGACAAACCCCCAAAGAAGTAGTAGCAGTAAGTTTATTTGCAATTAGCTGTTAGCTGTAGACAATTTACAATTAACAAATAAAATATACAACTGATATTGATACCATAAACTCCAAGGACTACAAACTATCTATACAACTACAGCAAATAATACCCTAGGACCATAAGATAAAGAAATATCTATCCA
This sequence comes from Eublepharis macularius, assembly GCF_028583425.1. Classification (NCBI taxonomy): domain Eukaryota; kingdom Metazoa; phylum Chordata; class Lepidosauria; order Squamata; family Eublepharidae; genus Eublepharis; species Eublepharis macularius. The sequence goes on from NC_072806.1 coordinate 2,737,055, forward strand.
GATTCCCTGCTAGTTGCCACAGATGCTCTTATCTTTCTTGCGACAAACCCCTGAAGAAGGAAAACCACATCAAGGAAGACACTGGCCATGTGCAGAACATGCTAAATTTCTGGTGGGTCCAAGAAGCCAGTCCTGACAGGTCCTAAGAGCACGGAGAGCCCCCCTCCCTTCCCACCTGGTCTGGTCTTTAGTTCCAGCATCCGGGAGTCATGTGCAAAGCAGGAGAGGAGGCTGCGGTGGTTTCATGTGCAAATGACGGCCATTAATCAGCCAGCAACATCTCTCTGACCCTTGACCCGCTCCAGCTGAGGACCTCCCTCCCCCTCCCGCCAGTGTGGAGCCACACGGCAGCTGCGGCGGGAGTCCCCGGTGCCAGGTCTACTTGGCATTCCGGACCCTGTCTCCTGTCTCCACCTTGCAGCGGGTTGGCCTTCACTGAAGTCCTCCCGAGGCAGGAGGAGGAAGGGGGGGCTCAGTGAAAGGGGCTCCTTGGGGGACCCTGCATGGGTATCATCCTCCCCAAGGCATAGGCTGAGCCCAACAGTTCTGGAAGTCCTTCTACCAGAAGGACTCCATTTACTTCAAGGACAAGTAAATGTTCCTTAGCTAAGCTGGTTCATGATACGAGGCCTGGATTTTTGGAGAAGTGGTTTTGGGGGTGGAAAAGCCTTACTGACAAGTCCACCCAACTAGCCTGTGACAACGTTTTCTAGCCCACCTGCTCCCATATACTTTTGTTATTTATTTGTGGCTCATTTGGCAGCCTGAAAGAGGGGTGGGGGGAGAACCAAACATATTTCCAATTTACAAGATGTTTTCCTGCCTGGTCACTGGGAATTGCTCCTCCACGCTCTTAGGCAATCAGGGGAGCTTTTCACAATCACACAATTTCCCCAGGCCAGTTCGGCTAGAGATCCTGACAGTGTTTTTCCATCTTCTGGGCATGGAGTGGGGGTCACTGATCCATGCCCAGAAGGGGAGGTAGTTGTGAATTTCCTGCACTGTGCAGGAGGTTGGACTAGATGACCTTGGCGGTGCCTTCCAACCCTATGATTCTATGATTCTACTTGGTTCAGCTTGCTCCAGGGCTTGTAAATGTCCCACTTGGAGACTGACCTGCCTGCCTGATTCTCCATACAAAGACATTCCTCTCTCCATATAAAGCCAGGACATCTGGAAGAAGGCTTCTAATAAACTTCTCCTCCCCCCTGACATGCTAGATTTCTATGCGTAAGGAATTTGTTTCGTATGGAGAATTCTTCACCCCACCTGCAGCCTGAACACAAGTTTATTACCTCAATGAAAACTGGGGGGGGGCTTTGCTTTCCACACTGGAAATACTAGTGACCCCCCCACCCCCGGGAGCAGTTTAGAGGTGACAGGGCACCTATGGTTGCAGGATTTAGTCATGGAGAAGTAAATGTTCCTTAGCTAAGCTGGGTCATGATACGAGGCCTGGATTTTTGGAGAAGTGGTTTTGGGTGTGGAAAAGCCTTACTGACAAGTCCACCCAACTAGTCCGTGACAACGTTTTCTAGCCCACCTGCTCCCATATACTTTTGTTATTTATTTGTGGCTCATTTGGCAGCCTGAAAGAGGGGTGGGGGGAGAACCAAACATATTTCCAATTTACAAGATGTTTTCCTGCCTGGTCACTGGGAATTGCTCCTCCACGCTCTTAGGCAATCAGGGGAGCTTTTCACAATCACACGCCCCTGTTAGGCTTCTCTGGAAAATCAGAAAGGGGGGGGATCACTTTGCAAAAACAGAAGCCTCCCCACTCTTCATGTAAGCCCCCCTCCCAACCTAGCATCTGAGCAGTTAATGCTGAAAATGAACATGCAACGTTCCAAGATTTCTTGCTCTTTCAAAGCAATGCGGGGAGGAAACCAGATTGCCAGCTGTTGCAAAGCGCACAGACACAGAGGGACATTGTTGAGCAAAGAAGCAATTGATCTCTCTTAAGAACTGGATTTCTCCTTGATCCTCTACCAAAGCTCCTCACTTGATGTAGAATCCTTTCTGTCCTGGTGCTCACAAACTCCTGAGTCAATCGGTACCTTCCTCCTCTCTGATGATGAGCTACAATTTCCCTTGGACCCTAGCAATATAAATTGGGTGCAATCGACGGGAGAGGTTTTCACAAACATGTACAGATCAAGGTGCTACCTTCAAAGGAGGGCCCGGGAAACTCCCTTCCTAGTTAGAGATGCTTTGAGATTGGCTATAGTCAGTGTGAATGGAAACACTCCAAATGTCCCTATATCCTGCTACCTGTCCCAGGTTCAGGTCTGGTCCTCTTGGGGAAAATATTGAGGGTGCTTCTTCTTTTTAAAGGATGCATTCATTTCCCTTCCATTGCATTAGCAAACCAAAGGTAAACAGAAACACAGACTCAAGTTTACTCTCTGCTCCCCTCTCCCACCTCTAAGATTCCCCAGAGCGGACAGGATAGTCAATACAGTCTTGGGGGAGTTCTGGGGTAGGCAGTGGACCCTACGGCCTTTAACAGCAACCGGCTCTGCAGCTTTGAGATGGAAGCGTTCAGCACCAAACCCTGAACTTCTCCTGCCGATGGCAGCCCATCCAGTTGTGGTTAAACGCACAGCAATAAGTGCTAGTTGACAAGTTGGCAACCATGCAGGTCACAGACGGAGATCAGCTGGTAATAGTGGGAGGGAGGGTGAATAAGCCATCCTTCGGAAAGTTAATATTTTCATCAGTGAAATGCAGGTGGGTATGAGAAAGCACCATATGGGAATGGGTGGCACCAAAACTGTGAAATGCCCACCCCTGTGTCACCCAGATCCTAATCTGACACCCTATGACTGGCATCACGCTGGCCCCTTGCCGGAAGAGCGGAGTGAACATGTGGCAGAGAGATTGCAGTGTATTTTATCGGTATTTGGGCCCTTAGGTAGCTTTTGCAAGCCACTTTGGGAGTGCAGAAAGCACATTATCACCATTTTAACACACGGTTGCTATCTTTTCTTTCTCTCTCCCTCTCCCTCTGTTTCGTTGCCTAAATGTGAAGACCTAATTTCAGAGTATCTCATAAACCTCTGATTCATAATTTTTGCAGAGCGACAACAGATCTAAGCAAATCTTTGCAAAGCTGTTCCACCTGGCGTGCCATCAAGAACATTTCTGCAAGCTAAAGAAATCCGTGGGAGGGGGCTGTGTGCTTGCGCTGCTTCCCATCCATTTCCATGCAGCTTGTGCATGGGAGACCTCTCTCTCCCCCTCCTTTGGCTTGCCCTCAAAGAGATTTTGCCGTCTTTCCCTGGAAGTTCATAGGCTGGCACTGTGGCCCTGGGCAAGCCTACGTGCACGTGTCAGAGGTGGCCAGCGACGCAGCCGAGCCTCCCGTGCCAAAGAGGCCGGTCAATAGCAGCTTGGCAGGGGGGCATGGATGATGTATGAGGCTCTCGGAAATGCACGGTGCCGGCCAAGCTGCGCACGCCAGCAGCCATGCGGCGAGTGAGCGGGAAGCGGGAAAGCAGCATTGTGCTGGCAAATGAGGTTTCTCTGTCCCGCTGGGCCAGTCTCCATCTGCTTTCTGAATCCCAAAGGCACACGGTTGCGCCAGGAAGGCCGAGGAGATTCAGGCATGCTTCGACAGTTCCCTGTGGCCATGGACGAGGCCATCTCCCCCACCCCAAGCCGCACAGACACACTACCCACAGTCACAAGAGATGCCCCCCACCTCGCCTCTAGAAAACACCCCCTAAGGACTCCTTTCAAGGCTCCCTTCCCTAGGAGACATTCTCTCCCACCGCTTCCTGGGCATTCAGCAGAGTTTGTAAAGCCACTTATTTTATTTTTATTTTTGCCTGACCTGGTTTTGGTGCCAACGTCTTTGGAGAAACAGCCCACCCCAGCCTCACAGCCCCATCCCTTCCAGCCTGCCCCTTCCCCTTTTAACCTGCCCCCCATTCATCAGAGCATGCCTGGTTCCCCCCTCCCCTTCTGCAACGGGACAGCGCCAGGCGCACGGCTGGGGGCATTCTTAGTTTTGTCACCGTCTGGCTCTTCTACAACCGCCATTGAAAATGTATTCGGAGCCCAGGCAGCGAGGGGCGTAGGCCCTGATGGGACGCCACGCTTTCATCGGTGCTGTGCCCCAGCAGTTGTTTAAATACCATTGCTTGCCTGAAACACAGAGAGCGGCAACAAAGAAGCGCAGGGGCCAAACATCCTTTCTCTGGGCCTGGGACAAATTCACAACGCAGGCCTGTTCACACTTGCCATAGGGAGAGGAAGTGTCTGTTTTATCTATGAAATAACATCCATAGACCACAGCATGGAAAAGGGCTGGAAGCCAACTCCCCCCGCCCCCAGCCAGTAAAATGCATCCATTTTCTTCTTTTCTGTGTTTAGGCCCCAAAGAGGAGACTTAAGGAAGGACAAAGTGCCTTTTTTGATCATAGAGGAAACATATCTAAGTATAATACAAATAATCTGGTTTTAATGACAGATTTGCTAGTAACAGTGAAAAACAAACACGAAAAAGCAGAAAAGTTAAGAGAGAAACTTGGAGGCAGTGTGATGTAGTAGTTAGAGCATTGGACTCATACTGGAGAGACCAGAAGTCAAATATTGGGGTCCAAAATTTTTCTCTTGATTTTTCCCCCCTATTCATTTTGGGAGATCAAAGTTATCTCTTGCAAAGCGTTATATTTAATTTTTTTAAAAAATCAGCCAGATGAATAAGCGTGCTTTCAGCTGGGCTGGGTGTGATAGGAACGTGACTAAAATGCAAAGCAATTTTTGTCCAAACTGGTACAGTAATGAAAGGGAAGCCGGAGGGATGGTTGTGTCAAATAAATCCCCTCTGATGAATTACCAGCTGTTAATAGTCCATTAGTTAGCTGATGCCCAAATTGATTTCATTCAAAACCTGCCAGTCCATTTTCTCCCAGAGCAAAAGGAGCAGGTGACGAAGAGGCTGGGAGTTGTGCGAAGAGAGCCGATGCGCCACTTGCGATTCCAGAGAGGGTAGCGAGAGACCTAGCCCACACCTTTGTAACAGAAGAGCAGGTGATGCGAACCTTTGTAAAGAGCCCCCGTCTTTTTCTTTGTGCAAAAAATGACTGCAACTAGTCTCACAACGACACAGTCTAGGGTTGCTAACAGACCTGGAGGAATATGTCTTGTCCCTTTAACAAAGGATTAATTTGGGGAGATGGGCAAGGAAGCTTTTCACGACATAGAGGTAAACAGCATCACCTGGCACAGGTAACATCTCATTGAGCCTCTGTTAAAGAGGCAGGTTGTTTCTTTCTCCAGGAAGTTGGCAACTCTAATGAAATCTGTTCTTTTACTACTATAACTCTGGATTATGCAAAGTAATAAGAAAAAAGAGTGCCATTTCTTCAGTCCATCCCCTCACAAGGTTGAAGCACCGGGTTTCCAGGGTAAACATGGTATGCATCTAGGGTTGCCAGGTCCAGGTTGGGAAGTTCCTGGAGATTTGGGGGTGGAACCTGGAGAGGGCAGCAGGTATGTGGAGGTGAGGGGCCTCAGAATGGTACAATACCATATAGTCCACCCTCCAAAGCAGCCATTTTCTCCAGGGGAACTGATCTCTATCACCTGGAGATCGGTTGTAATTCCAGGAGATCTCCAGCTACCACCTGGAGGCTGGCAACCCTATATGCATCCCTTCTTCTCTTTCTTTCAAAAATTAAGTATCAAAACACGCCCCTGACCGCATATTACATGAAAGTGTCCTAAAAGCAGACAATTTTACCAGACTTAACTTGCATGGTGACAATGGGTGCAAAAATTAATCTTTAATGATGCAAGCTGGCATTTACTTTCCAAGAACAAACGAGCCTTCAGGGAGAGCCAGTTTGGTGTGGTGGTTAAGAGCGGCAGGACTCTAATCTGGAGAACAGAGTTTAATTCCCTGCTCCTCCGCTTGAAGCCAGCTGGGTGACCTTGGGTCAGTCACAGCTCTCTTAGAGCTCTCTCAGCCCCACTCACCTCACAGGGTGATTGTTGTTGTGGGGATAATAGTAACATACTTTGTAAACTGCTCTGAGTGGGTGTTAAATCATCCTGAAGGGCGGTATATAAATTGAATGTTGTTGTTATTCTGTCCTGCATGATGCAAATAGCATCGATCACCACTCAAGGTTATGTTTATACGAAGATTCACCAGTGAACACCTTGTGGTGACTTTTCCACATTCAAAAATTTAATCCAGAGTCGCTGAAGAATTCATGCACATTTCTCATTTGAATGGCCGTGTTGTGCAGGTCCCTGGTGAAATCATTACGTGAAAGGATTAAGAAACTCTTACCCATCGTCCTTTCCCGAGCCTGAACAGAACATGGATTTCATAACAACAACAATAATTTTTATATACCACTCTTCTGGACAGATTAGTGTCAGAGCAGTGAATGAAGTCAGTGTAATATTATCTCCGCAAAACACCTGGGGAGCTGGGCTGAGAGGCGTGGCTTACCCAAAGCCACCTGCTGAGCTCATGGCAGGAGTGGGATTCAAACCAGCAGAGTGCTGCATTGCAGCCCAACCATTTAACCAGTATGCTACACTATTTGCACTATTTGCAGATTTGCACCTGTGGCCATTTTTAAACAGGCTATTAGGACAATATTGGCTCTAGCTAAAGATCAGGGAAGGGAGGGGCTCTCCTGAATTTATCCATCGTGCCCCAGAGCCCTCTGGCTTTCTATTTTACACAAACAGATTTCGAATAGGGGGAGAGATGGAGGGTCACAAAGAGGAAGAGGCAATAGGAGGACAGATTTAAATAATTTAAGAGGTACAAAAATAACACCAATTAAATATGGTCCCTGTGAAGCAAATCAAGGACCAGGGTTTCTGGAAAAAGCGAAGATCTCCTTTCTAGACCACATAAAGTGAACACAGGCGAATATACATGTCTTTAAGCTTGGACTGGGCAGAATGCTGCTGGACCACTGGCCAATTGATGGTGGAAGAACTAGCCCTACTGGGTAGGGGGACTCTTGCCAAGAACGCTGCCCTAGGTAGACCCCAACCAGTCCCAGCTACAATTGCATATCCAGAACCACAGAGCACCCTTTCGTAAGGTCAACATTCAAACCACACATGGCCCTAGGAGACTGTGAACGGCTCTCCCACTTTTTGGCATTTTATTTTAAATTGCAACTGTGCAGGGCCCCGATTCAGTCTATCCTGTACATGCACTCTTGATTTATAAAACTGATAACTCTTGGTGGATCCAAGGTAAAACATTTTTTTTTTTTAAAAAAAGGCCCTGCAGGGCTGCCATCAGCCCGGTCTCGCTGGAGCAGAGCTCCGTTCACATCTCTGTTTGAAATCTGGACCTCTCAAGGAAAAAAACGCTCCAAGAACATTTTGAATGCAATTCATGTATCTTCACTTTTCCTGTGTTTCGTAAGGAGAAACGAGGGAACTGGGACACGGAAGGGCTCCAAAACTATTCAAGGTTCACAGAGGATCCCTGTGGATATCCACTTTTTATTTGGGTGGTTTTAAATTTGTAGGGGGGGAGGGGGGAATGGGACAGGCTGGTCTGGGGGTGAGGCTGGCAGAATATTCCTATGGGCAGCTGCAAACCAGCCAGTGTAGCACAGCAGCCCGACTACAAAGAAGCAATAAAATTGCTGATCCAACTGTCTCCGTAAGAGAGGAGGGGCTTAGCCCAGGCAGAGGCAAAGCAAGAAGAAGCAGGTAAAAAGGAACCGACCCCAGGTAGATGGAGCAGAGGGAGGGGGCCAGGAGACCCCCACGGACTGAGAGCCATTCTTACCGGCTCCATTCTGCAACATTTCCACCCCCTCCCCCAAACTCCGTCCTGAGCAACCTCCAGTTTGGGAGACTCTCTGAATAAACTCCAGCAACTTTGTCATATTTCTCCTGAGCAGTCAAAATCATTTGGGTTTTGCGGAAGAGAAAGAGCTCCTACCCCCCCCCCCTCCACAGAAGCTCTGTTCCGTTTCTTTGTCTCCCTCTGCCAAATGGGGTGGGGGGACTCCTGACGGAGAGGGTGGGGCATGTTGCTCTCAATATGAAAAGGGGACATGGGTGCTATTTTTTTCCTTTGATCGTTCAGATTTCTGTCCTGCAGAAGTTCTCCTGCGCATGCCACATGGAGGTGCTTCCCATGGCAGAGAACTTCCCGCTGGGACTTCTGTCCCGGATGCAGCATCAGAACTGGTGGTTCCATTTTCCCGACCGCTGCTTCCAGTTCTTAGAAAAGCGGCACAGACATTTGCCAAGTCCCTCGACTGCTGCCGCCCATCTCATTAATCTCAATCATTGGAATATTATTAAAGAGTCAAGAGAATAATGCCCGGAGCTGGATGGCCCAGGCCAGCCCGATCTCAGAAGCTAAGCGGGGTCAGCCCTGGTCAGAATTTGAATGGGGGGCCACCTGGAAAGGCTTTAGGCAGAGGCAGGCAATGGCCAAGCCCCTCTTGCCTCCGAAAGCCCAGCAGGATCTTTGCGCTCACTTGGCTATTCCAAGTCAGATACGGGAAGCGAAGCAGGGTCGCCCCTGGTTAGGACTAGGCTGGGAGCCACCAGGGAAGTTGAGGGTCACCAGGCAGAGGCAGGCACCTCGTCTGCCGCTTGCCTCGGGGATGGCCATAAGCCGGCTGCGGCTCAAAGGCACCTTCTAGGCTCCTGACCTTTACCGGGCGCCTCTCTTCCCTCTTTGCCGGGGCAAACACAAGAGACTGGAGAATCCCAGGCTCTCTCTAGCCCGGACCCCGGACCTCGCATCATCACAAGCCCTCCGGGGCGGGCATTTTATTAACCAAAACTGGCACAGACGAGCAAGATTCGGGTCCAGTAGCATCTCCAAGACCAACTAGATTTCCAGGACATGAGAGCCAAATTGGCAACACCCCACCCACCCTCCACCTGGATTATAAAGAGTCACTCCTTTTGCCACTCCTTGTACCTGGGGAAGGGGGCTCTGCCTCTGGAAAGCGCATCCCCTGCAACGCTAGTTGGTCTCCAGGGTGCTGCTGGACCCGAACCCCCCTCTTCCACTGCAGACCCCCAGCTCCCTATGGCACAGTGCCCTTTCCGCTTCCAAAAGAACTCCTGGCGCTCTCCCCCTGCCCAGTGCTGGGAGCCCCTCCGGCCCCGGCGGCGCCCCTCTCTCCCACCTGCAGGCGTACCTGGAAAGAAGCCGCCTCTGCTCGGAGGCGCCCCGATGTGCGGCCGAGGGGCTCACCTGCCGGCGCGGCGCTCCGGAGCCCCAGCCGCCCTTCCAGCCAAGCGCGGCGCCGAGGAGGGGCTGGGCAGGGGGCGGCGAAGGGCATCCTCGGCGGGCAGGAGGGGTGTGGCTTGCACGCGGGGGGAGACCCAGGCGGGGGGAATCGCACACAGGGGAGGCGCGTGCACGGGCCAGGCGCGCCCCCGAGGGCCGCCAGCGGAACAAAGGGGACAAAAGGCGGCGGGCGCCTGACCCGCCGAGGCTCGCCGAGGCTGCGCCGGGAAAGAGGAGGCGCCTTGGGCGGCTCTGCGGGGGAGAGCAGGGGCGGGGCACGGGGGGGCCGGGGGGGTCCTGCCCCTCCTCCCCACCTCCCACCTCCGATGGGGGGGGTCGGCTTCTTCCTTACCTCTTTGGCCCCGGTGGATTGTGGGAAACTCCCCAAAGGTAACGATGGGGAGTGATGATGGGAAGCAGCAGCGAGCCGACCGAGGACCCGCTGAGCCGGTCAAAGCGGCTCCCCTCACCCCCCCCCCCAGCCCACCTAGAGGCAGGAGGGACACGGGGAGGGGCAGCCCACCTGGGGGCCTGATGAGGCTCCATTCTCCTCAAGCGGGACGGGACACGCGCGGCTGGGAGGGGTCGGCCGGCTGGTTTCGGAGGGACCCCCAGCCTTGCGGAAGAGAGGGGCGGGGCGGGGGCTTTGGTGAGCTGACAGACGGAGAAGAAAGCTTGAAATTGCTCTCTCTCTCTCTCTCTCTCTCTCTGTGTGTGTTTAAGACCCTCTTTGGGAAAGTTGCCAACTTTTTAAAGAACAAAACTCGGGTCCAGTAGCAACTTAGCAGTAGCAACTGAACCCGAATCTTGCCCTTCTATTATAGACCAACAGGGCTACCCACCTGAAACCAATTTTTTAAAACAGCTCCGCTCCTGTGCCTTTAACAACGGCTGGGAGCGTAAGGAGGAAGCGCCAGAATCTCTAATCACGGGAACCCCGTTCACAAGTTACAGAGAAAGCGGGTACAAGCCTCCAGGTGATGGCCGGAGATCTCCCGGAATAGCAAGTGCTCTCTAAGCCAAAATCAGTTCTCCTTGAGAAAGGGCTGCTTTGGACTCTAGGGCATCATACCCTACTGAAGTCTCCCCCGCCCCCCCCCCCCAAAACCCTGCCCTCTCTTTTGTCCACCCGCCCCAATCTCCCGGAATTTCCTAAGCTGGAGCTGGCAACCCTGACCTAGCGTCCCCTTGATATTTTTCAATAGGTTCCTCGAGAGCAACTCGTATATTCCCTTCCGCGCCTGCGACCCCGCATTTCTCCAGGCGCTGGTTTCATACAGAAAGTGGCCTTGCAAACTCCCGTGCCAGCAGGACACACGTGCGCACACTGTAACACGTGAACAGGGCTCACCTCTCCGTAGCTGCTAAAAGCCTCGTCTGCTACAAGCGCAGGGGCCTGGCCGAGCGGGAGAAGTTGGCACCCAGTGCTGCCAGTCCTTTGCGCTCCAGGCCGGGCTGCAGGGAGATGGGCGGCGCGCCCAGGGTGCGCGGCGGGCGGCAGGACCCGGCGGAGGCCAGGCGGGCGCGTCAAACGGCCGCTGCTCCTCCTCCTCCTCTTCCTCCTCCGCCATCACCCTCCTCCCAGGACTGGCTGCTGCGGCGGATGAGACCGGCGAGGCCATCCCAGGCGCGCTGACTCGGAAGTAAGCCCACCGTTTCCAACGCAGCTTGCTCCCAAGTAAAACGCATGCTTGGTTAGTTGGTTACGCCAGTGTAGGAGCGGGGAAGGGATTGCATGGGGGGTGGAAATGCAACGGGCACGCCTAAGGTTGCAGACAAAGGGGACGCGCGGCGTATTTACTCGCAAGCAAGCCCACTGAGTTCGCCATGGCTGAGTTTTCGTCTCTCGAAAGGTTAGATCGGGTTGGTGCCCCTGGACTCCAAGCCGGCTGCGATTTCTGTGGCTCGCCCCCAAGCAGGCGTGCGTGGGACCGCGGCAGGAATGCTTACTCGGAAGTAAGCCCCGCACGGCGCCCAGAGCAGGCTGGCCGCCTGATTGAGCCGGGGAGCAATCCTGGGGATGTTTTCTCAGAAGCCGCACTGAATTCCAATGGGCTTACTTGCGGGAAGCTGGAGCAGGAGCGCAGCCTTCCGATTGTGATGGCTGTTCCTTGGCTCTTTTGTTTGCCTGCAACACCGAAGAAAGGCTGCACTCCTGTGCATGTTTATCTGGGAGTAGACCCATTGAATAAAGTGGAACTCCCTTCTGAGTCAGCGTGCAGCATTTGGGTTGCACAATATTGTGTGCCACGCTGTGAAGCTGTCTGTATCTGTAATGCTGATGGACTCTTATTTTATACTGTGGCTTGTTTTATGTGTGTATGAATACATCGTTATCTACTCTGAGCCGGTTTGCAGGGAGAGCAGGCTACAAATCTAAATAAATAAATAAATAACTCATGGGCCATAAGAGACTCTCAAGGTAACCCTGAAGCCAGTCGGTGGTGCCACAAAACTCAGGCCTTTCCTTCCGCTCCCTTTTTTCCAAGGTGGAGGTGAAAGATGACCACCCTCACGCGGCAGGATCTCAATTTTGGCCAAGGTAAGGAGATTAATATCCTTTCTCCTGTGCAGATGCTGAATCTCTTCAAGTGTGCTGAGACTGTTCATTTTTCACAGTGTGTGTTGGTCTCTTCCTTTCTGTAGTAAATTATTATTTATTCAGTTTATAATCTGCTCTTCCCACATGCCCAAGTTTGCAGACAAAGGGGAGGTGAGGTGTATTTACTCAAAAGCAAGCCCGCTGAGTTTGCCATGGCTGATTTTTCGTATCTTGAAAGCTTAACTTGTGTTGGTGCCCAGACAGAGGAGACCATTTGTGTATGGAAAAGGAAAGTTCAGCACTGTTGATTTCCAAGCAGGGATGAAAAACCAACTGCCAGAATTTCTTCTCCTGGTCAGCTATTCACAGCTAACCGGGGTTAGCCCTGCTTTGAAAAATACAGAAAGAGAAAATAATTTACAGGGAAAGAGATGGGAAAACCTGCTGCCTCTTGCTAAGGAACCACCCTGAGATTTGGTGCTTTCGAGACTTTCCTTTTCCCATAAATTGTGGCTCAATTAAGAGCGGTGTCCTAATTGGGGTGGGCCCTTCTCTGTGATGGCGCTTCAGTTGTGGGATTTGCCTTTCCCCTGTAGAGTTACTTGGCACCAGCGTTCGCATATTGATGCCACCTCTCTGAAATGTATGGTTTTGCTTCTGGACTTCTTCTACTTGCTGTCAGGCGGGTAGCTGAGTTGGCCTGTAGAAGAAGAGCAAGATCCAGGTGCAGTAGCACCTTAAAGATCAACTAGATTTCCACAGTATGAGCTTTCAAGAATCAAAACTCCCTTACGAAGTTTCTGACAAAGATATCTGATGGAGCTCAGACTCTCAAAAGCTTCTACCCTGGAAATTTAATTGTTCTTCAAGATGCTACTGGACCCAAATCTTGCTCTGGTACCTGCTCTGAATCAAATGCTGAATTTATTTATTTATTATTTATTATATTGGATTTTTAGTCCGCCCTCCCCACCAGGTGGGCTCTGGGCGGAGTACAACATTTCAAATTACATAAATACAGTTAAAAACAGAAAAAACAGTATACAAATAACATTAAAATAACTTTATACAATGCATTGTGTTTCGATTTTAAACTGCTTTGAGTTTTGTTAAATTCAAAAGAGGGCTAAAAATGTCTTAAATAAAAATAAACAATGGCCGTTTCCACATGACTTACCAGCCGACGAAACATTCCACAAAACACCCAGAAGATAGCGTCTTCTCGCGTGAAATCACGCCAGGAAGACGGTTTCACCCAGGAGTTTTGTGCGAAATAGCGTCTTCCTGGCGCCATTTTGCACAAGAAGATGCTATCTTCTGGGTGTTTTGTGGAACATTTCGTTGGCCGGTAAATCATGTGGAAACGTCCCTTGTTAGCCCATTCCCTAATGCACCTGAATCGAATCACACCAGAGACCCCTGGCTTTCATTTTCCCAAATGGGCATTTTCCGTTAAATAAGCTCCTGCTCATCAAAGCATTGGTTTAATCTCTTGATCAGATTACTACTGCAAACATATTTGTTTACTTTGAAATTCACTGGGTCTTACTTCCAATGGAGGGTGCACAGGTTGCAGTCTCAGAGATTTTAGCTCAGATTTTAATTTTTGAAATTGATGATGTTTTCTGAGTGAACAAAAACAGACTTAATTTTTCCCCTCCACCTGCTTCGTTCCAGCCATCAATTCAGTTTCTCCGTTTCCTTTCTTCAGTTGTTGCTGACGTGCTTTCTGAATTTTTGGAAGTGGCTGTTCACCTCATTCTTTATGTCCGGGAAGTCTATCCCACGGGGATTTTTCAGAAGAGGAAAAAATACAACATACCAGTCCAGGTGAGAGCAAGACTTGGGTCTCGAAGGAATATGTGCACAGCCTGCCTTGATGGCATATAGCTGAGAGTTAGGAAGAGAAAATATAGAATATTGTAGTAATAATAATCAAAATCCCTTGTTTGAACAGATGTCTTGCCACCCGGAGTTGAATCAATACATCCAAGACACCCTTCATTGTATCAAACCACTGCTGGAAAAGGTGAGTCTACAAAACTCACAACTGAGCTGAGGAATCATAGCAGCTTTTTCTCTCTCTTACCCCGCCGTTCCCTTCATTTTCTTCTTCTTGAGATGTTCCAGTGATGGCAAGTATAGCAACAGCTGTTACTGAAGCAGTTTCATTTAGGAAGAATATATACAAGATTTTGCAGAACTTTCGGACAAACAAAATAGGAGGGGGAAAAAAAACCCTGCTCTCTTTTCAGAATGACGTGGAAAAAGTTGTGGTGGTCATCCTGGACAAAGAGCACCATCCGGTGGAGAGGTTTGTTTTCGAAATCACGCAGCCGCCTCTGCTGTCCATCAGGTGAGTGCCTACTTGGAGAAAGGAGCTGGACTGTGCATCTTTTACTTGCCACAGATGGCTTCATTTTTAAACACGCTCAAAATTGCACCACGCAGAGATTCATGCTCCTCTTCATTTTGTCCTGTCGAGGGTTTGCTGTCCATCATAACCGATGGTGTGAACGCATTTCGATCTGCAATGCAAATCTTTCCTCTTTGTTTCCCCCCAGCTCCGATTCCCTCCTGAACCACGTGGAACAGCTGCTGCGTGCTTTTATTCTGAAGATCAGCGTGTGTGACGCAGTACTGGATACCAACCCACCAGGTTACTCTACAGGGGGAAAAAGTTTTCTAGCTGCCTTGCTGAGATTTCTAGTTTGTTCCTCCTTCTCAACGTAGTGGTAGTTAGCAGTGACAAGACCCAATGTAACTTATTTTTTAAAAAGCAAGCTGAATAGCAGGTTTGTTACTTGCTTTTTCTGCTAGCTTTCTTAGCCATTGGCTGGACTGCTGGTGATGTCATGGGATGTTTACAGCTGTTCAAAATCGACCAGGTGCAGGAATTCAGTTTCTGAAAACAGTATTTAAATTGGAACAAAGGCTGCAAGGGAATGCATATAATTATTACCTGAAACTTAAAACCAGCGTTCAGCCCAGAAATAACCCTAAATAAATATATTTGTACTTAAAGAAAAAAATCAGATTTTGCACCAAGAAACATATTTGTATCCTATGCTAGTACTTAATGAGAACTAGAAGGTTGCATTCTCTTCCTCCAGTGCATGCAGAGAAAGTCTATGTGCAACCTTGCTTATAATGCTAAATTCTCGGATTGTGTTTTTCATGCTAGTTAAATACTTTTTTATGGTTTATATTATCCTCCTTTCCTGGGGGAGGCAGGATCTTCCCTTTACTACAGTTTAAGGGAGTTCTTTTGGGTACCCAGCAACCACAACCCCCTCCTCAGCTATTTGCAGTTTACTCCAGAGTAGCAGATGAGTCTGTCTAGTAGCTGTCCTTGCTTTCCCTCTTCCCAACTTAATGTTTTCCCTATGGAAGTGGCCAAACAGTTGGCCAGTGGAAATTGCAGTTCTGATGATCACCCTGCTGCCTGACCCCCAGAGCGCAAGGGATAAGGCTTGGATTCTGTCCCCAAAAGCATCTGCAAACTCCAGCTTTTTAAAACAATCTGTTAACTCTGTTCCCCCCTCTCACTTTTCTTTGCAGGCTGCACTTTCACCGTCTTAGTCCACACAAGAGAGGCTGCTACTAAGAACATGGAAAAGATCCAGGTGATCAAGGTAAGAGCAGACCAAAGGAACTGCACAATCTGCAAAGGATCACACGATTGACCTCTCCATAAGGGATCAATTTCTGGCAAACCTGAACAGCCAAAATAATCTGTCCTCTCTCTTATTGAAATCTATTTCTTTTTTTCCTGTAAATGGTGAATGGGCTGTTTCTTTCCCACCAGCCTCTTCTTTTGAAGATCTTTTTGCCTAGTTGAGAAGCATTAGCCTGTTTCCTCTTTTGCCAAGGCCAATTTACACAACGCCGTGACACTACAAAGTAGGTGGGGCTGCTGCTCAAAGTGGGCGTGGCTTAGCAGGAGGCAGAACCAAAATTGAGCTTAATCAACTTAGCCAGAAGTGAATTGCGTGTGTTCCTGCTACTTCTCTCCCCCTGCACCAGTTTAGACTGCAAGGGAGTTACGGTCCCACCTGTCTTTCCTACCTGCTGTGTTTTGTGTGGGATGTTTTATTTTGCTGTAAGCAGGGGTCATTTTGTAGAAGAAAAACTGGAGGAACTCATTATTTTTTTAATTTTATTTTATCGTATTGGTATTCCGCCCTCTCCGCGAGCAGGCTCAGGGCGGATAACAGCATTAAGAACATTTAAAATATGATGGCGGCAATACAGTTAATAACAAATAATGCAACAGTACAATTGAACATAGCAGCAGCTTAAGAACAGTGGTGGGCAGCTCTCATAGGGAGGGGGGGGAGATGTTTATCCTCCAGCCAGCATAACTCATTAACATAACTCATTAGCATATGCCACACCCCCTGACATTACCTATCCTGGCTGTTTTGGCCCAATCTTGGCCATTCAGGGCTGAAATTGGGCCCAAAATGGCAAAAAGGAGCTGAAAATGGCCAAAAAAGGGCCCAAAATGGTCAGGATTGGGCTGCTGCTGAGTGGGAGAGTGATCCACCATCCGTCAGAGGCCCAATCCGGGCCATTTTGGCCCCAATCCAGGCTGAAATGGGCCCAAAATGGCTGAGAGTCAGGTGGGCGGGGCCACCTGACGTGACCTCTTTGGGGAACTGCCGGAACTGCGTTCCTGCACGTTCCCCTTGAAGTGAGCCCTGGCTGTAAGAGACTTCTCCATCACTTTCTGAATTTCACTGCTGGCCTAACAGAATGGGGCAGAGAGAAAGTGTGCGCGTGCTTTGCTCCAGGCAGCCCCGAGTTCTAAATTCCACCTTTCCCACAGACTCACTCAGCAGCCTCACAAGAGAGTTGCCAGGTGTGATGTAGTGGTTGGTTAGACAGGAAACAGACTGCAGAGATGAAGTTCAAATTCTTTTTGAGCTCTCTGGGGGACCTCTCTCAGCCTAATCTATCTCATAGGGCTGTTGTGAGGACAAATTAGGAGGCAGGGGGACCTTGACCATGAACTATTTGGAAGGAGGTCATGATAAAAATAGCCAGCCCTGTCCCTCAGTCACTCTGGCCTACCTAGCATGGCCGTCACAAACATTATAGCAAAATAATACTGAAAATGCTGAAAGTGGCATTCTGGTGCTAAGTATTATGGTCTCTCTCAAGTAAAAAATAAAAACACTTGCAGATGATTGGGTTTTTTAGATTCTGAAATCATTGCACACTCAGTTGAACATAGGGAGTGTGCAGTTCCAAAAATACAAAAATTCTGGCTGATTTGGCAAAATTCGGGCATTCTGAATCAAAAAACAGGTATGTATTGTCGAAGGCTTTCACGGCCGGAGAACGATGGTTGTTGTGGGTTTTCCGGGCTGTATTGCCGTGGTCTTGGCATTGTAGTTCCTGACGTTTCGCCAGCAGCTGTGGCTGGCATCTTCAGAGGTGTAGCACCAAAAGATAGAGATCTCTCAGTGTCACAGTGTGGAAAAGATGTGGCAGGTCATTTATATCTACTCAGGAAGGGTGGGACTGAGCTGAGTCATCCTGTAAGAGTTTCCCAGGGTGTGGAATGCCAATGGCGGGAGGCTTCACTGTATCCTGAGGAGGTTCTTTTGCATATGGATTGGTGCTTGATGTGCTAATCTTCTCTGCAGGGCTATTGTCGGGTGTGGAGTGTTTTGTTAGCCTGGTGTTTTTCAGAACTGGAAACCATGCTCTGTTCATTCTGTATTTTTCGGGTGGGTCTGAATACCGCTTGGAGGTTATGCTTTTTCATAAGCTTTCCCATCTGATCAGTAATTCCTTTGATATATGGCAAAAACACTTTTCCTGTAGGCGACTGTTTTTCCTTGGTTTTCCTTGGCGGATTCAGACCCACCCGAAAAATACAACAGATGCTACGATCAGCAAAAGACAGTAGAGACCCCCTCACCTCTGCAGGAGTATACCGTATACCCTGCAGCTGTGGACAAGTTTACATCGGGACCACAAAGCGTAGCATCCAGACAAGAATAAAAGAACATGAAAGACACTGCAGACTTGGACAACCGGAAAAATCAGCAGTGGCTGAACATAGCCTAACTCAAACAGGGCACAGTATCTTATTCCAGGACACCAAAATACTGGACAACACTTCCAACTACTTTGTCAGACTGCACAGGGAAGCCATTGAAATTCACAAGCATAAGGAAAACTTCAACAGGAAAGAAGAAACCTTAAGAATGAACAGAGCATGGTTTCCAGTTCTGAAAAACACCAGGCTAACAAAACACTCTACACCCGACAATAGCCCTGCAGAGAAGATTAGCACATCAAGCACCAATCCATATGCAAAAGAACCTCCTCAGGATACAGTGAAGCCTCCCGCCATTAGCATTCCACACCCTGGGAAACCCTTACAGGAGGACTCAGCTCAATCCCACCCCTCCTGAGTAGATATAAATGACCTGCCACATCTTTTCCACACTGTGACACTGAGAGATCTCTATCTTTTGGTGCTACACCTCTGAAGATGCCAGCCACAGCTGCTGGCGAAACGTCAGGAACTACAATGCCAAGACCACAGCAATACAGCCCGGAAAACCCACAACAACCAAAAAACAGGTATCCTAAATTTTTACTGAATTTTCAGAAAAGAATTGTTAAAATTTGGCCATTATTTTCTATGGGAAAACAATGGAGCAATTTGGAGGGAACCTACTCCTGACTGTCCTCCAAAGGACCCCCCCCCCCAATTTCAGGAAGATTGGACCCCAGGGGCCAATTCTATGAGCCCCCAAAGAAGATGCCCCCAGCCACTCCATTGTTTCCTATGGGAAAAATGTCAAAGCTGAGTCCCACTGCAGAAACACACGGGGGCAAGGCTGCCATGGCCCAGGCACACTCCCAAATGCAAGCTGAGCTCAACCCAGAGAAAGCCCAACAGAACCCAACTGAAGCGCAGGAATGGAATCCCCCCAGAACTAAAGGAAGGGACCACATCAATCAGAGAATCACCTCCATTCCATCCAAACCAAACTGAAGCAAGGGACTGCCGTGTGCTTGTGGCTGGGTACTGCTTGGTTCTCTTCTGTGGTGTTCCCCTACTGGCTGAACCCAGTGCCTGATTGCTGTGAATGACACTGGTTCTGTTGAGCTAAGCTGTAAGTTTTCCCTGCTTCAGTTTGGTCTTCAGAAGACAGTCAGTAGTAGGTTCCCTCCAGATTTGGTGAGATTTGGTTGAAAAATGACCCCTCCAGCCCACCAGATAACCTCCCAGAGTGATTTTTCCATAGGAAACAATAGCCATATTTTTTTGGAAATATTCAAACTGAATTACAGAATCAATTCAGAATTTGGGGAATTCTGAATTTTTTTCTCAAATTCAGTATAATCTGGTGCACACCCCAAATTGCACACACCAGCTCAAACTGACAAGGCTTTAAGAGACTTGTCTCGAAACACGCAACTTCTCCACTTTATTGAACGCACTAGAGCAACGGCACGCAAGCGTGAAAGGGCCATCACAGCTATAGTGCCTTAGATAATACATCCATATCTAATGTGTGCAATCTGTAAATTCCATTCATGCACGCTCTCTCCGACCAAGCGTGCAGAGAAATCAAAGGGACTCCATGCATGTGTGAACTAGCCCCAAGTGACCCCACCTGTTTGCGTCTCTCAAGGATTTCCCCTGGATCCTCGCAGACGAGCAAGACGTCCATATGCAGGACCCGAGGCTGATTCCATTGAAGACCATGACCTCAGATATTTTGAAGGTGAGCGAGAAGGTGACCTCTTTGGAAAATCAAGGGGGCAGGCAGGGAGGTGAGGTCCCGAAGTTCGTGTGGAGCCAGGCTCAGCTTCCTGATGAACACCTGGAGGTGGAACCTAGTCAAATTATGCTGATGGGAAGCCCAGCCTGTTTTGCAGTTGAAATAGCTGGCAGTTGCATGTGATTGGCAGTCCGTGATCACCTGATTCCCAAGACCAGAGGATTCTGGGTAGTGAAGTCTTACAATCCCGACTTGACTTAGCATTATTAGATCAGGTCCATTTGGCTGAGTAAGGCAGAGAGGTGTAAAAATTGCACAGGGGTGTTTCTAGAAAAATCACAAGCTGGAGAGCATCATCCAGTGCCCCCATTCACGGCACCACAATGTTCACAGGCATTTACATCTCATGTTCACAAAGGATGGCAAGCGCCAAACTTAATATGGATTTAGCCAACCTCTTCCCTGCACAGAATCCCGGACTTCAGCATTGACTACGTGCAACCTGTCCTGTGCTTGGCGGAAGGAGAGAGGATTTTTGTAGAGCATTGACATTCCCCCCCCGGTTCTTTATTTGGACACCAGAACAGCCCCTCCCACCAACCAAAGCAGCCATCTTTTCAGCCTTGTAGATACATTTATCAGCACCGGAAACCTAGTCCAACTGATGGGGTATTCTTGCTAAATACCACCCATTTGTCACAGGATCAGATTAGCTGGCTTGGGCGGGCGGGGGGGGGCGTCTTTTGCAAAAGACATCTCCTATTAAAAGGAATTCAAGTGCCAGGAAACATTTTCCTCGTATTTGCTGGAATCAGTCGCATGTATCATATTATACTGGAGAGGACTCTCAGTAGTGGAGCAACAGTTCTACATGCCGGTTATTTTAGGTTCAGTCGTCACTTAAAACCATCTCAGGTGCTGCAGAAAGACCTTTTATTCTGCCCGAGGCTGCGGAGAGCTTATTTGTGTTGAACTGGACACTGCCTCACGGTCTGGGCTGTTCTGCACAGTCCATACATCTTGGCTCTTAAATTTAATTCCTCCCCACTCTGGTGCTTTTTTCCCCTAGATGCAGCTTTATGTAGAAGAGCGAGCTCAAAAAGGCAGCTGAATCGAACGCTTCTTGCAGAGCTGAGATCGCCAAGAGCATTTCTACGCAAGCAGGCTGCGGGGCACACGGACTCGCTCCAGCCTCCCTGGCACGTGTGCGCAGATATTTTTCAAAAGTGCTCTTACTTCCGTGTATAGAAGAGACTCCTAGAAGAAGAAACTGTACAGCCGTCAGTGAGGTTGTGTGACTTTGTTTTGGGGGGTGTATAAAAAGCGTCCAGGCCACTCAGGGCTGGTTTTTAAGTGTGTGTGGAAAGAGGTGCTGCATCCATTCTGTCTCTTTTTCGAGCCTTGAGAGTACTCACTTATAAGCATTGCTTGGTTCTAAAATCCCTACGCGAGGTTCACAAGGACAGTTGAAGCTGTCCAATGAGTTGAAGCTGTCCAATGTGGTCTTTGTTCATTCAGGGCACGGCCCTGCAAGGAGTCCTCCGGCACTGGGGGGGGGATTCCGGCTGATCAATAAAGAGAATGTTTTCTGTTATAAACAAGTGTCAGGCGACTTCTCCAATCCAGCGTGTCCTGAGGGCCCGAGAGGGAAAGAAGGGGCTGGTGATGAGAAACAGGTTAGGAGTCCTATCCTGCACATTTACTCGGAAGTCATGGGCCACTCTTTGACCTACATCTGTCTTGCATGCTGAAAGTCGCAGGGTTGAGTTGCACCATCTAACTGAAGGGCCCCATCAGAGGAGAGGATATTAAACTAGCTGGACCACTCCATTGTCAAACAAACTCCCCTCCTTCCAGAGGCCCTCTATTCCCCTTCTCTGTTACTGTTTGCAGTGGCTGTGTCCCCCCCCTGCCCCACCCTGTTCCACTCCACCCCTGCTTTCCACATCTCCTTATTTCTGCCCTGTTCCCTTCACCCCTGTGCAGGAAAGTTCTGTAATCATGCAAATGGGTATTGGACTTCTTTACTGATACACTGGTACAAAATGCGAGAAAATATTCCTCCTTCACATCACAGAGAATAGACAACTGGCAACTTTTTATATGCTGAAATGTGTCCCTTGCCCAAAGAATAAACACAAGAAAATTACTGGCCACCAAGTGCTAACAGACCAGGGGAGGGGGGAGGGGTTGCTGTCTCGGCATTCACCTCTAGAACCAGCAGAGGGAAGTATTAACAGTGATGAGCATGAGCACTCCTGAAATTGTAGAGTTATTTTCTCCCTCTATCTCCCCCTCCACCCACTGCCCCCTGCCCGGCAGAGTTCCTGTGACTTTAACAGCAGAAACTTTTTTGCAGCCAAGACAAGGAAACCGCTTTTGCTTGTGGTTTTGTCTGTCACGCATCTCTGAAAGGAGACCCAGTGGGGGCAAAGCTCTACCCACCCAATATCTGAAGTCTTTCCCCTTTTGCTCCCTGAAGCCAGTTCAATGCCCTTCCTCTCTCACTTCTCCAGCCTGCTTCCCTCCACAAGCCCAAAAGTTAAAGTGTTTTTCGGATGTAAGAGCCAGTAAATGCCCCTGTCAGAACTGCAGGGTGCAAACCGACAACTCCAGAGAAAGCAGAAAACACCTGAAATTACAAAAGGCAACTGCTGTGCAGGTTTACGGGGTGGGAGGAGCTTTCACCCGCCAACAGCACTAGAGATCAAAAAGTGCCATAAAGGCAGCTCCATAGAGAGTCACTCACCCCTTAAAATGATGCTCTCTTTCCCTCCTCACTCGGCTACCTCTGGGCCAATGGTGATACTGCTGTTGGTTATGCGGACGCCATACCAGCCAGCCCAGTGCTGAATATCTCGGCCTCCATGCTTGAAAACGATGTGGCGGATGCCTGAAGGGTAGTTGTGAAAAGTGTGCGAAATCTGAAAAAGAGAAGGTGGGAGAAAAATTGGATTTCACCAGCCCTTATCACGTTTCATTTCCTAGCAAACACATGCTGGGAGGTCATCGGTGGAGCAATTTACTATTCCCCCGCCCCGCCCCGGGCAGTATTCTATAATCTTCCAAGCAAACATCGCTTTCTGGGATTTCATCCGTCTTGACTCCTTTCGTCCATTGACCCACTTTTGTAGAAGAATATGCTCACTTCGCTTGGGGTGGGCGGAGGGAGCTATGTTTGGTGAGAGCCAGTTTAGTGTAGTGGTTAAGAGTGATGGGACTCTAATCTGGAGAACGGGGTTTGATTCCCCACTCCTCCACTTGAAGCCAGCTGGGTGACCTTGGGTCAGTCACAGCTCTCTCAGAGCTCTCTCAGCCCCACCCACCTTGCAGGGTAATTGTTGTGGGGATAATAATAACACACTTTGTAAACTGCTCTGAGTGGGCATTAAGTTGTCCTGAAAGGTGGTATATAAATCAAATATTAGGACACGCAGAGCCCAGTGCTGGGGGTGGTGGTGAGTGAAGTCAGCTTTACAGGCTTGCGAGGGGTTTCAGCAGGCAAATTGCCTACACCTGTGCAAATCTGGCAGAACTTGTGTGTCAGCACGCTTTTTCTCCTCTCCAGGGCCGGATCTACGGTTGTCAGCACCCAGGGCAACCGAAGACTGGCCACTCGCGCGCACACGCTCCTGGCACTGCATGATGACGTCACTTCTGTGACATCATCATGCACGGCAGCACGTGCCACCCTGTGGCACGCCGGCTGTCCCGGCGTGCCGTGGAGTTGGCGGCAGCAGTGCGAGTGGCTGGGAGGCTGCCCGCGCCATTCACTTGCCCCGCAGGACAGGAGGTGGCTTGCTGCATACCCCCTGTCCTGGGGGGCAGGCGAATGGCACAGGCGGCCTCCCAGCCACACATGCTGCCTTTCACCTGCCCCGCAGAGCAGGGGGCGTGTGGCAAGTGCACCCCCTGTCCTGCTGCCCACACGCTCCCAGGGCTGGCAGCTGCGCCCGGCACCCCCTCGGCGGCACTGGGGGTAAACTACCCCCCCCACCCCCCCATAGATCCGGCCCTGCTCCTCTCTCAAGTTTCTCAGGGTAATTGTTAAGTGGTGTATTGCCCTGATTGGCTGGACTTGCCTTAAGATGTGACTGTTTCCAGCCATGGGCGTGGCTTTTCTGGCCATGGATGCTGCTGGACCATCACTTTGATTTGAACACTGCAAGACCAGCTTACCCTACCTTGGACTCCATTGGTGAGGCCCAGCTGTGGGACTATTAGTTAACTAATTCAAGTGTCTTAGTTAAGTTAGCCCTATTCAGTTTTTAGTAAGGATTTGTTATTTTATGTAGATGCTTCAAAGCTTGACTGGGTAACACCAGTTTTGTGTGTGTGTGTGTGTGTGTTAACCTTCTTGAATTTCCTAGAATAAAAACACCCTTTACTATGTGTGTCTTGGATCACTGTCTCTAACACCATAAACTGTGTCACACTGGGCGAACTCACAAAGAGGTAACTCCCTGACACCACCCCTCTTTTAGTCCTGTGCAAAGCCTTTCTGGAAAAGAAAGGTTTTTAAGGGAGATCAATAAGCCATTCAGCTCCAAGCTGTATCTGGTTTTATACCTTGGTTAATTTTTATTCACTGATTGTATATTTCAGTTCAACTGGATGTTTAGTGAGCACAGACAAAAGAAGGAATTATTTTGAATATCTCCTAGGTGGTTTGATTCCAAAATCCCTGTTTCAATTTTGTGTCAATCTCAACTCTCACATGAATCAAAGACTCTAGCCAATACACTGGCTTTCAGCTGTGCATAAATCTTGTTTAAAATATTTTTTAAATAGATAGAAAAGAATAAGCTTGTTCAAATTGATGCATATTCCCTTCATAAAAAGATGCTTTATACAAAGCAAAGATTTTTCAAGATGGGTGATAAAGCTGGGAAATTACTAGCTGCAAGGTTAAAAAAGAAACAGGCTAAAGAAACTGTTGCTGGTATAAAATTAAAGGATGATATAATCACATCAAATAATAATTTAATTAGTAAGGCCTTTACTGAATATTATCAAAAATTGTACACTGTTGGCAATCCAAATATAACCAGTGTTAGAAATTTCTTAAATAAACTTAAGATTCCTAAATTAACAGAGAAGGATAAAGAGTTAATGGATAAAAAATAAACTTACAAGAAGTAATCACAGCAATCCAACAACTTAAATAAAGCACCTGGGCCAGATGGCCTAACTTCTGAGTTCTATAAAGGTTTTCTCCACATAATATAAGTTCACCTTTGCTACAAGCTATCAATAATATGAATCTAATCACCCAAATCATGGGCTGAAAGTAAAATTATTGAGATTCATAATCCATCCAAAGACCCTATACTTGTCAGCTCCTATCGGCCTAGCAGTCTTTTAAATATAGATTATAAAATTCATTCTGACATCTACCTTAGCAAATCAACTTAAAGATATATTTGGTAATTATATATCACCAGATCAAACTGGCTTTATACCTCCTCATCATATCACTGCATATCATCATATCACATCATATGTAAAATTGTAAATCTTTTAGATGTTGTTAAGAAAGATAAAATTAGATCAGCTGTCCTATTTTTGGATGCAGAAAAAGCATTTGATTGAGTCGAACACAGTTTTCTGATAGAATCTCTCAAAGCTTTCGGGTTTGGAAACAACTTCAAAAAATGGGCAAATTTGATTTACTCACAATGTTTCACTACAGTAAGCATAAATGGTTATCTGTCATCACAAAATAACATCACTAGAGGTGTACGTCAAGGTTGCCCTCTCTCTGCGCTTCTTTTTGCGCTCTCCTTGGAATCATTAGCTATCTCCATGAGAGAAGAACCAGATATTCATGGCAATAAAGCAGGAGTAACTCAATATAAAATAAGCCTTTACGCAGACAATATTGTCATCTTTCTAACAAATATTTAACAAATCTAGTAAAAGTTTAGAAAATCTTATCATGCAGTATGGTAATGTTGCAGGATATAAATTAAACCCAGATAAATCAAGTTATTTGCCTCAATACCAATTTAAATGAATGTAATAAAGACAACTGGATCTGGAATATGAAAGTTACTGACCAAGTCAAATCAAAAAGAGTCCAGTAGCACCTTTAAGACTAACCAATTTTATTATAGCATAAGCTTTCGAGAATCAAGTTCTCTTCGTCAGATGCCTGATCAAAACTGGGCAGATACAGAAGAGGAGGGGGAAAGAGAGAGAAAAAAGGGAGGGGGCATAAATCACAAGAAGGCAGAATGCAATTAGCATGGAGGCTATCAAAACATTCCTTTGCTTGGAAATGTAAACATTTCCTTTTGGTGTGCAGTCAGTTTGTAGCAGTGAAGGTATCCAATTCCTATGTAGTATAAGCCCTCGATGACCACAGCTCTCCCTGCCAGCTGCATCTGACAAAGAGAACTGTGGTCCCCGAAAGCCCACACCAGGCGTCACTGGGCTCCCCCAGATCACGCCTCTGTAAAGAGAATCTGTTACCTGTGGTAATGTGATAACCATTCATAGTCTCTATTCAGTCCCCGCTTGACAGAGTCAAATTTGCATATGAATTCCAATTCAGCAGCCTCCCGTTGGATTTTGTTTTTGAAAGGTTTCTGTTGAACCACAGCGACCTTTAAGTCTTTGGTGGAATGTCCTGGTAGATTGAAGTGTTCTCCCACTGGTTTCTGGACGTTTCCATTTCTAATGTCAGATTTGTGTCCATTTATTCTTTTGCGTAGAGGTTGGCTGGTTTGTCCAATGTACAGAGCAGAGGGACATTGTTGGCACATGAGGGCATATATCAGGTTGGAGGATGAGCAGCTGTAAGAGCCAGAGACAGTGTAGTTGATGCCATTGGGTCCTGTAATTGTATTCCCTGGGTAGATATAGGGGCAGAGCTGGCATCTGGGTCTGTTGCAGGGCTTGGTACCTGTGCTGGTGACTCTGCTGGCCGATTCATGATTGTAAGTGAGAAGTCGTTTAAGATTGGGGGGCTGTCTGTAGGCAAGGAAAGGTCTTCCACCCAGGGCTTCTGAGAGAGAGGTATCATTTTCCAGGATGGGTTGTAGCTCACTGATGATACGTTGGATGGGTTTGAGCTGGGAGCTATAGGTGACAACCAGTGGTGTTCTGTTGTTAGTTCCTTTAGGTTTGTCCTGGAGCAGACTGTTTCTGGGTACTAGTCTGGCCCTGTTAATTTGTTTCTTCACTTCATTTGGTGGGTACTGTAGTCCCAAAAATGCTTGTTGTAAATCTCTTAAGTGTGAGTCTCGGTCGAGAGCATTGGAGCAGATACGGTTGTAACGTAAGGCTTGGCTGTAGACAATAGACCGAGTGGTATGTTTAGGGTGGAAGCTGGAGGCATGTAGATATGAGTATCGGTCTGTTGGTTTCCGGTATAAGGTGGTATTTATTCGTCCATTATGTAGTTGTACAGTGGTGTCCAGGAAGTGTACCTGTTGTGTAGAGTGGTCCAGGCTTAAGTTGATAGTAGGGTGAAAGTTATTGAAGTCCTGATGAAATCTCTCAAGGGCTTCCTTCCCATGGGTCCAAATGATGAAGATGTCATCCAGGAATCTTAAGTATAGTAGTGGTTCCAGTGGATGGGAGCTGAGGAAGCGTTGCTCTAAGTCCGCCATGAATATGTTAGCATATTGTGGTGCCATGCGTGTGCCCATGGCTGTGCCATTAACCTGTAGATATAAGTTGTCACCAAATTCGAAGTAATTGTGAGTGAGTACGAAGTGACAAAGTTCAGTGGCGAGGTTTGCTGTGGTTTTGTCCGGGATAATATTCCGTATGGCTTGCAATCCATCTGCATGTGGGATATTGGTGTACAAGGCCTCCACATCCATGGTTGCTAGGATGGTGTCATCTGGTAGGTTGTCAATGGATTGTATTTTCCTGAGGAAGTCAGTGGTGTCCCGTAAATAGCTGGGTGTGCTGGTGGCATAGGGCCTGAGGATAGAGTCCATGTATCCCGAGACTCCTACTGTGATGGTGCATTTTCCTGCAACAATTGGGCGTCCTGGGTTACCCGCTTTGTGGATTTTGGGTAGTAGGTAGAATCTTCCTGGTCGTGGTTCCTGGGGTGTGTCTGTATGGATGCATTCTTGTATGTCCATGGGGAGTGTTTTTAATATTTTATTGAGTTCCCTTTTGTATTGTTCAGTGGGGTCAGAAGGTAGTATTTTATAGAATGTTGTGTTGGAGAGTTGTCTTTCTGCTTCTTGTATATAATTTTGTTTATCCATGATGACAACTGCTCCGCCTTTGTCAGCTTCCTTGATTACGATGCCAGAATTATTTTGGAGGCTGTTTATGGCCTCTCTTTCTCCACGGCTGAGGTTCTGCTTTAGGTGTTGTTGTTTGTCAATTATCTCAGCCTGAGCCCGTCTACGGAAGCATTCAATGTAAAAGTCCAATGAGGAGTTACGGCCCTCAGGTGGTGTCCATGTGGAATTCTTTTTCCTGGAGTTTTGTAACGATGGTTGTGTATTGCTGGGTTGGGGGGGTGGGGGCTGCTGAGGCTGCTGTGATGGTGTCTGTTCAGTGCTTTGTTCGTCATTTTGTCCAGCAGAGTAGTTGAAGAATTCTTTCAGTCTTAGGCGTCTAAAATAGGCCTCCAGGTCTCCACAAAGTTGTATGGTTTGTGTGGGTCTGGCTGGGCAAAAGGATAGTCCACGTGAGAGGACTGATTCCTCTGCTGGGCTCAGCTTGTAACTGGAAAGATTGATGATGTTGCTTGGATCCCAAGTGTTTTTGCTCTCTGTTGCTGGCAGGAGTTTTGAGAATTTCTTCTCCTTCTTGTTCTGTAATTCAGTGAATAGATTACAATAAATAGTTTCTCTGGTTGTGGCAAACATCTCCCAGTTACCGGTCTGTGCAGAGGGGGTGCACTTCATGGAAGAGTCTAGTTCAGAGACCTCTTGCTTGATCCATTGTTGCTTGCTGTACATCAGTCCAATGAGGTGAATTAAGAGTTTCCTGGATAAGGTGTTGCATAGTTTCTCACTGTAGTCTGTGTGGTAAGTGGATTTCAGTGGATTCCTCACACGAAGTCCCTTGGGTAGAATGTCCAGTCTTTTGCATTTAGAAAGAAAGATGATGTCTGTTTGTATCTGTGCCAGTTTCTTCATGAGGTTGATGGATTTCCTCTCCATTCGGCTGAATGCGGTGCTTTCCAAGGTCATAGATCCAGAGGAGTTAGCCATGTTAGTCTGTAGTAGCAAAATCAAAAAGAAATTCTCAAAACTCCTGCCAGCAACAGAGAGCAAAAACACTTGGGATCCAAGCAACATCATCAATCTTTCCAGTTACAAGCTGAGCCCAGCAGAGGAATCAGTCCTCTCACGTGGACTATCCTTTTGCCCAGCCAGACCCACACAAACCATACAACTTTGTGGAGACCTGGAGGCCTATTTTAGACGCCTAAGACTGAAAGAATTCTTCAACTACTCTGCTGGACAAAATGACGAACAAAGCACTGAACAGACACCATCACAGCAGCCTCAGCAGCCCCCACCCCCCCAACCCAGCAATACACAACCATCGTTACAAAACTCCAGGAAAAAGAATTCCACATGGACACCACCTGAGGGCCGTAACTCCTCATTGGACTTTTACATTGAATGCTTCCGTAGACGGGCTCAGGCTGAGATAATTGACAAACAACAACACCTAAAGCAGAACCTCAGCCGTGGAGAAAGAGAGGCCATAAACAGCCTCCAAAATAATTCTGGCATCGTAATCAAGGAAGCTGACAAAGGCGGAGCAGTTGTCATCATGGATAAACAAAATTATATACAAGAAGCAGAAAGACAACTCTCCAACACAACATTCTATAAAATACTACCTTCTGACCCCACTGAACAATACAAAAGGGAACTCAATAAAATATTAAAAACACTCCCCATGGACATACAAGAATGCATCCATACAGACACACCCCAGGAACCACGACCAGGAAGATTCTACCTACTACCCAAAATCCACAAAGCGGGTAACCCAGGACGCCCAATTGTTGCAGGAAAATGCACCATCACAGTAGGAGTCTCGGGATACATGGACTCTATCCTCAGGCCCTATGCCACCAGCACACCCAGCTATTTACGGGACACCACTGACTTCCTCAGGAAAATACAATCCATTGACAACCTACCAGATGACACCATCCTAGCAACCATGGATGTGGAGGCCTTGTACACCAATATCCCACATGCAGATGGATTGCAAGCCATACGGAATATTATCCCGGACAAAACCACAGCAAACCTCGCCACTGAACTTTGTCACTTCGTACTCACTCACAATTACTTCGAATTTGGTGACAACTTATATCTACAGGTTAATGGCACAGCCATGGGCACACGCATGGCACCACAATATGCTAACATATTCATGGCGGACTTAGAGCAACGCTTCCTCAGCTCCCATCCACTGGAACCACTACTATACTTAAGATTCCTGGATGACATCTTCATCATTTGGACCCATGGGAAGGAAGCCCTTGAGAGATTTCATCAGGACTTCAATAACTTTCACCCTACTATCAACTTAAGCCTGGACCACTCTACACAACAGGTACACTTCCTGGACACCACTGTACAACTACATAATGGACGAATAAATACCACCTTATACCGGAAACCAACAGACCGATACTCATATCTACATGCCTCCAGCTTCCACCCTAAACATACCACTCGGTCTATTGTCTACAGCCAAGCCTTACGTTACAACCGTATCTGCTCCAATGCTCTCGACCGAGACTCACACTTAAGAGATTTACAACAAGCATTTTTGGGACTACAGTACCCACCAAATGAAGTGAAGAAACAAATTAACAGGGCCAGACTAGTACCCAGAAACAGTCTGCTCCAGGACAAACCTAAAGGAACTAACAACAGAACACCACTGGTTGTCACCTATAGCTCCCAGCTCAAACCCATCCAACGTATCATCAGTGAGCTACAACCCATCCTGGAAAATGATACCTCTCTCTCAGAAGCCCTGGGTGGAAGACCTTTCCTTGCCTACAGACAGCCCCCCAATCTTAAACGACTTCTCACTTACAATCATGAATCGGCCAGCAGAGTCACCAGCACAGGTACCAAGCCCTGCAACAGACCCAGATGCCAGCTCTGCCCCTATATCTACCCAGGGAATACAATTACAGGACCCAATGGCATCAACTACACTGTCTCTGGCTCTTACAGCTGCTCATCCTCCAACCTGATATATGCCCTCATGTGCCAACAATGTCCCTCTGCTCTGTACATTGGACAAACCAGCCAACCTCTACGCAAAAGAATAAATGGACACAAATCTGACATTAGAAATGGAAACGTCCAGAAACCAGTGGGAGAACACTTCAATCTACCAGGACATTCCACCAAAGACTTAAAGGTCGCTGTGGTTCAACAGAAACCTTTCAAAAACAAAATCCAACGGGAGGCTGCTGAATTGGAATTCATATGCAAATTTGACTCTGTCAAGCGGGGACTGAATAGAGACTATGAATGGTTATCACATTACCACAGGTAACAGATTCTCTTTACAGAGGCGTGATCTGGGGGAGCCCAGTGACGCCTGGTGTGGGCTTTCGGGGACCACAGTTCTCTTTGTCAGATGCAGCTGGCAGGGAGAGCTGTGGTCATCGAGGGCTTATACTACATAGGAATTGGATACCTTCACTGCTACAAACTGACTGCACACCAAAAGGAAATGTTTACATTTCCAAGCAAAGGAATGTTTTGATAGCCTCCATGCTAATTGCATTCTGCCTTCTTGTGATTTATGCCCCCTCCCTTTTTTCTCTCTCTTTCCCCCTCCTCTTCTGTATCTGCCCAGTTTTGATCAGGCATCTGACGAAGAGAACTTGATTCTCGAAAGCTTATGCTATAATAAAATTGGTTAGTCTTAAAGGTGCTACTGGACTCTTTTTGATTTTGCTACTACAGACTAACACGGCTAACTCCTCTGGATCTATGACCAAGTCAAGTATCTAGGTATATGGTTAAAGAAGAATAATGATAGTATCCATTAATAGCTGAAATTAAAAAACTGTTTCAGCTATGGGAAAACTTAAATCTATCCTTTCTTGGATGTGTAAATACGATTAAAATGATGATTCTCCCTAAATTTAATTTCTATTTGGTAATGTCCTAGTTGAAATTCTAGAAAAAATACTAAATGAATGGCAGCTATTATTAAATGCTTTTATATGGCCCATGGCACAGAGTGGTAAGTTGCAGTACTGCAGCCCAAGCTCTGCTCACGACCTGAGTTCGATCCTGACAGAAGCTGGGTTCAGGTAGCCAGCTCAAGGTTGACAGCCTTCCATCCTTCCAAGATTGGTAAAATGAGTACCCAGTTTCCTGGGAGTAAAGCATAGATGATTGGGGAAGGCAATGGCAAAGCACCCCATTAAAAAAAGTCTGCCAAGAAAATGTCGTGATGCAATGTCCCCCCCCCAATTGGGTCAGTAATGACTCGGTGCTTGCACAGGGGACTACCTTTACCTTTTTTAAAATATGGAATAAAAAAAACCCAGATAACAATATGTATGACAGGAAACTAATTTGGGACTTGGAAGTACCTAACCTCAAATTTTATTACCAGGCTACTAGACTTGGTTGTTTGAAAGACTGGTTATTGGATACAATAGAAAATACCCCGGCCCTTATTAAATAATCCTTCGTGAAGGTACCCATGAAGAGTTGGCCTTGGGTAAAGAAAGAAAATAGGAAGAGGTACTATAACAATGATAATACCTTTGAAAATGTAGTGCTTAATGTATGGGATCAAGTTAAAAGTAAACTTATCTCCAGGACTCTCCCCGCTAGCATCTGACATTAGTGACATGATAGATGACAAGAGCTCAGAATTTCTACCCTTGAGAAGGTGGGAAGGTTCAGGATTTAGTGAATACAGAAATTTGTTGGTTGATAACCAAATGATACCGTACAATAACGTTAAAGATATTTTAGGCCCCAGTTTTTCAGTATTTGAAAATCTCCAGGTTAGAGGGTATCTAAGTGAACAGATACAAAAAAAGAGTTCTTTTAAGACCTAGAATGGAGTTTGAGGAAATGTTTTCGATAAACAATAAAGGTATTATTTCGAGGTTGTATTCTTGTTTGTTAAGAACAATGCTTAAACCTGATCAAACCTTTCGAAGTAGCTGGCAAAAAAATACAGGGAACATCTTAGATGACACAGCATGGAAATTTATTTTCACTCAAGTTATTAACTTTACAGTTTACCTTTTTTTTTTTAGAGAAAACTTACTGAAAATGATTTATATGTAGCACTTAACTCCTTTAAGGTTAGCAAAGATGTACAAAACCAATACAAACACATGCTGGTACTGCAATGAAGATAAAGCAAACTTCCTTATGTGGTGGAAGTGTATACGAGCCTCCCATTTTTGGCAGCAAATAAGGGAAATTATATATACCAGATTGGAAGTACATATCCCTCGGAAACCAGAGATATTACTGCCGAACTATCTACCTAATTTATCTAAAGATCAGCAAATAATTGCCCTACATATGATTACAGCTGCTGGAAAGAAAAAAATACCCCCAAATTACGTGACTGGTTGTTGAAAATAAAGGAGATATATACTTTAGTGAAATTAACTGCAAATCAGAAAAATAGAGATATTTGCAGTAAGATCTTTTATGGTCAGAAGCAATACGAAAAATAGAACCAGCAATTATGTAACTGAAAGAGACATTGATAGTACAAGCCGGTGATATGTGATTTTGCATATCAGTGGAGATGGGATAGGAGGTTTTGGATCAGTGATAGGATTGGTAGATATTAATGTTTTTATTCTGTATCCTGTATTCCTTTTTGAGTATGTATGTTGTTCTTTCATGTATGTTTATAGTTCGTTAATAAAATTTAAAAATTTTATCTTGAGGATTCAAAGTGACTAACAGTAATATGCACAAGCAACCAACATTTAATGAAGAGCATAAATACAGGTTTGTTGGGACCTTAAAGAAATAAATAGGGACCTTTCCAGCAATGAAAACTAGCTGAATAAAAAACAACAGAAGAAGGACAATTGATGCACTCCCTTGCAAGGGAAAGACCTTTGGGGCCCCCTCTCACCATATGTTCCCTGGATGGTGCTCCAATCAGCAGATAGAAATCTACTGGTGATCTCTGGCCCAAAGGAGGCTCGCCTTGCCTCAACCAAGTCCAGGCCTTTTTTGGCCCTGGTGCCTACCTGTGGAACTCTCTGTCTGTGGAAACCCAGGCCCAGCAGGGTTTATTGTCATTCTGCTACCTGTAAGATGGAGATGATCTGCCAGGCAAATGGAGGTTGAAGCTGGTGGACTGTCCATCTGTCCTCCTGCCATGGAGGGACGTATGCCCCCTGGTTCTGCTGCTATTGTCAACTGGCCACCCTGCCCAATGGGCTTTATTGACGTTGGAGGGTCGTTGCAAAACATGCGCTGCTGTTTTAATGATTATTGAAACTTTTATTCTATTCTACCATGTTTTATCTTTATGTTTTGGTTGCATTCTGCTCTGAGCCCACTTGCGGGGTGAGCCGACGATAAATCCAATTAATAAATAAAATAAATAAAGACTGCCCAAGCACAGTTATGTCACCTCACGCCATTCTGCATCGCTCCACTGATTTATCACCACCTCTTCAGTATTAAATTCTTCCAGGACCTGGTAGTATGCAGAGAGCAGCTTGACATTCAGTTTGTATTGGCAGCTGCAATTGTACCGGGCAGAAAACCTGGGGGCACAGAAAGGCATCAAACACAGCACAGGTATGCATGCGCAACATGAGCATGGCCAAATGGGGAGGCCCCTCCTCCGTTTGTGGGGACAGCATCAGATAACTGAGACATAGAACAGCTCTGCCTGATCCTATCCCTGCGGCAGCTGCTGAGGCCAAAGAGCAGCAGCAGCCAGGTGTCCTAAACATGTCAAGGTGCTGCTGCCAAGGCCAGAGGGGGAAGAGACTGCGACCAAACATCCTCCTCTTACCTGTATCTGACACATGGGTGGGCCTCGGGATGCGCGCATGGGCACACTTATTCGCTCACCCATTTCAGGTTTTACTTAATTTTACTTTTGATGCTACCCTCTGCCGTTTCCCCCTCCCCTACTCACCAATCCTTCACCACGATATCTGGTTTAGCTTCATCCATCAGCTCGTTCCAGTATCCTTCCTCCTTTAAGTTGATGCGTTGGAACTTTGTGCAGGGCCTGATGGACAGATTAGGACCAATCTGGATGAATGCAGGAGAAAGTCTGCACGCCTCAGAAGCAGAGATGGAGACCTGATTGTGCTCCTGAAAGGAGAGATCTCGTGTTCCCTGCAACATTCTGAACTCTTCTCCCCTTTTCATTAGCTTTTGCAGTTTTTACACTAGCAGCTGTCAGAAGTTGGAAAGGAGCCCTTGGGTAGCACCTGCTCTGTCTGCTTCCCTGAAGACATACTATGCATATGGATTGAGAATGGTAGAACCTCCACAGCCTGGTGCAGTGTACCTCGGGACACCAGCTGAGCGGTTCATCATGTCCCCTATCCCAAGTTGCTGGATCTTAACAAATTTCGCAGTCTGCCAAGAGGGAGGTACCATCTGCTGAAAAGCGTCTGGCACTAACTGATGTCACTGGTCCCACGCCAAAACCTTTCGGTTTCTATCTATTTCATGACCAGCATCAATTCTTGACATGCACATGCTCAGAAGATGCAACTTATATTATCTGCCTTTATTAAAAACATCACTTGTGCATGTTCTGCATGCATGATTGCAGAGAAGAGATCTGACTGCAGAGCAGAGATCCCACTAGTGGGAAACCTTCACTAATTTTTTTCTCCCAGGACTCTCTTTTTGCAGCTTTTCCGGCAGAAAAACTTGAAACGGGGAGGCCTTGCTCTAGGTACGATTTTTATCTCTGTGTGCTGCTCTCCCTCACGTTACAGAAAAAGCTACACATCGTGTGTGATTATTTGAGTAATTCGAAATAAAACAATGAATGAATGCTGGAAAGATATGATTGTTTTGGGGACAAATGAATATACCAACAAGATTGTTCCTTTAACAGAAAGTAACCTCCACCCAAGAGTCTTGCTAGCCCAATTCTGGAGCCCAGTTGATCCAGCTCTAGCCTTGGATTGCTGACCTCCCTCTCCCCCCAGCCAGCTTCAATAGCCAACAAAATTAATTTGAGTTGGAGCCAGAAATGAGCTTCTGCATTTGAAAAGGGCATTTGAAGAGGGAACGTATCAATATTTTAAAATCATGTAAAATATTTATATCCTGTCCTATTCATGGAAAAAACACAACAGGCTTGAGCCCAAAAAAGTTAATTGAAAACAATAAACCTGCACATCAAAAATCCAGCAGGCTCAAAGTAACCTATTAAATAAAACCTCAAGAATTAAGAAACCAATTGCCAGAAAATATGCTCCTTCAGAATCCACAAAAGAGTCATGTTAGCAGAGACCCCTTTCTCAGATGCGTTCGGTTAGCTCTGACTCCATCTTGGCTAAATTTTCTTTGGCAGCCATTTCAGGAGCTAGCAATGCCATACTTTGGAGAAGGTGAGGTCAAGGATCTCCTTTGGCTATGCTACTGAGTGGCCATAACTTTGGGCGGGAGACTGATTCTCTGATGGGACATCTGCATGCTTTCCCATCGCCACAAAACAAAACAATGGCCCACAGACTGGAAAAGCTCAGTCTACATTCCAGGTCCCAAATAAGGGGATTATAAAGACTGTAACCACTATTAGAGCATTGCATCAGTTTCCTACTCAAGCAAAGCGATGCTCAAAATTCTACAGCAAAGAGTCTTTACCATACATGGAACAAGAAATGCCAGATATACAAAAAATGGATTCAGAAAAGGAAGGGGCACCAGAGATCACATTGCAAATTTACGATGGCTAATGGAACATACCAGGGAATTTGTTCTATAGATTACAGCAAAGCTTTTGACTGTGTGGATCATGAAAAGGTAAGGATGGCATTAAAAGAAATGGGGGTGCCATTTTGATGCATAACCTGGACAAGAGATTACTGTTAGAACCAAATATGGGGAAACAGAATGATTTTCAGTTGGCAAAGGTGTTAGACAAGGATGCATATTATGGCTTCTACTGAAGCATCCAGAACTGTGTTGTGCTATTTTGGTTGGTCCAAATAAATGGTTTTGTAGTAGGAAATTAATTTCAAATAAATGACCTGGATAGCCCAGGTGAGCCAGATCTTGTCAAATCTCAGAAGCTAAGCAGGGTCGGCCTTGGTTAGTAATTGAATGGAAGACCTCCAACGAAGACCAGGGTTGCAGAGGCAGGCAATGGCAAACCGCCTCTCTTAGTCACTTGACTTGAAAACCCCACCAGGAGTTGCCCTAAGTCAGCTGTGACTTGAGAGCACTCTCCACAACCAACTGTTCATCCTATAGAGTAATTCTTTATCAATTCTGACCACTGGTTATTATTCTCCAGAAATAAAATGCTAAAAAAGCCAAAGATGATCAAAGATTTCACCTGTAAGACGTGACAAAGAATTTCTGAACATGTGGATGGGGAAATTCTCTCCCATGAAGCTCAGGTTGATCTTCGATCTTCCACTTATTTCCTCCATTGTTCAGAACTGACCAGTGATTAAAACTGTCTGTGAGAAAGCCATAGAAAGTTAAGGAGAAGGGAGAGGCTGAGAACCTGAGAACTGTAGTTCTCTAATAATTCCCAGCAAACATCCCCCCCATGCCCCCAAATGATGCTTTGTGAAGGAAACCAGAGCAGTTAAACTGCTATATAAAACCAACACACACACTAGACACAAAGGCAATCTACTAAGTGTAGATTGCCTTTGATTTGAATGGCTTCTCACTCCAAATTTGCGTCCATCTCAGATCCAACCCGTGTAAGGTGTCACTTGTAGTTTGGCTCTCAGAGACAGAGGGAAAGTAGCTGAAATGTTTTTGATAGAGAAATTTTTTTAATAGTACTCTGCTGCCAATTAAATTTCCCTTCTCCCACTTACCCAAATATAATCCAAGACACCAACCACAGTGATACAGAGAAGTACGAGTTTTATTGTTACACAAAGCTCAGACGCATCAGGCATCTGAGTGCGGACCTGGGAGAAGGAGTTGCTGGTACTAAAAAGAGAAACCCATAATAAAATAAAGAAAACAAAAAGTATTCCCCCCTCCCCCCCCCCCAATTCCTTAAAAGTTGTAGGTCCTTAGGTCAGCGGATAGGAAAGCCTACCCTGACCGAAAGGGCACTCTGCTCCCCTCTCCTCGTAAATGCTTAACAATGCAACGTGCAGTTTCAGCCGTCCCTGTCAGTAACTGGTTAACTGGATGCCAGCACAGATAAACAATATTTCCTTGGTCATCAGTCCTTGTGTATGCATGCCGTGCCTAAATAAAAGCGCCACTGCCTGGCTAGGGAGAGACGAGCCTTCGCAGCCTGATGCTCAGAATCTCAACCCTGCGTCGTGTCATTTCTACAAGTGAAAGTCACGTTCAAACAAGAACGCGGTGTGGAACAAAGCCACAAGAAGGCAAGATAACTTCGTTCTACAGTATCAACCTTCCCCAACTGCGGGATCAATCTCAACCACGTAATTAATAATAATCATAACTTCTCTCTGAATAACCCATAAATCCTTAGTTTAAAAGCCAATGGTGCATTCCACTAGAATTACTCAAGGCCGAGACTAAGTAAAACAAAGAATCTTCCTAATAGCAACCTTTAAAACTGAGCAACGTCAGAGCAAGAACTGCTTACTGTACTTTAAACAACCGATAACAACTTAATGTCAGACCAGGGCAAAAGCCCAGTCCCCAGGAATAAAATGCCAAATGCTTCTCCGTATATCGCTGGAGGGCCACTAAATTTTGGTGCTGATAATTCACGCAAGCCAATGCAGGAAACCAGACATTTACAGGAGAAAAGTCGCGGAATTTATTTTGCGGCTGTCTTTCTGTTATCTAGCAAGGGTTTTGCATCCCAAAATCAACACAGAAAAAACCTGATTCAAGCCGTGGGCATGGCACTGATTCCCTATCAGTTTTCTCCCGAGGAAGATAATTTTAAAGACGCTCCAGAAAGGACGCTCTTGTAGAGCCACGAGAAGGGCAGTGGGCAGAGAAGCGGCCCTCTTCTGGCGTGGACCTTTGACCCACAGCATTTATGGGACTTCTGCTGCCGTAAGGAAAGGTTGTTTCTCTGTG
The DNA here is from genome assembly GCF_028583425.1 of Eublepharis macularius. NCBI lineage: Eukaryota > Metazoa > Chordata > Lepidosauria > Squamata > Eublepharidae > Eublepharis > Eublepharis macularius. Next base: position 2,775,824 of record NC_072806.1, read on the forward strand.
AGGAACAGAGGGACCTTGCCAAACATCCAGAAGGTCCTGGAGTTCAGCCCAAAGACGAAAGAGACTTACTTCACCTTTCACCTCATGTTGGGACAACTCAAAATATTATTAACAGTTTGTTCAAAACTTCCACTTAAAGGCCCTTTCCCCCTCCAACTTCAAATAAAATCTGTTTGTTTAGGTGCAGTTCAGGCCAGAACCAGGCAGCCACCGTCCTGCCACCAGCAGCCTGACCCTTTTTAAGCTAAAACTAAAAAAAAGTTACACTTGAAATAATAATTTTCTGAGGGCAAGAGAATTTGGGTTAATTGCAGGGAGGGGCATTCGAATTTGGGATCCCCCCACCTGCATTCTGAAGTCCTGGGGATACTTTACTCTTTGAGGTTTCTGAACTTGAGCTCAGCTTTGAAAAAGGGTTGTTTGAATCACCTTCAGTCTGGGAGGAGAGGTTCCTCTTTTGCTCCCAAGCACCCACCTTCGGCTAGAGGATTTTTGATTAGGTTCCTCTTCAGAATACAGAGGAAGTAGAAGTTCTTCCAATCTGGGACGCTCCTGTCCGGCTCCTTGGGAAGGTAGCCCTCTCGCTGGCTCTTGCGCTTCCACAGCGTGCCCAGATCCACCAGGTCTCTCCAGTGGGAGCAAACCAGCCGGCAGTTGCGGAGGAGATCCCTTCCGGGGACAAGAGAGAGCAGATCCAGAAGGATGTCTTCGGGCAAGTCTCCGATGTTGACCATCCTCCTTCCTTCTGGGGAGTCTCAGCTAGCTAAGAGGAAAAGGGAGGCTGAGGTCATTCAGAGAAACTGAGTCATGCCGAGGAGGGGAGCACCGAGGGCACCGGGGGCACATGGAGGGGCTGCACATCACAACAGCAAGCACTAAATTACAAAGAGTTTCCTGTCAGGAAATCCCTGATAAACTCCTTTGGTAGCCATGACTAAGCCACTCTCATCTTCATTAGGATAACACAAAAGGAGCCTACCTTACAGGGTCGTTAGGATCGTCAGAAGAGCCCAGCAAGGTCAGACCAAGTGTCCATCTAATCCAATATCCTGTTTCACAGACTGGCTACTATTCCCTCCCCTGCAGCCGCTGCCCAAAGGTAGACTGCCCCAGAACACGGATGTTCCATTAAGCTTCTGCTTGGCTATCAAAGTCATCAGAAGACGGCACTAGCTAGTATGTAAAAGAATGGAGACTTCAAAAAATATCAATTAAAATACTCTGGCACAGTCCTAAACCGATTTACTCCACTCTAAGCCCATTGATTTCAATGGGCTTAGACTGGAGTAACTTTTCTTAGAATTTCATTGCATGTATCCCCATTGAGCAGACGTGGCTCAGAGTGCCTTACAACAGCCCTGCGAGGCAGACCGACACTATTTCTCCCATACTGCAGCGGTCAGCAAGAGAGCTGCTTATGACAACCCTGCAAGGTAGACCAGTGTTACTAGTTCGCAACTAGGAACGCTTTCATTGCGTTCGCCTCCCGCCGGCCCTTCTCACCCTGCGCAGCTCTCCAGGGGATGCAGCCGCGCCTCTGCCTCCGCGCCTGGAGCGCAAAGAGCAAAACGGGACCGGAGCATCCAGGCGGGGACCGGACTCTGCTCGAGAGGCTCGTCTGAATGCCGCCCAGAAGCGGGGTCCAGACACCCCCGCACCCCCCAGCTGATCCGCCCTAGGCACCCCCCAATGCCCACCTGGGCGCATCTGGATGGGGAGGCAGGCGGCCGCCCTGGAAGCGCAAGCGGCAGCTGCTTCCTCCCGCAGCCTCGCCTCCTCCGGGGCAGACCGGGCAAGGCAGCCGGGGGAGGGCTCCTTCCGAGCAGGAGGCGCAGCCGGGCAGGGCTCGCTTGCTCCAGCCCCGGGCGCGTCTCTTTGGAAGTCAGCCCGGCCCAATTCCGTGGGACTTTCCAGGATTGCAGCCATAAAACCTAGATTTGCGTTCCCCCTTCAATGAGTCACCGTTCCTATCATGGTATTTACGCTTCCAAGGAAAAGGGACAGAGTTGGGCTGTGATCAGTACGTGGAAAGGAGGAAGAGCCGTTGGACTCAGGCCCGGGGCGGGAAATTCCTGCATGGGGGAGGGGGGGGGTAACATTCCTTAAGATTAACTTTCTGCATCCAAGACTACATAAGATGAACTTGGAGAAAGAACAAGTACCCCCACACACACACCCCAGCAAGCTCTGGCTGCTCCTGCTTGCAAAGCTCTCTGGGATGTGTAGAGCCTGTTAGGCAGCACCCACTTAACGTCATAGTGTCCTTATACGTGGGCCCAGGGTTTGGGGAGGGACCCCAGCAGGGTGCAATGCCATACAGCCCACCCTCCAAAGCACTGATGTCTGCGGTCTGGAGATTCGTTGTAATTCTAGGAAATCTGCAGGCCCTGACTGGAGGTTGGCAACCTAAACTCAGGGGACTTACTCTCAAGAAAGAATGCTGGAAGGTAGTTGTGGCTGCTCATCCAGTTGACCACCAGAACACAGAGCTCCCCATCATGGCTGCGGTCAGAAGCAATAGCTCAATGGAACCCCAAATTTCAGCAGCAGTCTACCTTGGAACATCAAATGTCTGGAGGCAATCTGCTGGGTGTGCATGTGTGTGTGTGCACGTGCTGCTACCTCTGTGCCCAGAGAGATGATAACCCCCCTTGGTCAGGGAGACCAGGCTTTGTTGCAGCAAACCCAACTGAAACTCCATAGGCAGAGACAGTCTACCTCTAAGTACCAAGACTGTCCACCACATGGAACCGCTGCTGGTGCTTTTATTCTGAAGATCAGCGTGTGTGATGCAGTGCTGGATAACAACCCACCAGGTGGCTCGGCAGGGGGAAAAGGTTTTCTAGCTGCCTTGCTCCGAGTTCTAGCCTGTTCTGCCTTTGGACACCAGGTCAGCCCCTCTGACCAGCTAATACAGCCATCTTTTCAACCTTGCAGTTGCATTGATCAGAGCCGGGAACCCATTTCCAGCTGACGGTGTGTTCTTGCTACATACCACCAGGGCTTTTTTTCAGCTGGAATGCGGTGGAATGGAGTTCCCGCACCGCTTGAAAATGGTCACATGGCGGGTGGCCCCGCCCCCTGATCTCCAGACAGAGGGGAGTTGAGATTGTCCTTCATGCTGCTGGAGTGGCACGGAGGGCAATCCAAACTCCCCTCGGTCTGGAGATCAGGGGGTCCCCGAAGGCAATTTAAACTTTTAAAAACTCCCCCCTTGTTCCAGCTGATCCAAAGTGACGTCGTTGTGTGGTCCCGAGTTCCACCACCTCTTTCCCCAGAAAAAAAGCCCTGCAGACCACCCGTTTGTCACAGAATCGGATTAGCTTGGCCAGAAGAGGAAGGATATGCAAAAGCCATTTTCAATTGAAGAAGTGTAAGTGCCAGGAAGAATTTTCCTCTGACTTGCTGCAAGATACCGTCAGGCAATCACTCTCATATATTATATGGGGAAGACTCTGACTTCAGCAGAGGAGCAACTGTTCTACATGCCGGTTATTTTAGGTTCAGTCTCCACTTAAAAGAATCTCAGGTGCTGCAGAAAGACGCTTTATTCTGCCTGAAACTACGGAGAGCTTATTTGTGTTGAACTCTACACTGCCCCAGGGTCCGGGCTGTTCTGCCCAGTCTATGTATCTTGGATCTTAAATGTAACCCCCTCCCCGCCACTTCCTTTCCAGATGCAGCTTTATATGTAGAAGAGCGAGTGCACAAAGGCAGCTGAATTGGAAGCTCCTTGCAGGGCTGAGATCTACAAGGGCATCCCCACGCAAACAGGCTCTGGGGCACACAGACTCGCCCTAACCTCCCTGGCACGTGTGCAGGCAGGTATTTTTCAAAAGAGCTCTCCCCCCCCCCCGTGCGTAGGAGAGAATCCTAGAACAAACTGTACAGCGGTCAGTGAGTTTATATGACTGTTTGGAGTAACTGTAGTAAGTTTCCAGGCCACTCTGAGTACTGGTTTTTAACTGTGTGTGTCAAGAGATGCTGCATTCATTTTGTGTCTTTTACAAGCCTTGAGAGTACTCACATATAAGCATTTCTTGGTTCTAAAAGTCCCTCTGTGAGGTTCTCAGAGTCAGTGGGTATTTTGGCTCTCTGCTTGGCCTTGTACGGAACCCCTCCGGCACTAGGAGAGTTCTAGCTAGTCAATAAAAGGGAATGCTTTTTATTATAAAGACGTGTCAGGTGACTTCTCTGGGGCTGGAGAGGAAAAGAGGAAGCTGTTGGTGAGAAATATGTTACGAGCCTTCTTTTACATGTTTACTCAGAAGGAGTGGGCCGCTCTCAGATCTGTATCTGTCTTGCATGCTGGAAGTGCCAGGTTCGAGCTGCACCATCTCCACCCGAAGGACTCCAAAAAGCAGGTGGTGGAAAATCTCTCTCTGGTGGAAGGCTCCCATCAAAGTAGACAACATTAAACTAGCTGGAGCATTCCCTTGTCTAACACAAACTTCTCTCCTTCCGGAGGCCCTCTATTCCCCCTTCTCTGTTGATGTGGCTGTCACACACACACCCCAGCTCCACTCCACCACTGCTTTCCTCATCTCCTTACTTCTTCCCTGTCCCCTTCACCCATGATGTGCAGGAGGGTCACTCATGCAAATTGGTATTGGATTTCTTTATTTACACACCGGTACAAAATGCTGTGAGACAATGTTCTTCCTCCACATCCCAAAGAGAACAGGCAAGTGGCAAATTTTTATATGCTGAAGGATGTTCCTTACCCAAAGAATAAGAACAAGAAAAATATTAGCAATCAGGACTCTTCAGTGAAAAAGTGGTCCCAATCACTACCGGGGAGGAGGGGGGGGATGCTGCCCCTGCACTGACCCCTAGACCAGGCAGAGGAAAGAAATAACAGCATAGTTATTTTCTCCTTCTCTTTCTCCCCCACCTGCCCCTCATCCCTGTTGGCACGACAGACTGCCTGTGGCTTTAACAGCAGCCAAGACAAGGAGACTGCTTTTGCTTGTGGTTTTGTCTGTCACGCATCTCTGAAAGGAGACCCAGTGGGGGCAAAGCTCTACCCACCCAATATCTGAAGTCTTTACCCTTTTGCTCCCTGAAGCCAGTTCAGTGCCCTTCCTCTCTCACTCCTCCGGCCTGCTTCCCTCCACAAGCCCAAAAGTTAAGTGTTTTTCGGATGTAAGAGCCAGTAAATGCCCCTGTCACAACTGCAGGGTGCAAACTGACAACTCCAGAGAAAGCAGAAGACACCTGAAATTACAAAAGGCAACTGCTGTGCAGATTTATGGGGTGGGAGGAGCCGTCACCCACCAACTGCACTAGAGATCAAAAAGAGCTGCAAAGGGGGTTCACTCTCTCCTTGGACCGATGCTCTCTTTCCCTCCTCACCCGGCCACCTCCGGGCCAACGGTGATACTGCTGTTGGTTACCCGGACACCATACCAGCCAGCCCAGTACTGAGTATCTTGGCCTCCATGTTTGAAAAGGATGTGGCGGACGCCAGAAGGGTAATTGTGAAAAGTGTACGAAATCTGAAAATGAGAGAGTAAGAGAAAGGTTGGCTTTCACCAGCTCTGTTCCAGCCTGCATATTTTATTTCAGACTAGGAAATGCATGCTGGGGAGGAAGCAATTTACATATTTCCCTCCCCCTGCAAGGTTCTGTAAGCTTCCAGGCACCACCCGCCCCCTATTTCTTCCCTCTATTGATTCGTTTCCTAGTAGCAAAATCAGAAAGAGTCCAGTAGCACCTTTAAGACTAACCAACTTTATTGTATCATAAGCTTTCGGGAATCACAGCTCTCTTCGTCTATTTCCTAGTAGAATATGCTGAGTTGGCTGGGGTCGGGGTGGGGTTGTGTCTCCGTTTTTGGTGAATTCACAAAGTCACATTTTCCCAAAGACCCGGCAAGTCTCCGGGGGGGGGGGGGCTGGCCTGCCTGCTTTTGAGACCGGCCTCTTTGCCACCAGATAGACCCAGCATGGAAAAGCAGCAGTGGGGATGGGGGTGTGATCGCTGAAAGATCCCCTTCTCCCCTGCAACTTCCCTCTAAAGCAAGATTGAGGCAAAACCTACATGGCCCACCCCTCTTTTAGTCCTGTGAAAAGCCCTTCTGGAAAAGGAGTCTTTAAGGGAGACCAACAAGACAATACATTCGTGGTTGGTTGATTTTTATTCACCCTGACCTGGATAGTCCAGGTGAGCCTGATCTCACCTCAGAAGCTAAGCAGGATCGGTGTTGGTTAGTAATTGGATGGGAGACTTCCACTGAAGACCAGGGTTGCAGAGGCAGGCAATGGCAAACCACCTCTGTTAGTCCCTTGCCATGAAAACCCTGCCAGGGGTCGCCATAAGTTAGCTATGACGTGAGGGCACTCTCTTCCTCCAAATTTTTATTCAGAGATTGTTTCAGTTTTCTTAGATGTTTTTAGTGGGCATAAGCAATGGTAGGAATAATTCTGAATATTTCATCCCAGCTGGTTCAGTCCAAAAATCCCTGTCTGATGAAGGGAGTTTCGACTCTCGAGCGCTCACACCATGAAAATCTAGTTGGTGTCTAAGGTGCTACTGGACATGAATTTTGCCGTTTCAGTTTTGTCTCTCTCACACATGAATCAAACCCTCCTCCTTGATACCATGGATCGGTTCCAGTAATGAAAACATTTTTGTCCGGTGGAAATACCCTTTCAACACAGCAAGATGCTCAGAAATGGAAAACATCTCCGTTGGCTGAACAGTCACAGCATTCTTTATTTGAACGGCACTTTTTGTCTCTTGGCACCAACTTTTCTCCGTTAGGTTTATGCAGTATTTCACACCGGTTTTATTTATTTACTTCATTCATGCCCCACTTTTCTCACCAATGTGGACTCAAAGTGGCTTTCAATATATTTTCCTTCCTCCATTTTGTTTATCCTCACAACAGCCCTGTGATTAGGCTGAGAGTGGGTGTCTGGCCTTAGGTCAGCTTTCATGGCAGAGCAGAGTTTCAAACCCAGGACTCTCAAGTCCTAGTTCAACACTCTGACCCCTCTAATGGCTCTAAGCTGTTTATTAACTGTGCATGGATCTTGTTTAAAATTATTTTTTATTGTGGGGACTCAAAGTGGCTTACACAATAAAATGGGCAAGTGACAGTGATTTAACTAAGAAGGTAAAAGCCCAACAGACTTGTGGGGACCTTAAAGAAACAAACGGGGAACTTCCGACAGTGAAAATCATCGGAATGAAGAGCACAAAAAAGACAACTGATGCACCCTGAAAAGGTATAAATTCCCTTTACACACCCCAACTCAGAAGCAGTAGAAAAGAGCAAAGGTTCTGTAGCACCTAGAAGACTAACAAAATTTGTGCTAGGGTATGAGCTTTCGTGAGTCACAGGCTAGCTCGCTTCTGAAGAAGTGAGCTGTGACTCATCATAGTTCGTACGTACCCTACCACAAGTTGTGTTAGTCTTCTAGGTGCTACTGGACTCTCGCTGTTTTCTATTGCTACAGACAGACTAACACGGCTACCCATCTTGATCCAACTCGGAAGGAATAGATTTCCAGAGCACATTTACATCACCTCACGCCATTCGGCATCGCTCCACTGCTCTATCACCACCTCTTCGGGGTTAAACTCTTCCAGGACAGTGTAGTCTGCAGAGAGCAGTTTGACATTCAGTTGGTATTGGCAGCCACAATCAAACCGGGCAGCATACCTGGGGTGGGGGGTGGGGGTGGGGCACAGAAAAGCATCAAACACAGCACAGGAACACATGCACAACCTAAGGGTGGCCAAATAGGGAGGCCCCTCCTCCATTTGTGGGGACAGCATCAGATAACTGAGACATAGAACAGCTCTGCCTGATCCTATCCCTGCGGCAGCTGCTGAGGCCAAAGAGCAGCAGCAGCCAGGTGTCCTAAACATGTCAAGGTGCTGCTGCCAAGGCCAGAGGGGGAAGAGACTGCGACCAAACATCCTCCTCTTATCTGTATCTGACACATGGGTGGGCCTTGGGTGCCCCCCCCCCCACACACACACCCTCCCTCTCTCCCTAACCCATCTCAGGTTATACTAAATTGTACTTTTGATGCCGCCACACACACACCCACACCCATTTCCCCTCTCCCACTCACCAATCCTTCACCACGATATCCGGCTTGGCTTTGTCCATCAGCTCATTCCAGTAGCCTTCCTCCTTTAAGGTGATGAGCTGGGACTTTACACAGGCCCTGAGGGACAGATTAGGACCAATCAAGATTTATGTATTGATTTGATTTGATTTATACCCCGCCCTCCCCATGAATGGGCTCAGGGCAGCTCATAACATTCATAAAATACAATATATTAATCATAAAACTATAAAATCAGTAATAATCTTTAAACTGTCATTAAAATAGTCCAGATGCCGTATCCATAGGGTACTTAAATTAAACAGTCAGGAGTCCATATATAGACATACATATGGGCATAGCACACGGCTGAGGGCAGTCCCAGAAAAAGTGGTGGTCTTAGGGGGAAGAGGGGGGATACCCGCTGGTCCTTAGCCAAAGACCCAGTGGAACATCTCCGTTTTACGGGTCCTGCGGAACAGTAACAGGTCCCACAGGGCCTGAATCTCCAATGGGAGAGCGTTCCTCCAGGCCGGGGCCAGGGCAGAAAAGGCCCTGGCCCTGGTCGAGACCAGACGGATGTCTTTCGGGCTGGGAACCACCAGGAATTGCTTGTCTGCAGAGTGCAACGCCCTGCAGGGGATGTAATGGGATGAATACAGGAGAAAGTCTGGCAGCCTCAGAAGCAGAGAGGGAGACCTGATTGTAGTATGGAAAGGGGAAGTCTTGGGCTCCCTGCCACATTCTGCTTTCTTTTCCTCTGTTCATGAGCTTTAACAGTTTTTACACTGGCAGCTGTCAGAAGTTGGAAAGGAGCCCTTGGGTAGCACCTGCTCTGTCTGCTTCCCAGAAGGAATGCTAAGCAGTAGAATCCATATAAATTGAGAATGGTAGAACCTCCACAGCCTGGCGCAGTGTACCTCTGAACACCAGTTGACTGGCAGCAATCAGATTTCTATGCACGACAATCAACAACATCAGAAGGCAATAATTCCAGCATATACTATAGACATGGATCACATATCCATGTGAATCTTAGCAGCTGTGGAAACCTTCTGGCAATACTGTTATATGGATACCCCTGAGAAAGCATGCATGAAATGCTTATAGGACACCAAGTTTATTAAACATTTTTCTCCCCACTACACCAGTTTTTAAATGGCTTTTCTGTTTTGGAGTATCAATATGGCTCTCTCCTTTGGACGCTTATGCTGAACACAAAATCCAAGCAACAGGCCTACAGTGACTAACTATAGAGAGGCAGGTTTTGAGTTCAAATGCAAACTTATTGCTTCTACTTTTTACTCCCCCCACCCTTCCCTGCTTTTCAGAGGGCAAAAACTAACATCTATGTGCTAGGACACAACTCTCTGTCTCATTGGGTAGATCTGAAATTTTGTTTGCACCCTACGTGCACCCTTACATTACGTTTTTTTTAATATTAACATAGATCCAGAGGAGTTAGACGTGTTAGTCTGTAGTAGCAAAATAGTAAAGAGTCCAGTAGCGCCTTTAAGGATAACCAACTTCATTGTACCGTAAGCTTTCAAGAACCACAGCTCTCTTTGTCAGGTGTTGCATCTGACAAAGAGAGCTGTGGCTCTCGAAAGCTTATGCTACAATAAAGTTGGTTAGTCTTAAAGATTCTACTGGACTCTTTTATATTAACAAGTACTAACAAATTTTTTTACTGTTCTGCATTTTCTGTCCTTAAGGGTTTTGTGTCCATGGTTTCAACATTTCCATCTCTGCTACAGAGAAGAGTAGGACTGAATTTATGAAATCAGTGGTCATAAGAGACGCACCGCAGTGCTCCGGGTACGATTTTTATCTCTCAGTGCTGTTTCTCATGTTATAGAAAAAGCAATCAGAAATAAAACTGACTCAGTGAATAACCAGAAACATTTGATTGCGTTGGTGGCCAGTTAATAAACCAGTCAGGTTGTTCCCTTAGCAAAAAAATAACGCCCCACCCCTCAGATTCTTGCTAGGCCAATGCTGGGGCCCAGTTTTAACCAGCTGTAGCCAGCTTCAATAGCAAACAACATTAATTTGAGTTGGAGCCAGAAATGAGCTTCTGTGTTTGACAAGGATGCTTTGGAGAGGGAGTGTATTTTAAAATCATGTATAAAATTCTCACCTAGCGCAATCCATAGAAAAAGATCTGCTTGAGGCCAACAAAGTTAATTGAAAACAACAAACCCACAGATCAAACACCTAGCAGCATAAAATGGATCAGAGTAATCAATTAAATAAATCGCCACAAGCAGGTAAGACCTTAAAAGCTAATAAACTAATCGCTATAAACTATGGTCCTTCAGAATCCACAAAACAGAAGAGCCGGTAGAAACAATAGATAGTCTGTAAGCAGCCCCCAAACAAAAGCCATAAAATGGCTTCAATTAGAGCATCCAGAACTGTGTTGTGTTATTTTATTTTTTATTTTATTTATGTCATTTATAGTCCGCCTTTCTCACTGAGACTCAAGGCGGATTATGTAGTATGAGATTAGTACAATCAGTATCAAGTACATTTCAACACAGTATCAAGGACATTTCCATAAACAATGCCATAGGGTAAATAGATACAAGTTTAAAAGACACAGTATTAGCAAGAATCCAATACAGAGTAGAAAAAATACTGAAGCAGAACATAATCAATTCTAGGACTGACATTAGACAACATGGAGCAACTGATGGTACACAGGAGTACATATTTAAAGCAGCAGTAAGGCAATATGTAAGACAACATAGTGATGAAGTCTACAGTCCCTAACTCATTAGCAAAGCATCTGAGACCCCATCCCTCCAATACAGAGTAAAAAGCCTTTTTGAACAGTTCGGTTTTGCACCGTTTACAAAAAGCCAGGAGAGTAGGGGCTCTTCTGACTTTTTTGGTTGGCCCTAATAAAAAGTTTTGCAGTAGAAAGTGTTTTTCAAATAATTGTTCATGCTATGGAGTAACATTTATCCATTCTGACCACTGTTTATCATTGCATAGAAATAAAATGCTGAAAAAAATCCAAGCGTGACCAAGGATCTCACCCGTAAGATGTGACAAAGTACTTCTGGACATGCGGAAAGGGAAATTCTCTTCCGTGAGCTCCAGGAAGATCTTCGACCTTCCACTCATCTCCTTCATTGCTGTCAAGTCTCCAGTGGTTAAAACCATCTGTGGAAAAGCCAAAGAAAGTTAAGCAGAAGGGAGACCGTTATTAATCAACCAACCAATCAACCACCCAACCAACCCAATGTATAGCCCGCCCTCCACGCAAGCGGCCCCAGGCAGGTTACAGCAGTAGATAAAATTACAGTAAACAGACAATAAAATCACAAACTCATTTTCCACACCAGTAACCTAGATGGGCCCCCTTCCCCATATACACATAAAAAGAGGGTGGAGGTGTGAGTTTATAACGTAACTCTAGTTCATCATATGTGGGGGGGGGGGGCAGATGATCATATAGCCCCTCTGCTGGTTGGAGACTGACTGAGAACCTGGGAACAGTAGTTCTTTTAAAAAATTCCCAGCAACCCCCCCTCCCACCCATTCTGCTTTGTGGAGTAAGCCAGAGCAGTTAAACTGCTATAAAACCGATACACACACTAGATACATACTAAGTGTAGATTGCCTTTGATTTAAATGACCCATCACTCCAAATTTGGGTTCTTCTCAGATCTGGGCTATTCTTTTTGATTTCCAGCTATATGAAATTCCAGATTTTGGCATTTCAGAATACAGGGACGGGGGAGACCATTTATTTTAATTAGTTAGCTGATGAATCAATTCAAAATGTTTTGAGTAATCAAAAAAGGTGCTCTTCCTTAACTGAGAAGATCTTTTTAATTCATTGGTTATTTTCTAGTATAACTATTTACAAACAAAAGGGTGGCATGTACCACATTGAAATGCAGGCATGCAGTCTCTATAAAGACATAAAGTCCTTTCATCTAACTAAAAGAAATATTAACCAGCTTTGATTGAAACGACGCTGCCCTCCACCTAAAATAGTCTTTGCCTGCAGAAAACTGACAGCTCAGGAAAGCTTATTCCAGTCTGTCCTCCTTTCTTGAAATACTAATTTTCCAAAGGCAAGGAACATTTGGGTTTATTGCAGGGAGGGGCATTCGAATTTGGGATTCCCCCACCTGCATTCTGAAGTCCTGAGGCCGCTATACGGTGAGGTTTCTGAACTTGAGCTCAGCTTTGAAAAAGGCATGTGTGAATCAAACTGAATCTGGGAGAAGAGGTTTCTCTTTTGCTTCCAAGCACCCACCTTTGGCTAGAGGATTTTTGATTAAGTTCCTCTTCAAACTACAGAGGAAGTAGAAGTTCTTCCAATCTGGGACGCTCCTGTCTGGCTCCTTGGGAAGGTAGCCCTCTCGCTGGCTCTTGCGCTTCCACAGCGTGCCCAGATCCACCAGGCCTCTCCAGTGGGAGCAAACCAGCCGGCAGTTGCGGAGGAGATCCCTTCCGGGGACGAGGGAGAGCAGATCCAGAAGGATGTCTTCGGGCAAGTCTCCGATGTTGACCATCCTCCTTCCTTCTGGGGAGTCTCAGCTAGCTAAGAGGAAAAGGGAGGCTGAGGTCATTCAGAGAAACTGAGTCATGCCGAGGAGGGGGGCACATGGAGGGGCTGCACATCACAACAGCAAGCACTAAATTACAAAGAGCTTCCTGTCAGGAAATCCCTGATAAACTCCTTTGGTAGCCATGACTAAGCCACTCTCATCTTCATTAAGATAACACAAAAGGAGCCTACCTTACAGGGTTGTTAGGATTATCAGAAGAGCGCAGCAAGGTCAGACCAAGTGTCCATCTAATCCAATATCCTGTTTCACAGACTGGCTGCTATTCCCTCCCCTGCAGCTGCTGCTCAAAGGTAGACTGCCTCAGAACACGGATGTTCCATTAAGCTTCTACTTGGCTATTGATATCATCAGAAAAGGGCCCTGGCTATGTAAAAGTATGAGCTGAAACTTTTTTTAAAAACCTATTAAAATACTCTAACAGTGCAATCCTAAAAAGATTTATTCCAGTTAAGCCTCATTGATTTCAATGGGCTTGGACTGGAGTTAACTTTTCTTAGGATTGCCCTGCATGTATCCCCATTGAGCAGTGTGGCTCAGTGTGGCCTACAACAACCCTGTGAGGCAGACCAGCACTATTACCCCCATACTGCAGGGATAGCAAGAGAGCGGCTTAGGACAGCCCTGCAAGGTAGACCAGTGTTATTAGTATGCAACAAGGAACATTTTCATTGCAGCTGTCCTTTGGGGAAATAAAAAGAATTATCAAACAATGCTTCGAAGTGCTGTAGGGGGTATTATGGACGCAGCTGGTGCCTTTTTTATGGACAGCTTTGATTGCAAAAATGCATCTTTTCGGAAAAGCACAGCTCGGCTGGTAGCCAAGAGTACTCTTCTATTATTCAGTTATTTCCGAGCAAACATATAAGAGGATCTCCTTGCAGAGGGTGGGATCGAAACTAGTGTAGCTTGCAGTTAAGTGGCTGGACTGCAAATCAGCACTCTGCTGGTTCGAGTCCCATGACTGCCATGAGCTCAGCAGGAGGCCTTGGGGAAGCCAGCAGAGCTCCCCAGCTGGATTGTGGGGCTAATGATAACACCGACTTTGTTCACTGCTTTGTGTGGGGCAAAACCTATCCAGAAGAGCGATATACAAACGAAGCTGTGTTATGTTATGCAGGAGCTGCTGTTCACTGCAACCAGAAAGGAACACGGAAAGGGGGCAGGCGGAGTGGGGCAAGCACCCTGCTTCTATCGCAGCCCCCCACCCCACCCCATAACCCCCGCCCAGCTCTCCCGGGGATGCAGCCGGGCCTTCTTCCCCGTCGACTCCCGCGCGAAGAGAGCAAAACGGAGGCGTCGAAAGGGGGCCGGCCGATCTTTAGACTGGGACCGGGACTCGGGTCCAGAGGCACGTCTGAACGCCGCCCAGCAGCGGGGCCCCTTTCAGGCTCTCGGGTTGCAGCCAGGGCGGGACCCAGGCACCCCCCCCCGGACCTCCCCCCAGCCGATCCGCCCCAGGCGCCCCCCGACCGACGCGCCCCTGGGCTCACCTGGACCGGGAGGCAGGCGGGTGCGCCTCCGCCCTGCCGGGGAGCAAAACGCCGGCCGGGAAGCGCAAGCGGCAGCCACTTCCTCCCGCAGCCTCGCCTCCTCCGGGGCGGACCGGGCACGGCGGCCGGGGGAGGGCTCCTTCCGAGCAGGAGGCGCAGCCGGGCAGGGCTCGCTTGCTAGTCCAGCCCAGGCGCGCCTCCTCCTCCCGGGCCGCCTGGGATCGCCGCCATTGGGGAGAATCCTGATTCACGCGTCCGCTCGGCTGAGCCATTGCAGGCGGCGCTGCTATCTGCGCTCACCCGGGGATGACCATTCCGGCCATCAGGGCGTTTACGCCTCTGAATACAAGGGGCCGAGTTGGGCTGTGATCAGCAGGTGGGAGGGAGGCAGGCAGAGCCCTTGGACATTCCTGGAGGGGGGAGAGCCCCGAGCTTGGAGAGGGTCTAATGCCATAGAGCCCACCCTGCAACACAGGCATGTTCTCCAGGGGAACTGCTCTCTTGGGCCTAGAGATCAGCGGTTATTCCAGGAGATCTCCAGGCCTTCCCTTGTGTGCTTATATACCACCCTTCTGGATAGATTAGTGCCACACTCTCTACACTGACTTACTTTCTGTGTGGTCCTATATTCAAGCGCACTCTGTCTCCCTAGCAGTGCACGTGTATTCAACACGGGAGAACAAGTGTAAGATCTTTCACTTGATCCTACTCGTGTAAGATTTCTTCAGAGACGTGAACAAAGTGTTATTTTTATCCCCGCAATACAGCTGGGGAGCTGGGCTGAGAGGAGTGGCTCGCCCAAGGCTGCCTGCAGAGCTCACAGCAGTAGTGGAATTCGAACCAGCAGAGTGCTGATTCACAGCCCTATAGCATTCTTAGCCCTACAGCAGCTGTTCTAGACAGATTAGACAGATTAGTGCCCTACTCAGAGTGGTGAACAAGGCTGTATTATTATCCCCACAATATAGCTGGGGCTAAGAGGAGCGGCTTACCCAAGGCCACCTGCAGAGCTTATGGCAGTAGTAGGATTCAAAGCAGCAGAGGGCTGATTAACTACTATGCTACAGCAGCTGTTCTAGACAGATTAGTCTAGACATATTAGTGCCCTACTCAGAGTGGTGAACAAGTTTGTATTATTATTATTCCCCACAACCCAGCTGTGGAGCTGGGGCTGAGAGCAGAGGCTCACCCAAGTCTACCCACTGAGCTCATGGCAGTAGTGGGATGCGAACCAGCAGAGGGCTGATTCACAGCCCAGCCACTTAACCACTATTGTACAACACATGACAAAGATAAGTTCCCCTGGAGAAAATGGATGCTGTAGAAGGGGGACTTTATGGCATTAGACCCTGCTGAGCCCTCCCCAAACTCCACCCTACCTAAATCTCCAGGAATTTCCCTACCCTGATCTGGTAACCCTAAACCAACCAGATGCACCTGGAAGACCCACAACAGATCAGAAAGCTCCCCCCTCCACTGAGCATTCAAAGGCATACAACCTTTAAATGTGAATGGCAGGATTGAAGTCAAACCCTTTCAACAGTCAGAGCAATACAACTAGATTTTTTTAATAACAACACACAGGTGTAACCAAGAAGATAAACTTGCAGCAAATAGTGTCTTTGAATTCACTGAAACAACAGGTTGTTTCTTGGTAACACTTGGGGGTGAGTGGAGTGCAATTTGGCTGGTCTGCCAAGGGCCAGTCTCTTTAGAAAAAGTCTCCTTACACAAGACATTTTACACAGGGACGCTCGAGTGAAAGACCTTACACTTGTTCTCCCATTGTGGATACACAGAGTACACTTGAACATAAGACCACATAGAAAGTAAGTCACTTGAGCATCCCCGTGTAAGATGTCTTGAGTACAGAGTCTCTACAGTCCTCTTGGTTAAAGGACCAAACTGGAACCCCGGCTTCAGGCTTCAACTTAGAAACTACAGCCTTTATTCAAGGTGATAAGAGCACATAAAATGTTATCAAGCTCCCCAGCAAGCAGCCTTGGACTGCCATATTGGCCTAG
Source organism: Eublepharis macularius (assembly GCF_028583425.1). NCBI lineage: Eukaryota > Metazoa > Chordata > Lepidosauria > Squamata > Eublepharidae > Eublepharis > Eublepharis macularius. The sequence goes on from NC_072806.1 coordinate 2,791,993, forward strand.
AACAGCTGTCTCATGAGGGTCACACTCACCTTTTAATAGATGTTTAATAGGATGGTATTTAGCAAGTGAGGAAGGACGGTGGCACGGTATAGCCTGATCTCGGAAACTAAGCAGGAGGCCACCAAGAAAGACTCTGTAGAGGAAGGCACTGGCAAACCACCTCTGCTTCTCAGTTGCCTTGAAAGCCCCAGCAGGGATCGCCATAAGTCAGTTGCAAAATAGTAAAGAGTCCAGTAGCACCTTTAAGACTAACCAACTGTCTTTCTCTTGGTTTTTAGGGGCCTGCGCTATGCCATTTGGCCACGGGAGGGAGACTCAGCCACATGCTAAAATTTGTTCATTGACTGATGGAGCTTTGCCGCATAGAAGGAGTATCTCTGGCCATGGATCTGTCATCACTGTAGCCACAGGTTTGGGTACAGGCAATGCTCAGACTTATGTGCAAAGTGCCACGTGAAAAATATGATTTCTGGCAACATACACCAGTCAGACAATAGCCTACAAGGTCTCTTTTCCCAAAATGATATATTCTGCCCAGGGCTTTTTTTCTGGGAAAAGAGGTGGTGGAACTCAGTGGTGGAACTCAGGACCGCACAATGACGTCACTTTGGGTCAGCTGGAACAAGGAGGGAGTTTTTAAAAGCTTAAATCACCCGTGGCGAAAATGGTCACATGGCAGGTGGCCATGCCCCCGATCTCCAGACAGGGGCGTTTAGATTGCCCTCTGCGCCACTGGCGCAGAGGGCTATCTAAACTCCCCTCTGTCTGGAGATTGGGGGCAGAGCCACCGGCCATGTGACCATTTTCAAGAGGTGCTGGAACTCTGTTCCACCGCGTTCCAGCTGAAAAAAAGCCCTGATTCTGCCATTTGGGGATGCGCTCCTTTTTGACGAATAGTTCAATGCAGAAATTGGGTAGGTGACATTTCCCCACTACCTAGCCCTATGACAAATTATGGTTTAGCAGAATAAGGCAACTTCACGTATTCGTGTGAAATAGAGCTGCCACAAGATGACCACAATTTTAAAAAAAACAACCTCACCTTCGCATCAAGCCTGATCCACCTATATATAGAATGAGGTGGCAGAACCCTAAGGCAGTTTGGTAAACTGCTCCACTTCAGACTGCTTATTTGAATGCACCCCCACATTAAAAATGTGCATGGTAAAGAGAAGCGTTAGTTGCTTAATTTGCCTGTATCTGTCCAGCTGCTGCTAGAGGCATAGGAGCAGGGCTATTTAAAATCTTGCCAATTTTGCCCCAAGCACCCTAACAGAATGCTACCAGTCTCGTCCATCAGCCTCTGGCAGAGAAATAGCCTCATGTGGCAAGCAGCACAGCATGCACAAATTAAGACCGGGATTGCAGAGGCAGGCAATGGCAAACCACCTCTGATAGTCTCTTGCCATGAAAACCCCAGCAGGGGTCACCATAAGTCAACTCTGACTTGAGGGCACTCTCCACACCACAATGGCTGGATAGCTAAAGAGAACCTCCATGTATAGAGGCAGTCTGCCTCTGAATTCCACAAGCTGGAACCATGGAGCAAAGCAAAAAGCTTTACAAACCTGAGTAGGAGACGACGGAACCATCCCTTGCAACCTATATGAGATGGTGCCTGGAATTCATTGCAAATTTTAAGTGGAAAAAAAAGCCCACAACTGCCTTTTGGAGTCAGAGAGACAATCAGCGGGAACATTCAGAAAGTTAATCTGCCTCGGGAGAATTGATAGCATTGTGTGTGGTGCGGGGAAAGGAGTAAAGATGGGAGCCGGGGGAGGTGAAATATTCTCTGTGCTGCACCACACATTTGTCTTTAATGGCCCTTATTTTTCAAGCTGAAGTGTAAATATTTACCGGATCATAATGGTGTTTATTGCCTCCAGTTTCCCAGATAAAGGAACTGAGGCTGACTGTGTGCAAAAGGACCTTGGCGTGAATGGCCCATTCGGCTGGGCTTCAAGGAGGGAGTTCCAAGAGGCACAAGGGCCGGCGCAGAGGTGGGGCCATTGCTGGATATCTCCCCTCTGGATGACCCTGAGGTCGGGCTGCCAACTTCCAGGTGGAGTGTGGAGATCTCTGCCTAAAGATACAAAATCTTCCTTGGGGAAAATGACTTATCTACAATTCCTTAATTTAATAATGAAAGTGCACAGTGCTCAACGTGAATAAATGCATACTCTAGAGGCTGATTCCGCACATGTTGGATAATGCCCTTCGAATCCTCTTTAGAGATCATTTGGAACTGAATTTTTCAAGTGTGAAACAAAAAATCCACTTCTAAATGATAGCTAAAGTGCATTGAAAGTGCATTATCCAATGTGTGCGGAATCAGCCAATCTTATAAATATCACTACATATCCAATAAATACTGTAATAAATACTAATAAACATGATCACATCCTATACATCTTAAAGTCCCAGTCTACTGCTCTTACAGTGCAATCCCAAGCAGAGTTACTCCAGTCTGGAGTAACTGGAGAGCCAGTTTGGTGTAGTGGTTAAGAGTGCAGGACTCTAATCTGGAGAGCCGGGTTTGATTCCCCACTCCTCCTCTTGAAGCCAGCTGGGTGACCTTGGCTCAGTCACAGCTTCTTGGAGCTCTCTCAGCCCCACCCACCTCACAGGGTGTTTGTTGTCGGGATAATGATAACATAGTTTGTAAACCACTCCAGGTGGGTGTTAAGTCATCCTGAAGGGCGGTATATAAATCAAATGTTGTTGTTGTTATTACTTTTATTAGGACTGCACAGTTAAAAGACCATAAAGACTAAAGAAGCTCTTCATATCTCCACATTCAATGTGCTTACAGAAGCGGCTGGACGCACGTCCCAGTTGTTGATTTTGGTATACTACAGATTCAGAGGTAAGTCTAGTAGCAGTAAGTAGTAGCAGTAAGTATTTTGTTTGTTACTTTCCTTATACTTAAGTTTGTCTTTTCAGATTTGTCGCATGTGTTCTTATGGGTTACCGAGCTGACCAACTGATCTGCAGTGGTCGTATCTCCTAGAGCTGCACTCCAAGCCGTAATAGTAATAAATCCAGGATCAGATGTCCATTATTCGTCCAACATGCTGCTAGCTCTACTCCTGTTTTGAACCTTCTTTTTCAAGAATGCCGTGGTGTGGAGATCTGTCAGAATGGCTACAATGTGACTTCACATTGGAGAGATCAGTTCCCCTGGGCGAAATGTCAACTTTGGAGGGTGGATAGACCATAGAGTCTGGGAGAAATGGAAGTCCTAGAGTGACATCACATCCCTGCTATCCCATTCCCAAACTCCACCCTCCCAAGATTCCACTCCTGAATCTCGAGAAATTCCCCAACCACAATTGGCAACCCTACTCTGAGATAGAGGAGGATGAGGTGGTAAAATGGGCTGCTTTTTTAGGTGGCAGGTGGTGGATGATTCCAGCTTTGAATTTCATGTTTTTAAAAAAACCCTCCCTGCAAACAGAAAACTAGCAGTTATTTGACCCCCCCCCCTCTTCACTTGGTGGATGGCTTTCTGTTTGCAGGGAATTTTTCACAGAGGGCAGTGTTTGAAAATGTGATCCTGAACCTGCAGTCCTAAGTGGCGTGGTCCCTTTTACCAACTCAGGGCCAAGCTACACATGACGAATGACACTTGAACGGCAAGTGGATTGAGTGGAGGGCAAGTGAACAGGGAGAAATACACTTGCTGTTCAAGTGTCATTCGTCATGTGTAGCTTGGCCCTCAGTCTACCATTGGATTCCCCTGCATGGGTGAACGAAGCCTTAGACCCAAACAGGGAGAATTTGGTGGCAGAGTTCAGAGGGAGCAGAAAGATGGTACCACTTCAGATGGCAAGTGGTGGGTTTTATATTTATATTTATATTTATATTTATATTTATATTTATATTTATATTTATATTTATATTTATATTTATATTTATATTTATATTTATATTTATATTTATATTTATATTTACTTACAGACATTTTGACCAAACAGAAACATTGCAGAGCAGACAGAAAAGTTCTTCCTCCTCTTAGGAGTGGTTTTCTCTTTTCAGGGAGGTTTTTTTTAAAAACATGAGAAACATTAAAAAATGATCTCCCCCCCCCCTTCACAGTTTGAAGTGGTGCAGTCCAGTTTCCCACCTCATTGACATCTGTTCCCCTGCACGTGTGAATGTGGACAGTATCTCCAATGACTGTAAGTGAATCTCATTGGAATGAGCAAATCTTCCTCGTTCAGGATTTCCCCCTCCTCCATATTTATTTACATTTTTATCAGTTGTTTTGGTTCGGTGCATGTTGGACAGATTTTAATCTATACAGCGTTTATATGTGAAATGAAAGTCATTTATACGCATAATGCACGCCTGAGGTATAATGCTGATTTATTGATGCACAGATAGCATTGAAAAATGTGTATCTTTTGCAAGAAACATTCAGTCTGGAAGACGTGAAAATCAAGACTCTTGGAGAAGAGAGGAGAAAAATCAAATGGGGAGTTCTTGGCTAAAACACCAAGGTTCAGAAATTCAGAATCATCTTTAATTCCAGTATTCTGGAAGGTGCCAGTTTATGAGCAAGGTTATTGTTTCTTCTTAACATCGGTGAGTAGCCAAATGGGGTTGTCGAATCCAAATCTGCTTTTTGAAAAGCAGATCAGTTGCTGCTAGCTGTGGCTTTTGCCACCAGAATTTAGGGCTCAGGATCTCAACTCTTCTTGACCATTCTGATTTTGCGGTGCAGATCCATCTGTCTGGAGTTTCCCAGTTTGACTACTGTAAAGCACTCGGATTGGGGCTTCCCTTGAAGGTATGTTTGCAAGCTGCTGCTGCTGCTGAATGCAGAATGCAGGGGCTTGGCTTTTCATTTGTGCCTGGGTGGCACAAAGACATGGCCTTTTGTCCCTAGTAAAGAGTTTATCAAATAAATAATAGAGTTGGGGGTGGGAGTGATCCAGCACAGGCAAAACTATGGGGACTCCCCTGTTCCCAGCACTGCTATTTCAAGCAAATTTCTTTTATGGCTTTATACCATCTGTGTGCAATGTTTGCGAAAAGTACTGTTAACAATTGCATAAATTTAACAGGAAAATTTAGCACAAAGAAATAGAAAAAATGTGCAGCAATGAAGCTTACTGGCTTTGACTTGCACAAGGCAGGAAAAAATTGCATCGGAGATTCTTAAGTTCTGAAACTCAGTAGAGTCCCTTATTTCCTTTGCACGCTTGGAACAATATCTTTGCCAGCTGGGGAAAAGCTGTTCAGAGAACCACTAGATGTTGCTGCTACACAGTGTTTACCATAACGGCACAACTAAACCGGCAGGACTAACAAAGGGCCATAGGTAAGGGAAACGGACGTTCTTTCTAATCACTTTTTAAAAAAATAATAATAATGTGTTATCCTGTATCTAGGTGCACCATCTGGTTGATCAATTTCAATTAACTTGTAGGTTGCTGGAAAAGGTGAGTTCTCATTCTAAGATAACTTTGTAACCAACAGGGAGAGCGTTCTTTATTAAATGTATTTATTGTGTTCATTTATACCCTACCGTTCTCCTCAATGGGAACTCAATGGCTCGCAACATCTTCCCCTTTTCCATTTTATCCTCACAACAACCCTGCAAGGGAGGTTAGGCTGAGTTTATATGACTGGCCCAAGGTCACCCAGTAAACTTCCAGGACAGATTGGGGATTAACCCTCCCCCCAATTAAATTAACCACCCCTCCCCCAAACCATCTGTGTCTCAGATTCCATTTTAAACCTGAAGAGCCTAAAAACTTTTAAGTATTATGTTCTTCTTACCTCCTCAGAGAGCCTGTCCCACAAGGTAGAAGCTACTACTGAAAAAGACTGGGGTTTGGTAGATGCCAAGTGTGCAACCTTAAGCTGGGGACAACCAGAAGTTGGCAGTGAGAGGACCGTAATGGGCACAGAGGGACAGCCTTAAACCTAGTATGATTATTAATGTTGTCTTTTAACCCATTTCCATCTTGCTAAACTCCTTTTCAAGGATACTAAAGGAAGGGATATTTACAATGCAATCCTAAGAAGAGCTACTCCAGAGTAAGCCCACTGAAATCGGTGGGCTTAGACTACAGTAATTCTTTTTAGGATTGCTGTGTTAGAGTCAAAGCAACTCTTAAGCAGGCGCCGAGGTCTTCTTTGGTGTGTATTTATATAGTCATCATTGGAATTTTTATTCCTCCCTTCTCTCAAGGAGCCAGGGCCGTTTCCAGATGGCTTACCTGCACCCGGGACGTCGTGCCACGTTTCGGATCATGCCGGGGAAAACGCGAAATATTGCATTTTCTCGCGCGAGTTTTGCGCGACATCGCGCAAAACTCGCACGAGAAAACGCGATATTTCACGTTTTCCCCGGCACGATCTGAAACATGGCGCGACGTCCCGGGTGCAGGTAAGCCATCTGGAAATGGCCCAGGATGGCCCATCTGGTTTCCACCTTCCCCTATTTCATCCTCAAAACAACCCTGTGAGGTAGGTCAGGCAGAGAGGGGGAAACTTGCCCAAAGGGGGTTGAGGGGGGATTTTAACCTGGATCTTTCCATATCCTGGGCCTGACACTCTAGTCGCTGAACCGCACTTGACCAAAATGGCTTCAGACCACAAAACCAAGGCCAGGGCCGTTTCCACACGGCTTACCTTCCCTTGGAACGACACGGAACATCTTCCATGTTTTTTGCGCGATGTTCCAGGTCGTTCCGAGGGAAGGTAAGCTGTGTGGAAACGGCCCAGGTCTCTGCACCAATAAATTACCTGTCGCCAAATAAAATTGGCTCTGGCTGATTAATAAGAGAAAGATTTCTTGCCTTGGCTTTGCGGCCCTGTACGCTATCCTCTCCACCAACCTTTACAAATCTTTTTACCAGTAACTCAAGGCCCTTTGTGGGCAGGATCTTGGCAACCCTTCCTCTCTGTCCCATTCTGTCTGGGTCAAAATAGACCTTGTAATCTCCCCAAAGAGCAGGGCGCCTGTGAATTCTGCTCCCGTTGCTCAGGAAAGCGCCAAACACATCAATAAATACCATAATAAAAAATGAATCCAAATGATGCTGAGGCTCATAACTCTTCTCCAGGCTTTAATATAATTCAAATGTCACATTCTTTTCCAGCTCCTTTTCTTCATCTTCGGTGCTGATTCACCTGCTTTTAGTTCAGTTAATGCATCCCTCTCTTTCCCTCGCAGTCTGTTGCCTTCCTCAAAGATGGTCAGGCCTAACCAGGATTTGTGCAAATGCAATACCTCCCTTCCATGCAGGCATGAGAACTAGTGTGATGGTGGGAGTTATAGATTGTTGGACTAGGGCTTGGAAGGTGTGGGTTCAAATCCTTACACAGCCACTAAGCTTACTGGGTGACTTTGGGCCACTCACTGTCTATTTCAGCTTGGGCCTCCTTACAGGGGAACCACGTATGCTGCTGTCCTGAACTCTTTGGAAGGGAGGGTGGGATATTCTAGAAGAAGAGGGTTGAAATTGTGGAGGAAAGTGGCCGTGGCTGTAGGGAGGCAGGTGCTGGAATGGAGGGGCTGTTGAACACCTAACGCCCCAGTGTCCACAAAACTCCACAGCTGACCCGACAACATAGGAACAACTCCAGTGCTGATATAAGCCACAGCTGCTATTTAGAATGCACATTGGATTCAATTTCTGTTTCAAGCGAGGGTGTCTCAAACTAAACCTAGAGTATTTTCTTATGGCCATTGCCCTACAGGTCATCTGCGCTGGGTTCAATGCTGTTGAAAATCAGGGTTACCTCCTGTGCCCTGCTTCCTCATAGCATCACGGTGCACTTGAGCCAGTTTGGTGTAGTGGTTAAGAGCACCCCCCGTTTTATTATTTGTTTCATTTGCTAGGAAACAAACGTGCACTCCTCATCTATGGTGGCATTCCAAATCTGCAAGCGCATCTCTGCCAACCCTGGGAAACTCTGTATGTGCATCCTCTTTTTTGGCCCCCTTTCCCAGAATGCAATGGAGAAGGGATGCAAAAGGCTTGCCACCTATGCAGAAGACCCGTGTCCAGCTTTGCCGTGGCTTCTTGCTAAATGTCTTTTTTATTACCGCTGGGAGCGAGAACTTGTCCCTGATCTTCATAAAAATGCACATCGCCTGTGCTGGGTTATGAGGCAGAGGACGACTGCTTCTGCATATTTTCAGGAGATGCAGCCTGCTCTCCGGGTTGCTGCCCGCGGGGCCTCTGGCTTCTTAAAAAGCAGCCGGCAGGAAGCCTGGAGGATGCCTGGCTGAGATATAATTGATTTGCTCCAGTGAGGATTGAGCTCTCAAACACATTCCTCCTTGGAATAGCCAACTTTGTTTCCTAGCTCCTGTGCCTCCAACCTTTATACCTAAATGATGTGTTATGAGAGAATTGCTAGGGTAATTCAAGACACCAGTTGGCTAAGCCATCAAAACCCTCACTGAGCTGAAAGCACTGCCCCAAAAGGAGGCTGCCTGTTGCATCTCTGCACTGCTCTTTGAACCATAATGCCCTTGTATTCAGCCTCTTGACAAAAAAAAATGAAATCCTGCCTCCAAGTCAGCCAGTTTGATGTAGTGGTTAAGAGCAGCAGGACTCTAATCTTCAGAACTGGGTTTGGTTCCCCGCTCCTCCGCTTGAAGCCAGCTGGGTGACCTTGGGTCAGTCACAGCTCTCTCAGAGCTCTCTTAGCCCCACCCACCTCACAGGGTGATTGTTGTAAAGATTATAATAACACACTTTGTGTGGGTGTTAAGTTGTCCTGAAGGGCAGTATATATGAATTGAGTGTTATTATTATATAGTTGACTTATAGCCACCCCTGGTGGGGTTTTCATGGCAAGAGACTAACAGAGGTGGTTTGTCATTGCCCGCTTCTGCAGTTCTGGTCTTCGTTGGAGGTCTCCCATCCAATTACTAACCCAGGCTGACCCTGCTTAGCATCAGATCTAACGAGATCAGGCTCACCTGGGCTATCCAGGTCAGGACATTCAGCTTCTTTGGCAGCCAGTTTTTTGTCTAAAAAGTAGGATATATAATAAACATTTAGAGAAGATAATTTCAGGTGGATAGCTGTGTTTGACTCTAGTAGAAGAGCAAGATTTGGGTCCAGTAGCACCTTAGAGACCAACTAGATTTCCAAGGTAGGAGCTTTCAAGAGTCAAACCCTGGAAATCTAGTTGATCTCTAAGGTGCTACTGGACCCAAATCTTGCACTTAAAGAAGAGGGAGTTTTGTGGGTTTCCTTATGCCCCCTCCCACTTTTCCAACCATAATTTGAGCACTGGACTTTACATCTGAGTAAACATGCACTGGATCAGGTTGCATTGCTGCAATCTTACACACATTTACTAAGGGTGTAACACCCCTTTGAACGTAAAGGATCTTACTCCTGATGCTAAGATCAAAGCTCTGATTGTACCTGGCTTTCTCTTTGAAGGGACTCAAAATGTCTTGCAACAGAAAAAACGCTATAAATAAGCCAGTAAAGCAACAACATCTTCTTGGGCTGCTCATAGACTCATTGGGTGCCCTCTATGTGAGTTCCTGTTTTGGACACACACACACTTTATTGAGTAACAGGAAGGGAAAACACAATTCTCAGCACAGATGCAAAACACCTGGCCCAGGTGTTGCTCTCACGTCTCTCCTCCTCTCAAGACGCTTTCAAACAAGTCACAGATTGGACATCGAGTGCGACTTGATTCGTTCGCTTTTTTTAAAGCCGGCATTTCTCCCTGAGACTCGAGGTGGATTACAAGGTGCGAAATGATGCAAATCAAATAGCAGGAGGGATCTAATAAGCAATGCAATAGAACTAGGATTACAAAACAGAGACTGCAAAAAAAAGTAATGGATGTATTATGTCAAGCATTGCAGAAAATGGAATTACAAAATCGATCTGAATTGCCTAGGAAATCAGGAAACGAAAGCTGCAATCCTAGGCACGTTTACTCGGGAATAAACTCAGTAAAGACTATTTGTATTGGATTCGTACCAATGCTATGTCTTTGTAAACTTGAGTTGATTTACCCTATGGCATTGTTTATGGAAATATCCTCGAAATTAACCCAATAATACATCTTCTCGTGGAATGTTCTAGTAGCGTTCCATGGAGTGTAAATCCAACTCTTCACATACACACCGGGACAACTACACAAGAAGGCCACCAGATGTACACACAGGTAGGTGGAAATAAATAACAGTTGACTGTTCATTACGTGCTCTGTGTCTGCTCTTTGTCCTTAATGATATGCCTTTATTTTGCAGATACAGCATCACGCTGGGGACCCAAACCGCTATATTGATCTTGCTTCAATATCCACGCCCCTGCAGGGGGAAAAAAATCTTAGCCAATGGGCCACAGAGGCAGCTGCCCTGACCACCCGCAGCTCCAGCACCCCCAAAGGAAGAGGGGGAAGAAAGAGCAAGCTTCTGCCGCCACTGAAGTCCTCCCCATCTGGGACTTGGGGCAGCGGGCTTGCCGCAGCGGCTGCTTGTGATTGCCCTATCTGGAACTTCGCCAGCTGGCTTCTAGGGGCTCCTGTTCCCCTTGCATGGGGCAAGTGCCACCCCTTGCTTAGCCTTGGCGGGGGGGGGGGAAGTGATTCTTGGGCCCCATCTTGGATTTTTGTGAAGGGCCCCAGAATCACTAAAACAGCCCCCGATAGCCTTCCGACTTGCGGCCAAGGACTCCTTGCTCAGTTCCAACCCCAGTTTGTGAGGTAAGAGTGAACAAAAGAAGAGGCTGTGGTTGCAGTTAATGCTCTGCTCCCTTCCCAGACTGAAACCTAAAGGATCCAGGAGTTCCAGAGACTTCGCGGGGCATGTATAGGTAGAGAACACAAGGGAAATACTAGGAAAGCAAGGCTGCTGTAATGCACTCATCCTCTGGGGCTTCCGCCGTTGAATTTCCCCTTGCCTGCTCTTGGCACCTTGCGGCTTCTGGGGCATGCCCAGTTCACATCGGGCCATTGGGGGGGGGGGGGTTAGTTCTGCAGTTAAGCTACAAAGTTGTATTTTTCTGCATAGCTAGGGAACCCCCTTAATTTATATATATATAGAGAGAGAGAAACCTCAATCTTACCGGCAGGTGGCCTGATTTTGCTGTCTTTTGCAACCGGGACGAGCCAGCCCCTGTTCCAGTAGTGGTTTTGTAGGTTAAGTTGTATTTTTTGATGCATTTTGCCTCGATTTTCCACTCAGTTGATCACTGTGGCTGATCCATTCACCATATGTACATGTATATTTTGTATGGTGCTCATTTATTGATACATAAAAGGGGTTGAAAATGAGAACGTCTTGCGGGAAGACTGTGTGCAAGGAAACAGAAATCAGTGCAAGAAAAAAAAATGAGGATGCCCCTTGCATGAGGGAGAGGAGCCAAATTAAAAAGAGGATTTTCCAGGGTGAGATGGCAGACTTTCAAAAGAATGTTTCGTTTATTAGGGAGAACTGACACCTTTGGAATATGGCACCAGGGGCACAAAGCATCACGACCTACCGAACTGAGCTGCCTAGATACAGACTCAAAATGATTCAAACTTCTGCCTTGGAAAGAGTCAGGGCTGTCTGTGTTGTGGCATCAAAGCCTGAATCTAAGCAAGGACTAAAAGTATGTGGAGGGAGAAGATACCATTTCAGTCTTTTCTCCACACTCAAGATTTCCCTGCTGTTGCAGCCACAGGATAAATATACCGCTGAACATCTGGCCGCTCCGCAGCCAGATGTTGCCAGCCATCTTTAGTGGTGAATTTAGCGCTGGAGTAAACTGGTGCTCTCTTTAAACAAAGTGGCATTTACTTTTGAGTAAATGTCCTTTGACATGCACCGCACAATTCCATCCTCAAACGAGTTGGCACCAACCTCTCCAAAGCCAGTGTCAAATCTCCAGCCCTACAAGGGTACCAAAGATGGCCCGTGGGTGGTGTTATCGTTAATTTTCTACAAAAAAATAGTGCAGCAGGGTGAAGATGAGTTTGACTTTCATATCCTCTGTATTTTGATCTGAAATCCCCATTTCAATTTCTCTTTTCCTTTATCTAAACCAATCAGTGAATTGTTAATTTTGCATCGTTTTCTGTTTCCTTGCACTGAATTTCCCCATCAAACATGCACGTTTTCCAATGTGGTTTGTACATCGGAAAATCAATGCCACACATATTTGTTTAAATAATGTGCACTGCATGCATAAATGGTATATAAAAACTGTACAGCACAAATACCCAATAAAAAGGATTCTACGAAATAAACAGTGAAAGCAGAGAACTGAAACCTTTGACCAAATTGTAAATTAATGTAAAAAGAAACAAAAGAAAGAACATTCAGTCCTTCCTACCCCAAGGCAAACAATGTGGTAAATGCTTTTCTTAACATTTGTTCTTATAAAAGGCGAACCCTTCAACTGTGCTGAAAACAGTGTGTACAAATGGGCTGGATTTCAACAGCTTTTAGTTGTAATTGCTAATGGAGCCTCCATGATCAGAGACAGTCTACGTCGGCTAGAAGGAACAACAGACAAAGCCAACAGCGGTAGGTAGACCAGCCCTATCATGCCCTCTTTGTGAACTTCCAGAGGCATTTGGCTGTCAAAAACAGGATGTTGGACAGACCTGATGGATTTCCCATCTGATAGAGCAAGGTAATTTAATAGAAAGCACCAAATTTTATTTTATTAATAAGCCAAGATGAAATAGGATGGCAATTTTTATGCTCTTATAGATAAATGCAGAGAGGTCTTTTAGCTGCTATTTGTCATGATAGCTAAGACTGGAACCTCCATGCTTAGAGGCAGTATATCTCTGCACACCAGATGCTATGAATAAGCAACAGGAAATGGCCGCCACCTGCATGTCCTGTTTGTGACCTTCCGAGAGGTATTTGGCTGTCCACTGCTGGAAGAAGGATGCTGTACTAGAAGGATCCACACTTTCACGGTCTCTGCACGATTCTTAGAAAAGAAATCAGGCAAACGAACATCTTACTTCTCTGCTGGCCCATTAAATGGAGTGGCCGGCCGTGGAAGGAGCGTCCATCTTCTGAAAACTCTTCCATCTTCCAGCCTTGATGGAGCTAGAAATACACCCAGGCAATAAACATGCCAATGAAAACCGGCCTCATAATCAGTCTGAAATATTGATCTTGCCTGTTTGCAGAGCTCGGCGTTCCCATCGATTCCACAGCAGAGTAACTTTGCATTTGCTGGACAAGGAGAAGCGAACAGAAGTGCTGGGGGGCTTAAAAGGCATTGGCCACGTTCCTATTCCCAGAACTCAATAGAATCATAATATTATTACTGAGATGTACCACGGGAGTCCCTGGTTAAAATTCCCTGCTGCCTTAGACTCAGCTGGTAACTAGTCTTGGCCTGTCATCTTTCTCCTTCCCTTCTGCAATGTGGACATTGCACTTTGGTGCAGAGAGCTGTGACTCACCCAAAGTTGCCCAGCTGGCTTCAGGCAGAGGAGTGGGGAATCAAACCTGGCTCTCCAGATTAGAGTCCTGCCGCTCTTAACCACAACACCAAACTGGCTCTCTCTAGGCTTATCCCCCTGCATTCAGGACTGGCCACAGTTTCATCCACTTGGCTAGTGGGAAGGGTACAGTTTATAGCACAGGCTGCCCTGCTTCAGAGGTTGGAGAGGAGCTCACACAATGAAATGTACCGGCATGTTCATATATACATTTTTAAAAACTACACGCATAGTAAACAAAGAATATCAGGGAGCAAACCAGGGAGGAAATGTGTTCCTGACATGCTAGATTTCCAAGTGCAGGGTGTGGTGGGGGGCCTGTATGAACACACATTTTATTAATCCCCTGTGTATAGAAAAGGAGTATGTTAGGAAGACACCTGGTTTAGAACACTTCTCCCTGACATGCTAGCTTTCTAAGTGCAGAGGATTTTTAATTTTATTTTTTGGCGGGGAGGAATATTTTATCCAAGAAAAGCAGCATCTCTTAGAGAAAGCTCTGCTAGAGCCCCTCTCAATGACAGGCCAACATTTTATGCTTTTTTATGCAGAAGAATATTTAATCATGTCTCGTCCCCCTCTGCTCCGAAGTTTTATAGTCCAGGCACAAGTAATCCACCTCTGTGAGATAAGTATGATTCACAATTGCAATCCAAATATGTAAGGACCTTAGATTTCACCACTATGTTGCCTTATGCAACTAACTGTTGCTTTAAATATGTGCTCCTATGAGCTACCTGTGCTTCATGTTGCCTAATGTCAGCCCTAGAATTGCTTATGTTCTGTTTCAGCATTTCTTCAACTCTGTATTGGATTCTTGCTAATGCTATTTATTTGTAAACTTTATTCATCTTATGGCATTGTTTATGGAAATGCCCTTGATACTGACTGTACTAATCTCACACAATGTAATCCACTTTGAGTCTCAGTGAGAAAGGAGGACTATAAATGACATAAAATAATATAAATAATTTGTCCCTAAAACACAGCTGTTTCTAATATGATGTGGGAGTACAGCAGCGAGAAAGAGGAGATTAACAGTCCCTTACTCGTCTGTTTTCCTGCTTAGAAGTAGCCCCCGGGAGCAAAGACTGGAACTTGGAGCCAGTGTTGTGTAATGGTTAGAGTGTCAGACTAGGATCTGAGAGTCCCAAGTTCAAATCCCCGCTCTGGCATGGAAAGCGGCTGGTTGACCTTGGACCAGTCACACCCTCTCCGCCTAACCTACCTCCCAGGGTGGTTGTGAGGATAAAACGGAAGAGAGCGTAAGCCGCTCTGAGTTCCTATTGAGGAGAAAAGCAGGGTATAAATGAAATAAAGTAAGTAAGTAAAAAAATAAATCCTCCAGGTTCAGGGGCAGTATACCTTTGAACGCTGTCTCCCACATGCACAGAAACACAGAAAAGAACGAGGGGGGGGAGGAAACCCCAGTTTGAGCCAGCCTGTGCACGTTTACTCCGAAGTAAGTCCCAAACTGCCTCGCCGGGCTTTGCGCAATCCAATCCTAGGCAAGTTGGGCGGGGAAGGGCGCCCCAGTGCGGCCAGCGGCGCCTCCCAGCGCCCCCCCCCCCTCCATCGCACGACTAATTAATTTTCGCTTCTGCCCGCCCTCCCCGCCCTCCTCCTCCCCCCCTCCACGCCCAGCCCCTTTTTCTCTGATGCTCCCCCCTTTCCTTCCTAGTTCAGCTCCGCCCAGCTCCGCATCCTTCTTTCCCTAACCTCGCTCCAAATGGCAAAACTGCCCCTCTCCGCCTCTCGCCGCCCTCCTTCCAAGCCGCTGCTGCCGCCACCGGCGCTTTAACTCTCCGCGCCGAGGGAAGGGCGCCCGCCGGCAGCCGCGTCCAGGTCCTCGGGTCAGTTTCCTGGTCGGTTTCCTGGTCGGTTTCAGCCCCCGGCCCTTTTTTGCCTTTGCAAGTCTGAAGGGAGGGAGACGGAGAGGGGGGGCGCGCGCGGGGGGATTCGTTGCCTCCCGGATGCCTCAATATTTTCCCCCCTGTTTGGGGCGGGGGAAGGAAGTTGCTTAAGGCGCGGGAACTCCGCCGAACGCTTTAGGAACCCCGCAACTTTATTGCGCGCGCATCTATTGAAACCGACCTCTCTTCTTTGCAGCGCCAGAAAAAATGAAGTGTTGAAAAAAGTTTCTCCTGCTTCACTGTACCTGGTGGCGAACAGGAATAAGAAGACCGAGGAAGCCAAGATCTTCTGGTAGAAAGCAGCAAAATCCAGTTTCCCCCCTTTCCCCCCCCCCCAAAAAAGAGAGAAAGCTCTGAAAGTTTCTAGCTGCAAACACACCTTTCTGAGATTACAGATTTATCCCTCCACACCCTTTCATTGTCAACGGACTATGAAGATTGACAAGCTGCTCTGGACCAGTGCAGAGAAGAGAGACCGATCCGGTGCAGGGGAGGCTTCAGAGAAGAGTGGCAGGGAGGGCTGAGCGCTGACACTTGGCTGCCAGATGCTACAGCAGCGAAGGAAATAGGCAGGAAATCTTGTGGCCCCAGGAGCCGGTGATGGGGACTGGCTTGTGCACCAGGAGGCAAAAGGGCCTGTTGCAAACTGGATTTTGCCTTGTGGCCCTGGCCTGCCTGGGCTCCGGAGCTTTTCTGTACAACCATCTCCAGCAGAAGGTGAAGGCAGCAGAGGCTCTGGCTTTGAAATACAAACAGCAACAAGAGGCGCTTTCTGCTCAGCTGCAAGGTAAGGGAGTCTCTCTTTAGTCCGCCCTTCTGCTGCTGTGTTTCTGCTTGCGAGCTTCTTTCCAAGTACCCCGCCCCATTTGAATAAGAACAAGAGTTTAGCTTGCTAAATCAGACCCAAGTTCAGCGTCCCATTCCAGACAGCTCCACTTAGGCATCGGCATCTATTTAGGAAGATCGCATCGCACACTGTTCTGTCTCTAACTGCACATGTGCACTAAGGCAGGCTAACATCCAGTTGCCCACCTTAGTGCAGACAGAGGGTCCCTCGAGCTCAGCATCCTGCTTCCTGACCTCAGACAGCCCAACTCTCGCAAGCAAGTGGTGGTGGCCTTCTCCCCTGTTGTTTCCCACCCAGAATCTGGCATTCAAGGTAGACTGCCTCTGTACACAGAGGTTCAATTTTCCTACTATGGCTCTTCACCTTAACCAGACCTCTCCTGCAAAGAGATCTGATCATTTTGGGCTAAAACCCACCGTCGTTTTCATTTTCAAATAGTTACTTTTGGTTGCCAGCATCGTACCTGTCACTGAGCAGCTATGTGGGGTGACCTGGAATTTTAGGATTATGAGAGCAGGAGGGAAATTTCCTTTTCCTGCACAGTTTCCCTAATTTTAAGAAACCTCCGTCATGTTCTTTTCTCCCCCCCCCCCCGCCCTACATGTGAAAGGTCTCTTTTTCTGCATTAAAATGCCCCACACTCTTCAGCTTGCCTACAAGGAAAGGAGCATACCTCAGTGGTAGAATACAAGCATTGTACTTAGCAGGTTGGATCCCTATTTTTTAAATCTCGGCTATCAAGGCTGGGAAAAATCTTACAAACTTGCTGCTACCAATGAGAACTGACAATCTTGCATTAGATGGACCAGCCACATGCCTCTGTATCAGGCGGTTTTAGGAAGGGGTTGGTGGCTCGGTGGCAGAGCAACCACTCTGCATGCAGAATTATTATCATCATTATTGTTTATCCATAGTCCACCTTTCTCACTGAGAGCCAAGGCGGATTACATACCGTAAGTGAATACGATATCATCAGTTGAAGCCTCCCGATTCAGTCCTTGGCATCTCTGGATCGCGGGCTGTAGAGCTAGCAAAGACGTGAAGGGCTGCTGCCAGCCAGGGCCAATAACAACGGGCAAGGTGCCCCAGAAATCTAAGACCGCTTCGTATGTAAAGAGATGGTGGCACATGGCTGCCCATGAGAATGAATGAACTTGTGATCTGGGCAGCTCAAAGCTCAGTTCTCATAAACTCCTTTGCCGGCCTTAAGAAAGCCGCTCTCTTTCCACCTCAGTTGTCCTCCCATCATCTATAATATGGGAATAAATGCACTGGCCTACCTTACAAGGCTCTTGCTTATAATTACTGTAATAATATCGTATGTGAAGCGCTTTGGAAATGGCAAATGCTATATACAAGTGCAAGGTATAACCATAAGTTCTCATTGTTTTTATTGCCCTTTTCCATACTTTCTCCAGTTCTGTTAAATTCTTCAGTGAGCTAAGTATCGGGTACAAAGCACCTCTTATAGTTAAATCCTAAGCAGAATTACTCCAATCTAAACCCATTGATTTTCAATGGGCTTAGACTGGAGTAACTCTTCTTAGGATTTCACTGCTAGAGTATTTTCCGGTGGCTAGCTGTGTTGGTCCACAGTAGAAGAGCAAGGCTTGAGTCCAGTAGCAGCTTAGAGACCAAAATTTCCACGGAATAAGCTTTCAAGAGGCATCTCGTGAAAGCTTATCTCCAACTCATATATGTGTCCATGCAAACTCATTCGTTGGTGGTAGCAAAGAGCAAGAGTCCAGTAGCACCTTTAAGACTAACAAAATTTGTGGTCAGGTGGGAGCTTCCATGAGGCATGAGCTTTCGTGAGTCACAGCTCACTTCTTCAGATGTATCTGAAGAAGTGAGCTGTGACTCACAAAAGCTGAAACCCTACCACAGATTTTGTTAGTCTTCTAGGTGCTACTGGACTCTTGCTCTTTTCTACTGCTACAGACAGTCTAACATGGCTACCCATCTTGATAATTCATTGGTGGTATTTTCGAGTGTTGACTTGATGATAGGAAACTGCCTTATACTGAGTGGGACCTCTGGTGCACTTCATTCCCAAAGCAGAGGCCTGGTCCAAGGTCTTCCCCTACAAGCTGATCTCCTTTACATTAGAGAAGGCCATCCGTCTTTTCACTCAGATGTTTTTCTACAGTTTGGGGGCTGACCTGCCGTTTTCTCCAATCTCTCTCATGTCCTTGTTTTCAATTCATCATCTTTCTTGGCATCCAAAATGCAGGAAAATCTCCCTCTGAAAAGACCCGATGAGATCTGTACATGCAATCTCAGGAGTTCATTCCAAGTGAGCGTGCATGCTTAATGCAAGGTTGCCAACTTTGGCCTGGGAAATTCCTGGAGATTTGGAGGTCAAGCCTGTGGCGGAGGAATTTGGGGAGGTATTTCACCGGCCAATCGATGCTGTACCATAGAGTCTACCCTCTGAAGTAGCCTTTTTTTTGAGGAGAACAGATCTCCGTAGTCTGGGGATCAGCTGTAATTTTGGGGAGAGCCCCAGGATCTATGTGAAGGTTGGTAACTCAGACCAGCTGGCACCTTTTCCAGTACTTGCCTTCATTTGAATGCAGGCCACAACAGGCAAGCCTTGAGTCTGGCACCTCAGATAACCACTTGTGTCACCTGCCCTACATCTGCCCGTCAGAGGAACCAGAAGTCTACCTTGATGGAGAACTCATGGGGGGAACCATAGTGGTGTCTTGGAGAGGAACTTGTTTAGGGTAACACCAAGGAATTTTAATTCCAGTCTGGAGGGGAACTCTTTGGGAGTCCCCTGGCCAGGAATTTGAGACTTGCTTTGGTTCTTCATCTTCAGCAAAGAAATGCCTGTGAATCTAGCAAGCAAAATTGATCTTCTGTTCTGGCCTGGCTGCAAACATTTGCTAACGGAAAGCCACGGCAACGCTACTTGAGCGGATGTTTCTTTTGGAGGGCCCACCCTGGGGAACAAGGAGGAAATGGCTTTTGCTGGGCAGCCTGTCAGGCATTGCTCTGGACGGGCCGGCATGACAGAGCGGTTGTGAGTTTAAACATCCCAGGAGGAGCAAACGGGTTGGTTTGGTTTTGATTAGCTCCCTCTTCCCATCCCCCACCTTCTGCCACACTCACGCTTTCTGGCTTCACAGACTTGGAGAACTTAGGCAGAGCCTGCAACCCGAGTGAAAGAAGATGACGAGGGCATGCTTCTTTCTCTCACTGAATACCCCCTTTTCCTCCCTATTGTAGACCAAGGATTTAAAAAAAAAACCCAATGCAATAAAATAATATAAGGCACAGCAATAAACAATGCAGTGAGATTGATGGGGCAAGATAGCATAGGAAAAGGCAGCACTGTACGACATGCACTGCCAAAGAATCTGAATTCTGCAACCTGAATAAAGTTAAATTTATTTAGCATATTTTGCATCCTCAGGGAGGGGCTTTGCCAGTCATAGGAAAGGGACTGAGGTGTCCTACTGGAAAACTTTTGCAGTCAACTCTCTGGCTTCTGAATTTGCCAGGTATTGCCCACATTTTTTCAGATTATTTTTCATAGAGCAAGATCCAGGTCCAAGACCAACTAGATTTCAAAGGTATGAGCTTTTGAGAGTCAAAGAGTCTCTCTACACAAGACATCTTACACAGTGACGCTCAAGTGTAAGGAGATGTAATGTTATCCAGGAAGCATAGTTTAAAAAGACAGAGCTGGCAGAGATCAGTCCTCAGAGGGTTTGTTATTTTCCCTGAAGGCTCTGTCAATTTCATCTCTCTACACTAGAGTAGTTTAAAAAGGCAGAACCAGGCAGCAGGGCAAAGGCTTTGCTATACACTGGAGCTTTGTGAAGGATCTGTGAAATGCCAGAAGAGAAACTTCAGCCTATGATAACCTCTCCAGGTCCAAGCCCAGCTCTGGAAGGCAGCTCCAGCCCATTTCCATTCCTTGCTGCCCTCTAGTTGCGATCCCAGGCAGTTTTAGACTGGAGAGGTGAAATTGACAGAGCCTTTGGGGAGGTGAAGATGAAATTTAAAAACCCTCTGAGGAGCGATCTCCACCAGCTCTGTCTTTTTAAACTACTCTTCCTGGCTAACATTGCATCTCTCTACACTTGAGCATCCCTGTTTAAGATGTTTTGTGTAGAGAGACTCAAAGCTCCCTTCGTCAGATACAAGGAGTAGAAAAAGAAAGCAAGTTTCTAGTCCTTAGGATTTTTTCATAGTTGTAAGAACTAGAAACTTGCTATTTTTAAAAGAAAGGAAAAGAACAGTGAGATTCTTAGGAAGGTGAATTCCGTGTGACATTCCCTCTCTGTGTGTTTTTCTGCACAGTCACAGCATAAACACAGCTTTGGTTGTGGATTCACAATGCTCCTTTCCTCTGAGCCAGACTTCTGTTCTGTTTAGCTCAGTATTACCTCCTCTGACTGGCAAAAACTCTCCATATCCTTAGGCAAAGAAAGGCCTTTCCCCCAAACCAGCTACACTAGGATATTTTCCCCTGACCTGGGTGGCCCAGGCAAGCCCGACCTTGGAAGCTAAGCAGGGTCAGCCTTGGTTAGTAATTGGATGGGAGACCTCCAAGGAAGACCAGGGCTGCAGAGGCAGGCAATGGTGAACCACCTCTGTGAGTCCCTTGCCTTGAAAACCCCAACAGGGGGTACCATAAGTCAGCCATGACTTTATGGTACTTTCCGCCCCCACCAGGATCCTTTAACTGGTTATGTCTTGAACACCAGATAGTTTTAACTGGTTATGCCATTCCCACTAACTTTATTCTCTACCACTAGCCACTAGTCTTAAAGACCAGAGGCGGGAACAAAAGTTCAAGGGAAGACATTAGATAGATACAACATTCCTGTTGTATCATTAGATAGATACAACATTCCTGTTCTCCCAGTGGCTTTTTGACGAGACAGAGGCAGAACATCTTTCCCCCAAATCAACATTCATGAGGACTAGAATGCTACTTTTTTAAAAGGCGTTTAGGAATGCAAATTTGTATACTGTGCGGAGTGCCAAAAGGGAGGAGAGGGGGAAGATCTTTTATGGTTGATGGTCACTATGAACACGTTAACATCGCACTTCATGAGGAACTGGCCCCAGCAGGTCCTTTTCGAATTCTGAAAGAAACCTCAGCTTGCCAGCCGGTGCTCTTGAGGGCTTTCTGATCCCTCAGTGGGCAAATTGTGTATTCTCTGTTATGGAAAGCTGCATCTTTTGAAGCGAAGGCTTCAGATCTCCTCGGGGTGTGAGGGCATGCTGTGAGCTTTCCCTTTCTGCCTCTCCGCCCTCCTCTGTCAGAAGCAGCGGGTGCCCTTATTTCTGACTGGCTGCCTTTAATGCAACCGGGACCTATTTTTGACTGTCATGTGTTCGGAGGATACGTGATATGTTCCTCTCGGTGACTCCATGCAACAAGCAGATGTTTAAAGAAACTGCCCTAGTTCCAGCTGACTCCTGCCTCCAGAGTTACCGGGACTTTTCCCAGGATTTTCAGTTTCCAGTTGTTTTTTTTAAAAAATGAAACCACAGCCGGTGTGGTATAGTGGTCAGAACGCTGGATTATGTCTGGGAAGTCCTGAGTTCCAGTGTCCACAGAGCAATCAAACTCTTGTCTGTTGCTACAAGCATGATCCTGCTATGTCATTTCTGCATCATTTAACACGGCATGATTTGGTTCATTTTAGCTTAGTTTGTGCTCTCTTTTCAGATTTCAGCAATCCAAACCCTGTTGGGTGGTTTATTGGACATCCCATTCATGTAGATAATATAAAAGGCAAGCTGTATTGGCCGTGACTCACTTGTTATCCCCCTGCAGGCATATTGCCAACAACTCAGCCCTCAAGGCCCCTGCAAAGCGCCTACTTGCTGCCGAGGGGGGGGGGGCATTGAATTGGTGGCTAAGCACGCCTCCCCTCCTCTCGCCTCCCCTCCCTGACCTTCGAATCTGGCCTCCAGCCTGCAGTCAAGCACCTGCTTGCCGTTGGGAGTTTTCTAGAGCCTGTTGTATTTTTTCACACAACGGGTGTTGTTGCTAGTGTAGATATTAGGGTTGCCATCCTCCAGGTGGTGGCTAAAGATCTCTCGGAATTACAACTCATCTCCAGCCGACAGAGATCAGTTCCCCTGGAGAAAATGGCAGCTTTGGAGGGGGGACTGTATGGTATTATATCCTGCTGAGATCCCTTCCTTCCACAAACCCCACCCTCTCCAGGTTCCACTCCCCAAATCTCCAGGAATTTCCAAACCCAGAGCTGGCATCCATAGTAGATATCATTGTCCTGCACTATGTGATCCGTCTTGAGTCTCAGTGAGAAAGGCAGACTACAAATGACGTAAATAATTTTTTTTTAAACTTTGCTGCTTGACCTTGGGCTGGTCATTCTCTCAGGCTAGCC
This sequence comes from Eublepharis macularius, assembly GCF_028583425.1. Classification (NCBI taxonomy): domain Eukaryota; kingdom Metazoa; phylum Chordata; class Lepidosauria; order Squamata; family Eublepharidae; genus Eublepharis; species Eublepharis macularius. The sequence continues at coordinate 2,814,591 of NC_072806.1, forward strand.
TACCTTATAGGTCCAGAGGAGTTAGCCGTGTTAGTCTGTAGTAGAAAAACAGTAAAGAGTCCAGTAGCACCTTTAAGACTAACCAGCTTTACTGTAGCATCTGACGATGCATCTGATGAAGAGAGCAGTGGTTCTCGAAAGCTTATGCTACAATAAAGTTGGTTAGTCTTAAAGGTGCTACTGGACGCTTTACTATTTTGCTACCTTATAGGGTTGTTGTGAGGCTAATATGAAGGAGAAGAGCACCATGTCTAATGTACACCACCCTGAATTTCTTGGAGGAAGGGCGGGATAAAACCGTGTTATAGACAGATAATTTTTTTCATATGGTAAAGTCAGTGAATGGAAGGCCGTGGGCCAAATCCGGCTGACTGGAATCCATGGCCACAAACAAAATAATTCAAGTGGAGTGGAGAGAGCAGTTTCTGTGGCAGATTAACTGCCGGTAAACAATGGAAGCACCGTGGCTGCTGTTGCACGCATGTGCAACTGCTAAGTGGCTTCGCGTAGGGTTGCCTATTCCCTAGGTTGGGAAACTTGTGGAGATTTGGGAATGAAGCCTGAGGAGCGTTGGGTCTGGGGAAGGGAGGGACCTCAGTAGGGTTCAGTTCCATAGAATCCACCTTCCAAAGCCGCCCTTTTCTCCAAGAGAACTGATCTCTGTAGAATGGAGGTCAGTCATCGTTTGGGGAGATCCCCAGGCTCCACCTGGACAGTTGGCCACCATGGCACAGGCCTACATTGTCATAATTGGATCCCTCTTTCCATTTGGTGATAGTCAAAATGAGGAAGGGAGGGAGGGAGGAAAGTATTTTTTAAAATTGCTTGTAGATTGATGTCCATAGACATCAATAGAAGGCAGTTCTTGAGATGGTATTTTTTATGCTGGCTGTTGCGTGGGGCAGTGGGTGCTTTCTTGCTTTTTGAGGGGCAATTTTTGATCTGTTTGGGCTATTAGATGGCTACTCTTTTTAACAGCCTGTGTTGATATTTTTAAGTTTTTAACCTGCTGCTGCTTTTTATTGCTTTAGACTGGTGGCATATTAATGCTTTTTATTGCTTTAGTCTGCTGGCATATTAATGCTTTTTATTGCTTTAAGTGCAGGGTTGTAAACTGGCTTGGGTTACACAGAAAGTGCAGTTTTTACCCTGTTCAAGTACTAAATTTTTTTAAAAAATGAACAGCTCTCTGCCCCTGGGAGCTTGCAGTCCAAGCAGATGTAACCCAGGGAGGAGAGGTGAGATGGAGGAAAGAAACAAATTGCCTTATATCTGGAAAAAAACCCAGAGAATTCCAACTTCCTCCTCAGGGCAGTGAGGGAGCCCCATTCCTTATTGGTGCTTCTTTTGCAAGCTGAAGGTTTCACGTTTGCATGCTGAGTGCTTCTACCCAGCTCAGGAATTCTGGCAGAGTGCCCCTTCCAGTAATTATGGTTTGAATGCCTGCCTGGCTATTCCAGCTGGCTACAGTTTCCTAGGGAAGAGATCCCCCCCCCCCCCCCCAAAAATCTCTGATGCATTCACTGGTACTCGGTCGAGGCCTTTCACGTCTGATCGGAAATCCAGCTGACAAAGGCGGCCTCTTGCTGTTTCATAAACTTCTGATCTCTGGCACAAACTGTTCTTTTCTGAATGACAGCTGGTGGCACACATCACTCTGACAGCCACACACACACACACACACACGTTCTCTGAAAGCAGAGTGTGTACTAACATGCAAATAGATCGCATTTTGTGCAACGGGAGAAAATAACGTGTGTGTGAAATCACATTTCTGTAGTGTTGAGCATCTGGGGTTTAATACAGACTGTTTCTCAAAAGTACACAGATGAGGAAAAGCAGTTGAACCCCTCCCCCTAGAAAGTGTCATTTTCTCCAATTCTTGCCTGCTTTCCTTTCTCTGTCATGTTACTTTCCTCCCTTCCTCTATCCTTTCCCCTCCTCAGCATCCTCTGTGCTCTCCATAATTTCTTTCTTCTTGCCCTCGTGAGCTCCATTCCTGCCTGCTTTCCTACAAGCTTTTAAAAAGTTCCAGGTTGTATGTTTGTGGACTGGGGTGTGGCTACACCACACTGGTGTTTAGAATAAACCCTGCCCTAAAACTTTACTTTTAGAGTGTAAAAATGGCCCACAGCCATGAGCTTTTTTGGGCAGGGGGCAGGAAATGTTTTAAAGGTCATGCAAGAAATGACTGGTGTTGCTTTGAATTTTACTCAAGAAGTGTTATTTGTTAAAATATTTAAGAATCTATGCAAGTCCTTGCTGGATCAGCTAGGCATCATATTTCCTGCAGTGGAGGTAGGAAGACCAAAACCTCTCGAGATAGCAGTCCCCCTTTGTTGCCCTCCCCAACAACTGACATTCAGAAATACATTGCTTCTCATGTTCCATTTAGCCATCAAGCCTAACAGCAGTTCACAGAGTAACAACCTGGGGAGACCCAGATTCGAATTCCCACTCCTTTGTGCGCCCCCTGCCTCTGAACATGGAGGTTCTCTTTGGGTGTCATTGCCAACAGGCGTCTGTAGAACTGTCCTTCTTTGTGAATTTGTGAACGATTTTGCTGTGCACCTCTGGCGTTTCAAATCAGTGCAGTCCAAAGAGCATAGCCACTGCCAGAGGTTTTTTTTCTGCATGGGTAGGCTGGCTCACTTGCTTGGAGAAGGGGCTGCTTATCCTTTCTGCCTTGAAGGCTTCATCCAAAATGGGAAACAGACAAATGGGGAAGAATGTTTCCCAATGCTGCTGAACGGCTGCCGATACTGTAGTTTCTCGACTGGCGTAACCACCTTTCTGGAAACATTTACAATCAGGAGAACTCTTCTTTTCTCCATATTGCTCCAGAGGGATTTTTGGAAAAGGCGTTTTAGTAGCTGCTCCTAATAGCATCGCTGGCTGCCGTCCCGCCTAGCCGACTTCTCTGTTTTTCACTCTTCTCTGTCTGTCTGAATGCAGCTGAAAACCCCTCAATAGTTTTGTGGCTTTGAAGCTGCTGGGCTGGAGCTGGGTCAGCAGAAGGGAACCAAGAACTGAGGACGGAGCGTTTGGGATTGGAGCTAGCCTGACTAAGGCGAGCTTATTCGATGGCACCTCTCATCTGAGGTTTTTGAGCTTGGGACAAGGCCCCTTATTGCCCCCACCTCACATTCCCACCTTCTCACCCTTCGCTCTCAATGCATCACCCATCTTGTGTCCGTGGCTGTGTAGCAGCAGTCCCTTTTCGACTGAGCCTTTTTGTGGTCTTCTCTTCTGGTACGCCCTTTTGAGCTGAGTAGTGCCAGACATCTGGTAGAAGTGCTATAAAAAAAGACCCCCCCACCCCGAACTTATCTATTCATTTATGTTATTTAGAGTTCCCCTTTCTCACTGGGATTCAAGCTGGATTATACAAAATAAGTCATTGCAATAAATAGGAGGGGGCATCCAAGAGACAAGGCAGTCAGATTTAACTTGTAGAAATCTGGAGCCAACCAGAGACCAAACACAGTGGAGAAGCAAAGTTTAAGTTTTATCCCAATGCATTAAACAATGCAAAAATTACATAGCAGGAACCTACTTTCAGCAACAGGTAGTATGTTCTATATACAGTGCAATCCTAAATAGAGTTACTCCAATCTAAATTCATTGAAACCAACGGGCTTAGACAGGAGTAACTCTGCTTAGGATAGCACAGATAGTCGTGCAAAGGATTTTTCATCCCATCGTTTAGGGCCCAAGGATGGGTGTGGGGGGGGGGTGCGTGGGAATGAGCACACTTTAGCAGATGCTGGCAAGGTGAGGCAGCGCAATAGCTATCGGCTATGTGTGTCTGAAATTCAGTAGATAATTTCCTTTCATGATTTGTGAGAGTGTGGGGATGGCCTGTGAGTGGGGGAGGGGGTTCTGATGTGTTCACACCCACATGCTTGGATCCTGCATGGGTTCATATACAATGCGAAACAAATTATGAAGTACACACTAGTACCAGGGGTCCCCAATGTGGTGCCCCCCTGACACCTTACCTGGTGCCTGCAAAACGTTTTCAGAAAGTGGGCAGGGCCACTTGCCTAGCCTGGCTTCTGATTGGCCATTGGAGATCCAATTAACTGTGCAGATTAAAATCATGTTGTTTCAGTGGCAGCTGCCACCACAGGGTTGGTTTTATTCTCTCTCTCTCTCTCTCTCTCTCTCTCTCTTTTTCTGGTGAGATTTTCAAATTGCTCCACTTCTCGCTTGCACTTAAACTTCCTCTGGGTGTGAGGTTGGCTCCGCCTCCAGAGGCAGCCATTTTGTGGTTTCACCCACCGCCTCGTATCCGAATTCCAAAGGTGCCCACAGACCCCAAAAGGCTGGGGACCCATGCAGTAATCTATCCAAAGAGATCCACGGTACATTTAATACGGTACACACAATGGATTAACAAACATCACCTTTAGGTAGGCAGCTGAGGTCCGACTCCTGACATCCAAGTTTGGTTTTGCTAGCTTGACAGTTAGAGAACTGGTTGGACCCTTCGGCCTCGATTGCTATCCGCTGTGGCATCATAGCAGGGCAGAGATGCAGACACAAGAGCAAGCTGCTGGGGAGGTCCCTGGGGGGGGTAGGGGGGTAGGATACTATAGAATCTACCCTCCGAAGGAGCCATTTGAGGCGTCCCTGCTAACAGGGGAAGTGTTCTCGGTTGTCTGGAAATCAGTTGTAATTCTGGGCGATCTCCAGGCACCACCTGGAGGATGGCAACCCTAGCCAACCTTGCCTTGTGAGTAATATTCCATTGGGACTTCAAGCCAGTTGGCACCAGGTGCGAAAAATATTCCCAGAATAGCCATGTTGGGAACATTCGGAGCTTCCTTAGGCCTTCCTGCTTGGCAGTTCAATGGGGCTGGGAAATGTATATTGCATATTCTTTCCTCTTTTCCAGAGAACAGGGCCTCGTGTGTCAGATTGCTTTCCTGACAATTTTATCCCATGCTTTCTCCAAGATGCTTAGTATGCAGTTTTGCCCTTCTACTTATCCTTACTTATCTACCCTTATCCTTACAACAACCCTGTCAGGTAGGCCATGACGGATGAAATATTGTGGGATTTGTTTGGTGGAGGTGATGCTTTCCGCCACTGCAAATATGGGAGTGGCTCTAAGTTAACTCTTCAGAACAACGGAGTCTTCCTTTCAGATATCACTAGTATTGCCAACCTCCAGGTTGGACCTGGAGTTCTCCTGGACTTATAACTGACCTCCAGTTTACAGAGGGGGTTCCCCTGGAGGAGATGGCCGCTTCGCAGGGGGGACATGAGATCCCAGTGAGTGAGCTCCCTTCCTGAAACTAGGCACTGCCCCATATCTCCAGGAATGTCCAGAAATAGAGTTGGCAACCGTAGATACTGCTCCTAAATTAAGTCATAACCTCTTAGAGTAAGTTCAAGGAAGGAGGGAGGGAAGCGAGTAGTCTCCAGTAAGGGAAGGCAGATCTGTCGTTCGGATTTGAGGGTTATTAGTGTGCACTCGGGATCATTCCCCAAAGGTCTCGTTCATATCCTGTCACGTTGCGGCAGGCCAGACTCCGTGGTATGCAGCTAGAAATAGAGCCATCACACAAGGCAGGTCAATTCGGAGGCACTTGTAGGGGGTGGAAGAGGCTGTCTCGTTTTGTTATTTTTTGAAGAAGACGACGATGAAATCTGAGGAGCATAGAAGGAACCCTGTCACTTTTCCGTCACCAAACCCCTAAGACAATGTCTGAAGGAGGCTGGAATTTTAGAAAGGGCTTCTGCCTTAATCAAAATAAAGTCTTTTTTTTTGCAAGAAGTACAGTAAAGTCAGTGCGTTTGGCCACAAATACCAGCTTCCAGAATTCGGGCTGCCGGGCCAGCCTCCCGGTGGTGGCTGAAGAGCTCAGAGAATTACAACTGATCTCCAGACCGTAGAGGTCAGTTCCCCTGGAGAAAATAGCTGCTTTGGAGGGTGGAGTCTATGGCATTATACCCTGCTGAAGTCCCTCCCCTCCCCAAACCCTGTCCTTTCCAGGCTCCGCCTTCCAAATCTCCAGGAATTTCCAGAGCTGGCAACTTTATTCCAAGAACTGCATTTTAAAAACATACTTAAGTTTCTGGTCCTTAGGATACTTCTGCTAAATACGAGGTCCATCTGCAGGAGTGATATTCATCCTCTTCCAATTCTGGAAGATGTCCTCCTTGTTGTATTTTAGGAACGGATCTCTGAAAACCCAGCCATCCTCGGAAATCCTGGTAGCTGTCAATTGGATTACCATGGAAATGGCCCTAATGACACAGCCTGAAATGGAGTCTTGTGTCTTATCCCATTGACCCAAGCACATCAAGGCTTTGTTAGAGGAATAGACCTATGGGGCCTGTCTTTCTTGCTTTCTTTCTTTTTTTGAAAGCCTTGTGCCGAGTCCCTTTAAAAAGTGTTCTAAAAGCCTCTGTTAAGTGTCTGAATGTTGAAAGGGGTGCCTGCAGTCCTTTTTGCTTAGCAAGAGTGGGGGAAATATCATCAGAGCTGCTACTTGTTTCTTGATCGAAGCTGAAAGGGATTGATCTTTCCTATGAAAAGCAGAATTTAGCTAGCTAAGGAAATAACCAAGAAGCTGTAGTGTTTGATGCACCTTTCCCAAGCCAAATTAAGTTTGTTCTCTTGCTTTCTGTATGTTCTTCAAACCTCTGGCTAAAATCCCAGCAAGGTGGGAATGCAGGGGTGGGGGGAGTGGAGAGCAAAATGTACTTGCTTCAAGATGGTTATGTACTTGGAAGAGTGAGAAAACACAAAACTATCTTAAATAGCTTTCTTTTTGTATTGTTCTCAGACAAGAAAAAAAGTTACCTATTGTTTCAATTCCCTTGAGCGGGAGGGATTCTTTGGGAGGAGAGAGCAGCAGAGAGGTCTGTGTAATAATTTATTTATTAATAACTAGGGTTTGAATTCTGCTACTTTTCTAGAAGCTGCTAATCTTCCCCTTTACTAAACTTTTAAAGTTTATGTAGGGGCGTGGACCCATTTCTCCATTGCTCATCCCATTATCAGTTCGAGCGCTCCCTCAGTGGAACAGGCTTCCTCGGGAGGTGGTGGGCTCTCCTTCTTGGAGGTTTTTAAGCAGAGGCTAGAATGCCATCTGACAGCAATGCATTGCAAATGGGATGCAAGTGACTTTATCTGAAATGGTTAAAAATAAAACCAACTGGCAGCCAAACCGGTTGAGTCTGAAATGGCATAAAAAATCCAGTAGTAACCAAGATGGTTTACACAGGCTATGGGAAAAGGGCCTCAGTGGTTACGGAGGTGACCTTGGGCCAATTAATCTCTCTTGGCCTCACCTACCTCACAGGGTTGTTATAAATATGATAGAGTTTGTGCTACCCTAAGCTCCTTGGAAGAAGAAGAGAAAAAGAACTTGGGTGGGCTTGTTGCACCTAAAAATCACTTGTACGGGGTGAATAGGGGCTAATGTTTTTTTTCCCGGTCTCTTTGCACCCTCCTCTAGTTGTTTATGAACACAGATCGCGGCTAGAACGGTCTTTGCAAAAAGAACGAGGGGAACATAAGAAGACAAAAGAAGGTGAGTGTTTGGCCTAGGTGGCAATCGAAGCTAGAGGACTGTCTGACAATCTGATCCAAGTCAGCATGGTGTAGTGCTTAGAGCATTGGGGCAAGGATCTGGGAGACCCAGGTTCGAATCCCCACTCTGCCATGGAAGTTTGCTGGGTGACCTTGGGCCAGTCTCTCGGCCTAACCTCACAGGGTGGCTGTTATGAGGATCAAAAGGGGGAGACAAGAGGAAATCAGGGCATGAATATCTAAATTAATAGATTTATACACAGATTGGAAATGTCTTCATCTTTTGTACTTTTCAAGTGAAGGAGACCTGCCTTGTGTTATAGCCTCCATTGGGTGGGAGGGTGGGAAGCGGACGGACAGAGACGAATGGGCCATCCAGAGGATTGGAGCAGTTGTCACTTAAATTAGATGCGCTTCACAGGTTTTGTGATGAGTCAATTTAGAATAACGGCATCTGGTTTGATCTGGGGGTTTCGTTTTATGCCTTCAGAAGGGTGGGGGGAAGCAAGGCATTTCATTCAGGAAACTGAATGGCGCATCAGGCATCAGCAGCCACTTCAGCTCTGACTCTGGGTTGGGAGTGGCCTTCAGGGGGTGGCTTTTACTAAAATTCCTGTTGTTGCTTCTGGGGATGTCAACCTCCAGGTGGTGCCTTGAGCTCTCCAAGAATGGCGACTGGTCTCCAGATCAGTTCCTCCAGCAGTTTTGGAGGGTGGACTGTATGGCATTATGCCCTTCCTCAACCACACCCTCCTCAGACTCGACTCCCAAATCTCCAGGAATTTCCTGACCCAGAGTTGGCAAGCCTAGTTGCCCCGGAGTTTAAACAAATGTTTTTAACCACCCAGACTTCCACCTGCAATAAGCCCTGGTTTAGAATGAAATGGGAACCTTTGGGGTTGTTTTTTTTTAAGCAACAAACATTTCTTAGGATGCTGACTGGACTTGATTCATCCAAGGGTTTTGCAAAAGATCAATGTGACAATTGCTGTGTGTTTGTCAAAGGTCTCCGAGTGCTTTGCCTCCTGGCAAAGGGATTTCTAGGCATCATAAATAAAGATGTCACTTCTTGCCACATGCGGCTGATTAATCTCCACTTAATGCAAAGTTCAAAGACGATGTTGAAAAGGATTGATTTTTGCTTCACGGACATGAAATTCTACAGAATGCTGTGATGAAGCATAGAGGGGGAGGAAACAGATGTTAATTTGTCTCAGAGGATGGGTGACTCTGGGGGGCCTAAATCCTAGAGGGAATTGCCCCTTTGCTGAGCGGAGAATCTTACCCGTAGTGGCTGGATGCTCTGATGCCCCTTTTGGTCTACCAGCTCCCTTTTGCTAAGGGTGTATTAGGATCTTTTGAAGGCCCTTCCAGGGTTTAATTTTAGGGTTTTTCAAACTTCATGCTCCCAACTCACAAGAAAACACACTGGAACGTTTTTTAAACCAAAAGGAAGTTGGGGGTGAAAGTGAGCGGCAAGCAGGAAAGGAGAGGATGTGACCGGATGAGATTTTTGATCTAAGATTTTTCTGATGTTTTAAGATCTTTTCAGAGAGTTTACAGGACTATTTGGCTTGTCTTACAATTGATTTCCTTATGTCACCTGTGGGAGTTTGCTTTTTTGCTATTATGGCAATACACCTTGGAACTGTGTGTGGATGAGGGTGAACAATTAAACTACAGGCCTGTTGCAAAGATGGCTGAGATAATATAAATGACGTGCTATATACTCTCCAAAGTGCTATTAAGGACGTTATTGAAAACCACAAAATATTTCTTTTGCTTTTTATTTTGCAATGCAGTGAAACAAACTTTTGAAGATTTATATATATATTTTTGTTTTGCTCTTGCAGGTTTTTTTATTGGTCTGCAGTGGTTAAATTCCATCCTGTTAGATTTGTAGTGTCTTGGCCACATCTCTTTCCTGAAAATGTGAACCAGATTCTTGCAAATGCCTTCCTGCTAATTTTCTTCATTTTTTCCCCCTTTCAGATTTTTTAGTATACAAACTAGAAGCTCAGGAAGCCCTTAACAAAGAAAAGGTGGGTAAAGTGGGGTTTCTTCGACTGTGTGTGTATTGGAGAGACCATACAAAAGTGTAACGTCCTTTGTGCAGTGCTAAGTTTCAGTATCTCGGAATTTCTCAGTGTGATATGTATCTTCTTTTCTGCAGGCTTGAAACCTGCAGAATTTGTCCTTCCTAGAATAGTCTATTTCACTTTTTTTACCTGATATGCATCACTGTCTGCAGGTCTTCAATTAGTCTCATTTTACAGAGGAGGAATTAATGGTGAGAAACTGTGGTGTTCACTCACAGCCAGGGCTTTTTTTCAGCGGGAACGTGGTGGAACGGAGTTCTAGAACCTCTTGAAAATGGTCACATGGCTGGTGGCCCCGCCCCCTGATCTCCAGACAGAGGGAGATTAGATTGCAATCTCAACTCCCCTCTGTCTGGAAATCAGGGGGCGGGGCCACCAGTCATGTGACCATTTTCTCCGAGCTCAACCTACTGAGTTCCACCACCTCTTTTCCCAGAAAAAAAGCCCTGCTCACAGCCATGTATGCAGTGCCAACGTCTAGTCTGCTGAGTGTGAGAGTTTGGGATGCTGGTGGTAAAGGTTACATTTGGAGCAAGGTCTCCTGATGCAAATTCCGGCACTATGCATGCCGAATTGCTATCTCAACATACCTCTAGGAAGCCAGGGAAGAGCTAAGTGGAAGACAACCTGCAAAAGATCGACCCTTTGATAATTTCTGGGTGAGCTTTCACTGCTCAGCAAAGATGATAACTTCCTACGTCATATGATCCAGAGGAGTTAGCCGTGTTAGTCTGTAGTAGCAAAATCAAAAAGAGTTCAGCAGCACTGCAGCACAAGCCCTCTATAACCACAGTCCTCCCCGCCAGATGCATCTGACAAAGAGGACCACGGTTGATTTTGCTACTACAGACTAACACGGCAAACTCCTTTGAATCTTTACACAAGCAAACTGATCCCCACACCAAAAGGAGCTGTCTGCATCTCCATATCAAAGGAGTTGTTTACGTCCCCCCTCTCCTCCTTCCCCCCTTCCCCCCCTCTCCTCCTCTATATTTGGCCAGTTTCCTTCTGCCCTCCATGCACCTGACGAAGAGAACGTGATTCTCGAAAGCTTATGCTACAATAAAATTGGTTAGTCTTAAAGGTGCTACTGGACTCTTTTTGATTTTACGTCATATGAGTCCTTGTTGGGTTACTCTGAATTGCAATGTTCAAAGAAGCCAATGGAGACGTCTTGATGGTGTGTTCTAGCCAGAGCATGAAACCATTTGGGAACGGCTAACTCGGTCGCTCCCATCAAGGCTAGGACTGAAACGATGGGAGGCCGCAGTTACGCCTAATGGGCTGACAATCTGCATGCGAAATTAATAGCTATTCATTACAGAGTGCCCTGGATGACAAGAGTGTAAATTATCTGATTTCCAAACCATGCTTGTTAGGGGAATCAATCTTGGCCCTCTTAGTTTAGAGGGGTTTTTTTCTTTACATCTATGTTAGCTGAACTAATGGAGGGTGGGATTTAAAATGCCCTGCATGACGGTGAAGGGTTTCCTCTCATTTATGACTTAGAATATGTATATAAAACACAAAGATTTGCAACCCGTAGGAGTTGCAACGGAGGCGACGGAGGCAGAGGCGGCTCAGCTGCCTTTGATCCTGGGTTGGATCGGGGCTGTTGCCAGCTTTCCTTGCTAGGCAGGGTCACTCATAATATAGCCAGAGGGAGGCAGACCTTCCCCAGCCAATGCACATGTAAGGAGCAATAATGTCATGGTCAGGAATGCTGAAGAAGTTGGCTACCGTTGCTTGGGGTTTCTCTCTCTTTATGCTGGACACTGGCCAGGGGATCCCTTTAGCCCCACATCTCTGCCCCAGATGTCTTGGACACGGTGCCTTGCCCATTCGGAGAGGGAAACCAGTTTTAGTGCCAGTGGAGCCTGCCTTGTACACCTCCTTGATCTCTCCAGGCTCCCCCCTTTCCTGTAGCCAATTTCTGGAACATTTTCCTGCAACATGCGTCTTTAGCACCACTAGCCTCCGACAGCCCCTCCTACCATGTAGGCGTAGGAGGTAGGTAATGCGCGCTTTGATGTGTCTTTCTCATCTTTTGTTACAGCAAGATTCCATGAACAGATACGGTGCTCTGAGTTCCCAGCATAAGATACTGAAGGTAAAACGACCTTTCCTCCCTGCTGTTCTTTAACCCCTTGAGCTAGTGTGGCGCAGTGATTAGAGTGTTGAGCTAGGTGCTGGGAGACCCAGGTTCGAATCCCCGCTCTACTGTGGAAGCTTTCTGGGTGACTTTGGGCTGTCACACAGTCTTTTAGCCTAACCTACCTCACAGGGTCGGTGTGAGGGAAAAAGGGAGGAGAAGGGAATGATGTAAGCTGCGTAGGGTCCCTGCTGGAGAGAAAGGCATGGTATACATTTTATTTGTTTTTAAAATTTATGCTATTTATCGTCCTCCTTTCTCACTGGGATTCAAGGCAGATTACGTAGCGTAAGTCAATGTGATCAACGGCTGGGATAAACAATATGTTTAGTTTAGTTTATTCGGTGTTTAACCCGCCCTCCCCACAAGTGGGCTCAGGGCAGGGTACAACAGTCATAAAATACAATGGCATAGCAGATTCTACAATAAAATCCAGCAATTAAAGTTATATATATACAAAAACTTGATATAGTTGGCTGCACATTCCTGCCCCCAGCATACAAAGAGGAGACAGGCAGACACACGAGCTGGACTCGAATACTGGAGACCGGTGGGAGGCTCGATGATGGCCCTGACGCTGGCCTCAACCGTAAGCCTGGTGGAACATCTCTGTCTTGCAGGCCCGCCGGAATGATCCAAGATCCTGGCGGGCCCGAGTGTCCTCAGACAGAGTGTTCCACCAGGTTGGGGCCAGGACCGAAAAGGCCCTGGCCCTGGTCGAGGCCAAATGAGCCTCCCTAGGGCTAGGGATCACCAGTAAGTTCTTACCTGCTGAACGAAGCTCTCTCCAGGGCACATACGGGGAGAGACGGTCCCTCAGGTAAACAATACACAAGGGTAAGGCCTGCAGGAATTTGTAAATAGCAGAAATCCAATACTGAGCTCAAAACCAGTGCTGAAACAAACATGAGGAAATGGATCTGAATGAACCAAGTAAATAAATACTCCCGTGCCCTTTTGATACGGTCTTTCCAAAGCTTGGCTCGATGTGACTTGAAGAACAGCTCACCAAAGATCCCACGAATCCAGTATTCTGTTTCCAGTGCCCAGCCAGGGACCTCCTCTGGGAAGTCTGGACAGTGGTAGGTGGTGACCACTTGCCAGTCTTTGGGGGACTGGATGGGATTCTTGCAAAGAAGGATGGACCAACAATGAAATCCTACGTGGGTTAATTAACGTAGGTGCTTTCTGCATTATAAGTAACATACCTCGGTGGACCACAGAGTAACAGATTCAGAAAGTAGACTGTGCAAGACTGAAGCCCATCCACTGTGCCGTGTGCCAGGGCAGGCAGCCTCCGAATGCAGCCCATAACTTTGTTCAGCCTGCAGGGCCAATCCTGCACCTGAGGGACCTGAGGTGAGCCCCTGCAGGGTTCTCAGTGGTCGGGGCTTGGCTTGTGCCTACGGTGGTGCTTTCAGACATGCTGAATAATGCACTTTCAATTCACTTTCAGTGCTCTTTGCACATGGATTTTCCTGTTTGAAATAGCAAGATCCCCTTGCAAAGAATGGCCAACAGGCAGTGGAAATGGAATGAAAGTGCATTATTCAGAATGCGAAGGTCTGCTTGGGGCCTGCTCCTATCTTTGACTCTCCCCATTCGCTTGCTAGCTGGCGCGCTGACATCTTCTCAGGTAGACTGTCTTAGAAGAGGCTTTCCATCTGTGTGAAGTGGGAAGACCTCTTCTACAACGACCCTGTCCACCTGTGTTTTTTGCAAGTACTTGTATTAGAATTTATTTTTTAAAAAATCTGCTGCCCTGTAAGTTGGGGCATATTATTAATTGATCAAAAAAAGCATTGTTGGGAAGTTTGGCATTTGTCTTGGCTGTCCCTGCTTGACGTGATAGAATCAAAAGAGCCGTATCAGGAGTTTAGGGAATTTTATAGTCTCCCGATGTACACAGATGAATATAGTGATGTGTTGCTAATGCCAGATTTTTGCAGTAAGAATTGCAGCTTGAACCTCTCTTCCCTATAATTCTACACTGCTCTGCTTCCTGTAATCATTTATGCTGCAAAAATCTGTCCTGAGCTGGGCCATTTCCACACTGCTTATCTTCCCTCGGAACGACCCGAAACATCACTCAAAAACCGGGGAAGATTGCATTTCTCGCGCAAATCTCGCGCGAGAAAACACAATCTTCCACAGTTTTTGCACGATGTTTCAGGTCGTTCCGAGGGAAGGTAAGCAGTGTAGAAATGGCCCTGATCTATCATCATCATCATCATCATCATCATCATCATCATCATCATTATTAACAACAACAACAACAACAACAACAACAAACAACTGCACTTATATACCACTCTTCTAGACAGATTAGTGCCCCACCCAGAGTGGTGAACAAGTTATTATTATTATTATCCCCACAATACAGCGGGGGAGCTGGGGCTGAGAGGAGTGGCTTACCCAAGGCCACCTACTGAGCTCATGGCAGTCGTGGGATTCGAGCCAGTAGAGTGCTGATTTGTAGAGAAAACACTTAACCACTGGGCTACAGCAGCTCTCCTAAGAGTCCTGTTCTTTTGCTTAGAATCCGAAAACAATGTTTTTACTAAAAATGTGCTCTTGGTAGTTCGAAGTGTCCTTCAGCAGCCTTCAGCGTGGGGCAGGCAGCAGGGTGTGCCTTGATGCTCAGCTCCTTGGCATTCATGCATGTGCATTGACACGCATGTGCACGAGAGAGAATATGCTCCCAGTCCTCATTTGGAGGTGTAAATTATAGAGATGGGATACAGGACAACAAAAGCCTCCAGAATGACAACTTAGGCATTTCACATTGCCAACGTTTTCACAAGGTATTCTCCCAGTGGCAGAAACGTGGACAATGATTTACTAGAGGCTGGGACCAGACAATAGGGACTGTTTCTAGTAAACAGGGACAGTTGGAGCGTACAGAATTTGATATAAGACGCCTGCCCCTGCCCCTTATTCCCAGGCCAGGGACCAAAATACGCAGAGGCATCCTTTTGCGTAACACCGCTGACCCGGAATTCACCTCCCTTTTAGGTTCCCATAGCAACCTGCTGCAATCCTGCTAGTCCTGGCTTGGCAGTGCCAATTAGATATGCAGATCTGTGGGTGAACTTCTGGCCCTGGTACACAATAGCTAATTCTCCGAAACCGTTCCAACGGAGAGGCCAGCCGGGAGGGAGGGTGAGAATGGAGTGGATGGGGGGGAAAGGGGAAATCACCCGTCTCCCCCCCCCCTTATGTACTGCCAACTGGATTTGGGTTTTTCTGAAATGGTTCTGAATGCTTTGCGTGCCTCCCCCACCCCCTTTCCAAAGGTATAGTAAATGTCTAAATTCTCCTGCCTGCTCTTTACACTTCCAAGCTATCACAGGATAGATCTAGATTCTTAGGATGCAATCTTATCACATCCTGCCGTGAAAGTAATCCCTAGTGAACTCTGGGGGAACCACGCATAGGATCACACAGCTCAAGTATGCTCCCAGGTGCTAAAACTGGGCCCCACCCCAGCAAACCAAGCAACTCACAACATCCCATTAACAGAATCTTCCCACCTTAAAGATGAACCCCTTTAACTGCGGCATCCGCACTGGCAAAGCTTTTGCTGTCTGCAGGGCCTAAGTTTTCTTTTGGGGAGCCCGGTACAAACTTGTAACATCACCCCCACACACCAGCACCACAGTCCCTCATCCCTTACATACAGTTTCATGTCCCGATTCAACCTTGGGGGATCCATTGTTCCGAATCTGCAAATAAACAAAAATATTCTAAGGGACCCTCTGGTTCCCACACGTCTGCCCCTTCCACCTCTGCATTCTCCTTGCACGTGGCTCAGAAACTAATGAATTCCTGGGCTGCGACAAACCAGGGTTTGCCGTTACACTGTGGCTTGAGTTTTTTGGCCTACAAAACAGGATCCCATAGAGTTTATAGGCAAAAATCCAGTGATGGGTTGCAGTGCAGACCCAACAGCGAACTTTGGTTTGTTGCAAGCCAGTCTTCAATTTCCGAGTTGTGTGCGAGAGGAAGAGGGGAGGGAGGCTGCATGTAAGTCTTATTGCAATGTGACCTGGATGTTGCAAGTGGAACAAGGGGCAGGATGCTGACTCTAGATCTCATCCTGATGAACCAGGGTTTGTTCTTATGTCTGAATGCAACTGACGCAGCCCTCCCCAAGTGTGTTTCTTTTGATTTTTTTCTCTCTGCTCAGAACCAGCACGAAGACGTTAAGAAGCAGCTCCTTGATTTGCAGCTGCAACACAATGGGTTGAAATTGGAGCATCGTAAGGCGCTGGAAACCCACAGCCAGAAATATTCGCAGCTCCAGCGGGAGAAAGAAATGGAAGTCGTTGGTTTGCAAGGTGAGCGTGAGAGCCACAGAAGGAAGGAGAGAGGGAGCAGCCCGGAGTTGTACCCTCTGATTCAATTCAACTCACGAGTCAGGATTATCTGCTCCTTAGCCCGGCCTGCACCCTTTCCTCCATCGGCTTTCTTCAGCCATTTGGAGCAATTTATAGGGTTGCCAACCTCCAGGTGATGGCTGGAGATCTCCCAAAATTACAACTGATCTCCTGGCCGTAATGATCAGTAGCCCTGGAGCAAATGGCTGCTTTAGAGGGTGGGCTTTGTGGTGTTATACCCTGCTGAGGTCCCTCCCCTCCCCAAATCCTGCCCTCTCCAGGCTCCACCCCCCAAATCTCCAGGAATTTCTCAACATGGAGCTGGCAACCCTATGCGAGACTCTTTCCACCATGCACTTGATGCAACTTACTTGAGCATCAAATGTGCTACAGAAAGAGGCTAGGGGGGAAATGCTCCCAGTGGCTTAAGGACACAATCGATATTTTATATTATTACTGGAATTAGGTTGGCTTTAGATCCTTTTGTGATGATTTCATTGAAATGACTTGCAAACTCTGGTGTTGGGGATCTCAAGGCCCTCGCTGAGAGTCGCTGCTCATGGCAAAGATGCTGGTTGCATAAAATGGGAGAACAGAACAAGGACACGCGAAGCGGCCTTATCAGGAATCAGACCATTGGTCTGCTGAGGTCGGTCTGGTCTGCTCAGATTGGCAGCAGCCCTCCAAGAGCTCAGGAAAGCGTCTTTTGCATCACCTCCCACCTGATACTTTTAAGCTGGAGATGGCAGGAACCGAACCTGGGACTTCCTGCGTTCAAAGCAGTTGCTCTAGCGCTGAGCTGCAGCCCCTCCTCCCTGCCAGATCGGACCAGTGGTCAGTCCAGTCCAGCATCCTGTCTCACACAGCACGTGCACCTTCCAGTTGTCCACCAGTGGCGGGCGATCTCCCAGGGGTTTGCCCCCTTGCCTGCCAATCACTGGTGATTGGTGGGAGGTGGCACGCCCCCTGGAGATTACCTTCCTGAAGTGATGTCATTGCACCGGCACACTTCCGGTTGGCCCATGATGATGATGATGACGACGACATTCGATTTATATACCGCCCTTCAGGATGACTTAATACCCACTCAGAGCGGTTTACAAAGTATGTTGTTATTGATGTATTGTCGAAGGCTTTCACGGCCGGAGAACGATGGTTGTTGGGGGTTTTCCGGGCTGTATTGCCGTGGTCTTGGCATTGTAGTTCCTGACGTTTCGCCAGCAGCTGTGGCTGGCATCTTCAGAGGTGTAGCACCAATCTTTTGGTGCTACACCTCTGAAGATGCCAGCCACAGCTGCTGGCGAAACGTCAGGAACTACAATGCCAAGACCACGGCAATACAGCCCGGAAAACCCCCAACAACCATATGTTGTTATTATCCCCACAACTAAACACCCTGTGAGGTGGGCGGGGCTGAGAGAGCTAGAAGCTGTGACTAGCCCAAGGTCACCCAGCTGGCTTCAAGCGGAGGAGTGGGGAATCAAACCTGGCTCTCCAGATTAGAGTCCCACACTCTTAACCACTACACCGAACTGAAGTGATGTCATGGCGCCGGCCATGGGTGTGCTCTCATGCTTTGTTGGGGCCATTTTTTGGCCCCAAGCGGGACAGAATTAGCCCTGCACAAGGTGTGGGAGCATACCTCTGGCCAGCGTGGTGACAACACTTCCTGGAAGTGATGTCATCATGCAAGCACCTGCAGCACGTAAAGAACACCATGAGAAAGGCTCAAGGTAAGTGCCAGGTCGCCCCTCCCGCCGGGATGGTATATGAACCTGACAACCGTACACAGCTGCCACACAGTTACTCTACAGGACCAAGAAATGGCACACAGGCTTTCCCCTGAGGTTGCCTCCTGGCATTGGCATTCAGAGGTCCCCTGCCTGTGTCTAAGGAGGCTCCCTTCAGTCCCCATGGCTTGTAGTCCTCGATGGACCTCTCCTCCAGGAATCTGCCTACCTCCATTTTGAAGCTGTCTATGCCAGTGGCCGTCACTGTATCCTTTGGCAGTGGATTCCTCATTTTAATCACTCATTGAGATCCAATGGAATGTGATCGATTGGCTCAGGAAGGTCTTTGTTTGGGGGGGGATGTGAAATGGTCGATTGGACTGGATTTGTACAGCTGAGATACGGCAAAAGGGCCTTGCAATGAACCGAGGGAGAGATGAGCTTTGAAGTACATTGGAAGAGTCATTCGAAACTGTTTTCAATTAGAAGAACAGCTGTTTTCTCTTTGGTAATGGAGGAATTTAATAAGGCTGAGCTGAGTGGGGAGGGCTCGCTTTACCAACAGCTTCACCCCCTGCTAAGAGACTCCTTTTTTTGTTGGGAGAGCTTGATAGAGGGCAAAAAGGTCCCCAGCCCAGCCCATTCAGGCAGCTCCCCCACCCCAAAAAGATGCCCTGTCTCAGCATTGGTTCCCCAGGAAAGAAAAACAATCTCTCTCCAATTTCATTTGGAAAGCAGCAAGAACAATCTTTTCCCCTCACAGTGGCCAGTTTTTCCCGAAAAAAGCTTTTTTGCAGCTCCAGTGGGTTGCTGCATTGGTGCCAACCACATACCCGCCCCCCCCCCCATGATAAGTCAGTCATCTCTTCCTGGAAACAGTGAATTTATCCCATAGCTGAGATTTGGCTATGTGATGATGTCACTGAGGGTGAACGGAGCAAATTCAGGCAAGAAAAGGCATTCCCTTACTCTGGGTTGGCTTGGCTAGCCCTCTGCAACACACTCACGTAGCTAAATGGCATCGGCTATAGACTAACATCCCCGTTTCCAGGAGGAGAAAACTGGGCCAATTCCAGACGACTAACCTGAAGGCGCTGCATGCCGCCATGTTCCGGATTGCGATGGAGAAAACACGAAATATCGTGTTTTCTTGCGTGAGTTTGGCGCGACATCGCACCAAACTCGCGCAAGAAAACACGGTATTTCGTGTTTTCCCTGTCGCAATCCGGAACATGGCGGCATGCAGCGCCTTCAGGTTAGTCGTCTGGAATCGGCCCTAGTTTGGACAAAATGGCACCAATCCAACAGCTGACTGAGGCTGAGGATTCCTACAAACTTGGGCAACGGGTGGTAAGGGGGAAGGGTTTAGGGGATGTCTCAGCTGCCCTGAAAATCCCCCCTTTGTGGAGGATAAGTGGCTGAGCCATATATTTTAACAGTATAAAAAGAAACATGTATTTACTGTAAAACAAAAGGTAGCAAGCCAAGCTACACAGGGGAAGGAATCAGTTGTCTTCTTGATGGTATCCTCTGGGGTGATTTGGTTTTGCAGAGAAAGCAATTGTTTCCCCTTCTCTTCAGAACTACTGAGTGTGAAAGAAGGCACATGTCTTGCACATAGAGTTGCCTGCTCTGGATTGGGAAATTCCTGGACAATTTTGGGGGTGGAGCCTGGAGAAGGCAGGGTTTGGGGAGGGGAGAGACATCAGCAGGTTATAATGCCATAGAGTGAGGGCTTTTTTTCAGTGGGAACGTGGTGGTACGGAGTTCCGGCACCTCTTTAAAATAGTCACATGGCTGGTGGCCCCGCCCCTGATCTCCATGCAGAGGGGAGTTTAGATTGCCCTCTGCACCGCCGAGCAGTGCGGAGGGCAATCTAAACTCCCCTCTGTATGGAGATCGGGGGCGGGGCCACCAGCCATGTGACCATTTTCGCCGAGGGCAATTTAAACTTTTTAAAACTCCCCCCTTGTTCCAGCTGACCCAAAGTGACGTCATTGTGTGGTCTTGAGTTCCACTACCTCTTTTCCCAGAAAAAAAGCCCTGCATAGGGTCCACCCTCCAAAGAGGAACTGGTTTCTATTGTCTGGAGATCAGTTGTAATTTCAGGAGATCTCGAGCCACCACCTGGAAGCTGGCAACTGTACCACTCAGTCTCTGTATATGGTGCCAGTGGAGGGAAATATATCATGGGGTGAGATGCAGAGGGAGAGGAACTGAAGTGAGGAGTGTGTGAGGTGTGTGTGTGTGTGAATCACCTCTCCTGCAAGAATAATTTGCATCCTTGTGTCTGACAGAAGTAATTTAGCCTTTCATTTCCAAGCATGAAAATTCAGAGCAGGTATACACCTGAGAAACCGAGCTGTGATCCCTGAGGTCAAATCTTACTTTTCTTACACATTTGCTAACAGGCCTTAGGCAAACTTGACAATCTCAGCCCGCCTCCAACATCTGCAGTGTGGGGATAACAACATCAGCCAACCTTACAGGGCTGTTATTAATATAGCTACAGTGTGGGGATAATAATATCAACCAACCTTACAGGGATGTTGTTAAAATGGCCTGGTGTATTTTCTGTAGATACGGTCTACAAACTCCGGGAGGAGAGCAAACTGCTTCGAAAGGCCCACCAGGATGTCCACTCGCAACTTCTCAGTGCTCAGGTAGGCAGCACTTGGAATTTTCTGTACCAAAGTAGGATGGCGATTTGTTCGGCCAGGCATCGGCAGCAGGCCCCTGAAGACGCTGCTTGTTCTCAGGCCGGAACAGTCTCTCCTTCCTCTTTGCAGGGAGGGATTGTTCACGGAGCTTTGCAAATAGGGGCAAAGTGTTCCCCAGTGCAGGATCCAAGCGGACCAAATGCCAGAGGGTCTTTGACTAGATCTTCCCAAAGAGGACTTGCAACCGCGTAGGGTCTTTATTTTGGATTGGGCTGGTGTGGGAAGAGAAGAAAGGATAGAAGTCTCGCTGGCTGAAACTGACCCGCTGTCAGGGCTTCCTGTCTGTTTTTCTTTGAAGAGCTATTCAGCTGTGCAGGGGAGCTTGTTTCAGTTAGCGAAACTATGCAGGAGGTGGGGATGGGTTCTTCCTTCTTCTCCCCTCCTTGTGCAACACGGGCCCAAATCAGGCCCTTCAAAGACTGTAATTCAGCTTTGAAAGACACTGGGAGGTCTCTGATCTCCGTCCCGTCTAATTTGACCCTTATTGATGACGGTAACCGTCACCGCTACTCTGGACAGTTCATTCCTACCTCCACATCCCATTATGCTAGAACGAGGGCAGGGAAAGCTATGGCCTCGTTCTGATTGGCTACATGGCACTGTTGTGAATCTCAGTGGGATTTGGCTTTGTGAAAACCTTTGAGGCCAGATCCGAGGACGGGTGATGCTTCCTGGCTTTGCTCTCGGGGCAGTGTGGCAAAGAAAAGAGGGGGAATGGTGCTAAACAGAAATGGGCAGCATTGTTTCTGCCTCGAGGACCGTGGCGAACTATTATTTATTATTTATTTATTTTATTCGGCTTACACGCCACCCTTCCCGCAAGTGGGCTCAGGGCGGCTTCCAACAAGATCCAGAGGAGTTCGCTGTTAGTCTCTGTAGTTGCAAAATCTGACGAAGAAAGCTGTGGTTCTCGAAAGCTTACACTGCAATAAATTCAGTTAATCTTAAATGTACTACTGCACTCTCTACTGTTTTCCAACAAGATATACAATTAAAACATACAATAAAAGCATTATAACCACTTGACCCAAATAACGTGAAAAAAAGTCCAAGTGCCACTAAGCAAATCAGGCTACTGCAAAATCACTATAAACCAGGGGCACTGCCATAATATAAATCCAGGGTGGCTGCAAAAGGACGGCATGGCGGTTAGAAGGGACAAAATGTTGGCTCCTAATCAGGTGCAGCTCAGGGCAACAGGTGAGCCACAGGTGACTTCTGTGAAATCTATTGCCTCCAAGACCTTTCTTTTGAATCAGTAATGTTCACTGTGAAACTTTGGACTGTGCCTTAGTGGGTAACCTTGACTCTGACAGAGTTGGGTGACGATTTTGGGGGATCGGTACTCCTTGAAATCCCTTAACTGGGTCTCTAGCATTGGTCCTCCTTGTAACACAGCATGCCTTCCTCTACTGACGAGCAGCGCGACCCTAAGCAAGTTCCTCAGGATCTTGGGGGCGAATGTGCAGTTGTCAGACGCGCTTTTCTGCTGGCAGCTGCGTCTCAGTGGAAATCTGCTGCAAAATAGACATTCTGTCTGAAAAGACACATCAGCTTCTGTGCTCCATTTCAGAAGAACCCAGAAAGGCTAGAGCGCGCAGCTGTTGAATGGGAGCGTTTTTTAAAGAAAATAAAGACAACCCGTTTTTTTAAAAAGTGTATTTATTCTGTTCACCGTTCACTTTAACTCCTTTTGGCAGATGGTTCCTGAAAATGCCCTGGGGATGTTTTTCTTATTGCTTGTTGTGCTTTGAATGGAAGCAGCACATTGTGGCTGACATCCGGGAAGGGAAAGGTTAGGCTAGAACCTTCCTCCTTGAAGTGTTTGGGTTTTTAAAAACATTTCTTTAAAAGTAGGGGAGTTTTTAAAAAAATGGCCTCCTTCACCTGCAGCACAAAGTGGTACAGTCCTGTCCACAGTCTCAGGATTGTACCATGTGATTTTGCTGCATTGTACAGACTGTAACAAAGTCTTCGGGGAGAATGTTGTAAGGCCAGCCAGTTCTGGGGTTGCTAGTCTCTTGAGGCTTAGACCCTGAAAACTCGGGGGTGGAGTCTTGAAATTAAGGGGTGGTGCCTTATGGAGGGGCGGAGCCTCATGTCTGGTAAGGGCAGGGGATTCTATTAGGGAAGGAAACTCTCTCTACCTGGAGGTACATGGGGTAGAAATGTGGCGGAGCCTGAAGTGGTACAATCCAGTTTATTGCTAGGCTAACCTCAAGTGGGGCAAATTTTAAGGCCATTCGGAGCCAAGGCTGCAGAGATTTCGATCATGACACCTTGGAGGTGGAGCCTGAGAGCTAAGTGGTGGAGCCTCATAGGGTGGGACTTCGAGATGTCACATGGAATGGCGGCATTGATGGGCATACTTCCACACTCTCCTGCAAATGGTACCACATGGTATCTTTGCAGATGTGTCGTTGCAGTCAGGTGGTTTTGAAGAAATGGACTGTTCGTACACACCCCACCCCCAGATAATATGGAAACAAATGATGCACTAAATACAGATCGTAAAATGTGACCGTAACTTTTCTTGCCATTCTTGCAGGCCCAAATGGACGAGTTCAGACAGCTCAAAGAAACACTTCAAAAGATGCCAAGTTTCAAGGAAGTGGGAGCAGCCAACGGGCAGCACCAACCGGTCCTGAAAGAGCGGTCCCAAGGACCAGCCCCGGGCCTGCTGCAGCTGCCCCAAGAGAAGGTGCGGTATTCCTCCCTGAAATCCTAAGCTTGTCACCCCAGCTTGCAGCGTTCTTTCTTTTAGGACTGATTTTTGTCTCCCTCCCCCATGTAAACATGCGGCTGCCAAAGAAAAGATTCTCTTGTGCAACTTTGCATGGCCTCAGGAGCTCTTTTGAATGATCAGGCAGCCCACATAGCTAGGTAGCGGTGGCATGCTAGCACAATATCCTCAAGGGCTACAGATTCCTGGGTGTGCAAACTAAACAGGTGTGGCTGTTTTGCATTGCTGAAGCACACTTTGAACGAGACCACCCACGCCAAGTGGCACTTTGAAGCACTTGGCATGGCCAGCCTTGTGTTTAAATTGGGTCTGTTTCTCCTCGGATTGCCTGATGGCAAGAGGAGGTAGTGAGGGCAAGCGAGGGCAGGAAAAGTGCAACAGGCAGAGCCAGTGGGGCACCTTTGTAACTTGACAGCGAGCTCCTAATGCCTTTTGAAAATATTCAACGGGAGGAATAAGTCCACCCATTCAGTAAAGGCAGCATTGCCTCTTGAGGCCAGCCTGATGATAATATAGGGTTGCCAACCTCCAGGTGGTGCCTGGAGATCTCCTGGAATGACAGCTGATCTTCAAGCTACACAGATCAATTCCCCTGGCGAAAACAGCTGCTTTCGAGGATGGACTCTATGGCATTGTACCCGGCTGAGGTTCCACCCCTTCTCAAACCCTGCCTTCCTCAGGATCCACCCTCAAATCTCCAGAAATTTTCCAATCTGGAGTTAGGAACCCTATGAGAATGTGAGAAACGGGTGGAATAGTTTTGCAGCTGGATTTGAGTCTAATGGCACCTCAGAAACCAACAAGATTTTTAGGGATAAGCTTTCAAAAGTCAAAGCCCCCTTCTTCAGATACTAAAACTCCAGAATGCTGGAGTTTGCGACTAGAACTGGGGGAGACCAGGCTTTGTCTTTCATAATCAAGATCACGATCATGAACGATCATGATCACAATCCCAATCACAATAATCTTTTCAATCTTTCTTGAAATCTAAGATCCTTTTAACTGGAAATGCCAGACAGGAACCGACCTTGGGACAAGCTGCATTCCAGCGGTAATCTTCACAACAGCTCTATAGGGTAGGCCAACCTAATCATAACAACAACAACAACAACATTCGATTTATATACCACCCTTCAGGACAACTTCACGCCCACTCATAACGGTTTACAAAGTATGTTGTTACTACCCCCACAACAACCACCTTGTGAGGTGAGTGGGGCTGAGAGAGGTCTGAGAGAGCTGTGACTGTCCCAAGGTGGCTTCAAGTGGAGGAGTAAGGAATCAAACCCGGTTCTCCAGATTAGAGCTCTTAATTGTCCAGATTAGAGCTCTTAACCGCTACACCAAACTGGCTCTCAGTTACCCAGAGGTAACCTTAGGCCAGTAATTCTCTAGCACCCTTATCTACCTGGTTGTGAGCATAAAATGGAGGCGAATCATTATTATGCATGAAAGGCAAGAATAAAATGTGAGCTGGGTAGTTGCTATATGCCTGCCCGCCTATCAGCTGTCACCCCTGCCCTTCTCTCTAGGCCTCTGCAGGCGATGAAGCAAAACAACCCCTCGGCCCCCTAGAACAGGCTGCCCCTCCCAGAGAGATCGCCCTTGTAGCTCAGGTTCCGGATACCAAACACCAGGAAGAAAAGAACCTTCCTCGAGGCCAAGTTTCTCAAGGCAACGATGGACCCAGGCTGCAGGACAATGTGCCACCAGGCCAGTTGGCACCCCCCCACGAAGCTCGCCTGCCTCTGGCACTTTGGCCTCCGCCAGGCCAAAGGGACAGCCACGTCATCCGTTTCACAAGGACGGTGAACAGCCTGCAGAGCCCGAGCCAGGTAAGAATAAACGGGAGAGGTTCCAAATATTCTGGGCCGGAGACTACATGTTGACGTGGCATGGAACGCTCCCCTGTGTATAAATATTCTGCTCCTCCTTTGATGCCGGCTGTTGACCTGTGAGCCAGAACTGGAGACTGAGCAAGCTCCTGGACCAGAACTAGGAATGTTTGTGCTATGCTGCCCCTTTTGGTGAGCCAGAGAACTGCAGATTAAAAAGTCCTGTGGGACTGAATAATTACAGCGGTAACGTGTAGCAGTGGTAGAGAGTGCCCTCAAGTCACAGCTGACTTATGGTGACTCCTGGTGGGCTTTTCATGGCAAGAGACTCACAGAGGTGGAAAGTGGTTTGCCATTGCCTGCCTCTGCAACCCTGATCTTTGTTGGAGGTCTCCCATCCAATTACTATGATAACATTCTATTTATATACCGCCCTTCAGGACAACTTAATGCCCACTCAAAGAGGTTTACAAAGTATATTATTATTATTTATTTTATTTATTTTAATTTTATCATATTTATATTCCACCCTCCCCGCAAGCAGGCCCCACAACAATCACCCTGTGAGGTGGGTGGGGCTGAGAGAGCTCCAGAGAACTGTGACTAGCCCAAGGTCTCCCAGCTGGCTTCAAGTGGAGGAGTGGGGAATCAAACCCGGCGCTCCAGATTAGAGTCCTGTGCTCTTAACCACTACACCAAACTGGCTCTCTACTAACCAAGGCTGACCCGGCTTAGCTTCTGAGATCTGACAAGATCAGGATCACTATAATATATGTGCGTTCACAATTTTGTAATGAAAACTTTTGGACTGTACATAGTTTCTGGTGGACTGTACAGTATTTATGATCCAATGAGCCCCTTTGAGGTACCCAATTTATTTATTTACCCAAGCATTCGTTGAATGTATTAGGTTATTTTATTTGCTCCCTATCTCTCTTACTCTTGGGGAACAGACTTTTAACTCTGTTTTTATGGATGCTGGCTTGTGAGGCTGCTATGTTGTTGCATTGGCTTTAAATCAATTCTGCTTATATTTTGTTAGTGGGTTTTGTGTCAGCTGTTTGGCTCCCTGATAACCTGACGGTTGCAGGTAGGGCATGTAGTGGAGAGTGCTGTCAAGTCACAGCTAACTTATGGCAACCCCTGGTGGGGTTTTCAGGGCAGGAAAGGCATAGAAATCTTTAAAATGGGAGCAAAATTAAATTTTGATATATTTTTTCCTTCCCTTTTTACCCCACTGTGCAACCATTCCTGCATGTAATTTGAGTAAGGTCTCTCTTCGGGCACAATGTTTAGGCATGTCGGAGAGAAGACAGACAGGTGCTTTTTCTCCCATGCTTGAGGCCGTTTGTAGAAGGGGGTAGTGGAGCTATCCACTGGAGATGCGTGCAGGCATGATGGAAGAGTGCCTGGCTGGCATCAACAATGTCAGCTGTTAAACCAGGCGCTGTTAAATTAAACCAGGCACTGTCATTGGAACAGTCCACTGAGCTCCGGTTAAGATCCCTTCATGCTCACCTTAATGTTTGAGTTGTGCCATCCCCCGCCATGAGTTTACTTTGTCAGGCATTGGAAGAGGTAGAGTTGGCAACTCTGGGTTCAGAAATTCCTGGAGATTTGGGGGTAGAGCTTGGGAGCTCAGCAGGGATTGGATGCTGCAGAATCCACCCTCTAAAGCAGCCATTTTCCCCAAGGGGACTGATCTCTGTTGTCTGGAGAGCTGTTGTAATTCTGGGAGATCTCCTGGCCCCACCTGGAGATTGGCAGCTCTAAGAAGAGGGTTTTTCCAGCCTTGCCACTGGAGATCAGTTTTAACTGGAAATGCTGGGGATTGAACCTAGAGCCTTCTTTTCCTGTAGGATCAAAAGGTAATGAAGATTATGCAAGGAGAAAGTGTAGAAAAAGCGAATTCTCCAAGGATTGCGCATGGCTACAAACTCCAGTCTGCTTTGGAAAAAGCACAGGCTTTGGAGAAAGAACCCTCCAGGGGAAACGAGCGTGAGCCCGAGGTGCAGAGGTAAGTGTCCTCAGGTCAATGGCTGTCAGCTAGAACCTCCCTCCTTTAGGGTGTGGCCATCATCTTCATCTATATGTTTGTGACATCAGGAACAGCATTGGGTTATTTTTTCAGTCTGCAGCTCTTATTGCCAAGAAACTAGTATAAGTATCCAGTTTAAAAAGCATTTTGCTGTAGCTGGCATTTTGCTTTGGATGCAGCAGGGGAGACCTGAGTTCGAATCCTCGCTTTGCTGTAAAGTATGCTGGGCAACCTTTCTCTCTGCCAGCCTAGTCTACCTTACAGGGTTGTTAGGAAGATCAAACAGGAGTGGAGAGTTATGAGTGCTGGTCTGAGCTCCTCAAAGGAAGGATGAGATCAAAATGCAATAAATAGAGGTTAGATGGTTTGGTGAGTTTGCCCTGCAAATCAGATTGAACCTAGAGCCTCCTTTTCCTGTAGGAGGTCTGTTGGCCACAAGGTAGACTCCACTTGAATTTTTTTTTGTAAATTTTTTTATTGGGTTAGTATCAATTATTTTCACATTACAATCAATTCTCCCCTTTACCAATTTCTAACCCCCTCCCTTCCCCCCCCTTTTTATTGACTTCCAACAGTTTTCCAGCCCTTTGTCCCTTTTCCCTTACTCTTTATATATTCCTCTATCTAATCAAATATATATTCTCCTTTTATTCTAAGCAATACTTCTTTGACTATTTTTAATACTCTGTACCCATAATAGATAAACAATTTATCCCATAATTCCGTTTTCAAATATTTCTGAATAACATAAACTATATAAACTATATAAGCCATACAATCATATATATCAACCAACTTAACTTATACTCTATATATTATTCATTCTATTTTCTTCTTTCTGTTTTAATTATATTAGTTTACGTTAATATTTTATATATGATATCAATCAATTTGACTCATATATACCTTCATATTACCATATTCAGTTTGGTACATTGTACAAAATCAAAAAGAAAATATTATTAGTTAGTCAATCCTTATAGTTAACCCTTGTGGTTAGTTATTTTCTATCAATATTCTATTTATTATTCTATATATATCAATCTAGTAACAAAACTGCTTAGAGATTCATTTTTACCTCTTCTCCCCCCCGGTAAAGTCACCCCCCTCTACATTTTATTATATTTCAATAGTTCTCAAACTGCCACAGTTCTCCTCCCACCTCCCATTTCTTCTCCAAATATTGTTTCAGCTTCTTCCAGTCTGTGTTGAACTGTCCTGGGTCCAGATTTCTCAGTTTTCTTGTCATTTTATCCATTTCTGCCATATGCAACAATTTATAAATCCAATCTTCAATAGTTGGCACTTCTTGTACTTTCCATTTTTGCGCGTACAAAAGTCTAGCTGCAGCCGTCATGTAAAATATCAACGTCCTATGGTGGGCTGGAATTCCCTCCATTCCCAGGTTTAGTAGCAGGAGTTCTGGGTTCTTATTTACTTGAAATTGTAAAATCTCACTCATTTCTCTTATTATTTCCCCCCAGTACTGCCTAGCTACCTCACAAGTCCACCACATATGGTAGAGGGAGCCCTCGTGCTTCCTGCATTTCCAGCATTTATTAGAAGTATTCAAATTCCCTAGCGCAATCTTCTTTGGTGTCATGTACCAACGATAAATCATCTTGTAAATGTTCTCTTTAATGCTGGTGCATGTCGTTATCTTCATTGTAGTCTTCCACAAGTATTCCCATGTCTCCATTGTTATTTCTTTGTTGAAGTTTATGGCCCATTTCACCATTTGTACTTTAACTATTTCATCCTCAGTATACCATTTCAACAGTACTTGGTATACCTTGGATATTCTTTTCTTGTCCTCTTTAAGAAGGGTCTGCTCTAGTTCCGAATTCTCTGTTCGTATACCTCCCTTTACAGAGTCCGAGTTATATAAATCTCTAATCTGTCTGTACTGGAACCAGTCATAATAAGGTGATAGTTCCTCCTGAGTCTTTATTCTGAGTTTAGATGCTTCACTTCTAGTTATTTCTTTGTAAGTTAAACATTGTTGCTCATTATCAACAACTCTCGGGTCTATAACCTCATATGGAACTACCCACAAAGGGGTTCCTTCTTGTAAATAGATTCTGTACTTCTTCCAGATTGTATATAAACTTCTCCGTATATAATGATGCAGGAACATCGAGTTCACCTTTACTTTATCATGCCATAGGTATGCGTGCCATCCGAATATTTTTTTATATCCCTCTAGGGCTAGTAATTTCTTATTCTTTAACGTCATCCACTCTTTCAACCACACTAGGCAGATTGCGTCATGGTAAAGTCTTAGATTGGGCAGTTGCATTCCGCCTCTTTCTTTTGCATCTTGTAAAACTTTCATTTTCACTCGAGGCTTCTTGCCTGCCCATACAAAGTCTGATATTTTCCTCTGCCATTTTTCAAATTGCTTAGAGTCTCTGATGATTGGTATTGTCTGTAGCAAAAACATTACTCTTGGTAACACATTCATTTTCATTGCTGCAATCCTTCCCAACCATGACAAATTCAATCTGTTCCATTTGATCAGATCTCTCTCTATCTGAGTCCATAGTTTTTCATAGTTATTTTTAAATAAATCTATGTTCTTTGCAGTCAGTTCAATTCCCAAATATTTCACCTTATTTGTTACTTCACATTCCGTTATTTCCATTAGCAATTGTTGTTTTTGCTTAGTCATGTTTTTGCATAATACCTTTGATTTCTTTTTATTGATATAAAAACCTGCCAAGTCCCCAAACTCCTTAATCTTATCTATCACTTTTGGCATGTTCTCCATTGGGTCTTCCACAATTAGCATTATGTCATCCGCAAATGCTCTGACCTTATAAGAATAGTCCTTTATTTTTATTCCACGGATTTCTTCATCTTGTCGTATTTGTATCATCAGAATCTCCAATACCAAAATGAACAACAGCGGAGACAGCGGGCAACCTTGTCTTGTTCCTTTACTTATAACTAATTTCTTAGTCACTTCATCATTCACCACAATTGCTGCATTTTGGTCTCTGTAAATTTCCTTTATTGCTCTAATGAATCTTTCTCCCATTTGTAGCTTTTCCATAGTGGCAAACATAAAATCCCAGTTTAAATTATCAAACGCCTTTTCAGCATCAACAAAGAAGAAACCAACCTCCTTATCACAACGCTTGTCATAGTATTCAATAGCATTTATCACTGTCCTCAAGTTGTCTCTAATTTGTCTGTCTGGCAAAAAGCCTGCTTGTTCCTCCTCAATAACTTCCGAAAGCCACCCCTTCAGTCTCTCTGCCAGTATCTTCGCAAAGATTTTATAGTCATTATTAAATAACGATATAGGTCTATAATTTTTCACGTTTGTCAAGTCTTGGCCTTCTTTAGGGATCAATGATATATTCGCTTCATTCCAAGTACCTGGAATCCGTTGATCCTTTAAAACTCCATTGATCATCTCTTTTAGGAATGGTGCCAGTTCATTGGCCATTGTCTTGTAAAATTTAGCCGTAAGTCCATCTGGCCCTGGCGCCTTTCCTAGATTTGCAGATTGTATTGCTTTACTTATTTCCTCATCCGTTACTTCATTATTCAATCTATTTCTCCAAGCTTCCGAAATTACTGGGAGTTTCATTTTCTCCAAATATGTCGCTATTGATTCTTTATTCACCTCTTTCTTATTGTATAACTTAGCGTAGAATTTGTAGAAGGCTCTACTAATGGTAGTCTGTTCCAGATACGTTTTGTTGTCCTCACATATTTTGTTTATTATTTTCTTTTCCCTTCTCTTTTTTAATTGCCATGCCAAATACTTTCCAGGTTTATTTGCTCCTTCAAACACTTTCTGATTCAGTCTTTTAAGGTTCCACTTCAATTCTTTATTATTCATTGCTTCCAACTGTTCTTGAAGTATTTTAATTTCCTGATGTAATTTCTTTTTCCCTGGTCTCTTTTTTAACTGTATTTCTTTGGCTTTTATTTTCTCCTCAATCTCTCTTCTCTTCTCCTCTTTCTTTTTTCTCACTCTGCCATTTAAGTCCATTAGTATGCCCCTTATTACCGCCTTTTAGGCATCCCAAACTTTGTCAGTTGGTACTTCTTTATTCACGTTATATTGTATGAAGAACTTTGTCTCTCTTCTCAACATCTCCACGTTCTCTCCTTCCTGTAACAAGTCCTCATTTATTCTCCATGCTTTCCTTTTTCTCCTCCTCCCTAATTTCCACATGATTGGATTATGATCTGAGCCTACCATCGGCATTATTTCTACCTCCTTAGTCCATAACGCTAAGTCTTTTGAGGCCCAGATCATATCAATTCTCGATAGTGTACAGTGTCTTGAAGAGTAAAAAGTAAATTGTCTACTTTTGGGATTTTCTCTTCTCCATACATCTTCTAAAGTCTCCTGTTGTATCAGCTCAAAAAAAAGCTTTGGTAACAATCCTCTTTTCTTTTGTACAGCTGATGTCTTTTTATCTAGTTCCAAGTTCGTCACTCCATTGAAGTCTCCAGCAAGAATTATCTGGTCGTATGAAAGTTCATCTAATTGCTTCCTCAAATCCTCAAAGAAGCTCTCTTTTGCACCGTTAGGTGCATAAATTCCGACTACCAATACTTTTTTTAAGTTCCATGTACATTCCACTGCTATAAATCTGGCTTCCACATCTTTTATTACAAATTTTGGCTGTAGCTCCTCTTTTATATACAACACCACTCCTCTTTTTTTCTTATTAGAGGCCGCTACAAATTCATTGCCCAGTTTCCCCATTTTTAAAAATTTTACATCCTGCTTTCGAATATGGTTTTTTTGCAAGCAAACAATATCACATTTTTGTTTTAATAGCCAGTGGAAAATACTTTTTCTCTTGTTTGGTGAGTTTAGTCCATTTACATTCCAAGATAAAACTTTACACTCCATACTCATAATCTTGTTGGTAAGTCTTTTTCATTGTCCCTTATAAATCGCTCCATCTCTCGCTCAGATCTGATACGCTTTTTGGCCCCTCCAAACTCAAAGGACACACCTTCTGGCAACTCCCATCTGTACCTGATTTTCATGTCCTTCAAGATCTGAATTAGCACTTTATATTTTTTCCGATCTAATAACACTGACCTGGGTAATTCCTTCATTATGATAATCGTCTTGCCATCAATCTCCAATGGATCTTGAAACTGTTTTGTCACAATCTTCTCTTTCATATTTCGTGTCGTAAACTGCACAATCACGTCTCTTGGTAATTTCCTCTGGGTTGCAATTCTCGAATTTACACGGTATGCCACATCAAGGATAGCCACAACTTCCTCCTCCTCCTTCCCCAGGTATTCAGCTAACACCTCAGTCATCTGTTCTTGCGCTGACTTTCCTTCCACTTCTGGCAAACCACGAAACCGTAACTGCTTCTCCATGTGTTTAGTTTCCGCAACCGACATCCTTCCCCTCATCAGTCTCATCTCTGTTTGTTGCGTGCCTGCTAAGTTCTCCATCGCGTCTTCTACTGTTTTAACTCTCTGCTGCGTTCCTTGTAGTTCACTTTGTATTGTTTCCATACCTTTTTTCACTTCTGACAACTCCGATTTTACTGTCTGTTTGACCTCTTTAACCTCTTTAATCAGCTCCAATTTCGTGTCCTTAAGTTCTTTAATCACGTCCAAAAGTTTTTTGTCCAGGTTTTCTATTGCCGATTGCCACTCTTTTTTTGACATCGTGGGGCTTGCTTTGGCTCGCTCCCACGAGTCCGCTCTCTTCCTTAACTCCGTGGCGTAGAATTTAAATGTCTTTTTATTTCAAATGTCCCGGTCTTCTTGCCAATAATTTTTAAAGAGTCCAAAATGTCGGGCGTCTTTTCTCTATGGTTCCTCTATGATTTTGTAATCCAAAATGGCTTTCTTCCTTTTCCGCTGAAGCCGCGACCCTTCCCCTTTCAAAGATGGCGATTCCCTTCTTCCTGCCCCCTGGCAAGGGCCGCTTCTCTCCAGCAACTCTATTGTTATTACGTACTTCCTGTCTCCCGACTTCCCACAGTAGGTCTCGCGATGGTATCTTTTTCTCACAGCTCCATAACCGCAAGTATTCAAAACAATAGTCCAATTTCTTTAATAACTTCTTTAAACTTAATCTCTTTCCAAATACAACTCTTGCCGAGTCTTCCCCTCTTTATTATTAGCCTGTTGCAGTTTGAAAATCTACTTTTCTTCCTCTCTGTTTTTATCAATCTGTCCCGTATCAGAAGATAGTGATCTTTACCTTCTCTTTCACTTTTCTCGGGCTGTAATCGCTGTTTCGATTATAACTTCTCCTCTCCACCTCTTTCCCCAATCGAAGCTTGGGTATATAGGTCTTATGCCAGCCGAATTGGCCCCAGAACTGCCGCAGAGATCGTAGCTGACCTGTCGCAGGGTGGGACCTCAAGGATCGGGAGGGGACCCTTTGCGCAGAGCCCCCCCTCGTCCGAGATCTAGCACACCCTAGGGTCTTGAGCGTTCTTTGCCTGCTCTCCGCCTGAGAGCAGTCGGCCGCGGGCTAAATTTTCCCCGCCGGCCGCTTAAAACGGCAGTCCGGTCAGCTCCGCAAATGGAGCTGCTTCAGACCTCCATGAATCCCAAACCGGAAGCGCGGTAGACTCCACTTGATTGAAATGATTCACTGTCTTTCTGTATCCATTTATTTAAATGGGTTGTGGTGTTTTTTCAACCCCTGTCTTCTACTCTGTACAGCTTCCCAAGCAGCTTACAATATCCATAAAATCAATCCAACCCTTGCCTTTGCTCTGCCCCCCCAAAAACAGTATCAAAGGTCTGATTCCTTTTGGTATCGCCCTTTTGGGAATGACCCACCATCCCCCACAGCAGTCTTCTCAAAGAGCTCACATTTTATCTTGGCTGTGAAGCCATTATGGAATGTTTATGAACATTCCAACTGCTCAGAGTCAGAACTGTCAGCACACAACGACGGATGGGCTGGAGTGTTGTTCATAGGAAGGAGGAGCCAAAACTCTCATAGTGTTAGCCCACAGCTATTACCAGGGCTTTTTTTCTGGGAAAAGAGGTGGTGGAACTCAGTTGGGTTGCCCTTGGAGAAAATGGTCACTTGGCTGGTGGCCCCACCCCCTGATCTCCAGACAGAGGGGAGTTGAGATTGCCCTCCGCACCGCTCAGCGGTGTGGAGGGTGATCTAAACTCCCCTCTGTCTGGAGATCAGGGGGCGGGGCCACCAGCCATGTGACCATTTTCAAGAGGTTCCGGAACTCCGTTCCCCTGCGTTCCCCCTGAAAAAAAGCCCTGGCTATTACACTCTGGGTGTGTGGTTGTGCTTTTGTGTAAGGAGCCAGCAAGTCTCACGTTTTTTGGTAATGGAGATAGTTCACATCCTCTCAGTAAGAGGTATTAAGCTGTGTTTTGGAAATGAGGCTTTCTTGTGTTTTTGTCGCATTAACAGAGCAGAGAAGCTGGAAGGTTTTGTCTTATTTTTCATGTTTATATGGTTGTCCGGGATGCAGCAGGGAAATAGATGCCAATTAGGATGTGGCTGCATCCAGAACTTTATCTTTCCAGAGTACGGGCTGAGACTGTGGAAGCGGTAGGCTGGGATACCATTGCATTAACTTTGCCAACAGCCCAGTCTCTGAGGGCACCATACAGTGCGCCTATCAATCCAGTCTCCACTTTCATTTTTCAAAGAAAGGGCAACTTGTAGCCCTCATGAGGGTGAAAAAATATTACATGTAGAATGTAGATCCTATTGTATTCCCCCATTTAGAGGGAAATTTTTTCAGGCTTCATGGCCTCCCTGTTCCTGCTGTTATGAATTTTGGCTATGAATAATTTTTTTTAAAAATGAACTTGGAATACAGGTTTGAAACTTCTTCCAAGATGACTTTTGATCAATCCCCTCAAAAATAAAATTTCTGCACTTGGCACCAAGACAAAGCCCATGTGCAAACTAAAGCACAGGTGCAAAGGGGCAAAGGCCAGGAATAATTTATCAGGGCTATGGACAGACTGTCCCAAATGGCTGCTTCCCAGCTCATCCATCAAAATAAAAATGTCAGCCTCCCTCTTTCCTGGAGTGTAGCTTGGGATCTTATTTCCCAGCTTCAAACTGATAAGCCTGTGTTGTTGAAAAATTGTGTTCACCCATCCATAACAGGGAGAAGTCCAGAGTCATTCTGACGTTTTTTTCTTTCCTTCCATTCTAGCTGGCAAGACATCGTGAACAAAGTGAATGCCCAGATGGATGAGGAACAAGCGCCCGGGCACCCTCAAAGCCTTCACCTGCCTGCCAGAGCTGAGCAAACGCTGTCAAATCGCAATCGAATGCTAACCGGTCAACAGCGAGGGGCTGAACGGCAACCGCGAGCTGACTGGGAAACTGGGAAAGGAGGAACTGATGATGAGGAACTTCAAATGGGTACAGCTTTGGGGATCTGGCCTTAAGAAAGCACTTATGTGGGCAGGCAGAGTAGATTTGAAAGCAGAGCAGAAGAGGCTTCTGGGATATCTCTACTGAGATAGCTGGAGGAAGCCGGGAGTGGGCGCATCGGCGAGCAGTTCCTTGGTTAACAAGGACTGTCAGTATTCTGAAGGAATCTTGGCCATGGTTGCCAGCTCCAAGTTGGGAAATTCTTGGAAATTTGGAGGGTGGAGCCTGGAGAGGGCGGGGCTCGGGGGTAGGAGGGACCTCAGCAGGGAATAATGCCATAGAGTCCAAAGCAGCCATCTTCTCCAGGGGAACTGATCTCTGTGGCCTGGAAATCAGATGTAATTGCGGGAGATCTCCAGCCACCACCTGGAGGCTGGCAACACTAAATTCTGGGCTCTGTCCACTGACTTTCTTCCCCAACACAAATGCTGCCCTCCCCACCAGCTGTGGCAGAATTCTCTAGCTTATGTTGCTTTGCACATGGGACTGAGCAGCTAAGATGTGCAGCAATCTTTGAAAGCCTTTTCTTCTTGTTCATACGAGATCCTTCGACAGTATCCCGGCTGGGGAGAAAAGGCTCGGGTGCACCCTGAAAGGGGACATGATTCTTGGGACTGGGCGATACGCTGAGGACCAAATAAGAATCCAGTTGGGGGCTGGGTAAGCTGCTCGGGCACCTGGCTGTCCATCATGGGAGTTTATCTACAGAGCAGCTTTTTGGCACTGTAGCAAAGCCGAGAAAGGAGATGAATGAGTCACTCGCGCATCTGCTTGTGGCACTACATGCACGTTAGATATGATGGTGGCTCACACCTCTGTCACGACCTGAATATTGGGCAGGCACTGGATGTGAGTGAAGAAAAGAAGCAGGTTGCCTTAGAAGAAGGAGCTTCGGCAAGCTAAGCTTTTGTAGCCATTCTCTGTGTTAAGGGTTTTATTTCATGTCCTCCGGGGAACTCTGGGTGGTGCTCATGCTTCTTCTCCCTCTATTTTATCCTCACAACAACCCTGAAAGGTAGGTTAGGCTGAGAAATCAAAATTGGCTTAAGGTCATCTAGTGGGCTTCGGGGAGGAGAGATTTGAATGCAGGTCTCACCAGTCTTAGTTCAACATACTAGTCAGTGCACTATGCTGGCTCTTGGAGTTCTTGAGTTCTGTGTAGGGTTGCCAATCTCTAGGTGGCAGCTGGAGATTTCCCAGAATTCAGCTGATTTCCAGGCCACAGAGATCAGTTCCCCTGGAGAAAATGGCGGCTTTGGGGAGTGGACTATAAGGCATTATACCCAGCTGAGGTCCCTTCCTCCTCCAAACCCCACCCTTTCCAGGCTCCACCCCCACCAAACCTCCAGGAATTTCCCAAACTGGCCAATTCTGTGGCCAGTGCCACATAAAATCCTGCAGCTTGCCTATGGCAAGCCACCTTGGGCTTCATCCAGACAGCATCTCTTTGGTGTAGAAGGTGTATAACTCCCCTCTTTGGCCTTGTCATCCAAATCCCAAAACGTAGAGTGACTTCTGCATTCTCCAGTTGGGGAAAAGCCCATTACCATTTTCAGTAGAGGGTTTTTCATAGAACTGTGGTGTCTGGATCTGGCCACCCTTTATCTAGGAAGTGGAAGAAGGAAGCAGATGGTTGCTGTGAGCTTGGGGAAGCACTGGCACCCTACCAAAGAGTTAGGTGGGAGTGGGGGGACATGGGAAAGAAAACAAGGGCCTCATTTGGCAAGGGAACCACTCTGCCCTTCTCCAGGGAGTGCCACAGCTGGTCCCTTCTGCTTTGATTCGACCCGCTTTCAACAAGTCCTCCCCCCCCCCACCCCAAAGGATTGCACTAATTGCTTCACATCACAGCCAAAATCCTGGCAGGGAGGAGGATTCAAACTGAGTGGGGCAGAGGGGAACACAGGAAGTCTGACCTCCCTGTCTTTAATTTGGATTAATACCTGAGGGAGAGGCTTTTCTGCCCCTGCTACGAAGCTATCTAATTGGATCTTTTTGGTTGCTTAATCCTTACTTCAAGGAGGAGGGAGAAAAGCAAAAAACCCACGGAACTGGGAGACGGTCTAAGCAGGTCATCTAGCCAGCTTTCCCCTTAAGAGCCCTGAATGTGTTGATGCAAACTTTTACTTTGGTTCAGGACGTCCTTACCCCGCTCTAATCTCTAATGCCATGGTCGTTAAAGTGGTGCGTCTCTAAACAGGCAAGGCCTGGTTAGATCAGACTAATGAATGATCCTTCTGTTCAAGTATCCTCTTTCCCCCAGAGGCCAACCAGGTGCAAAGAGGCCAAAAGCATCGCCCAATATTTATTTTTAAATTTTATTTTATTTATATCATTTATAGTCCGCATTTCTCACTGAGATTCAAGGTGGATTACATAGTGTGAGGTTAGTACAGTCAATACTAAGGACATTTCAATAAGCAATGCCACAGGTTAAATAAATGCAAGTTTATAAAGCTCAAATTCAGAGGTTCACTGCCTCTGAACTTTGAATGTCTATTTAGCCATCGTGACTAATAACTGTTGGTGGGACTGTCCTCTGTGAATTTGTCTAATTCCCTTTTAAAGCCACCGTGGCTACATCCTGTCACTGTGAGTTCCACAGGTCAGGGCTGAGAGCAGATTGAAGGTTCAAACCAGTCTCCATTCCCCAGAGCTGAGTTGGCATTTTGTCCCAAATCTCTGTTGCTTTCACATTGAGGATGGGAGTGTGTTTTTGTTCCCATGGGACATGATGAGTTGGGTCAGGGGATACAGCATCAACAGGGAGGTTATAGGCGCAGCTAGACAGAGCCCAGGACTGCCAGTTTTAGGTTGTTTATAAACCACATGTACCTGTACAGATAACCATAGGGTTGCCAACTGCAGGTTGGGAAATTCCTGGAGATCCTGGAAATTCCTGGGGTGGAACCTGAAGAGGGCATGACTTGGGCGGGCGGCGGGGGGGGGAGTCCTCAGCAGGGTATAATGCCACAGAGTCCACCCTCCAAAGCTGCCATTTTCTCCAGGAGAACATTTTCTCTGTGGCCTGGAGATCAGTTATTTTTATTAAATTTATAGTCCACTCTCCGACGGTGGGCTCAGAGCAGATAATATCATGGCTGAATCCCCAAGTCCCGGAATAGCGCTAAACTGTTGAAACAATAGTGTCTTCCTAGTGCAATTCCTGACGTCATCGTGCCACGAGAGCAGAATCATGGCGCGATGACATCAGAAATTGCGCCAGGAAGACACGATTGTCCCAACAGTTTAGCGCTATTCCGGGATGTGTGGATTCAGCCCATGTAATAAAGCCACATTAAAAGCACATTAAAACATAAAATTCAGTACAAGGAAATGCCAATTCTACTTGGCGGCCCATGTTGCTGAATGAAACCCGGTACGTCCCAGAGGATGGGAGATGGCAAACAGCATTAGGCAAGTCAGCGGAGAGAGAGTTACAATCTTCCCCTCGACAGGAAACCTGCAGAGGCGCTTGCCCAGTTGTAATTCTGGGAGATATCCAGTAACTACCTGGATGTTGTCAAATGGGGTTTCCAGGTTCTGGTTTTCACCTGGGCAGTCCAATACTTTTGTGGACTATTGAGGGGAAATGTTCTCCAAATACCGGACACCTGGTGCCGCCACCTCCCCCTCCTTCTCCCAGGCAGCTTGCCTGCCCAGACCACCTACTCAGCCTCCTGAGCACCTCCACCAGCCAGAAGAAGTGGCTGGGGAAGAGGCCAGCCAGCCCGGGCACCCAGCCTTCTGCATGGCAACAGCAGAAGTGGTCAGCCCCATATAGTAGCTTCTGGCCCAACATCATATCCCCCGGTCCTGCCTCCCTGGAGAAAGTAGGCCTGCTCGTTGCCATGGCAATGGAAGACGCAGCCATGTAGGCCCGTAGCCTGCCAGCTAGGCCGTAAGCAGCAGTCTTGACTGGTTGTGCCGCTGTGTTGTTTCCATGGATACCGCCCAGACTGCCTCTTGCCCAAGGGGAGAAATGGCATCCTGAACATACTGATTAGCAAGGAGGAGCCGCTGCCTGACTCAGTCCTCTGCCTGTATTGGAATCTGGCCGATATATCTCACGATGGTCTTAGCGTCCACCTGTGTCGCCCGTGCAAGAATCATCACCTGTGGCACTAAACAAATAAACGAACAAAGAAAAACACATCTGCAGACCACTGTTCTCTGCTCTTGTTTCTGGAAACTTTGTGGATTCCTTGGGTGTTGAATGAATCCAAGCAAAATCTCAATAATGTAGTTCCTCCCTTCCTATAAGTAACACTTAGTGTATTTCCACAAACATTATCCTGTAACTCCTTAACAACCCTACTATGCCAGTCACGATTGCAGACACAGGCCAGGATTATATCTGTCAGTATTATGTATGATGTCTCTATTTCCTGAGGTTAGGCCCTGTTGTCTGCCTGTGGCAAAACGTTGTCCCTGTTTGAACCTTTCTGGAGATGCATTATTAAAATCACGTTAGGTTCAACTTGCCGGAGGTATCATTCTCCAGGTTCCCTAGAAAAGTTCAGTTTCGGAGTGGGGAAAAGGGCCTCTTGTCTTTTGCCTACATACCTAAAAGTGCATGAGATTGAATAGTAAGCAGTGCGTAGCTTGCCCATTTTATATGCTGCAGCAACTGAGATACATCTTGGATGTACGCATTATAGAATAACTAGATATTCCAAGTTAAACCTATTACCCAAAAAAACAAAAACCATCTTTGCTGAAATTGGTGCAGAGCCAATCCTTGGACACAGTCAATGAATTGGGAAATCTAGAAAACACAAGCCATGTCTTGGTGGTGGAGGAGATGATTCAAATGAACCCAAATAACCCAAAAATAGTTTACAAGTGTTCAGATTTTCCAGAAGTTTCCATCTGTTTTTATCAAAAAGAGGAAAAAGTTTCAAGATGTAATCTTAATGACAATTATTTGTATTCTGTGTAAGATCATGGCCTGACTCTCCGCCCTGCCCTTCCTTCAACGATCTCAGGGTTTTGTACACGGTTTGCCATTGCTTTACTTTATCCTCACAACGACCTTGTGAGGTAGGTTAGGCAGAGACAGTGTGATTGGCCTAAGGTCCTACAGTGAGCTTCATGGCAGAGTTAGAGTTTGAACTCGGATCTCTCCACTACTAATCCACCACCCTAAACGTTGCGCCATACTACTTCACACTTTGGAAATGCTTATCTTTGCAGCCAGGCCAGTAGAAATCGAGATGACAATGTGGGAATCTCAGCGGTGCCTTTGTGATGTTCATTGTGATGGTGAAATCAAGAAACTGGTGGGGTTGTAGGGAAGCTGGAAAGAAATTATGAGAAACAGCAAGGCCTAATGCCAGTACCTTGGTGTGTGTTTGTGTGTGCAGATGCTGGTATGATTGAGAGAGAAGAGAATTCACATCCTCGGAAGGAATCGGTCCTCCAGGAACCAATGGTAAGAGGAGGGGAAACTGTCGTTTCTGGATGGAGCAGAAAAGCCACTTGGGACATAAAAACAAGGTCCAAACTGTTTAAACCTGGAAATGTCTGATATTCACTCAAATTCAAAGTCAAAATTCAAAACATTAGTTAACTTCAGCAGTGGATAGCTTTCCTGTTGATTGACTTTGGTAAGCTAAGATTTATGCACTTGTGAATGCAACATAGGTCCTTTGTTAATGCAAGCTTTCCATGACGTTCATCTTGTAACAAGACCGTTTGCTCTGAGGAGCATTGCCCAATGGAACTGGTTGGTAAAAGGACAGAGTACTTCTTCGTACTATGCGTAATTTGCTTAGGGTGCAGATTGGCCTTTATATACTCAATTACACTGTTTCTTGAAATGTTTTTGAAATTGACTGTACTAACTTACACTCAGTTAGCCGTATTAGTCTGTAGTTGCAAAATAGTAAAGGGTCCAGTAGCACCTTTAAGACTAACCGACTTTATTGTAGCATAAGCTTTCGAGAACCACAGCTCTCTTCATCAGATGCATCTGACTAAAAGAGCTGTAGTCTTAAAGGTGCTACTGGACTCTCTAACTTACTCTGTAATCTGCCTTGAGTCTCAGTGAGAAAGGTGGACTATAAATAATGTAAATAAATACATGCTGTGCATAATTTTGAGTGATAAGCTTGGTGTAGAAGCCTGTCAGCACATTTGGGGGACACATGCAACTTTATGCCCTAGATTGAACACAGGGTAAACCACGTCTTCTGGTTTGTAGCTGAAACCCAGAGAGCACAGCTCTTCTTGGACAGCCTTTGTATCATTTGTGAAGCTGCGTCCACCGGCCGGACTGTACAAAGTGCTGATCAGCTGGCCCTTGTGTTGGTCATGCAGCAACCTTCTTGGAGCAGTTTTTGAAGTGCGAATTCTTTTTAAATTACTGGACAAAGCTATGAGCAGGCAAACATGCAAAGCACCTGAAAAAGAAACAGAACAGGCAGCTTGCCCGGAGTTTGGGGGAAGGATATGTGGCTCAGTGGTATGGCATCTGCTCGGCGTGCAGAAGGTCTCCGGTTCAATCCTCAGCATCCCTAGTTTAAAGGATCAGGTAGGAGGTGACGTGAAAGACCTCTGCCCAAGAGTCTGGA
This sequence comes from Eublepharis macularius, assembly GCF_028583425.1. Lineage (NCBI taxonomy): Eukaryota > Metazoa > Chordata > Lepidosauria > Squamata > Eublepharidae > Eublepharis > Eublepharis macularius. Next base: position 2,856,794 of record NC_072806.1, read on the forward strand.
GAGCCACTGCCTGTCTGAATAGACAACACTAACCTTGTTGAACCAAAAGTCTGATGCAATGTAAGGCAGTTTCCTGTGTGAGATCATTGGATCCGAAGGCTGTACATGTGTAGAGGAGCAGAAGTGAAGAGTAGCAGGCCTTGCCATCAAGCAGGCCTCCCCCCCCCCCCCCCCGCCATGTACTCTTTCCAATTTCCAGGTCTGCCTGTGGTCATGTCATCTAACTTGCTTAGGGAAAAAGAGTTAGAAAATTAATGAGGGATAGCTCTAGCTATAGCCATTAACCAGGCGAGCTGCAGTGGTAAAGTTGATTAGGCTTTACATAGCATATTTGTAAATGCTTCTTGTCCCTTATCTCAGTAATCTTCACAACAAACGGACGTCTTTGATCAGGGAGAGAAGATATTAAATAAATTTGATTATCTGGAAGCCCCTTCTAGACTTTTTGTGAGAAACAGAAAGAGATGAATGAAGGATTTGTGCTTTCGAAGATTAGGGAGAGGGAAAGAATGTTTAGATGGCAAGGAGAAGTAGTCACTTATGGTAATTTTAGAGTTAGTACAGAACATGTAATATTGTTGCACTTTTTCAAAGAGAAAATTGGTATGCGTTCCTATTCATATAACATTTTTTTCTTTCCTTTTTCTCTTTTTGACCTTTTCTCCTTTTTGCTTTATCTTTAAGAAATATGGGTTTTTGTTGTTGTTGTGCATTTTCCAGGCTGTATAGCCATGGTCTTGCCATTAATGCCAAGACCATGGCTATACAGCCCGGAAAATCCACAACAACCATTGTTCTCCGGCCGTGAAAGCCTTCGGCAATATATGTGGGGGGGGTTGTATTTTTTTTTATAATTAAGTTTAAAAATGTTAATAAAACTTAATTTTTTAAAAAAGTAATCTTCACAACAATGCTGTTGTGGGGAGCAGTGTTATTAGCACTATATTGCAGACAAGAGGACTGGATCCAAGAGAGAGTGGCTGAATGAGTTCATGGCCAAGGTGAGATTTCAGCTCAGGTCACAGTCGCTCGAGATCACATGAAGTCATGAAGCTGCTTTATACTGAATCATGCCATTGGTCCATCAACGTCAGTATTGTCTACTGGCAGCAGATTTCCAAGGTCTCAGGTGGAGGTATTTACATCACCCATTTCCTGATCCTTTTAACTGAAGATTCTGGCACCTTCTTCATGCCAAGCAGATTCTCCACCACTGCCCCTCTCGTAATAAACTCAAGCTAATAACCTGTTGAACATCCTTACTATGTACAATTTATGGAAGTGAGTAGGGGTGTGCAAGCCAAAAATTTTCGGCTATAGCCGAAAGTAGAAAGCCGAAAGAAAATTCTCTATCGTTAAAGCTGAAAGCCGAAACAAGAATCTCTTTCGGGATTCGGGATTCGGGATTCTTTCGGCATTATTTCGGCATTCTTTCGGCTTTTTTCTATGGGAAAATGCCTCCGTCTTCCAGGACGCCTGGAGGAGGCATTTTCCCACCGAATAAGCCCAAAATTGGTGGGGACCTTCCTCTAACCCTTCTCTAACAACCACCCAAGTTTCAGACAGATTGGACTTTGGGGGGCCATGTTATGGCCCCCCAAAGCAGGTCCCCCCATCCTCCCATAAAGGAGCATCTTCTTCATTATTTCCTATGGGGAAAAAATGAAGAAGCAGGCTTCCTTTGCCAGGGGTGGCATTTTGCATGCAAAATGCCCCCTTACCCTCAGGGGCCCTTCTCCCACCCCTCCTCCCACCCCCCACCAAGGCTCAGCCTGCTCCCACTTGGGGGGGCCATTTCATGGCCTCCCCAAGTAGGTGCTCTAATCTCTACCACTGACAGCTGGGGGAGGCTTGTGTTGCCAGGGGTGGCATTTTGCATGCAAAATGCCCCCCAACCCTCTGGGGCCCTTCTCCCACCCCTCCTCCCACCCCCCACCAAGGCTCAGCCTGCTCCCACTTGGGGGGGCCATTTCATGGCCTCCCCAAGTAGGTGCTCTAATCTCTACCACTGACAGCTGGGGGAGGCTTGTGTTGCCAGGGGTGGCATTTTGCATGCAAAATGCCCCCCAGCCCTCTGGGGCCCTTCTCCCACCCTTCCTCCCACCCCACACCAAGGCTCAGACTGCTCCCACTTGGGGGGGGCCATTTCATGGCCTCCCCAAGTAGGTCCTCTCAGCCCCTAAAGTCCACCCCTTACAGCCCCACACAAACCCAATTCCCCCCCAGCTGCCGCACACAGACCCAAATCCCCACATTAGCCCCTCACAGACCCAAATCCACCCCCACCTGCCCCACACCCATAACCCCAGGAACAGGCTGGCAAAGGCCAGCCCTCTCCCTTTGTTCCCTATGCTGGGAACTTCTAAACTCTCTTTCCCTGGGCAATTCTGCACAGCCCAGGGGTGCCACAATGGTGGGCACACTTCTGAGTGCCAGCTGGTCCCTGTGAAAGAACACCTGAACCACAGACACCCTCCCTCAAATTCCCCCACCACCTACAGAGATAGCTGGCCAGCCAGCCCCATTGTTCCCTATGATGGGAACCAACTGCACAACAAAGAATAAAACAAGAACAACACAAAATAAAGTTTTTAAAAAATTATTTTCTCCCTTCCAAAGTACAAGTAGGCAAAGCATTATGACACATTACACCAGCAGTCCCCCACACAGAAAAATAACACAACTCACTTAACATCAGAGAATCACAAAGCACGATTCCTGTCAAAAACACTTTATTTCTTGAACAGCTTTAGGTTACACAGCAGGGGGGAACACCAAAGGGCTTGGCAGCAGTATCTTACACAAAAATAACACAACTCACTTAACATCAGAGAATCACAAAAGCACAATTCCTGTCAAAAACACTTTATTTCTTGAACAGCTTTAGGCTACACAGCAGGGGGGGAACACCAAAGGGCATGGAAGCAGTATCTTACACAAAAATAACACAACTCACTTAACATCAGAGAATCACAAAAACACAATTCCTGGCAAAAACACTTTATTTCTTGAACAGCTTTAGGTTACACAGTAGGAGGGCACAAAAGGGCATGATAGCAATGTACTACAAAAAATAATACAACCCACTTCACCGTTTTTGACAGCAATTGTGTTTGTGTGATTCTCTGATGTGAAGTGAGTTGTGTTATTTTTGTGTAGTACACTGCTTTCCTGCTCTGTGGTGCCTTCCTACTGTGTAACCTAAAGCAGTTACAGAAATAAAGTGCTTTTGACAGCAATTTTTTGGGGTGATTCTTTAATGTGAAGTGAGTTGTGTTATTTTTGTGTAAGATACTGCTTCCATGCCCTTTGGTGTCCCCCCCTGCTGTGTAGCCTAAAGCTGTTCAAGAAATAAAGTGTTTTTGACAGGAATTGTGCTTTTGTGATTCTCTGATGTTAAGTGAGTTGTGTTATTTTTGTGTAAGATACTGCTGCCATGCCCTTTGGTGTTCCCCCCCTGCTGTGTAGCCTAAAGCTGTTCAAGAAATAAAGTGTTTTTGACAGGAATCGTGCTTTGTGATTCTCTGATGTTAAGTGAGTTGTGTTATTTTTCTGTGTGGGGGACTGCTGGTGTAATGTGTCATAATGCTTTGCCTACTTGTACTTTGGAAGGGAGAAAATAATTTTTTAAAAACTTTATTTTGTGTTGTTCTTGTTTTATTCTTTGTTGTGCAGTTGGTTCCCATCATAGGGAACAATGGGGCTGGCTGGCCAGCCATCTCTGTAGGTGGTGGGGGAATTTGAGGGAGGGTGTCTGTGGTTCAGGTGCTCTTTCACAGGGACCAGCTGGCACTCAGAAGTGTGCCCACCATTGTGGCACCCCTGGGCTGTGCAGAATTGCCCAGGGAAAGAGAGTTTAGAAGTTCCCAGCATAGGGAACAAAGGGAGAGGGCTGGCCTTTGCCAGCCTGTTCCTGGGGTTATGGGTGTGGGGCAGGTGGGGGTGGATTTGGGTCTGTGAGGGGCTAATGTGGGGATTTGGGTCTGTGTGTGGCAGCTGGGGGGAATTGGGTTTGTGTGGAGCTGTAAGGGGTGGAATTTAGGGGCTGAGAGGACCTACTTGGGGAGGCCATGAAATGGCCCCCCCAAGTGGGAGCAGGCTGAGCCTTGGTGGGGGGTGGGAGGAGGGGTGGGAGAAGGGCCCCAGAGGGTTGGGGGGCATTTTGCATGCAAAATGCCACCCCTGGCAACACAAGCCTCCCCCAGCTGTCAGTGGTAGAGATTAGAGCACCTACTTGGGGAGGCCATGAAATGGCCCCCCCAAGTGGGAGCAGGCTGAGCCTTGGTGGGGGGTGGGAGGAGGGGTGGGAGAAGGGCCCCTGAGGGTAAGGGGGCATTTTGCATGCAAAATGCCACCCCTGGCAAAGGAAGCCTGCTTCTTCATTTTTTCCCCATAGGAAATAATGAAGAAGATGCTCCTTTATGGGAGGATGGGGGGACCTGCTTTGGGGGGCCATAACATGGCCCCCCAAAGTCCAATCTGTCTGAAACTTGGGTGGTTGTTAGAGAAGGGTTAGAGGAAGGTCCCCACCAATTTTGGGCTTATTCGGTGGGAAGATGCCTCCCCCAGACGTCCGGGAAGACGGAGGCATTTTCCCATTGAAAAGCCGAATGAAAGACGAAAGAATCCCGAAACGTTTCGGCTTTTTTCTTTCGGCTACCCGAAACGTTTCGGGATTCCCCGAAACGTTTCGGCATTCCCTGAAAGAAGCCGAAACACTTTTGTTTCGGCATTCTTTCGGCATTCTGAATGCCGAAACGCACATCCCTAGAAGTGAGCCCATAATGCCAGTAGAAAGTCACTAGGCATGGGGCTCTACGTGGATATCACCAACTCCCTGATCCTATACAGGTACCTGACGATGCTGCAGACCCTGCCCAGGACCCCAACAATCAAGGAGAAGACGAGTTTGAAGAGGCAGAGCTGGAGCGGCCTGACTTCGAAGAGAAAGCAGGCCAAGCTGGTCAACTTGGCCATACCGACCAACCAGCTAAAGATGCCACAAAAGAGAAGATCCAAACGGTAACCACTTAATTTTGCACATTAGGCTCAGAGTCTGTCAAGTCTTGATCGGGAGATAGACAGATAATAGATAGATAACAGATAATAATTTGATGATTTGTGGATTTATGGACTAAGGGATTTTGACCTTAGGAAAAAGAGAACTTTTAATCATTATCTAGAGAAAGTGTAAATTTGACATGATACAAATATTTGTTTTGGAGATAATCAAAAACTTTTTAGTTTAGATTGTTTTTCTTTTATTGTTTTTCTTTGTATTATGTATGTTTGTTATTCTTTGTTGATTAGTTGTTTTTGTTTATTTTATTAGCAGGGCTTTTTTTCTGGGAAAAGAGGTGGTGGAACTCAGTGGAGGAACTCAGGACTGCACAATGACGTCACTTTGGGTCAGCTGGAACAAGGGGGGAGTTTTTTAAAGTTTAAATCGCCCTCAGCAAAAATGGTCACATGGCCGGTGGCCCCACCCCCAGATCACCAGACAGAGGGGAGTTTAGATTGCCCTCTGTGCCGCTGGAGCAGCGCGGAGGGCAATCTAAACTCCCTTCTGTCTGGCGATCAGGGGGCGGGGCCACCGGCCATGTGACCATCTTCAAGAGGTGCTGGAACTCCATTCCACCGCATTCCAGCTGATAAAAAGCCCTGTTTATTAGTATGTATGAGTGTAATTGTAGTGTTTTTAGGCTTATTTTTTAATTATATAAAACTCTTAATAATTTTTTTTAAAGTCTTGATCTGGAGATCCTAGTAAAGGTGTCTGCAATATTGCACCCAGTAGCACTGTGGTGACCACGGGCACCTTTCCTGGCATTTACCAAGTGTTTGGCAAGGCCGTATGGGGCTTATGCCCAGCAGGTTTTCTGATTGGCCATTGGGGATCTGATTGGCTGTGCAGATTTAAAATAAACTGCCACCATTGCACAGGGATCTTTGCTGGGTGTACACAAGACAGTATTTTTTTAAAAGTCCATTTAAAAAAATCATCCTGTTAAGCAGCGCTTCAGCCAGAAATGCTGAAGAGTTACTATTACAGTTATACGTAACCTCCCTCCCTAACATTTTGTGGTTGGCTCTACCTCCTAATGATAGCCATTTTGTGGTTGCGCCCCTCACTTTGTGTCAAAATTCCAAAGATGGCCGCCGCCTCAAAAAGACTGGGAATCCCTGCCTAGTTACAGAAAGCGAATGCTTTCCTCTCTAATACTAAGAAAATGATTTGCTGCTCTACAGCACCACCACTGCATCTGGACAGAAGGTGATATTGCAGCTGTCGGCTCAAAGAGGTCAAGTAAGAAAGGGGGAACCGCTGCGGTCCCACCTGGTATCATAAAACTCCCGGCTCTGGCCCACAGTGTGAGCAATCTCTTGTTCGAGCACAGATTGAAATGTCCTCGGACTGCCCGTTGCTTCATACCTGCCCTTCTGCTTCCTGGCTTGCTTCCAGACTATTATCCCTGAAACAAGCTAAGAAACGCTTGCCTGTTTTGACAGGTTGCGCGGCCTTCTCCATGTCACTTGCTCCTCAAGGCAGCATTTTACATGTCGAAATCTAAAAAGGAAATTGGTAGGTTGGCAGCGTGTTCTTTTAAAAGTCAAAGAGTACGCAGGAGACGGCGTTCGAGCATAAAACTTCGTATGTGGCTACTTTGGGCTCTGGACTGGTGTGCTGTGTTGTTGGTTTTCGCGAGCTTGATTCCAAATTACAGGGGCTGGGTTGGATTCTGATGGTGCGGGAGAATAAATTGCAAAAGTTCACAGTAAAGCATTCTGTTCAATCCTAAAACTTCTACTGGTTTGCGTAGTAGGGGCTAAACTGCCATGGAGGACAGGCTAACCGTATATCTGTTAGGATACTTGTTTGAACAAGTGTTTAGGTGGTGGCCAAGTCAGGGTTTTAATTTCTAAGTCGAGCGAGGACTGAAGCCTGCCTAAGAACGTAAATTACTGCGTTGTTGTTTAAGACCAAAGAGTCATCGTGCTCCAGCAACCTGATTCCAACAGTGGGAAGCCAGAGGCTTCTGGGAAGCTCCCAAACAAGGCCATGATACCAAAACTTTCTGCGGTTGTTTATCCCTCGGCAACTGATGTTCATTGGTATACTGCCTCCAAACATGGAGGTTCCATGTGTAACGAACATGGCTAAAACCAACATTCAGGAATACTCCTTCTAGTCCAGCGTCCATTTCTGATGGGGTCACAATGGCAGTATTAATTTATTACCAGATTCTATATTTTAGAGGTACAGTGCCTCTGAACATGGAGGTTCCACTTAGCTATTTCAGCTAATAGCCCCTAATAGACATCAACCAACCTCCAAGAATTTGTCTAATTCTTTCTAAGGACATAAGAATTCTCTTGCTGGAGCAAGTTTAGTCCAGGATTCTGTTTCTAACAAATGGCAACCAAATTCCTCTAAGAAGCCGATAGGCAGGACATGAATGTAATCCCCCCCTCCAGTTGTCTGACCACATCATCAGGTATTCAGAGGTACACTGCTCCTATACGAGGAGTTTCCATTTTCTGTCGGGGCTCAAAACATGAATTATTGATCCTCTATGAACTCATTTACCTCTCCCCCTCCCCAAGCCCTCTGAGACTGTGGCCATCATCATATCTCATGGCAGAAAATGTCTTCCAATAGCCAGCTTCATCCAAGATATTCTGTTCCATAATTCTAGATTTCAGTGGAGGTCATTCCCTGGCTAGGAAAACAGACTACTAATTTTTGGAGGTGTTTCTCTTCTTTGTTATGCCTTGCAGGCAGTGTTGGGGCTGAGTTCTGGCATGTCCCTGGCTCTCAATAACCCCACCATTTCCCGAGACCTCTTTGCTATTCTGTAGCAAGAGATAAGCCTATATGGCTGGACTGACGAGTGTCTCCGCTCCCTATTTCTGTCTTTTCCCTCCTCCAGAATGTTGTTGGACAAAGAAAGGCTGCAGACGATCTGATGGACGATTATCAAGAAGACCAAGAGCAAGACATGGTATGAAACCCATGCTGTTCTCTCACTCTTGCGCCTATTTCTGTAGCTATCTGGGGAGGGCGGGTAGCAAAACATACGCCTACCAAAAATGCATGATATGAAGTCTGTGGGTTTTTTAAAAAAATATTATGAAGGTCAGTAAGTTTGGCTCCACTGATTTAAATTAGCCCTTCTTAGACACTGAAATTCTTTCCCAATAACTTACTTGACTCAGAGATATCCAGGACCGGGTGAACTTCTGCGAGTGTGTTGCCCCTGCCGAAACACACAGCTGCCGTATCAATCCATTTAGCTCCATATCGCCTCCTCTGACCGGCAGCCTTAGGTAGAGAGAGGCTGTTCTCAGTACCTGCTACCTGAAATCCTTTTAAATGGAACTGAAGATGCAAACTCTTTCATGCAACTGGGTGCTCTTCCATATAGCAATAACACTTCTCTAGAGAGCTCATGTGCTTGCCCACAGTAGTGCCCTTGTGAAGGCACTGTTCCCCCTTGTTTCACGAGGAAATGTGCCCTTTCCAGTCCTATGACCCTTTCTCTCTTTCCTGCAATTATTACGTTTAAGCAACTAGCATGACATTTAATAAGTATTTAGACGTCTCTCTTTTTTGTTATATTTTGGCATTTGCTTAAGAGGTGGGAGGGGAAGAGAAGGGAAGTACATTTTTTGTTGTTGTTTAAAGCCACCCTTGTGTCCTCAGATGAACCCTTTGCGCATCCTTGCATCTCCTGAGATGTTCGGATACAAGTTATACCCGTCTTGAGGTGCCCAAGGAAGCTTTGATTGTGAGCCGGGCAGGGAGCTGCCTGTTCATACAGCCTGCGGGGCCCTCTTGAGTGCTGACAGTGGCCGGCTTGTGCCGTTTAACAAAAAATAATTTGTGCTTCACAAGCGCTGCTGTGGGAAGCAGATAATGTGAACGCACAGGCAGTAAAGGAGTGTTTACTCTCCCCCTGTCTCCTTCTGCTCTTGCAATAATAAAACTGGAAGCTGGCAAAAGGGCTTTAAGTTAAATCACAACCGCAAAGCATGTCCCACACTTGTGGTATTTGTGTGTTTGAGGCGAGGCAGCCAGTCCAAATGATATTATTGGCCACCCCGTTGCAAAAAAGAGGCTCTCACAGAGCTGGACAAGAGGCAGAAAGGGGAACTGAGTCAACAATGGCAGTGGGGCACTTTCGGTCTGTGGAAAGGCCAAAGAGTTTGGGAATTTTTGTTTAGAGGAAAAGGAAATGGAAGGAGAGAGAGAGAACCCCCTTCTTCCCGTAATGCTAGAATTTGGGGCTCAAGCAGGGTAGAGCTTGTACAGTGAGCCCGGAACAAGTGGCAAGCCCCTTACCAGCCTACAGTCTGTTTAGAGCATTTCAGAAATGGGATACAATTTTTGTATTTTATGACTTGTGATGAGATCGGAAGCATAGGGTGCCATGGCGGGGCAAAGAAAAGGCGCTCAGGATCTGCTGGGGAAATCACAAAATGAAAGCATTGGGCAGTAAAATCCGGAGATACCACAAAAAGTACTTCAATTAAGTAGTTCACTATAATCACACGTTGTATTTAGTAAAGAGTTAGTCTGCAACTACAGACTAACACGGCTAACTCCTCTGGAGCTATGACATTGCATTTAAATACACAGCAATGTTATTGGGCATATGATTTACATATTGCCAAAATTGAATGGATACTGTTCCCTGAAGGGGAGGGAGGTGACATGGTATGGCCCGATCTCGTCTGATCTTGGAAGCTAAGCAGGGTCAGTACTTGGATGGGCGGCCACCAAGGAAGACTCTGCAGAGGAAGGCAATGGCGAACCACCTCTGCTTCCCACTTGCCTTGAAAGCCCCTTACTGGGGTTGTTATAATTCAGTTGCAAAATGATGGCACAAATGCACGCAATGTACCCTGAAATAGTAACATTTAAAAACTATTTCAATGTGGTACGTTTTTTGGATGTTCTGTGACCACCAAGGTCTTCTTTGGCAGCTTCGAGGTGGTGACGAAACTCATTTTAAAGTACAAAAGTAAGCGAAAGACTGAGAGATATGTTCCCTACGTTGTGTCTGCTGTCTTTTTTGCAAGGGCCATTTGTACCAACTAAAGCCTTTGCGCAGTCTTCAAGCTCTGCCCCAGTTAAAGCACACTGCAGTAGTCTAGCCTGGTTGCAAATAACATGGACAACTGGGCCCAGATCGTGCCTGTCATGTACCACAGCTGGGCAAAGGTACCCCAAGCCATGGAAAAACTGCACATTGCCATATGGAAGCATCTCTTAGTACCTCTAAGTTGCAAACCTTCTCCTTCTCAGAAATGCAGTGTCAATCAGTGTAAGATGACTCCTCAGTCTCTGGCTGGTGATATTATCAACCAGCAGCATAACTCAATCCAGTTAGATTTACAGAGTTAAGGTGCCGGGTCTCTGGTGTCAACATCAGCCTTCCTTCCAGAGATCTCCTCTGCCGTGAAGCTTTCTGGGCGATCTTGGGTCAGTCGTTGTCGGCCTAACCTATTTCACAGGGTTGTTGTGAGAATAGAGTGGAGGCTGGGAAAGCCATGAGTGCTGCCACCAGCTCCTTAGAGGAAGGGTGGAATAAAAATATGACAGGAGATCAGCTCGGAGTCAGAGGGGAGACGCGGAGTGGGGTGAGGAATAGCTGCTGCTGTTTCGGTTTTGGCCACCGAAGTGGTGTCAGAGAGCTGAAGATTCTGGGAGCACAGCAGTCCTTGCTGGAAAACATAAAAATTTAACAGCCCTGTTGAAGTGCATTTGGGGACTGGTCACCTGCCGTTGGGCCAGTGGGGTGTGCGGTTTGGAAAGTAGGTCAGGTTGCTGTCTCGGCTTGTTATTTAGGCAGGTTAATTGGGTCGGAAAGGAGAAAGATGCCCAATGCCAGAGAAGGGGGCCGGTCGGGAGGTTTTAAAAGCCCAGCCACTAGCCAAGCTGAGCAGCCCCACAGGAGCTGATCGGCTCAGACCCAACCACTGGGGGCAGCTTTGCCACCTGATGGGAAAGTCTGAGCTGGGCAGCCCCTGTGGGGCTACCAGCCATGGTTGGCATGTGCCTACCTGCCAGTTGTCCTCCAGGACAGTGGTCCACCGGGAACTGCCATCTAGTGGCAGTAAGTTCTGCAGATTAATTGTGCAAAGAAGCACTTCCTTCTGTCTGTTCTGAAACTACTGCTCATCAGCTTCAATGGGTGCCCTCAGATTCTTGAAAAGTGGATGAGAGAGAAAAGATTCTCTGCAGTTCATCCAGTTTGGTGTAGTGGTTAAGAGCAGCAGGGGTCTAATCTGGAGAGCCAGGTTTGATTCCCCACTCCTCCACTTGAAGCCGGCTGGGTGACCTTGGGTCAGTCACAGCTCTCTCAGAGCTCTCTCAGCCCCACCCACCTCACAGGGTGATTGTTGTGGGGATAATAATAACAAACTTTGTAAACTGCTCTGAATGAGCATTAAGTTGTCCTGAAGGGCAGTATATATGTTGTTGTTGTTGTTATCCATACTGGGCATAATTTAGTAACACTCTTATGTCTCCCTTCCTTACTGTCTTTTCCTAAAGTGGAAAAATCAGACTCTTTAGCCTTTCCACATAGGGAAGGGGCTCCAAACCTTTGATCATGGATCCCGCAGTTTCTTCCTCTAGCCAGCCGCTATAGTGGTCTTCAAAGCAGGGGATCACTGTCTGACCTGATAAATGGGTGTCTGATTAAAAATTAATTTTAACTGATTTTTTTTAAAAAAATAATGGAATACAGTAACCTGACAGTTGTGAAACCACTTAACGACGAACAAAATGCCGTCATTTACAAGATCATTGCTCCAAAAGGCCTGAAGGTATATCCGCAGGTTCACCCAAAAAGTGACTGGAACTGTGCCAAGTTCAGCATTTAGAAGGGAGGAAATGGGAAGCGGAGCCACATAAATAATCACTTGCATGTAGAAAGCTGACACATCAGGGAGAAGAGACCTTGTCTAGCATGGTCCCTGACACCCTGGTTTTCCAGGTGCAAGGAGTCCTTCTTTTGCACATGATGTTTGCTTGCTAACACTTTCCCTGTGCGTCATTCCTGTGCTTTAATCTTGCATCCTACTTTTCCTCTTTTACAACAGGAGGATCATGGAGGCGAGGTGGAAGATGCTGACGACCTAGAGCTGGCCCAAGGAGCCAAAGGCCACGCAGAAGGAGCCAAAAAGAAAGACGATTACTACTGAGGATTTTGGCAGCCTGGGGGAGACCAGGGAAGAACCTGAAAGGAAGACCTGGCCTGTAGCTGTTACAGTGGAACTGGGCTCATTGCTTGAGCCAAAATCCTGAAGGAAGATAACACTGACAACGCAAACACGAAAGTCTCCTTGTGTCCATAAAGCAAGTCCAGGTGGGCATAAAAGGACAGACATGCTCTCTGACTATCAGACCCTTCCCCCCCCTCTCTCTGTGGTTTCTCAGAGGAGGGGCGCTTGAAAAATCAAGGTTTCTCTTTGGATGATTGCCCCCCTCCCTGTTTCAGAATTATTTTTTAAGATTTGAGACGTGGGGAGCAGCTGACTTTGTACAACTCCATTCCCCTTGGGCTGCTTGCATCGACCTTTTCCTGTACTCCTGGACTCACTCGACCGCTCTTTAATGCAAGCTCTGTCCGTCTTTATATATAAAAATGAATCCTTTTGGTAATGAGGTCTTCCTACATTGTCAGCCGTTTTGTTCTGGGCAGGGGGAGCGGAGCAAATGTTCCCAGTACTTGTTCTTCCGATGGGAAATGGCCACAAATCATAGGCCTGCTGAGACACAGCAGATTTATAGCATGCTCCAAAACAGGCTTCTTTAGAAGTCAGGAGTCCAGTGGGTCTTTTTCCCAAATAAGTGCCTAATTGGAAGGACCCTAGGGTCTTGGAAAAGCTTTTCTCTCTTGGTAAAATAGATCAGATGGGGGCCTAGTTGCTCTGCCTGGATGCTTGGGGCTAAATCCACCGTAAAGTGCTTGCAAAATATGTAACCACTGCCGCCTATGGGTTTTTTTTAAAGAGTGGCAGGTCTCTTAAACATTTTGGACAGAGAGATTCAACTCGCTCTGCCAACTATCCAGCAAGCCAAACGACGGATCCTCTGCTCGCTCAGTAGCTTTCCCAATAAGCACTGTTCATGTAAACAGAGGCAAGATGGGAGAGAGGAGTTAGAGTCTCTCTGCATGAGACGTCTAACATGTGAAGAACACGTGTCGTGGGATGCAACGGTAGCCGGGAAAGGTAGTTTAAGAAGACAGAGCCGGCGGCAGGGCAAAGGCTTGATATACACTGGCCGTGTGTGAAGGGGCTGTGAAATGCCAGAAGGGAAACTTCAGCCCATTAGAACCTCTCCAGGTCCAAGCCCAGCTCTGGAAGGCAGCTCCAACCCATTTCCATTCCTCGCTGCCCTCTGGTTGCCATCCCACACAGTTTTAGACTGGAGAGGTGAAATTGACAGAGCCTTCCAGGAGGGGAAGATGAAATTAACAAACTCTGCTGGCTCTTTTAAAACTACACTTCCCAGCTAACATTGCGTCTCCCTACACTTGACGAACACGTGCCCAGGCATCCTGTGTAGAGAGACTCTTAGTTCCCCACCCCCAAAATCAGGTCTGTTTTACAAATAAATTGTTTATGGTTATTAACAAAACATGAAAAAAAGAATTGCTGCCAAGGGAAATAAAGAAAATGGTTGCGTCTTGCTTCTAATGCTGTCCCTAGTGAATATCTTATTGCACCAGAAGAACTGTAGCAAGAAGAGCCAGAAATCTGTCTGTCTGTTCCCTCCTAGCATAGGATATGGATATACAAAGCTGCTTTATACTGAATCAGATTATTGGTCCATCAGGGTCAGTATTGTCTACTCAGACTGGCAGCTGCTCTGCAGGGTTTCAGACAAAGGTCTTTCATGTCACCTCCTACCAGATCCTTTAAACTGGAGAAGTTGGGGATTGAACCTGGGACCTTCTGCAGGCCAGGCGGATGCTCTCCCACTGAGCTCTGGCCCCTCCTCCGTGCATTCCAAGGAGTACAGCTTCTGCTAACTTCAGGCGGAAGTACCCTGTATACTGACCTGTGAAACTGATGTAGTGGTTCTCTGGAGTGTGCTGTAAGGCCAGAACAGCCTGTGTTTAACAGACCACGTCTGCGTTTGACCCAGTCTGTGCATATTCAGGGTACACGTACAACCTCCCTTCCTAGAAATACAAACAGATGTTTCAATTCTCCAGCTGTGATGCTACAACTGCAAACTTGGTTCCCCATCTGTTGTTGTTGAGTTTTGGACTCCTGGGAGTGAATGTTTTGGCTTAGTGCTGGATAAGCTGAGTTGACAAAACTGAGCAGGGCAGGAAAGTATATTTTGGGGAGCAGTTGTATCCCCTGAAATGTAACTCATGGCTGGACATGATTTCCAGAGGGACAAGGTTTCAGTGCCCCTCACGTGGCCATGTGCCTTTTCTGTGGCTGGCAAGGGGGGAAATGTTCCAATTAGCACACCTGTATATGCAAATATAACTTATATAAAACTTATTTATTACATTTACATCCCACCTTTCTTCTCTACGAGCAAATAGGATTTCCAGCAGACTCTAACCAGATCTAGAGATCATCCAGACACTAACCAGATCTAGATCTACTGAGCTTTAGCAATGTGGCTGAGACATGCACTCTCCAACCAAATCCTGGGACCAGTTGTTCAGCCTTATAGCTTCAGTTGTATATAATTGTGATTATGGATGCAAACATGGAGTCGGAACTTTGCAGTTATTTAGAGGCTCAGGCCAGCAATTATTGAAATCTGTGAGCCTGTCCCTGGGAAGGGGGTGGAATCTTGATGCTTCCAATATCACAAGAGCTGGTTAAACAAGCCCTGAATTCTCTTAATTCTAACTTTTTAATATTATAGCCATGACCTGAATAGCCCAGGAGAGCCTGATCTTGTCAGATCTCAGAACCTAAGCAAGGTTGATGGGAGACCTCCAGTGAAGACTAGGGTTGCAGAGGCAGGCAATGGCAAACCACCTCTGTTAGTCTCTTGCCTTGAAAATCTCAGAGGAGGGTGGTGGCTCGCCATAGCTATGACTTGAGGGCAGGATCTTTCATTTTCAATATGAATATAGAATTCTCGCCTCCACTTTTTAGTTCTCTTCTCTACAAATATGTCAATAAGAAACTCCTTTTTCCAGGATCTTGAGCACGGGAAGCAGGAGGGTCCGCTTAGCTGACCAGACGAATAAAGGGGGCTACCTTCTTAGTTGTTATGCCAGGCCTGGTCAATCCAGAGGCTAGATACTGCCAGCCGATCACAGGGCTGCACACGGCTGTTCCTTTCCATGCCTAAAGCAGGTGCTGTGGACAATATGGCAAACCTTGAACGTGGCTGCAGGCCGATGAATGTGTTAACACAGCCACCGCTGCACTCCTCTTTGGATTTAAAATTCACGCCTGGTTCCTGACTGCCTGCTATAAATAGCTCATTCCAAAGAGATTAAACAGAAGTTAATTCATCTGCCTAGCCACGTAGCAGTCAAGCACCATCTCTGGTTCAGTCCTTCAGCCCTTTTGCCAGCCGATGTTCTGATCAAATCCGATACGGTCTGGTTTCTTGACGTGACGGCTTCCTGGCGGAGTCTCCGCAGAGAAATGAGTAACGGAGATGGATTTTCTGGTCGAGCCTTTGTGCTTTTCCTCCTCTCTGCCAGTCTCCATTCCCCAGTGATTCCTGACAGAGGAAGCCAGCTAATCTTTTGTCCCGAGCCTAACCAGCCGAATGGCAGAAATTCCCACCAGAGAGGTTTGAGATTAGGGTTTGTGCCAGTTTGAGTATTTGAGCAGAAATTGGAAACTCAAAAGGATGCTTGGCTAGGATCTCCTGTCACCAGTGGCGAGTCCTTCCACAAGCGACGAGGGCTGGGGGAGGGACTGCGGCAATTTCACTTACGTGATGAAACCCATTTCAGTTGTGTCTAATTTAGTCCTGTCACTTACATTTCTGCTTTCTGGCTTCCCGAATTCTCTGGAAAATGCAGCTTTCCGGAATCCAAAGCACCAAAGCTGGCTTCCTACGTGCATGTGATGACTGCATGACAGATGAGAACCCACTGTAAATAATGTCACACCAGAAACAGAATCTTTCTCAGCCTTTTTCAGTGGAGTCACTTCACACAATTTAATTGCCCATCATCAAAGATACAGGTATTAAGAAATTGAGCGACAGAGCAGGCATGTGTCTGAACCAGCTTCCAAGAGAGTCCAGTGTATAAATTCCTCAGGCTCTTCTCATTCTAGCATTTCTCTCGTAAGGCCAAACTCCACCAGTCTTCCCATGCCGGCAAGAAGTTCAACTCAGTCATTTTTGCTTAGTGAAAACCAGCGAGGGCTAAGCATTCACCTAGGAAACCTGGGTTCAAATCTCCACTTGGCTGTGGAGCTCACTGGATGAACTTGAACCAGTCTCTGTCTCTCAGTCTAACCTACCTCACAGGGTTGTTATGGAGATATAATGGGGGGGGGACCATATATGCTTCCCTGAGTTCATTGAAGGAAGGGTGGAATAAATCTGTGCTAGATGGCTGATGCTATGCTAAACCAGCTCTCTTGATTTAGCTTCCCTTGGATTCTGGTGGAGAAGCAGATCTACCTGCACAGGTAAGAGAATTGGGAAGAAAGGCCAAGCTTCCTGATTAAGAACATCAAAAGAGGCCTGCCAGATCAGACCCATCTAGTTCAGCACCCTGTTTCCAGGCCAAATGAGTCAAGAAACATCCTCAAAGGGGGTGGTGGTCACCACTAGTTCAGAACAGTCCCATCTGGAATTTGATGAGTGGTCACTCCCTTCAGCTCAAGCTGTGATCTCAAGATGGTTTTGGCCACAGCTACTGCTTCAGCCAAATAGCCGAAGGTCCACCACACATGGGGCTCCACTGGTGGCTAGGCAGCTCACAACTTTATCAATAAATCTCTCCTCAAGCAGGCAAACCAGTTGCTTTCATCGACTCTCCAAGCCAGCTTGGCTCTGGCATCAAAGAGGTCAAGTCCATCATCAAGAATAGGTAGTTCGAAGTTTGACTGGGAAGTCTTGAGAGACTGTGAGTGTCGTGATCTGTCACCTTTTGGAGTCCATGCAGATGGTCCTCAACATCTCCAGTTAAAAGGAGAAGGTAGTAGGTGTTGTGAAAGACCTTAACCTTAACCTGAACCCCTGGAGAGTCAGAGTAGACAAGACTGCGTGTGACAGGCTGTAAAAGACAGCTTCAGACCATGTATCCCATTTAGGTAGAGCTGGTTTATGGTGCACTGGCTAAAATCTAGGTTTGATGTCCTCCAGGCTGACAGTTCCAGATGGGCTGTGGCTTAAGTCTCCCCCACCCCCAGCTTTCTCCTGGGTCTTGTAGACGGAGGACCCAAAACAAGCTTGGTGTCAAATATTGCTGTTTTCCCGTTCCAGGTCTACCAATTACTCTCTATTTGTCAGCCTTTATGCTAAGCTGTCCACGCTTAAAATATCAGCTGTGGCATCCTTTCTAAAAATGGGATGGAATTGAAGCTGTAATCAAATTAACTTTCTTTTACCCAGAGGGAAGGAAACAAAAGCAATAACAATATGGAATTTATTTTCCCTGAGCTTTCTTTGCAGGTGTCTCCCCCCCCCCCCCTTAAAGCATGTGACTGGCAAGCAATTTTGAACAGAGCACAGGCTCAGCCGTTGGGAACTTGAGAACCCAAAGAAAGAACTTTTGTAGAAACAAGCAAAGAAAACTTTTCAGAGGTGTGAAATTGTAGAAAAGTCCTCCTGAAAGAGCTTTGGGAGAAAAAGCAGGGATGAAAAAACCCTATTTGTTATGCTAAGAAAAACAAATGGAAATTAAAATGAATGAATGGATTTTTTTTTCGTTTATTTCTCCTGGGGCCGAAGCTTGTGTGGTTTGAGAACGCAAGGGTATCAGAAGATGCGCAGAGAGGCAGGACGAGTAAGCTTTGTGAGACTGACACCTCAGCTTTCCAATCAGAAAAATCAAAAGCTTGCAACAGAAAAGTGGAACTTAGAGGGAAAGAATAGGGAAGATGAAACTGACATCTTTAATGTAATCAGGGCTCATTTCGAGGGGGAACGCACAGGAACGCAGTTCTGGCAGAGGTCACATGACAGGTGGTCCCGCCCACCTGACTCTCAGCCATTTGGGGCCTGTTTCCACCTGGATTGGGGCCAAAACGGCCTGGATTGGGCCTCTGACAGATGGTGGATCATGCTCCCGCTCAACAGCAGCCCGATCCTGACCATTTTTTTGGGACCCTTTTCAGCCATGTTCAGCCCCTTTTTGCCATTTTGGGCCCAATTTCGGACCTGAATGGCCAGGATTGGGTCCAAAAGAGCCAGGATAGGTGATGTCAGGGGGTGTGGCATGTGCAAATCAGTTATGCTAATGACTCACTTCTGGTGATGTCAATGGGTGTGGCATATGCTAATGAGTTATGCTAATGAGTTCCTCCAGCTCTTTTTCTACAAAATAACCCCTGAACGTAATGACCAAAAATGGTCAGGAACGGTAACAAATATTGCAAATAAATTAACCTTTGGAAATGAGCGGGGAGACTCCGCTGTCATTTTGTCTCCAATATCAAGCACTGCTTGTGGATATGGAGGCTTAATTCAACCCCCAAGGCTATTAAGAGTTGTTGACAGACCTCACTTTCACAAATTTATCTGATCTGCCTTTAAAGTCACTTAAGCTAATGACATCTTGCAGTGGGGAGTTCCATAAGTTAATCATTTGTTCTTCTGCTTAACCTGAATCCACAGCTCATCACTTTATTTGGTGGGTCCCTAATTCCAGGGCTGCGAGAGAGCACTTGTGTGGTCTTGCTATTCATCCCAGTTTGGCTTGTTTCTTAGAGAAGCATATTAATCTTTGGGGTTGCTGCACAATCCGTGGACTCAGACCCACACAAATGAAACCCTTTGCCATTTGTCGGTCGCATTTCTATCACCCCGACCCTCCAAGGTGCTCTGAATGTGTTTTTTCCAATGTTCTATATGCAAAGCTTGTGTTCTCCCACAGAGCAAGAGGCCCTCTCTGGAGCAAACGGTAAGGGAGGGAAAAGACTCCTGGTTTGACCCCGTCTTGCCACTGTGTTCCATTAGTCAGATTGCATTCTAAATTTGGCTTCATTTGCAGCCAAGATGGCCCTGTGTCCCCAGCAATATTTTATTAATGGCCCCTTCTGCAAAGTGCTCAATGTTCCTGGGGCAGGCAAGTCTCAAAGAGCAGCCAAGTGCTTAATGCGCTACTATTTATCAAACCCATTGCTCCAAATAATCACTTTTTTTTGGTCCGGGCAATATAAATTTTCCTCCTCTTTTCGTTGACCTCTTTTTAAGTGTGTGCTGAAAGCTACTGGAAACGAAAACCAGAAAAGTAAACCCTAGCAGGACAGCCTTGGGAAGGAGGCATTCCAAAATACCCAAGTCACTTTAGTGTGCGGAGGATGGGATGCTAATTTGAGAAATTAGGGGAATGTCAATAGGGCAGCAGGAAGAGCAGAGGGAATGCCCTGGAGGAGGAATTCCCCCTGCCATCCAAGGAAAGGCCAAGGTAGTTTTGGGAAGACATTTTAGGAGAAGCAACGCATTTAAAAATTCTGAATAAGTAAAATTGCATTTATGAGCTTTGTAAAAAGCCTTTTCCTATCCAATCTAAGTGCCTGTTGAGACTATATTAGGAACAGGGCCGGCGCGCCCATTGAGGCAGGTCTGGCCCCTGCCTCAAACGCTGAGGCGCTGGAAGGGGTGCTGGGGGCAGAGGTGTGCACCACGGAGCTGGCGTGCCTGGCCCGCAGCTGCTGCAGCCGGGCAGCCCCGCGCCGCCGCCGCCACCAACACACGCCCCCGGGCTGGGCCAGCAAACGTGGGCCAGGCATGGCAGGTGTCCGGGGCAGTGTGCAGAACCTCCCCAGCCACCCGCCACGCCCAACTGGGAGTGCAGGCAGCCTCCACACACCATCCCAGCCACCCGCCAGCCTATGGGACCAGATTGCTGCATGATGACATCACATGCAGTGACATCATCACGCAGACTGGGGGGGCATGCGCACGCATGTAGGGGCAGCCACGGGCACCAGAAACCCTGGCGCCGCCCCTGATTAGGAAGATGACTTATAATCTAAATTGCTGCCTATTATTAGCAGGAATGGCCATATTTAATTTCTGGCGATCACCCTCTCTTGCCTTAAACACATAAGCCCAAACACAACCTCTAGACCCTGGCTGTGCTTGGGTATTTTTAACCCCCACCCCATTTTCCCAACTTCAGTCATTCCCCAGGGTTGCTATCCATCCAGCAGTGGTAAACATTAACAACAACCAACCAATCAATTAAAGGTAAAGGTAGTCTCCTGTGCAAGCAATAAGTCATTACTGACCCATGGGGGGAACGTCGCATCACGACATTTTCTTGGCAGACTTTTTGTTACGGGGTGGTTTGCCATTGCATTCCCTAGTCATCTACACTTTACCCCAAGGAAACTGGGTACTCATTTTACCAACCTCGGAAGGATGGAAGGCTGAGTCAACCTTGACCTGGCTAACCGAACCCGGCTTCCGCCAGGATTGAACACACGTTGTGAGCAAAGCTTGGGCTGCAGTACTGCAGCTTACCACTCTGCGCCACAGAGCTCCTTACAACCAATCAATTAATCATTCTTTATTGCATTAGCAGAAAGCCATAGCAACAATATAAGCTAAAATCAAATGTCCAGCAAGATAAACTGGAAAAAAAATCTGGACATTTTCATAGAAAAGATTAACCCAATACAGAATAACCTTTTAAAATATCACATAATAAAAATATTGTACACTCCAAAGGCTAAAGACCCATAGTAGAACAGTTAGTGTATGGGTCAACACTGCTTGGGTCAGCAGCACTCAGCCCATCTCATCGGACTTTTTTACCTTTGTGATGGTGGCAGCAAATCTTGCCTTTTGGAGAGTAATGGATTTGTCCCTCTCTGCCAATAATAAAACTAATGTCTCCCAGTCTGACCTTTTGGGAAAACAAGATATAATGGTCCTCAAAAATCTACTGCGCTCAGCCTCAAATCTCGGACTCTGGAATGGGGGGACATGGGACCTATGATAGTATCCTACAGAAGTGGCTTTCCAAGACTGTGAGCTGTAGAATATCGAAAGCTTTTCTGTGTTTAGAATTCATTGTATCAGTAAAAGTACACTGGAAGTGTCAAGGGGAAGGAAGGAACTGCCCATAAAGTAGGGTAACAAAACAATAGTAATTTTCATATATAGTCTTTCTTACTAGGACTCAAGGCAGATTCCAGGTATGATACAGATTCCATGTAAGCGATTATAAGTTCTTTGGTGATGTGATACTGAATGGATGTGTTATTAGTACTTATAAGCAGGGGTTTTTTTTTCTGGGGAAAGAGGTGGTGGAACTCGGTGAGTTGCCCTTGGCAAAAATGGTCACATGGCTGGGGGCCCCACCCCCTGATCTCAACAGAGGGGCGTTTAGATTGCCCTCCGCACCACTCAGCGGCGTGGAGGGCAATCTAAACTCCCCTCTGTCTGGAGATCAGGGGGCGGAGCCACCTGATCAAGAGGTGCTGGAACTCTGTTCCACCGCGTTCCTTCTGAAAAAAAGCCCTGCTTGTAAGAAATGTTTATGAAGGAATCATTGCCTGTGTATTCTTTGAGAAAGATGATATGAAACGGGATTTACCAGGATCTAGACAACCTGTCAGAGGATCTTTTATTATCATCACAGTCATCTGGAGCGGTTTGCAACTTAGAGGACTTTATAGGACTTGATAGAAATTGGATTCTTCCTCACGGGTTGGACACTTAGTGCTCGGGTCCTTTTATAATTGTCGGAAGGACTTGTGTTCACGTGGTGCTATATATGCATTTGCACTTTAATAATTTTCTGTGCAATGATAAATTACAACAGCACTTTGGACACTAGCACTTTATTAATTATTGATGGTACCTGCATTGTAGCACTTGTGCGAAGAGTTTTCCAGTTGTGAGTAGAAGCATTGTAGGAATTTTTCATGGTTCAGAAATTTCCTAACTTCTTATAGTGAACTTACTGTGTGACTTTATATGAATGCATTGTAAATAAATAGGATTGTGATTGGATACCATGAGCTTGTTAGTAAGGTTATGCAGGCTGTCTTTGTTTTCAACATTGATTACCGTATTACTCTCTGTTTTAGTTTACTAGGACTCAAGGCAGATTCCAGGTATAATACAGATTTCTTGTAAGCAATTGTAAGTTCTTTGGGGCAGAGACCTTGTTTCTTCTGGTTTACATTCTCGCTGGAAGGTAGTACTAGATAATACATAACAATGAAGAATGAAAGATCTTAGATCAATCATACAGAAAAAGAACCATACAGGAAGAATGAGAAAGGAGCAGGAACGAATTCGTGGCGGGAGAGGGAAGAAGGAAAGATAAAGATGCACAGGGAAGGAGGGAGTGAGGAAGGAATACAAAGATTTTTTTAAACTTTGTGCAAAGCGAAAAAGAAAGAAACAAAAGGAAGCAATGCCAGGAAGGAAGCAATGTGAATCTACACATCGGCTTGAATAAAAGGTCTCCAAATATCTAAAAATAAGTCCATAGGCAACTGTTGTCTATACACGATAGTTTAAAATGTTGATAAGTTTATAAGGTCCTCAGTCCAATGAGTTATGAGGCAGCGGGCTCTTGCCTTCCCAAGAAAGGGAAAGCAGAAAAGGAACGGGGAGAGAAAGAGAGAGAAAGCGAACAGTACAGTCCTACGCAGAAGCGCAAGAGTCGGGTCCAGCGGTAACCTTGCTTTTCTCCTGCAGATCAATAAGGCTCCCCCCCCCCCGGCGCCCACCACCCGCGGAGAGGCCTGGCGGGGCTGCCGGTCCCGGCGGCGGCACGGCGAGAGTTAAGGGCCGGGCGGGGCGCGGGGCGGGGCCGGAGCTCGGGAGCCCCGAGCGGAGGCGCAGAGCCGCGGCTTGCGAGATGCTCCTGCCGCTGCCGGCGCGGGGCGGGCGAGGCGGCCGGGCGCGGCCCCCGGAGCGCCGCTAGGGCGCCGCTCGCCCCCCGCCATGCGGCCGCCGCTGGGCCTGCTGCTCGCCCTGCTGCTGGGGCTGGCCCGGGGGCCGCGGGCGGGAGGCGCGGCGGGCGCTCGGGGCGCCTCCCCGGCGCGCGTCCCGCAGCCGCGGCCGGGCGACGAGGCGGGCGGCGGCGGCGGCGGCGGGGAGCCCTGGTGCCCCTACAAGGTGCTGAGCGAGGGCCGGCCCGGGGGCGGCCGCCTGTGCTTCCGCCGCCCGGCGCGGGGCTTCGAGTGCGCGCCGCGGCGCTGCAAGGCGCACCGCTCGGCGGGCCGCGCGCTGGTGGCCAACGTGCTGCTCAACGGCAGCGTGTTGCTGCAGTGGGGCTGGCCGCCGCCCGGCGCCCCCACCGCGGCCCCGGCCCCGGCCCCGCGCGGCTTCGCGCTCTCCTGCTCGTGGGAAGGCGCCTACACGCGTTTCCAGTGCGACCGCGTGCAGCTGGGCGCCGCCTGCCGGGACTACCTGCTGCCCGACGCGCACGGCAGCGTCCGCTACCGCCTCTGCCTGCGCGCCCTGCCGCCCGCCGCCCCCAACGCCAGCCGCGGCCCCGCCGCGCCCACCGCGCCCTGGCCGCCCGACTGCGTGGAGTTCACCGTCGAGCCGGCCGGCATGCGGGACATCGTCATCGCCATGACGGCCGTCGGGGGCTCCATCTGCGTCATGCTCGTCCTCATCTGCCTGCTGGTGGCCTACCTGACCGAGAACCTCGCGCCCCCCGCCGGCCCCGCCAGGCCCTCCGCCCCGGCCAAGGCGGCCGGCTGAGGCGCCCGCACCCGCCGCCGGGAGCCAGGAGCCTGCCCCGCTGCTCGTTACTCCCGGGTAAGGGCACCGCCTAGCATGGCCCACTTCAGGAGCCGGCAGCAAGGCTAGCGGGCCGAGCCCCTCTTCTTTAGAGCAAACCTCCAGGGTTGCCAGATTCCAGGTGGTGGCTGGAGATCTCCCGGAATTACCGGTGAGCCGCAGGCTTCAAAGATCACTTCCCCTGGAGAAAATCAGGATTCGGGTCCAGTAGTACCTTAAAGACCAACTCGATTTCCAGGGTACGAACTTCAGAGATTCAGAGCTCCCTTCTTCAGATACAGAGGAGTTTGCTGTGTTAGTCGGTCTTTGCAAAACAGCATCTGACGAAGAGAGCTGTGGTTTTCGAAAGCTTACGCCACAATAAAGTTGGTTAGTCTTAAAGGTGCAACTGGACTCTTTCCTTCTTCAGATCAATTTCGAAGTGGATTTTTTCATGTGAGTCGGTCTGCAGCCGAAGATTCAGGTTGAGTAGCACCTTAGAGCAATATGATTTTAGTGTACAAGTTCCTTTCTTGAGATAGCTCCAGGTGGTGGCTGGGGATCTCCGGGAATTAAAGCTGATCGCCAGACTATGCAGATCAGTTCCCCTGGAGAAAGTCAAGATTTGGGTCCAGTAGCACCTTAAAGATCAGCTAGATTTCCAGGGTATTTTCAAGAGTCAAAATCGAAAAGAGTCCAGTAGCACCTTTAAGACTAACCAACTTTATTGTTGCATATGCTTCTGACGAAGAGAACTGTAATTCTTGAAAGCTTATGCTACAATAAAGTTGGTTAGTCTTAAAGGTGCTACTGGACTCTTCTCAATTTTGCTACTACCGACTAACACAGCTAACTCCTCTGGATTCAAGAGTCAACGCTCCCTTTTTCAGGGTCTGAGTCCAGGGCCGGCCCACAAGATTATCAGGATTTGGGTCCAGTAGCACCAGCTGAATTTCCAGGGTTTGAGTTTTTGAGAGCTTTCAGTATGGGGCCAGATCTGCGTGGCTGTTGACAACCGGCAATCCATTGGCTACAAACAGGGAGGAAATAGTATCTGAAGTAAGAGGGGGAAGCTAGACCTAAGCCACCTACTCACCTCTTAATGGGCAGCGCAGGTCTCTCTACCTCAGCATATAAAAATGGACTGAAGATAGACCAGGATTTTAGGTTCTAGCAGGTTTGGGGTGAACTAGGGTATTGCTTCCAAGTTTCTTTAAGCCCAGTGGGGTCTTGAAAACTTCCTGGTGCCAGACAGAGGGATGAACCTCTCTGGGTGAAATCTGGGAACCTCTGATTTCCCCTCCTTCTGTCTGATGGGGGATGTGGAGCTCTTGAGCAGTGGTACGCAGTGGTCTTTGTGTGGCTCAGTCTCAGGTCCTGCTTAATTCCCCAAGCAAGATAACGGTCTCCTTCTTTCCAGGCAGCTTTTGAACAGATTGTTGCCCTGGGGGTGCCGCCTAGGAACGTCTGCCTTCCATGGAGCTTCTCATCTATTCTTCAGCTAGGGGTTGGAGCTCTGACTCAATGAACAGACTGGCTGCTCGTCTCACCGTTGTCCAGATAAGAGGGAAGCCCACTCCATCTTTGGCACAAAGACGTGCAGACTCTTGACCGTCCAGTGTTCGGGGCCTCTTTATCCATCTTGCAGTGAGCCATTCGTGGTCAGCAAAAGCGTCCAGAGCATAGATGAAAATTCGTCTCCAGGAGAAAGGCGACAGTGTCTCTATCCGGCTGGCGTGTGATCACTTAAGTATTCTCATAACTGGCTCTAGGGAGTTAACAGCGTCTCTGATTGGTAAGAGCTGATCCAAAGTAGAAGCCAGAAGCCCAGATTGGATGTAAATATGACATTCTAGGTTCTGAAATAACTTTTTGGAAGTTTTCTATGCTGTTGGGAGGAAGTTTGGGCTTGGGTGGGGTGGTGCCCAGCAATACTCGAATTTCAGTGGCAACTCTAGTATGTTTTGACCTCCAAACTTTGATTCTCAGCACAAACTGATAGTTCTCTTTTAAAAAAAAAAGTAGTCTCATATTTTTTTATAAACAAACATTCCATCTGAATTCACTTGTTCCAAATGGTTGTCAGGGGCTGTTTCGTGTCTGAGCATCATCATTATATAACTTTTGGGAAAATGGATAAGACGGAAAGCTACTGTGTCCTGTACGGCTCAAAAGGCTTTTAGCAATACCTGGGTTTAGACGTTGCTTCTGTAAAGGACATTCTAATACAGGTAATTTTTGCTTGATGGATTCTCCCAATAGCCAGGGAAACCTGTTTCTTTTTTCCCCCAGAAGTAATAAGAAATAGCTTCATCTTGGGGCCAAAATATAAATTAACATTGGAGTTCTGGAACTGGAACTCCAGATGCGTGCTTTGTCATTGAAAAGCAACTGGGGAGCTTCCCTGCTTTGGAGGGGCCTTCGTTCTACTCTCCTGTGCTATTTCCCTGACCAAAAATTCCTCCTTTCAGCTGCTTTTAGCTTTGGTGATAGGAAAAGAGAGAAGCGCAAAATACGTACCTGTCTTTTTTTCCTTCCCAAGTAGCTTAGGGGGGCACATTTCTAGTGTGGGAAATGACATAGGAAAGAGGGGTTACCACTTTCCCCCTCCAAAACAGGGGTCCCTTGTCCAGATCTCCCCCTTCCAGGTCTTTTTTGGAGCTAAATACCATATCAGGAGTTGCAGTCATGCCTTGTTTAGTTTTGCAATCACTCAGGTGCTCAGATATTTTTCCATTTCTATGATGGAAGACTTAATAAACTGTGAAATAAATGTTGCGGTTGGTGGGCAGGCCATAGGCGTTCACATGGTTGGACTTACTGGTTGGGCATAGTAACTGGGGTGGGGTCTTCTGCAAATGGTCACTTCTGCGTGGAACAAATTCATTTTTGAAATGTAATTTATTATAATATTTACAATGCATCTGCCTTTTGATTCGGCTACTTTTGGGATAACAGCCAAATGTCATTGGAGCAAAAAATGTGAGAAGCCTCAAAAATATGTTGGACAACAAAGTCCAGGGTAAAGCATAACAAGGCCGACTGGCAAACTAAAATGACGAGAAACCAGTAGAAAAGCAGAGATTGGCGATAGCAGGTGATGCTTCAAAATAGCATGGCTTTAATCGGATGCTGAAATGCCACTGAGGAAGGAGAAAGGTGACTTTCCCTGGGCAGAGAGTTCCGCAGTCTCAGAGCCATTGTTGAGAATGTCCCATTCCCCCATAGCTCCTCATTGAATTTCTTAGGGGCACCTCCAGAAGGAAGATACCCAAGGTGCACGTAGGTTCAAACAGGAGTAAATAGTCCTTTAGTATTAAATGTCAATTACAAAATTAAATACTGCCTTAACAGTCCTTTCTAGCAAAGAGCAAAAGCTGACTCTCATGAGCCATTCCTGTAAGGGGAGCAACCTTAAACAGGTACGTGGAAATGTTTACATGGGAGATGCCGATAATGGCCATGATCCAGAGTTCTGTACTGTTCCAGCCGAACTTTCTGTGAACAGGTGTTGCTGCATCTGTCCTCTATGGTAGAAGGAATATGCTTGTACCCTAGTGCGCCCGAAAGACCTGAGCATGTACCCATTTTCCACAGGAGTCCCTTTCTAGTTTCTCAATAGATCTGTGTTTTTTAAAAAAATATTTTGCTTAGAAAATATTTGCCAGAACACATACCTTTTAGAAGCAGGTCTGTTGTGTCTGATTCTCTTTTTTGCAAGTTCTAGAGACGTTCGCTCTGTGGCAGCCAAAGCCACGCACGGAAGTTTTCGTGGACCTCTTTTGTCAAGATCAGTTAAGGGATCCTGCAAGAGGGTAGGTTTATATACCCCAAATACCGAAAGAATTAAAAAAGGGGGGAGGGGTTGACAAATGTGAGGTCAAAAAGGTTTATTGGTGTGAAAGATAACAGAGTTGGGTGTAAAAATTATCCACCACGTGTTTGACCCACTCTTAGCAATGGCTACTGATAAAACAGTGTGATAAGATGAATGAGGGTCACACTGGACACCTCATCATTTTTCTAGACCTGAGCTAACAGCAGGCCAGGATCTATATGTCCAGTTAGAGCATTTGAGCGGCTGCATGAAAAGGGGAAGTGAAAAAGCAGCGCTCTGCAAGTGGAAATAGTTCTATCCACCAGAAGGCTTCAGTGGATCTAAGCCTATACTAGGGAAGCTCAAGCAGAGCATAATGAAGATGGCCAGAAATATTTCGCTGCCATTATCTGTTGTTCAGAGGTATACTGCCTCTGAACATGGAGGTTCCATTAGCTGTCGAGGCTTATCACTAGGAGTAAACATAATTTTTAAGTTAGGGGTGCTTGCAGTTGTTGCAACATTTTGTGGCAATGAATGTGCCATGTAATGTGAAAGATAAGCAACTTTAGTGCTGAAAAGTGTTATCTGCATTACGTTTAATAATTAGTTGATAAGTCATGCCTTATTTCTAGAGCACCATGGCGACTGTAGTTCTGTGAGAGAAGAGGAAATGGAGGCATTCCAACAGGGATTTTCTCTGCACACTTGCCGGAAAGGATAAATTTGATGAGAGGCCATGACAGATAAACTGATAATTTAGTACCAGAAGAGATTGGCCCGGGCTGACTTGGGTTCAAATTCCCACAGAGCTGAGAGGGTAACCTTGGGTCATCCGCTTTCTTTTGGCCAATCCTATCTCACAGGCTTGTGAAGGATAAATGGAGAAAGGAGCTCCACTTATCCTCACCCTAAACTCCATGGATGAAAAGGGAGATAAAAACATATAATTTAAGAGGGATATGCATTTGTATCCTTTGAACTTTACATCCTTTGAAGTTCACGAGTTGGTTGACACATTTCATGACCTGTATGGACGAATAAGCACTTGCTGCTTTAGAGCAACAGGCGTAAATGTCATAGTTTGCTCACATCACCAGAAAAATGGTGCTTGTTTATGGAGCTGATGTCCGGATGTCAGCTGCCAATGCAGAGAAACGGAATGACTGGGCATTGGTGTGTGCAAACATGGCCATGAGCTATTCTAAGCAAGGCACTGGAGATTTCGGCTAAACATTAGGAAGAACTTCCTGACAGAGCGGTCTCTCAGTGGAACAGGCTTCCTCAGAAGGTGGTGGGCTCTCCTTTGGAGGTTTTTAAGGGGAGGCTAGGTGGCCATTTGACAGCAATGCTGATTCTGTGAAACTGAGAAGATCATGAGAGGGAGGGTTACATCAGTGCTTAGTTCCCGTGGCCTTTTCTTACAGGCCTAGGGTAATGCCGATCACCACCTTGTGGTCAGGTAGCAATTTTCCCCAGGACGGTTTGGCTAGGGATCCTGTTGGTGTTTTGCCATCTTCTGGGCGTGGAACAGGGGCCACTGGGTGTGTGTGCGTGGAGGGGGGGAGGTAGTTGTGAATTTCCTCTATTGTGTAGGCAGTTGGGCTAGATGACCCTGGCGGTCCCTTCCAACTCTATGATTCTATGATTTTGATTTTCTATAGACTCAACCAGGGCTTTTTTTCAGGGGGAACGCAGTGGAACGGAGTTCCGGAACCTCTTGAAAATGGTCACATGGCTGGTGGCCCCGCCCCCTGATCTCCAGACAGTGGGGAGTTTAGATTGCCCTCCGCCGCCGCCGGCACAGAGGGCAATCTCAACTCCCCTCTGTCTGGAGATCAGGGGGCGGGGCCACCAGCCACGTGACCATTTTCTCTGAGGGCAACCCACTGAGTTCCACCCCCTCTTTTCCCAGAAAAAAAGCCCTGGACTCAACGTATATAAAAATATACATTAAAAATGGGTTAGATCCTGTCTGCTTCTCCTCTCTGATTCCTCTTTCACCTCCAAATCCTGCAAGGGTTTTCATTCATGCAGTTCCGGTGATTGCCTGCATAGCCTTTTTGGAAATCATCCGTGACAAAACTATCAGAATCCAACCCTATCTGTATAATTTGACGAGAACGTTGTTGTTCCTTGGGAACTCTTGGGAGGCCAAGTTGCCTGTCTGTGGATGCCAAAGGGACTGTAATTTTTCATGAGCATGTCGTGAAATGTATTGCTATAGCTCATCTGTCACTCGGTCATCTCTGGTCACTAATGCGCTGTAGCGGTCCTACGGTAAAGGACTCTTTGCCATTATGGCTTATCCCTTCGGCTGTTAGCCGGCCAGCTGTTCTCTGGCTCTTGACTCTTACATACCTGCTGCTATGATATCCTGATCGTAGCCCTACACTGGAACTGATGATCTCGTGCCTTAGTGTCGAAAGCTTACGCCTGCATTCGTAGTTGCAACGTTTTGTCTTTTCTATAGGATGACAAACGTCCCTTCGCTGTCCGTTTAATGGAGCTACGCTTACAAAGACACTATTCAGTGCAATTTTGAATTGTTGGCTAATGAAATATTAGTACATCCCAGTTGAATGGATCCTTTGGAGGAAAAGCGGTTGTGATTTTTCTTGATCAGATAGCACAATTAAATTCTGTCAGGCTATCTAGAATTTCTATAGCAATTTCCATGTGAATAGATGGGTGTATCATCTTTTCTGTTATTAATCGTCTCGTACAAATGGGAACCAAGGCCGAGAGCGAATAAGTACCCCAAGATCACTTGTTGTGTTTGTGGCGAAGTCTTATTTATGTTTTTGATTTTTAAAAAATGTGTTATCCTGCTTTTGGGGGGTAAACATTCAGAGTGGCTGCTACACAGTTTATTTATGCAGACAAGCCAGTTCCTGGATAGCGTCTCTTTGTCACACTGTGGTATAGCCAAGAGATGGAATCCTGCGTGGTGCTGTGCAAGAAGGGATGGGTTGGAATCTCAGTAGCTCCCACAATCTTCTGTAGGGGGGTAACTAAAAACTGATCAAACAGGGTATTGTTTTACCTTATGCTTTCTTTTTGTGTGTTGTATTTCTGTGTGCACAGGAGTGCATAAATGACTGTATCAATTTGTAATGAATAAACTAGTACCCCGTTGCGTTTGTAAAATGAGAACTGTGTACTATATGCACCGACTTGGGGCTGGGTCTAAAGTGTAAAGGCGATTGCTTCTAAGGATAAGATGAGCGCAGTACCCGTGGCCGGTCGGGCAGCAGGGGTTCCGCCAAGTCTCTGGGTCAGAATTGGAGAGCTCCGTCTCCCTTCCCGGTTGGTGCAGATGAGCTGACTTCCCACCCACCATTCAGTTCCTTTGTCATTCCAAAGCGACGACGCTTTACTCTCGGCTTCCCGCTTCCCGAATGCCGCTTTAAGTAGGAACATTTCTAAACTTAATTCTAGAATTGGAGCATGTTCCAGTTGGGGCAGCCTCTAGTTTTTTCAGCCATTTGTATCTTTCCCCACATTGCCCTCTCTGTTATGATAAGCGGTTACATGTTGGTAGGACACTGGGGGGAAAAAATCTTAATTTAAGATTGCATTCTTTCTGAAATCAGTGAGCTTCGATTGGAGTAACTGCATAGGGTTGCCTTGTTGGTCTGTAGGAGAAAAGCAAGATTACTTCTGGACCCGAATCTTGCTCTTCTACATAGGATTGTACTGTTAGCTTCCTTCCTTCCTTCCTTCCTTCCTTCCTTCCTTCCTTCCTTCCTTCCTTCCTTCCTTCCTTCCTTCCTTCCTTCCTTCCTTCCTTCCTTCCTTCCTTCCTTTTTTCCTTCTCAGTGTTTTATCCAGCACTGGCTCTTCCATTTGGTGAAAAGAGACAGTTGCATCAGCTGGTCTCAGCTTCAAATAAAATTCAGCCCCCCTCCCCCGCTTGAGTCCCCATTCCATCCCGGCATTTCTGAATGCGCTTCCCACCGCCTGTGAATGACAGATGATGTACAAAGTCAAAAGGACTGCATGGGACAGCCCTCTTTGGACTGTACCATTTCAGCATGCGGGTGGGCAAGGGAAATAACACGTTGGTATGTTCCTCCGTGGTACGGCTGCCCTGAAAGTAGGGAGCTAGCGCTTCAAGGAAAAGGTGAGACGTCTCTCTGATGTGCTAACATTCCATTTGCACGGGACTAAAAAAGGTGACCGGTGCAGCTTCCAGAAGTGGGGAGGGTGTCTTCTAGCGGCAAAAAGAGTTGTGAAGGTACCCAAAGATCGAAGGGTGGGGAGATGACCTCACTGGACCCTGTACTAGTCCCTCAACTCCCCTGTTTGTATCCCAAATGGGATTTTGACATTTTTTAAAATTTTGCTTTAATTACATCCCCTCAAGGCTGGGCTACAGCTTTTTTTGAATTGCCAGGGACTATAAATAGCTTCTCCCCGTGCCAGTGGGGGGGGGGGGGGCTCTTGCCAGATGGTGCTGCACGGGATGAGGACAGTAGAACAGATGGTTCTTTTGGAAGTCCATTTCCTGTGGGATGTTGGCTTTGCCGGAATTGATACAAGACACCACGCAGCACAACTCTCATGGGCACACATACCAGGCAATAAATATCCCAAGATACAGGTGGAGTGCCTTTCTCCTTATCGATGCGGGTGCGGATAGCTGGCCCACCCCGGCATGAAACATGGCACGGAGGAGCAAAGCCTCTTGCCAGAAAAGGTGGTGGTCTCATGTTCAGCGTTTTATGACAAAGCTCTCTTGCCGAGTTCCAACATACCAGTCCAATTTTAGGTTTTTTTAAAAACAGGCAAAAGCTGTGATTAATACCTGGCCTTTTAAGTGACAGATACATGCCTGCAACTGACAGTGAAGGATACAATTAACTTTCTTTCGAGCTTGGGTTGCCTGGCATTGAATAGGAATGTGCAAATTTATTTTTTTTTTGTATGGAAGCTTCATTCAGCTATATTATTCCTGTTCTCACCGATCAGTATTCATGTCAGTTTCCTATCTCACCCTCTGCCGCAGCCCTTGGCTTGAACCTCTTCTGTTGCCCTAATCCTAATGCTGTGGCCAGATCTGTTTGACTTCGCTGATCGGAAAGCTGCCAAGTCAGTTTTATATCTCTTGATGTTTCACAGTTCATTGAAGTCTTTGATCACACATTTTAACTATCCGTAAATGGGTCTTTTTTTCTGGTTCATTCCCCCCCATCCTTGCGGATTTTTAAAAAGACGCTTAAGGCAGGCAGCATGTGTGGTTCTCCCTTCCTTTACCCATGGACTACATACAAGTTAGCTCAACACAGCTAATAGTGGCACCGTAAGGCCATTTCAAGTAGGAAAAATGGCACGGAGGAAGCTAAAGCCCCTGTCCTTGAGTGCTGTGGTTTTGGTTCAAATTGGCCTGTGTGTGCCTGAGAATCTTAAGTTTCAACCACGAACTCTTAGCACCCACCTGCAGGACAGGACTCCAGGTGAGCTTGGAGATGGACCCAGAGGTATTGTGTAGCTAAGGCCTTTAGTATCCTGAAGCTCCCAGGTTCCTTGTAAACGGTCTGAAGACATCTCTGCCTTGAGAGCTGTTGCCAGTCACAGAAGACAATACGGAACTGCAGGGATCGAAGATCTGACTCGGTAATATAAAGCAGCTTTTTCTGGTTTTTTTCCGGCCTCTTCAAACTCTGAAACTCTAAATTTCCGCACAGGTGCCACAGACGTTGGATTTCATCCTCCCCCACCTCCCACTCCACCCCCTCCTTTTAGCAAGGACATAAATATCCCTAAAAGCTGCCCTGGAATAATTACAGTTCTTCAGTGTCTACTGCCAAGCTATTCTTCAGGAGCCTTCGATTGGCTCTGGCATACTGGAGCGGCTGAAAATAACTTCCTGTTTGTTTTTCTTTTTTCCTTGCAGAAGGACAAGGGGAAGGGAAGGGAGGGAGGAATCCAGAGCCAAGATCAATACGTCTGAACTGACCTTGAGCTAAAAACGGAGGGTGTGCGCGCGATGTGCGCGATAGCCATTTAGGATGCAGACATGCCTTCCATTGTAAACTCGGGCACTCTTGACTGTTGGCCAGGTAACGCTGCAGATGATGGGGAATAATGAGCTCTACAGCCTGGCCTGACTGACTGCAGTGTTTGATGAGCAACCACTTTACAGGTAGCAGAGCTTGGCTGAAAGACTCTCCATGGTGGTGGCAGCAACAGGCATGAAGTCAGGTCCCTCTTGCCCGTGAGCCTCCTAGAGTCTGGGGAAGGGCAGAAGGTGCCTTAATAAATAAAAATAAATGAATTAGCCTGATGGACTTCTGCTTTGGTCTGGCAGGGCCTTTCTTTTTGGCTTCCAAGCCAGTGGGGATGTTTAGACCGATGTAGGGGAGAATGCATCTG
This sequence comes from Eublepharis macularius, assembly GCF_028583425.1. Classification (NCBI taxonomy): domain Eukaryota; kingdom Metazoa; phylum Chordata; class Lepidosauria; order Squamata; family Eublepharidae; genus Eublepharis; species Eublepharis macularius. The sequence continues at coordinate 2,890,876 of NC_072806.1, forward strand.
TCCATGGTGATAAGTCGTAAGTGCTAGATGGAACCTCCATGTTCAGAAGCAGTGATACCCGTTGTTTGGTGGAACACAAACCATGGAGGGTGGCTGATGCCAACATAGCCATTTAGGGGCTTCCTGGAAGCATTTGCAGGGCTGCCGTTGACAACTGAATTCTGGGCCAGATGTCTCCTTGGTTGGGCGCTGTAGTTAATAAAAGGATTTGTTGGGTCTAGAGATGGGCACGAATCAAAATACAAACCAAAGTTCATCACGAACTGGGCCAGTTTGGTTTTCTTGGTTCGTGAACCGGCAGTTTATCAGAGGGTATTTCTGATGAACCGTGACAATTTTAGGCTGGCTCATTTGGTTCGTTTTTCGGTTCCTCACTGCAGACAGCCTGGCACCGATCAATCAGTTTCCTAGGCAACAGGGGGATGGGCTTTCTGCAGACCTTCTGCAGCCCCAGAAGTGACATATTCACGAACCAAACAAACCAGTTCTCAAACTGGGCAATTTCGTGCCGGTTCGTGATTCATGGTTTGTGAAATGCGACAAACCACAACGAACCGCCATGTTCCCGTTTCATGCCCATCTGTAGTTGGGTCCACAGAGGACAGATGTGTCAACTGCCATTAGCTGCAAGGCCTAAATTTATCCTCCATGTTCAGGTGCAGTCTACCTCTGAATACCAGATGCTGGGGCAGAGGGGAGGCTTGTTGCCAATATGCCCTGCACCTTTGGGCTTCCTGAAAGCATGTAGCCAAACAGTGGAGGAAACAGGATGCCGGAATAGACAAGCCCGTGGTCTGATCCGACAGGGATCTTCTTAAGTAAGATCGTAGATTTGGGATTGGCCACTGGTGTCCTAAAGGCACAGTTTGGCTCCTGATACTTCTCTGTCATCAGCACGGATGATGACCCTTTGCGTGTAAAAAGATGCCAAGTTCAATAACTGCCACGTCCAGCTAAGTGGTCTCGGGGGCCCCTGAAGGGCCTTTTCCTTCCTGGACAGCTGCCGCCATTCAGAGCAGGCAATGGTGGGGTCTGGGCTTAGGTGGATTGGCTGAAAGGCAGCAAAGTATGTTCACGGTTTATTTTAAAAACCATCTGCTGTGCCTTTCAGCAACACAGAGCAAGATGGGTAGCTGTGTCATTCCTGAGTAGGAATTTCAAAGGGAGATTAGAAAGAAAGACTGCTGAATTCAACTGACAATGAAGCTCAAGACAATGCATCCACCTGGATTGAATCGAGACCTAGGCTTCCTGTCTCATTACCAGTGCTGATTTCTCCACACCCACTACCTCTCTGCATACCCCACCCTATCCAATCACACTTGCTATTGTCGTTCACCAGCTATTGTCATTTACCTGCTTTTGTCATTTGGCATTTGAAGTTACTCCACTCTCCAAGATATAAGGGCAGATGGACTCACGTTCTAGCTGTATCTGAAGAAGTGAGCTGTGACTCACGAAAGCTCAAACCCTACTGCAAATTTTGTTCGTCTTACAGGTGCTACGGGACTTTTGCTTTTTTCAGCAACGTAATTCACGGGGAAGCAAAGAAGAAAGGAACCGCAGTCACCAGAAGCAAAGAAAAAGCCCATGACAACAGCAAATTAAAAATAAACACACCACAAAGAGAAGGCCAGCAAGACTCTGTATATGTCATAAAAGGCCTGAGCTCTGTGCGTGAGTGCTGGCTTTGCAGGCAGAAAATCGCAGGTCTGACGGCTGGCATTTCAGCTCTCAGTTGCATATATAACTAGGGAGGGACATAGCTTGGTGGTAGACTACTTGTTTTGCTTGGCATGCAGTCGGCTGCAGTTTCCAGGATCATTACTAGTAGTTTGTGTGTGGTGGGGGAAATGCCACTAGAGGAGGCTGTATGAAATAGACTTTAAGACTTCGGGTGGTATTGCAGCATTATAAATCACAGAATCACGGAGTTGGAAGGGGTCATACAGACCATCTAGTCCAACCCTCTGCCCAATGCAGGATGAGCCTAAAGCATCCCTGACAAATATTCATCCAGCCTCTTCTTGAAAACTGCCAGTGTAGGGGAGCTCACCACCTCCCTAGGCAGCTGATTCCACCCTTGAACTACTCTGACCCTGAAAAAGTTTTTCCTAATATCCAGCCAGTACCTTTGTGCATGCAATTTAAGCCTGTTGCTTCGAGTCCTCTGCTGCCAACTGGAACAGCTCCCTGCCCTCCTCCAAATGACACCCTTTCAAATATTTAAAGAGAGCAATCATGTCCCCCCTCAAGCTCTTCCAATCCGTAGCTGAGAGCATGCTTTGCACATGGGAGGTCACAGGTTCAATTCCTGACCATCTGAAGGGATCTCTGGTAGCAGAACTAGCTGTGGGAGTTGACAGCATTGGGACTGTTGGTCCCGCGCTGGATGGAGCCGCTTTGGTGGTAGTTTAGTAGAGTTTTTGCCTGGCAAATGCTCTTTGGTTGCTTGCCTCCAGACCTTGCGGGGTGGGGGGGTGGGCTCAGGGTGCTTCTTCCCTGAACTCAGGCGGCTGCAAGAGGAAAACATCCGTCCTGCTGCACACACATAAGGCAGCTTGGCTATTTTTAGAACGAGCGGGCACGTGCAAGGCAGGAATAGAACTGTGATTCTCACCCTGCTCTGCTTTATCTGAGGGCTGTACATAAAGAAAGTAGCTCGCTGCCAATGCAGGCAGAGGAGAGTAACCACAAACACATGAGGGGAAAGGGGAGGGAGGAAAAGCGGACAAACTCACGCGGACCGAGGAAGAGGGCGAGACGCCAAGAATAGGAGAGAAGGTGATGGAGAAAAGGATGCGTCTGTCTTGTTTTTAGCCCAGCCTTCCTCTAAGAAGCAGTCCTTCAATTCCTCCATTTTATCTTTGCGACAACCCTGGGAGGCGGGTTAGGCTGTGAGAACATGGTAGGCCTGAGATTTGTGGCTGAGTTGGGATAGGAATCCAGATTTCCCCACTTCTAGTTTGACACACTCTAAACACCCTGGCTTTCCTGCCCTTTAATAAAATGTGCTGTCTATGAAAAGTGGAAGGCGGCAGGAAAAGAGGAGGACCTGAAACGAGATGGCTGGACTCGATCAAAGAAGCCACGTCCTCCAGTTTGCAGGATCTGAGCAGGTCTGTTAGAGAGAAAATGTTTTGGAGGTCTTTCCTTCATAGGGTCGCCATAGGTCGGAGACGACTTGACGGCACATAACACACACACACACACATACTGTCCAACCACAGTTGAAAACAAAGCGGATGCCATTACATAACATCCTTTTTCTCATAGCATGGATCTTCACCAGGGCCGTATTAACTCATGGCCGGGCCCCTAGGCTTTCAAGTATTCTGGGCCCCCTCCAGCACTTCAATCTTTCACCCCGCTACAGGTGACAGCCTGACCCTGGTACAGACCTCAGTACATAGCCCTATAACCATTTGGAGGGTCTCCTGAAGAATTCTATTCACAATTTTAAAAATATTTTTATTGCGCGAGTAGAACCCTTTAGGAAAGCACATTTTGGGGGTATAATTGTTCAATACCATAGTATTATTAAGTGAATACATCTTTTTATTATTTATTAACAATATATAATTTCTGGATAATTGTTTTAATATAAGAGACAATTTGTTTCACTTCAATAAGGAAGCAGTTAATTATTTTATTAATAGAGGTTATATAAGACAATCAGTTAATTGTAATTTATGTGGGGCCCCTGCGGAGACCCTAGACTTCAGCCCAGTCAGCCTTATGAATAATACGGCCCTGATCATCAAACAGTACGGCACCGGGGATATCAAGCCAGGGACCACGTAGCTACAAGATCCAGGCTGCAGGAAGGAGCCACTCAAGGCATCTCTGCTGCACTACACTGCCACCACAGCACATGGCCAGAAGGTGGTATTGCAGCCAGCACTTCAAGCACGGTCAAGTGACTCAAGGAGCCAATAGGGCTCCTAAGTTCTATAAAGCTGCTAGTTGTAGCTCAGTTCTTCATTCTGAGTATTTGGGCTGCCCATCCTTCTTGGCTCACTCCTCCGGTAGTGTTGCTAACCTCCAGGGGTTGGCTGGAGAGCTCCTGAAACTACAACTGATCTCCAGGCTACAACGATTAGTGCCTCTGGAGTCCCCCCCCAGCAAGCTCTAATACAAAACAACTCTAATACCGGTTCTAATATAAAACAGGGAGCAACACACCATTCTCTGGCATACTTCTTCCCTCTGCTGCTGCCAGGTGGTGCCCTCTTTGAAGAATGGGAGCTGATGGGTCCAGTGTCTCCAACTGGGAGTAGCCCTCTCGCCAGGCTGAGGGTCTCAGCATGTGCCCAGCCAGGCCGATCCTTGAAGCCAAACAAACTTGGCTTCTTGCTGGTTTCTTCTCTCTGATGACCTCTTCCCTGGAAGCTGGAGGGAAAGAGAGGGATCTAGGCTTGACAAACGGGTCCTTCCTTCCCTGCTCCTGGTATTCCTGCCAAGAGAAGAATGATTTAGAATTTCAACCTGGCACTCCTGCAGTGCATTATAATTTACAAACAGGGCACAGAGAGCCAGGAAACTACCTCGTCTCCACAGTGTCTGGCGCACCGTAGGAACTCGGTAACTAAGTAATGATGGCCATTATGCATAGTCATAACCAGCCCCCAAGCCGCTGCAGGAAAAGCCGCTATTTTGCCACAATGAATCGGGGGCCAGTTATGGAGGAAAGCGATGGCGTCCAGACCTTATTAGAAGGTCTGCAGGAAGCCAGTCCCTAATTCTCAGTTTAATATCTGCCCAATGCTCCTAATTAAGCCCTAAAGGAAAGGGGAGGGAAATCAACGCCGTAAGATTTGGCGTCCCCCAGTCCCACAATAATTCGGAACATCATCTGTATTGGCAGCTCACGGCACCGTCCCCCCAGACGAAAGCTCTTTAATTTGTGTCTGTTTTAATAGCAGATTGATTTTTGCTCGAGAGCCATTCCCCCGGCATCCTCGGTTAGTGTTTGACTCATAATGGGCCTGCGGTAGGCAAAATGTCAATGCGGTTGTGCCCCAGGCTGGGAGGCACGGTGGCATCCAAACGGCTTCCCTGGGCGTTGCGGTGTCATCTTCAATTGCAGCCAAAGTTGCTTTGGGGGGGGGGGTGGGATTTTGGACAGGGAACTTCCTCTGTTGTGTCCTACGTTTTGCAGTTACGTAGAGAGAAGATCCTGCCATAGTATCGCTCCTGGCATCGCCTCCCCCCACCCCATGAGATTAATCATCAGTCATTTTGATGTGTGTGCTTCAATCCCTCACCAGTCACCGAAACCTCTTGGAGCAGAACTACTTACCGTTATTTTGCAGACCGCTCCATCAATGAATGTGGCCCTCTAAAGGGCAACATGAGATTTAAAAGACAGAGTCCTGCCCCGAGGGGCTTGCAGTCAAAAGGATCGGCTGGGGACGTGCAAAGAGCTCTGCATTGGCCTTCTGCAGGTTTGGGCACCATGCACCCCTCTCTTTCATCTCTCTTATCCCGCCATGGCAATGGGGGCCACCTTTCCTCAACGGTTGTGCGTCTCCTCCCCAGCCATTGCCACCTGCCCCCCATCACTGCTCCTTTCTCCCCTCCCTAATTGCAGTTACAGCAGAGGGGGCAAAATATGACTTTCTCACCCTGTCGACAGCGGTGGGTTGAGAAGGAGCCAGGAAGAGTTGCTGTAACGTTGCAGGCTGTCTGGAGGACGCCGCCTTGTGCATTCTCTTTCCTCCAGGTACTTTTGCCATGGAACATCTCGCTTTGGGAGTGAGAGCCAAGCTGCAAGTGAGAGCCAAGCTCCAACACAGGTTGGACACTTGTCAGCTTCCCTCATGTTTTGATGGGAAATGTAGGCGTCCTGGTTTTATAGCTTGGCTCTCCATTATAGCCGCAAGACCAGGATGCCTACATTTCCCATCAAAACTTGAGGGAAGCTGACAAGCGTCCAACCTGTGTCAGGCGTCACTTGTAGCTTGGCTCTGAGTCCTTGGCCAGGTTTTGATGCCCAGTATCCTATCTCCCACAGGCCTCTGGGAAGCCCACAAGTTCCCCTGGGCTTCACCCTACCCCTCCCTACACGGTCTTGCCGCTCAAATCGTGATAACCTGAGCTGTTATTAGCCTTGAAAGGAAAATAAATAAAAGGTTGGTCCCTCCTCCTGCCTCTCTTTCCCCCTTCAGGACTAAGAACAGCCTGGAAGGAGGGAAGGTTTTGATCAGTGAAATCATATAGGGAGAGGATCTAACCCCTCTCTGCACTGCACAGATAGCTCAACAATCTGCACTGCGTATTGAACCCTTTTAAATAATACTCATGCTGTGGAGATCAGGTCTCAATTGGCCCCCCACGCCACCTACTTTGTTGCACCCAGTTTCTCTTCCTCCTCAGCCATTTCATCATCCACGGAGAACCCCATTCCCTCTCCCCCTTTCCTTATGTCTGCCTGAGGGTTCCCTACCGTGGCCTGAGAGCGCCACCTCGTGTTTCCCTGCCATCATAACTGACGGTTTCCAAAGATCTCCCAACGGAGAAGCAGGTTTTGCAAAAAGATGAAATAGGCCGTCACACGGGCCCTTATTTCATCAGTTTTGCACTAGAAATTGTTTCCTCTGTTATCGTTATTAGAACAGATTCTCCCATCTTTTGACGACTGCTTGCACTTCCAGTCAGTCACATTAAAAGGGGAAAGCGCAATTCGACGGTCGGTCAAAGTGCCTCCGGAAACGGGGCCCTAAAAATCCTGCCCCTTTAAAAAAAATTTTTTTTCCGCATATTTGCGCTATATCACTCTTCTATTATACCAATGTTGTGCTCGGCCAACTCAAAAGCCAACCGTGATAGATAGCAGAGGTTTCCCGCCCATGGCAGAATAGCGCTATAGCGCCATAAGGCTGACGTTTTTTTAAAAAAAATTACTTTGAGGCTTAATTGTGGGTCGCGCTGGGGCTTGTGGGAGTGTAGGGCAAGAGAATCAGTGTTAGGTGAGACAGATGGTCGGGGAGAGTGACCGTTTTGGTGTTGCAAAGCGTTCATAGTCGATCCAGGGCATTCACATGGAAGTGGATAAAGACGACATAGAGTCACAAAGCGTGAATTGGGGAGAATGGCGAAATCGCAAGAGAGCCGGAATAAGGTGAGCATTCAGCGGGAGATGGCGCTAGTTTGGCACTAAATTTAGGGCCGTGTGACGACGGCCATAGTTGAGGAGAGGCTGGGGTTAATTTTTAAACAGGAGGCTAGCATGTGTTTGGGGGCCATATCCTCCAGCGCAGTTGCGGCGCTAAGGAACATAATTTGGGTGCTGAAATGCACTTTGTGCATGGTCTGAGAGTTCTGACAGCAGGGTCCAGGGCTATGCTTCATGGGTTCTGGGGCAGAGACTTGCACAAATTAAACTCTAAACCTGTGCCACTCAGAAAATGAGATTCCTCAGGCGTGTTTCTTTTTAAAATTTAAGCCCCAAGAGCCAAACTGTGAGCAATGCAGGAGCTGTGACCGGAACTCAATGGCCTACCTGAGGAGGTCAGCAAAGCTCCCACTCTTCTGGCCTTCTGTAAACGATGGAAAAACCGAATTGTCCAACAATATCAACCACAAATGTTTTGTGATTGGCCCCAGTACCTCAGCAGCCACGTTGTGATTGGCGCTGGTCCCCATGGCAGCCATTTTGTGGTGGTACCCACTTCCCATTCACTCAATTCCAAAAGTACCTACAGGCTCAACCGTATCAGGGACTCCTGAGGTAAATCAATCCAAGACAGACAGATTAGCCCCTTCTGAAACAGCATTCCTGGTTAGCATCATCTTTATTCATCTGAGAGTAGCATCCAGGTGTAGATTCAGTATGACTAAGACTGCCATTCTCAAAAACTAAGGATGTATTAGGGTATCACGATAAACTGTGGTTTGGTTTAGCTCCAGTTAGCTGTGGCATCTGAAGGCAGATAGCTCAACAAAACTTGCTTTTGTTGGGTGGCACCAAACCAGGATTTCACAATGGGGTTTGTGACTAGCTTGTTAACCGTGGTTTGTGCTATTCATGGTTCCTTGTGACATCTAAATTCATAAACCACAGTGGTTAGTTGAGCAGCCCTGCTTTAAGTGGCTGCAGAGACGGCAATGGAGGTGGGATGTCTCCCCCTTCCTCTAGGGGGCAGAGAGGAGAGAAGAGGCAGACAACCCAAGATTTAGGCACAAACTAGAACTGGTTACTTATGGCTGGTAGAGCTTGTTTAGCAAGCCACAGTTTTGAACAAGTCATGGTTTCTTGTGATGACTGAACATAGCTGGTGAAATATAAAACTTGGAGGGGCTCAGCCAATCTTTGTGCTGCTTTTAGTTTTAGCTGGTAAACCCCCCACAAACCAGTCATGTAAACAGATTGCAGAGCTGATACAGAAAATTGCATTTTTAACCCCAGAGGGAAAACCGTATTGGCATTTTGCAAGCTCCTTCTTTAAACTTGCATTTCTGTATACATTCTTAACCTGCCTATCTGATTTATTTTTATATACCTGATTGTTACGGCCGAGACAAATGCACTTGAAGCCAACTGGATTTTAAATCTTCCAACAAGTTTCTTGAGGCTGGGGTTTTATTTTTGTTTGCTTCCTCCCTTTTATTGGACATTCTGTGTACCGGGGAAGGAAGAGCAAAGCCAGCGATCCTCCCTCTAAGGACTGCGGAGCTGCCTTCCATGTCAATTTTTGATGAAAGCCTTTAATTAGGTAACCCTTGGTCTCCTTCCCCAGCTGGCTGGGCCTCGCATTCCACTGCAGTCTAATTATCACCATTGCTCAGCAGGCCAGACAACCGGCTGATTTCATTAAAAAAGGAGAAAATCCTTCCTGCTTTGTGTCCAGCAATATTTTTATTGGCTCTTTTTCTGCAGTGCTGTGCAGCAGTGTTGGGGGCTTTCCTCCGGGCTTGGAACACTGAACTTCTGGCTGTATACCCTTGACGTCAGCGGGAGCTGGTCCAGTGGCCCATTTTAGAATCTCCAAGATTCACCTTAATGCTGGTCTTTTAGGGCAGATACCTTAACAGGGGCCCGAAAGATTCTGTATTTTTCTTTCAAATGTTAGTCCTGCCCCTCCCTTCCATAAATGGGACTCCAGCCAGCTACCAAACTATGGCTTGGATCAACTGGTAATTTCTGCTGATGGGTGGGATTTCTGTCCGTAGAGCATGACCTCCTCAACTTCCACCTGCTGCTGCAACCTACAGTGCCCCCCCCCCAGTTCTCCCACGAGGGGACCGGGAACCCAGAAACTCACTCTGCGCTGGGCTGCCCTTGGGCCTGACCCGGAAGCTACAGCTGGCCCAGAACACAGCGGCATGCATTCTTACAGGGACGCCCACTCGAGCGCATATCCATCCTGTGCTGTGCCAGCTGCACTGGCTTCCAGTGGAGCTCCGGATCCGGTTCAAGGTGTTAACTTTGGTGTTTAAAGCCCTTCATGGACTGGGACCGGCATACCTGTGGGACCGTCTCTCCCATTACGTCCCTTGCAGGGCGCTGCGCTCTGCGGATAAACAACTCCAGGTGGTCCCCGGCCCGAGGGACATCCGGCAGGCCTCCACCAGGGCCAGGGCTTTTTTTGCCCTGGCCCCAGCCTGGTGGAACGCTCTCCCGCTGGAGATCCAGGCCCTGCGTGACCTATTACAGTTCCGCAGGGCCTGTAAAACGGAAATGTTCCGCCAGGCCTTTGGTTGAGGACCAGCGGGTGTCCCCTCCTTATTCCACCTAAGATCACCACCTCTTCTATGACTGCCCTCGGCTATGCGTTCTGCCCACAGCTATGACCTATGCAGGTCTTTTATCAGTATCTAAAGTAGCCTATGTATAATGGCACCTGGAGTATTTTAGTGTAAGTTTTAAGTGTGTTTTTAAAGTTGATTATTAATTTATTGTGGCTTATTGATGATGTGAGCTGCCCTGAGCCCATTTGTGGGGAGGGTGGGATATAAGGTAAATAAAATAAAATAAAAAGCATGGTTGGAGGTATTTGCTGAAATCACTTCCTCTTCTGTCCATGAAAGTCCTTCACAGGACCCAGCCATTCAAAAGTGTCCATCCAAATGTGTAGTGGTATAACCAGCCACCCCCCACATTTGATATAACACTTTAACCTGTCTCCATATTGAAATGAGGGCTTATTTTTTTATTTATTTACAGCATGCCTTTCTCCCCAAGGGGGACTCAAAGCAGCTTACATTGCTCTTCTCTCCTCCATTTTATCCTCACAACAACCCTATAAGGTAGGTTAGGCTGAGAGTATGTGACTGGCCAAGGGTCACCCTACAAGCTTCCATGACAAAGTGGGGTTCAAACCTGGATCTCCCAAATCCAAGTCGGACACGCTAACCATGGTGGCAGTGGGTGAGGAGAACTTAGCCAAGCAGCGTAGCCTAAGTTGCCTTCAAAATGGACTGAGATTAGGGATACCAACTTGATGGCCAGTTGAGGATACCAACTTGAGAGCCAGTTGAGTGTAGTGGTTAAGAGCGGCAGGACTCTAATCTGGAGAGCCAGGTTTCATTCCCCACTCCTCCCCTTGAAGCCAGCCGGGTGACCTTGGGTCAGTCACAGCTCTCTCAGAGCTCTCTCAGCCCCACCTACCTCACAGCGTGATTGTTGTTGTGAGGATAATAACAACATACTTTGTAAACCGCTCTGAGTGGGCATTAAGTTATCCTGAAGGGCAATATATAAATAAATGAATTGGTTCCCGCAGTTAAACTCCCATCATGCTGCCAATATGTGGGCATAAGATGATAAAGCTGAAAAAGAGACTTTGCTGCTCACTTTTCTAGCTTTATTCCAACTCCCAATGCCCCTTCCTTTCCGCATTTTTTATTGCTCTTGGCATACCTTTTCCTGGTCAGCTTATTCATTTTACGGATTTTTAATTAAACCCAGTTCCTGAGATGCACAGGTCTTTCCCCCCCTCCCTACACAATGAAAGCCATTCCAATGTTAATACTGCAATATCCGTCAAGACCTGGCAGAGTTGCATGCAATGACGGGGTGGGGGGGGGAGTACTAGATGATAGTCTTCTCAGCCCCTCCCCGCGGCTTCCAGCTACTGGGAACTTCTAAAGGCTGAGCCCTGTGGTGCCCCTATCTGATGTGGAAGGCTTTTGTCTTGGAAGTCTGCCTCTATGAAAACTGGAGCCATTGAAAGCTGCCCTTCTTTCAGCCTGCAGATACATCTAGTTATGAACTTCCTGTAGTTTCTCCCCAGCAAAATTTCCTTGGTTGTAGTTTGGGGAGAATGCCCCACATTTTTGCCAGCAAGCCAGAACTCCAGTTCTCTGGGGTCATGGGGAATGATTATTACCCACCCTCCGATATTTTACAGGAAAAAATAAGGGGGATGCTTGTAAGGTACCTATTCTCCTATCAAAAACTCCACAAACACACACTTGAAAAAGGTCCAGCTCCATCAGCTGGGTGCTATCCTACCTTGTGCTGGAGGAAGTGCGCCCAGATTTTCTCCAACTTGGAGGAAGAGCCGTTTAAGTTGGAGAAAGTCTTCAAACTTTGCTTACTAGAACTGTAGGATACATGCTGCCGCCACCGCTTCCTATTTTAAAAGCAAAGAAGGGTGTTTGATTCATTATTTCTACGAAAATAGCTAATACATTCATGATAAAATATACACAAGAAATTTCAGTGTGATATAGCAGGTTGCACGCTGTGCATTATTGCAGTGCTCATGCGCATACATTTACATATGTGTGTATTAGAAACAAAATTCACTTCCCTACTCAAAGACATCAGGTAACTGCTAGTGATCAGGGAAGAGGGCTGAACCCCGAAGGACAGCAGTTGACACTACCAAACGATTCGTTTGTCAACAGGAGTGTTTCCTCAAAAAGGCAAAAAATGAATAGGTGATTCTCCAGAGAGAGGGACCTGAACATGGTTAGGGACAGCTGGAATGTATGGGCTCTCCTCCTTTGGAGGTTTTTAAGCAGAGGCTAGATGGCCATCTGACAGCAATGCTGATTCTGTGAACCTGGGAAAATCATGAGAGGGAGGGCAGGAAGGGTCGCATCAGTGCTTAGTTCTCATGGGCCCTTCTTACATGCCCAGGGCAATGCTGATCACCACTTTGGGATCAGGAAGCAATTTTCCCCAGGCCAGTTTGGCTAGGGATCCTGATGGTGTTTTGACATCTTCTGGGCATGGAGCAGGGGCCACTGGGGGGGGGGCCGTCGGCGGCGTGGGAGGTAGTTGTGAATTTCCCGTACTGTGCAGGGGGTTGGACTAGATGACCCTGGAGATCCCTTCCAACCCTATGATTCTATTAAATCAGTTCCAGTCTGTGGTGTAAATACACCTAAATGTACAGCACAGCATAGATGCCTCATCTTGCTAAACTGTAACTCGTAAGGATTATGTGAGAGGGATTGTGACTTTGAAAGGGGATAGAGTTGTTGTCAGGTGGGCATTGCCTGTTTGTGATGTCAGGGCGCTAGAACACTTTATTGCCAAACATTCCAACTTGAGGCAGAGACCCCTAAAGCAAATCAACTGCCCCACTCAGCATTGCGACAGTTCTCTAGACTGAGCAATGTCTTATCAAAAAGACTTACTGAGGCCGGCTGTTGTCATTGACAATGGGTCTGGATCATGCAAAGCTGGGATCTCAGGTGAAGTAGAACCACAGTTGACTGTCACATCAGTCGTCGGCCACCTTAAAGATAAAGCAGAGGAGTGCTACATTGGAAGGAAAGCTTTCTCCAAGAAACGTAGCTTGGTTTTGAATTATCCCATTGAGCATGGCACAATTGTTCATTGGGATGACATGGAGAATCTGTGGAGACATATCTACAAAAACGAGCTTAAAATAAAATCCAGTGAGAGGCCAGTGCTTCTCTCAGAGCCACCGCTGAACCCTCTTCGGACGCGAGAAATAATGACAGAGTTGATGTTTGAACACTTTAAGGTACCTGCTTTGTATCTTAACATCCAAGCGACTTTGGCTCTTTACGCATCAGCACGGACCACTGGCTTGGTGATGGACAGTGGAGATGGGGTAACTCACACTGTCCCCATCTGTGATGGCTACTGCCTACCTCACGGGGTATCCAGACTTGATGTTGCAGGAAAAGACATTACCAAATATCTCACCAGTCTCCTTTTAGACAAAAGTAGTTCGTCTGTCAGCGGAACCAACAAGACCATGGTGAATGGCATTAAGGAGAAGTTCTGCTACGTGGCTTTGGACCCCAAACAAGAACTGGAGAAGAAAACGGAGGAGATCTTGAAGCTGCCCGATGGAAACAGTATAAAAATCCATCTCCAGTTTTGCAAGGCACCTGAAATCCTTTTTGCACCAAAGACCATAGGAGTCGAGGCACCAGGCCTTCATACAATGATTACCAACAGTATCAGAAAGTGTGACAAGGATATTCACAGGGCTCTGTATGGGAACTTGGTTCTCTCAGGGGGGACTTCTCTTTTTCGAGGACTGGACGAGAGGGTTTTTAAAGAGATAGAATCCCAAATTCCAAACAGAGTTCCCGTGCGGATCATTGCACCCCCAGAGAGATTGTGTGCTTCTTGGTTAGGAGGCTCAATTATAACCTCGTTGTTCTCCTTTCTACCAATGTGGTTTACCCTCGAGAGTTATCAAGAATATGGTGCGGCTGCAGTCCATCGCAAATTCTTTTAGGGTCTGAAATCACAGCCAAATCAGAACCTTCGGTGAGGACATATGGAATGAAATAATCTCACGGATCAATGTTTTAAAAAACTATTGCTTGAATAAAAGATCCAAAGCTGTTGCTCTTAACAGCTTGTCTTTCTGTTTATGAGAATGTTCTTCCTTTTTGCAGGTTTCACACTTTCGGTTCTGATGGAGCTTTCCAGAAGGAGAAAAGGATGGATTTCTTTTCAGAATATTATCAAAGAACGTTTGAACCATTTCCAGAAATGCTGAAGCCATGAGAAATGGATGCATATAGAAATGTCAGGAAAATGGAAATACACACAGCGTTTACTTTTTTATGAAATGTGAACTTACTCCATTGCTTTAACAACATGAAATGCATGGTTTATCACTTAGTTAGCATATAAAACTGTAATATTTGGCATATTTATAGTTTAGAAGAATAAATGTTCTTCATGAGCAAATCTACAAAGGTACTCAATAAAATAAGAAGAGTCCTGCTAGATCTTTTCAGTGGCCTCTTTAGTCCAATGTGCTTTCACCCAGCAGCCAACCAGTTGTCTTGGAGGGCCCTCCAGTGCGTCTGCTTCCCAATTCCAGCACTGGTATTCAGAAGTTTACTGCCTCTACAAATGGAAGCTTCCTTCAGTCACCACGCCGTGGCTGGTAGCCATTGATAGAGCTCTTCCCTGATTTTGTGCAATCTCTCTTTAAAGCAAATCTCTGTTCATAGCCTTCACTATCTCCACTGGCAACGCAGGAGTTGTAACCTGCAGATAGAGATAGCGTTGCCAACACTGAGGAGGCCAATTCCTGGAGCTTTGGGGGTGGTGTCTGCAGAGGGTGGGTTTGGCAGGGGGCCTGGTGATCTTCCAGAGTTACAGCTGATCTTTAGACTATAGAGATCAATTGCCCTGGCGAAAGTGGAGACTTTGGAGGGCGGACTAGGGTTGCCAGTTTGCAGCAGGGAAATTCCTGGAGATTTTGAGGGTAGAACCTGGAGAGAGTACATTTCTGGTGAGGAGGACCTCAGTGGGGGATAATAGCATACAGTCCACCCTCCAGTTAGGTGGTGACTGGAGTTCTCCCAAAATCACAGTTGATCTCCAGGCCATGGAGATTAGTTCCCCTGGGGGGAAAAAATGGCTGCTTTGGAAGGTGGACTGTATAGCCTTATATCCTGCTGAGATTCCAAAACCCACCCTGGAGTCCTGTGTGCAGTTCTGGAGGCCTCACTTCAAAAAGGATGTGGACAAAATTGAAAGGGTGCAGAGGAAAGCGACGAGGATGATCAGGGGTCTGGAGACTGAGCCCTACTACGAAAGGCTGAGGGCCTTGGGAATGTTTAGTTTGGAGGCGCTTGGGGGGGGGGGACATGATTGCTCTCTTTAAATATTTGCAAGGCTGTCATTTGGAGGAGGGCAAGGAGCTGTTCCAGTTGGCAGCAGAGGATAGGACTAGAAGCAACGGGCTTAAGTTACATGCAGAAAGGTACTGGCTGGATATTAGGAAGAACTTTTTCAGGGTCAGAGTAGTTCAAGGGTGGAATCAGCTGCCTAGGGAGGTGATGAGCTTCCCCTCACTGGCAGTTTTCAAGAAGCGGCTGGATGAATATTGGTCAGGGATGCTTTAGGCTGATCCTGCACTGGGCAGGGGGTTGGACTAGAATACAACTCTGGGATTCCGGCAACCCTGCCTCCAAAGCAGCCCTTTTCTCCAGGAGAGTCAGTCTATGTAGCCTTGAAATCTGTTGGAATTCCGTGATCTCTCCAGTCAGCCCTTGGTGGTTGGCAACCATATTAAAGCCCCTTTACTTTCCACCCGCTGCTCCCACAGGCTCCTCCCGGACAGCTTCAGGAATTTCCCAACCAGAGTTGGCAACCCTTTAGGATGGAATACATCCATTCCCGCTCGAGCGCCGCTGTTCCTTTTCCCCATTGGTTCCCCTGGGTTCTTCCGCTCCGCCTCTTGCCGTTTCCTTTTATGGCTCGCCGGAAAGCGTTTCCGTGGAAACATGCAAATAATATCTCGCAGCCCCGCCCCGTTTCTTATTATGGCTCGCCGGAAAGCGTTCCAAGACAAACACGCCAATGATTACTTGGGAGCCCTTCCCAGCCCTTCCCAGCGCCTCGGGCCCGGATAGGGCGTGGCGTGGCTCGAGATAGACGAGCCAGAGTGTGGGGATGGCCATAGAGTCCTCGAGATAGACGGGCAAATGCTGAAACCGGAAGCGGGAACACCGCCCTTTCCCCTGATTGGACGAGAAGCTCCAGCGAGAGGGCGGGGCGCCCGGCCGAGACACGTCGCCAGGCCCCGCCTCTTCCCTTCCCCGCGGCCGCCATTTTGTGACCGCCCGAGCGAGGACTGAGGAGAACTTCGTCGCTGCCGCTTCCGCCGCCGCCGCCGAGGGAAAAGGGGGTCTCGCCGCGCGCCCTTCGCCGCCCGCTCTCTCCCCCCACTCACCCCCCGGCCCCTGCCCCTCCTCCGCCGGCCATGCCCTCCTCGCCGCTCCGGGTGGCTGTGGTCTGCTCCAGCAACCAAAACCGCAGCATGGAGGCCCACAATATCCTCAGGTAAAGAGAACAAACACGGCGGGCCCGGCCGGGCCTCGCCTCGCCTCCCTCCAAAGGCGTCTCCGGGGCTTTACATTTTTAAAAAATCATTTAAAATACATTATAAACGACCCTGTTCCAACGTCCATTTAGGAGTTTGGGGGGGGGGAGGGGAGAATCGACGGGGTTGGCTCCCCTCCCTCCTCCCCAATATCCCTTATTCGTCCCCCCCCCTTCCGAAGTCGGCCTCGGAGGGCCTCCCAGCCATTTTCCCCGTGACGCAGCTTCACCCGCCCCTTGTCTGTGAAGAGGTGAGTGAGGCGGGGGAGGGGAGTTTCGCTTCCCGGGCAGAGTCCGGCGCGGTTGTGACGGGGGAGGCGCCCCGCAAAGGCGCCGTGGAGTTCCCGTCTGTCTGTGGCCGGATGGGAGGAGGTGAGGGGCAGGCAGGCCGCGCCACGGCTCAGGCCTGCCCTCTGGGAAATTCCCGGAGATTTAGCCGGGTGGCGCCTGGAAATGGCAGGGCTTGGGGAGGGGCTCCATCGGGGTAAAACCCCGTAGAGTCCACCCTCCAAGCAGCCATTTTCTCCAGGGGAACTGATCTCTGTAGTTTGGAGGTCGGTGATGTGTCCGAGAGAGCGCCAGCCAGTTCCTGGAGATTGTTGCCACCTCCCGACGTGGAGCTTCCTGGAGATTTGGGGGTGGAGCCTGGGGAGAGAAGGGATCTCGATGGGGTGTAGTGCCCCAGCATCCACTCTCAAAAGCAGCCATTTTCTCCAGGGGAGCTGATCTCTGCAATCTCGAGGTGGGCTGTATTTCTGGGAGATCTCCAGTCACCACCTGGAGGTTGGGAACTCTTTTGCCTGTTGCCATCTCCCAATCGGTAAATTCCGGGATATTTGGGGGTGGACCCTGGGGAGGGACCTCAGTGGGGCATAATGCCCTAGCAGCCACTCTCCAGAGCTGCCATTTTCTACAGGGGAAGTGATCTCTGTGGCCTGGAGATCACTTGTAACTCTGGGAGGATTTGAGTCCAGTGGCACCTTAGAGACCACAGCAAGATTTTCAGAGTGTAAATTTTCAAGAGAGTTGCTTTCATACACACAGTTCTTCAGACATGATTCCAGGAGGTCTCCAGCCGCCAGGTGGAGGTTGGCAGCCTTACATGAGGAACAGGTGCCAAGCATGAGAGGGAGGGGAGGAATTTCCTCTTACTTCGTTTTTTAAAGTGTGTAATTTTTTTTCCTACCAAGGCTTGTGTCTCTTATTTTTTGTTCTTGCCATTGTTTGGAGTGTACACACACCAGAGCCTGGGTTTGGGAGGCTGTGGTGGGGAGCAATTAAATTAAACAGAAGTCCTATAGTACCTTAAAGGCTAACCAAGCTTCTGTTTAATTTTGTTGCAACAGGCTAAGTAGTTCTCTGGAATCATTGTGTGTGCGCAGATTCTGAGGACATTACCAGTTTGCTGAATTGTTCATTGTATTGGATTCATTTGCAGTGTGTAATCTGCCTTGGATCTCAGTGAGAAAGGTGGAAAATAAATAAAAATACAATTTTGATTCCCCCCCATCTATCCAACAAGTGGCCTTTGATGCCCCTTACTGACGTATGTTTTTGTCACTGTGACCTAAAGGATCTTTCTCATCTCTTCTACCTCTGCATGAGAGACTGGAGAGAGGGAGCAAAACGCTGTGGAGGGGGGGTTGGGGGTTGGATAACAAAGAACTTCATCGTCTGCTTCATCGTGACATAGCCATTGCCAGTGTTTTATTAGAAGCTGCTTTGAATGTGTGTGGGAAGATTATTTCAGCACAACATGTTTATTCAAACAAAGCCCCCTTTTTCCTTGGTTCAATATATTTTTTAAAATAAAAAATACAATACAACGAGAAACCAGTTCAACAAAAGTACAAAAATGGGAGGGAAAATGAGGAAGAATGGAGGGACCAGGGAATCATTGGGCTAACATGGGGAGTGCATGGTTGGGTTAAACAAAGTCTCTTCAATAGCCTCATTGATGTTGTCTCTCACCCCACGCGAATTATAAAGGATGGGGGAGCAGGTCTTTCCTAATTGTAACTTAAATCCTTCCCGCCTCCAGTTTTTAAAAACTATAGGGTTGCCTTTTTCATTGAAACTCAAAAGTTGCTTACAAAATATAAAAATGATGAAATCAAGACAGGTTATAGATTATAAAACAAAAACTATGACATACTATAAACAGTGCAGAAAATGTGGGGAAAATGCTGAACAGGAAATGTAGTATGTACAGTAAAAGCACAATAGACTATACACCAGTCTTCCACTTGAAGCCAGCTGGGTGACCTTGGGTCAGTCACAGCTCTTCCAGGGCTCTCTCAGCCCCACCCACCTTACAGGGTGATTCTTGTGGGGATAATGACAACATTGTAAACCACTCTGAGTGGGCGTTAAGTTGCCCTGAAGGGTGGTATGTAAATTGAATATTGTTATTATTTATTGGATAGGTGAAAGGGAAAGAATATGAACGGGACATGGTAAAATATTTATAGGACAGCCTTTGTGGAAGGTTCACTTTGAACCCATTACCAGAAAGGTTAAAGTTTTCCCCTCAACACTTGCACATTTCCTCTCAAATGCCAACCCCAGCACCATGTCTCTTTAAGAGTGCTTTAGAGCAAGGCCATGTCTCTTAAGAGTGCTTTCCCAGTTTTTAGACCTGCAGGCACTTTTGGCATTTTGAGAGACATAGAGCATTCTGCCACGAAATGACTGCCATTGGCAGAAGGACCAGTTACAGAGCCTTGGCATTTGGCTTGGAAACTCCCCACGTACAATGGAAGTAACTGCAACTGAGTGGACGCTCTGAGTAGATGCAAAATTGATGTCTCCTGGGCTTTTCTACAGCACGGCTGCACAAAAGAGGTAAAAGAAAGCTGGTGCTGCCTCTTTCCCTGAGGTGCAGTTTGGTTTTAGCTTCCAAAGAAAGGGAAGGGCTTGCTCCTTGCAATACTCGCAAAGAGAGAGTTCCAAGGCCAGACATTTAAGAGTTTGTTTCTGTGATCAGCCTGAGGGCACACAGATGTGACATGTCTGCCTAGGATATGCCTGGTGCTTTCCTAGTCACCCGGGTGGTCGCGAGCAATTTGAGGGAAGCTCCTTGTTCTTTTCAGTTCCATTCAAAACCCTTTGGATTTCATCCCAAAATTAAAGAAGTATGTGGATGGCGTGTGCTTCTCATACATCCTCTTGCAACTTTACAGGACTACTATAAATGTATAACTGTATTCTTCTTGTGGAGGTGTTGAGAGCATAGCTTGCATAAGGACCACATCCCCCCCCCCACCACTCCCACACACTGGATGAAATGCTAGTTTCCCTGTGACTTGTGAACTCTTGGCAAAAGAGAAATTGATACTGATGAATTCTGCTTTGCTACTTAGTCTTACACATTACATTTATATAATGTTTAAATTACATCACAAAACTATCTTGTACTTCATAGAACAACCCTGTAAGGAAGGTCAGCTTGTGAGTGTGTGGGATGGGGGTGGTGGTAAAGGGTGACCTAGAAAGTCCATGACAGTTAAAAGAGCCCAACTTTGACTTCCCAGTGTGCAGCTCTGTCTCTTAGCCACGATCATACAAAAGCACCCTTCTTCCCCTCCCATCAAAGATAGAAAGGTTCACAAAATCAGCGCTCCTTGGCACCAGTCCCCCTGAGATCCAGGCATACAGGCACCTGGGGACTGGTCAGCTGATACAAACCTGCTGGGGGAGAGGAGGTGGGGCTTATCTTCATGAGATAATTGAATGCTGTGTATTTGAAAAGCACTGTGTCATTAATAGTACTGGGTCTTTCCAGTCTAACTCATTAAATTCTACTTTCCAACCCATGCAGAAGCACCCGTGGTGTTCGGGGGGGGGGGCAGGGGAGGATCTTGGGAGCGACACTCAACAGGGACTGGGCGTAGTACTTTTTTCATGAAATTAGTTAATGTGCTTTATGATGATTATTGTTACTCTGAACATTGCTTTAATAAGGTGCTTTATAAGAGCTTACTGATGCCCTATTAAAATACTTAAGTTGTTTGTATTTCACACAATGTATGGGAGGTGTCACTTGCAAAATACACAAAAACTGTAAATTTGTTGATGGTATGGCAGTGAACTCAATCCTGTCGGGATTCGTTCAATTTAAATAATGACCAACTCTGGCTCCATGCTTCTGATAAAAAGAAGAATCTGCTCCATGTGTGAATGCTCATTGAAGAGTCTACCCTTCTGAAGAGTAGGTGGAGAGTCTACCCTTCTGCCACTTCATCATTTGCTTAAGTTGTATGTAGTGAAATTAATAAGCACTGAACAGGTATATACCAACAGTCCCCTGACAAAGGGTGGTATTAATGTTTGAATAGATTAAATAACCCACGACAGCTGATAGTTTACTTCAGAATCCCTTCTTCCTTGGCTCTAGATTTTGGATGGCAAATGCCGTTGACATTGAAGGCAAGAATAGTCTTTGGAATAGTCCAGAGGTTCAACTGAACAGCTTCCTTACTCCAAACTTAATTCATGATTGAGGACTGGGTTTTTGTGTATCTAATTAGATCCTATGCTTCCAGATACTTCTCTGTTCTTCTTGATGCTAATCTGATCTGTTGACTGTTGGCCTCTTGTAGAACAACGTTGAATACTGTCCAGCACGTACAAAGAGTTGTGGGTGATACTCCACACGTGTGCTGGGCTTTTCATCTCTCTTAGTGGCACCCCCTACAAATATCCTAAACGTGCCCATCCTTACAGAGCCACACCTAATACTGTATGAAAATAATATTTCCTGGTTGAGTGTGTAACAACTCACAATTGCTGTGAGGGTTAGTTCCAGTCTTGAGACTTCGTTGCCATTCCTTTATATCTGGGTTTTAGACTCCAGCTCACCATTACTCTAGTATTGCTACGATCTCGTTGGTTCGTTCACCTGGAAAGTGGCTGTCATCCACCATGGAAAATGATTTATTGTACTGTTATTCCAGTATTTCCTTCCCTTTCTCCTTGGCTAGGTCAGCTTCGTACCGTGGGTTTTGTTCATAGGAGCGGTACTTTGCTGTAGTAGTCCCAAACCAGGATCCATATGAGCATTCTTTAAGTGACCTGGGGCTTCCTTCAGGCACTGCACAAGTGATTAACTTCTGCTCTCCATATTAAAGAAGATAGCATCTTACCCCCATTCTCTGGACACAGTCCAGTTGGAAGTTAGCTGCCATTGGACAACTACAGGATGTTGAGAAAAGCCGCAGTATTTCCAAGTAATTATCACATTTTTGTTATTCAGTAAGAATTGCTGGGGGTTTGGGTTGCTAGCATTGCTGACTAAGGTCCTGATCACATATCCAAAACGTTACTAGCACACCTGCTCACACGTATCTATTAGCTGTGTCTTAAAAGGTAGAATTGCTTCCCTGCATAATAGCCTGGTTAGCGGTGTTTACTCACTAAAATGACTAGCAAGTAGTATTTACAAGAATGGTGCAGTAGAATTTCCAAGTAATTGTGTGTTGGATTATTGTCCACGTCTTAAAGCATCCTTCAGTCCCATCACTCCCTTTCATCGCAGCACTGGATTGGATGGACTGAAGCTGCCCTGAGTGCCAAAAAATGAAGGACAAAAACCCGCCCTTCTCCTAGGAAAAGTGCCTTCCTCTTTTCTGTGAGAATGTGGCTGCTTATTTATCAGTTCTGTTCCGAACAGTTTATTCTCTTCCTCTGTGGAGTGGGAAATTAACAGTAACCCATCTAAATTTCACTTCCTCTTTGTGTTCTCTTAACAAACTGGTACACTATTAAAAGGATCTGCTTGAAATCGATATGATAGGTTGTGGTTCTAGTTCAGGCAAGCTTAGTGAAATAACTGAAGCTGGTAAAAACATTTCCATGAAATTGAACTAACTGCCAAGTTCTCATCAGATCTCTAGTTTAACAAATGTCAATCAGCTTGGATCACTTGTATGGTAC
The DNA here is from genome assembly GCF_028583425.1 of Eublepharis macularius. Taxonomy (NCBI): domain Eukaryota; kingdom Metazoa; phylum Chordata; class Lepidosauria; order Squamata; family Eublepharidae; genus Eublepharis; species Eublepharis macularius. The sequence goes on from NC_072806.1 coordinate 2,913,095, forward strand.
TAGATTCAGGTGAGTAGCCATGTCGGTCTACAGTAAAACAGCAAGATTTGAGTCCAATAGTGCCATAAATACCAAAAAGATTTTCAGGGCCTAAGCTTTTGAAAGTCAAAGCTCTCTTTGTAGTATCAGACAAAGGGAACATTGACTCTCTAAAGCTTATGTCGTGAAAATCTTGCTGGTCTTTAAAGTGCTACCAGCTCAAGTTTTGTATGATCTTAAAGAACAGATAGAATGTAAAAAGTATCCCCGTTGTAAACAGTGGCTTCCAGCTTGGTTCACGGTGATCAGATCTGGTAAGGCAAAAGTGAACTAAGCGTAGTCAGTTCATAAAGACAGGTACTTCCAGGATTGCACAGTTACAGCTGGTGCTATCCGAGCATCTTAATTATCTTAATACGGTTCTCCAAGGTCAGTTGAAATGCCTATCTTACATGTAAACAGGAAGGAGATAGTGGTCTTCTAAGGCTGGTACACCAGGCACTTGTCCAATTTAGATATTGTCAGTAGACCATCAATTAGATTTATGGAATATCTGACCACAAGTATCTTACTGTGTGGGTAGCAGCTTAACTTTTCATTTTGTTTTAGAGGCATTTGTTACCATGAGCAGGATTGTGGGATACTATCACAGCTTCTTCTGTTGGCCACCGTCAATAACTGCAGGCACCTCAAAACAGAAGTGTGTTTCATAGTTGCATTACTTTCTTTTAATGTTACTTTTTAAAGAACAAGTGGAACTGTAAGCTGATGCTGATTTTCCTTGAACCGTTACGATGACACTTTTTTTTTTAATAGTTGCTGAAAGTATCAGACCAGTTGATAACTTGGTTTTAGATGAAAAAGTAAATGCTTTAAAATGCTTTAGTGGGTATTGTTTAGACAGTTGACCAAATCTCTTTTGACAATGCCCAAGCCTGGTGTGCCTTACGGTGGCGTCATAAATTGTAGCATCAAGGCAAGTTGACTCATGTCAGTAATTTATACTTGGTTATGGTGGGTCCTAGGTTTGTGGGTGTAGTGTACCTTATCCTACCATGTTCTTGTTTGAAAGGGAGGGGGGACCCTTTTGATCACTGTGAATACTATGCTAAGCATTGTAGGACACACACGGACAAAAAGCCTTGTGAGACTAGGACTACAGTTAGGACAAAAAATCAGGCAAGATTGAGTTGAAAAGTTGGATAGGATACATCATAAGTGCAGTTCCCAGTCAGAATCCATACTGTGTTTTAAATGATGTGATCCATCCTGAGCCTGTGGGAAGGGTGGAATAAAAGTCTAATAATAAGTTCTAAAAAACAGCGATGAAGGTGTTTTGGGAAGACTCGGAGATTCAGGCTGCAGATATACACACTCCCTCTTTCTCTTCCCCTCTTCTGTGCCAATTTCCTCTTCCATTTCTGGGTTTCCTTTATCCATAAAGTGCTAAGAGGACTAGATCAGGCAAACTGTGGTTATTGCTAAGATCCAAACCATGGTTTAAATTGTGGTGCTGATCTTCATTACCTGATTTAGGTATTGCTAGTAAGCTGTGATTGGAAGTACCTGAAAATGAAAGTGTACATCAGTGCGCAAGTTGGGCAAACTGTGTCCTTGGCACATTCCCAGCCTTCCAAAGCATAGTTTAAAGATTATAGGTCAGTTCAGAGAACCCTTATTTCTTTTGTGTGGATTCAAAAGAAACGGTACAACCCAGCCATTTCTAAGGCATCACATTTCCAGAAATTTTGAAGCCATGGAATAAAACATTTTTTCTAGGAAAAAACCAGAAATTTGGGGCAAAAGTTGAAATACATGCAATATTTTCCATGCAAATTTAAATTTCTTTTACCGATTTAACAACATAAAATGCATTGTTTATAATTTAGTTAGCATATAAAATTCTACTGTTGGGTATATTAATGGGATTTAAATGTGTGAATATCTTGTTTTCTATAAGGAAAGTTGTAAGCATGTCCAGTACTTGAGAGTTGCCAATGGCTGTGCCCTGTGTTACCATAACATGCATTTGTCATCTGAATGTTAGGAAAAATAGAGGTTGACGGTAGAAAACAAATGGTGTAGTAAACAAAAGAAAGTGTTATTTGGACAGAAACTTTCTTATAGAGTCACAGTAGGTAGGACTCCCAGCAAGTTTAGATGTTAAGCCAAAACTTGATAACATCAAAAACACAACTTTTTGACATGCTTTCATTATTTGCATTAAAGTATCTTAACTGTTGCCAAAATCGTTTGTGTTTAAATTTAAAAGTTCTTGAAAACGTACACGTTTACAGAATAAGAGGTTTTTCTACGCTCCCCAGAATTGCCCAGTTTTTTTCCATTGAAAAAATCGAGGACGTCCTCTCATCATGCTATATATTTTGAGTGTGAAAAGCCTTGCCTTAAGAAGATTTCTACTCATTCTAAAAGAAAAAAAAATATCTCAAAGGAGCCCCCTCCCCCCTGTGCTAAAAACCCTATGCTAGAGATTTTAGGAGATGGGTTGAGACTGAATTGTCTCCCTATGTTCTGTGGTCCGGAGTCATTTTGAATACGAGGTATAGTTATGGTTGTTGTACCTCATTAGAAAAGTGTAGAAGACAGCAGTGAAGTTGATTAAGTGGACACAATATTTTTTCCTTTGAAGAAAGGCTAAAGAATCTGGGGCTTTTCATGTTAGAAAAAAGATAATGGGGCTGGGACATGATAGAAAGGTTTGTAAACGCAGATGTGGCAGAGAAGGAGTATAGAAAGTTTTTTCCTCATAATCCTAGAACTTGGGTACCCAGTGAAGCTAGTGAGCATTATATTCAGGACAGACAAAAGGCAGTGCTTTACTCACAAATAAGCTGTCGTTTATGATGGCCACTGGCATAGAAGGGGGGTTCGATTCATGAAGGACAATTCCATCTGTGGCTGCTAGCCATGCTGTCTGTAAAGGGAACTTCCAAACCCAAAGGCAGCAAACCTCTAAATAGCAGTGCTAGGAGATACCAACACAATAAAGGAAGCAAGCCAAAAAGTATATTGCCCTATACACAGTTTACAATAATTTACAACAGGAATACACCAATGGAGAGCAGTTTAGTACATCAATATTAGGAGCAAGAAAAGTCCCATCAAAATTCTTCAAGTATTCAACAGGTAAGTAGTTTTAATGATCACGTCGCTGTCAGTTCGTGTTATTTCATCCCGAAATCCGTAGGAGTCGTTTGGAAACAACGAAGAACGCTGAGTGGCAACGAGCTTACCGGTCCAATCCTATTTGGCTCGTTTTCAGGACAAATCCTTCATCAGGCCACCAACTATTTCCATTCCAACATGATCTTAAGACGTGAAAGAAAACATCCAAATACAGAAGCTTTGAATGCACTTTATACTGCTTCTGTATTTGGATGTTTTCTTTCACGTCTTAAGATCATGTTGGAATGGAAATAGTTGGTGGCCTGATGAAGGATTTGTCCTGAAAACGAGCCAAATAGGATTGGACCGGTAAGCTCGTTGCCACTCAGCGTTCTTCGTTGTTTCCAAACGACTCCTACGGATTTCGGGATGAAATAACACGAACTGACAGCGACGTGATCATTAAAACTACTTACCTGTTGAATACTTGAAGAATTTTGATGGGACTTTTCTTGCTCCTAATATTGATGTACTAAACTGCTCTCCATTGGTGTATTCCTGTTGTAAATTATTGTAAACTGTGTATAGGGCAATATACTTTTTGGCTTGCTTCCTTTATTGTGTTTGGTGCAGTTTTACTGAGGAAGCTTGGTTTCTGCTTCTGCAGGAGATACCAACAGACAGATCTAGTTTGGCCCTTCAGGCCAACTTGTTTGCCACTTATGAAACAGGATGCTGGAACAGTTGCACCATTGATCTTGATCCACTTATGTTCTCAGAGGAGTGCACTCTCTCCTTTCCTCCTCTGCCTCTTCCATGCACTTGATGTCTGATTCTCTGATCCCAAGAATCAACTTTTCAGGAGTTGGAAAGGACCACTGGGTATTCAGGAAAGATCTCATAATTCATCAGCATTCCAGTTTTTTGGGTACAGGTGGCTTATTTAGTTTCACTCAGCTGTGTAGCATGTTGATTATTTTCATTATAGTCCGCCTTTCTCGCTGGAAATCAAGGAGGATTACAGGTATGATGGAAACCATTCAGTTAGTTGGCAAGCAGATCACAAAATACAACATTTGAATCTAGTGGTGCATCTTATGCTTGCTGTACTCTAACCATCCTTGTCTAACAACCTGGACAACTTTTTGTGATGGGAGCTTTCTGTGAGCTACTCGTATAGCCTTTGTGTAGTGTTCACACGAGTCGTGCAATATCAATCTGTGGTAGACCTTGACCAGGCAGTGGCTCTTACTAAAAACGGAGAACATCAAAACAGTCGGATCTGCTGGATCTAGGATGTGTACAAAAATGCCAGGTGGGGCTTGAAACGCTTAGGACAGATGAAGCAGCCTTGAACTTAGCGACTTCCTAGGCTCCTCTCTCAAGCCAAGCAGTAGCATCAGTACAAAGATGGGTTTGTTAGGCTGACCTTTGTTGTAACCTGAATCACAAGATATCCTGCCTGGTATGAGAGAGATTGAGTTCTCCTTCACTGACTTGACTTGGCTTGCTTCTGCGCTTGTTCACTTTCACAGTTGCTTGAAGACGTGACTTCCTGCTGGACTGCTGCCTCTAGGAAAGACGGGAGTTGATGTGGGCATGAATGGCAGTCCTCATTTCCCAGTGAGGGAGCAGCCTAAGCGGCACTCATCGAGGCTTGTAATGCAACATTGTGGATTTCACATCAGTCATGAAATACGTTTAATGTCTGCCTAGAGTTCTCTGGGCAGCTCAGCACTAAAGCCCATTCTGCCTCGTGCAGTTGTTTTGTCCTGAATGCTTAGCAGTCCCCCAAGATCTGACTACCAACTTGTTCATTCCTCAATGAGAGGTTCATGTCTCTTCACAGCTGCTAACCCTCCTAGTCTTGCTTATCTTCTGTCCTGTGATGCCAGGAAGCAAATGCTTGCCACGTCAAACTGATTAAGAGATAAGGCAGGCCTTGTTCTTAATCGGGTGTTCAAAATCCAGAGACTAGACAAAATCAGAGAATGACTGCAGTACGTTTGAGTTGTTGTACCAGATGTCCATCTGTAATCATCCACCGGTGAAGCCTGACTCATCTTGCATATCCTATAATTAGTTCCATCATTTGCATTTGGAATGAGACACTGTGTTCTCTTGGTTGGCTTTCTCAGTTTGTGGAGCAGTTCTTCAGTATGGCCTGACTTTTGTGTGTGTGTGTGTGTGTGAGAGAGAGAGAGAGAGAGAGAGAGAGAGAGAGAGAGAGAGAGCAAATATCTCATGGTAGAATGTCTGCTGAATTCTAGATAAGCAGCTTCTAAATTGACTGCGGGGGAGGGGCGATGAACAGTGAGTCAGTGTGTGTTGCAAAATCTGGGCGTTTGGGAGTGATCTGCTTGCAGGGACACTTGCAGCAGCTGGAAGATTTTCTTTGAGAACCCCAACTGAGAAGTCTGCAAGCAAACCCCGGATGAATGAGTCCCTTGGTTCCTGTGTCCTTCGGTTAAATGCCCAGCACTGCAAGGTGGATCTCATTGCTAGGCCAGATGGATTGGAGGGAAGGGGAAGCACTCCTGGTCATCCGTTTGCCTGGAAAGGGCATGACACAGAATGCTTCAGCTTTCCCTGAACTGCAGAGTTCAGAGTGTGTGCTGAGTGTATGAGAATCTTCACAGACTTGTCTGCTAAATGGATTGGATGGAGTGGTCCTAAAACAAAACGAATTTTGCAAAAAAGCTTATGCAAGTTACGAGCCTACAAAATCTCAGTAGCCCACATAACATTGTATATGTGACTCAACGGAGACCCTCTCTTGTTTTGGGAGCCGCATCCTTTAATCACAGACTCACTTCCTGATGGGGGAAAACTAAGGGGATTTTTATGTGCCAGCATTAGAAACAGAAGTGTATCTGTCCAAATTGCTACATGTGTATAACAAAATTATTATTATTATTATTACTGATTTATATAATGACATTCAACATTCATATTTCTTCCTATAATTTGAGTGGAAAGTTTTGCCTAGATCAGAATTTTGTTTCTATTGCTAGGGCAGAGTCCCAAAAATATGAGAATAGATTGCTTCTGAGCGTTAGTGAAGTATTATTTTATTCAAACATAAGCAATTTCCCTATGGAAGAAAAGACTAGAACTATCCTCTGAAGCAATTGACAGCCGGGATCCTGACACAGCATTGCTGCAGAGGCAAGTAGATTCAAATAAAATTTAATAAGCTTGAAATACATTCTTCAGAGGAAATGAGGTAGTGGATAACTATATGCCTCCTTGCTTCCATTAATTGCTACGTAATTCCCCCTAATGATAGATCTGTTAAACTATATTTACACCTACTTGACACTGCAATTTTCTGTGAGGGCTTCTGTAGCAAATGGCAAACTGTTAATTAGACTTTAGTTCACACCTTTCCTAGAAGGCAGTCTCAGCATGGAAAAGGGGATAAGAAACTCAAGTCAGACCTGGCGCAGACTGATAGATGCAAAAGGTCTCCGCAAAACAAAACTGGTGGGCTTTGGTCGTGCAAGTGCTGGCTCAGTAACTGGCAAGAGTCCAGTGGACCCTGCCTTTTCCAGGGGTGGGTAACGGGTGAGGCTTGTACAGGCTTTAGAGTCGCCACCTATGGGCAGTTTCTGGTTGCCAGGGGCGATGTTGTTAATAACCAACCGCAGTAAAGTAAGTTCAAGAGATAAGTTTAATGTTTAATGTTTGCTGTCGCCAACGGCTAAGTACATTAAAAAGAACAACAAAGTTAACGGGCTTATTTTTATTTAAAGCCCAAATTTCCATATTCCCCCCCCCCCCCCGATTACTTTTACTGATAATTAGCCAAAAGTGGTACACTGGTGGTTGTGGGACTTGGCATCCCGCTTTCGGTCGCAGCAAAGGATGCCTTTTGGGAAAGGTGTTTCAGAGCTTGCCCTCTCAGCAACTGTTTGGACTTCCTTAGGAAAGCCCTTGGTAGCCTTTGAGAACCAGAACTCTGAAATACACAAGCTCATGTCCTTCACTGTGCTGTTGCACAGGTGATTTGTGCCACTTTCTTGTGTAGTGGGGGAGAAAACTTCAAAAGCTGGACCAATCCTGCTCTGTATCTACCTCCTGTAGACAATTCAGCCAGTAGTGGCTTGCTGGCAGAGCTTCTGAGTTGGAATAAATCTGGACATCACAATTGCTCACCACAAGTTTATGCAAATGCCTCCCCTCCACATACTCAGCCTTCCAACTGGCTTCTGAAGCAGCACGAGCACTACTGGCCATTGTGCTTTCTGTTTGCTTTTGATGCCTGTATGGCCCAGCCAAGATAAGAATTGAAAACATTTCTGCACATAGGGAAATGAGGTGTGTTCAGAGTTGCACCTTGTTTAGTGGTATTTAAAAGCAGAGTGCTACGTATGCTAATCAGCTTCAAGCTGGCAAAACTTTGTGGTTTGCACTTTCGGTTTCCTGCATCTCCCTCAGAAAATTGAAGACAAAACCCAGTGAACAGTAACTAAAAAATACAAGAGATAAATGCTCCCCAAAGCATTCATTATTTGCTATTGGCGGGGGAGGGGGGGTTTGCTGCAGTAATATAACTGATCAGCATATTTTGCTGCTGTCCCAGTGACTTTTTGGTCAGGGTTTTAGGAGGGAGGGCGGCATTCCTTTTACCTGATAGTGCAGCAATTGGATGTCACTGCTTAAGCTCTTGGAATATTTATCTGGCCCTGCCTTAAGCCTAAGAAGTCTTAATCCTACCGACTGTCAAGTCTTGAACTGGTACTTTGGTAAGCTAAGTGAGCGGGGAAATATTGGTGGCTGAGCCGGAAGTTGATGTGACCCAAGGACTAATGGAATCATTCTTTGGGAGGAGGTGCATGGAATGGCTTGTAACAGAAAAAAAAAATAACCAACTCATGAGTAGCATGGATTGGAAAGAAGGCTGATAATTCAGTGTTAGAGCACCTATGTGTGCTGAAGGTTACAGATCCTGACAGTTTTGAGAAAGACCCCTGCCTGAGATCTGGAGAGCTACCATCAGTCTGACCATCCTGTGTACTGTTTGTGTTTCCCGCCATGTCTTTCCACATCACAAAAGACATGAATGCAGTTAGTGACATAAACGTGTTTATTTTTTTAAAAAAACATTCCCTTGCATTTGGAAAGATACCTTAGCAGTGTGTGGGTAGTGAATGCCTGATTAGTTCTGCAGAAGCCAGAGAGACTTAAATAAGATTCTAATTGGTAGGAGGGTTGGGCTGCAGTTTCCTCCTTTGTCTCCACATCTAGTAGAATAAATTATACAAAACAGAGAAGTTCTGAAGAAACTGGAACTAGAGGCAGCAACCAAATTTGCATGAATTATGCAGGCTGAGGAATTTGGTTCTGTGTTGCAAAATCAGTTACGGTGGTGCAGAATTCCAGTGTCTTGGTATACTATACTCATATCCAGGGCTTTTTTCAGCGGGAACGTGGTGGAACGGAGTTCCGGCACCTCTAGAAAATACTCAGCAATAGCACGTGAAAATATTATTTCAAAGAATCCCGTATGTTTCTCCCTTATTTCCCTCTTGAGAGTTCCACCACCTTTTTTCCCCAGAAAAAAAACCCCTGCTCATATCCATGATTGTAGCATGAGCTTGCCATGAATTTGTGGGGGTTATGTTCCCCTGACAGCCAGCCTGGGTTGCTAGTCCCCGGGACAGAGTATGTTGCTTTGACTCTGGCCAGCCTGTCTAGTTTGTGAGCATGTGGCCTTGCTCAGAATAGGCTTATCACTAAATCAAGTCATCTTGGAGTAATTGCTTCAAACTTGTAGTTCTGACTTCTACGTTTGAGAAGCAGCAACAAAAGATTAAATCAGTTGAATTTGCGACTGCAAGACAGCTTTAAAAACAATGTCATTACCCCACTTTCCTTAACTGTTGTACATAAATGTTCTACAGGCTGCTTTAAAAAAACCCACAATCTCCCCACTTTGTTGTTATTCTGAGGAGTTTCTTGTGAAGTGCCATGGTTTAGCACAGAAGTGAGTTTCGTGGTAATTTTTTCCTGGAATGTTGTCTGATGAGACCAGGGAATGACATCATTGCCCAAAGGAACATAATAGCGGAAAGCCGCCTTACTGGTCAGTGCTTAATTAGGGCGAAATTGCCCTGTCTTGTAGCAATGGGCAACTAATCCTGTCAGCTGAGTTCTCCTTACCGTACATAGCCATGAATCACAACTCTTTAGGTGGACAGGGATCTGTAACTGGTAGAGTACTTTTAATTGGATATGACCCTGTGTTCTTGGAGCTGAAACAACACCGACAAAAGGCCTGCGCTGTCCTTAAATGACAGCAGCAATTCCGCTGGCAGGCTGTATCAGGCTGACTTGTGTATCTGGACACCAAGGTACAGATGTGCAGAAGTCCACCACTAAGTCCCAGTGCAGGGGAAAGTATATCCCAGTCTCTTACCCATGATTTAAGAAAAGAGGAGCACCAGGTGTGTGTGTATGTTGTTCCATCCTCTCCTTCCCCTCCCCTTTTCATTGTTAACCCAAGTCTTGCCCTCTGGTCACCATCCACCTTAACTGCTAGAGGCAGAGGAGCCCTGGGGGTAGGGTGTGGTGTAAAGAAGGTCTTAAAAATGGGCAAGCTTCTATGCGTGTAGGTGGCCTGCTGTTAGCCTCTTCCACTGTTCACTGGTGCTTCTTGATTCTGAAACTTCGACCCACACAGTTTTGAGCAGCACTTTCCAGCTATAAGGACTAGAAAGATCATTTTAAAAAGAAAAAGTGAGCAGATATTCTTATAAATTTGATTTCTCCCCTTAAACATTTTTGTGTGGTTTGTAGGCTGTAGGCACGTAGATACTTAAGCCTTCAACACATGGATGTTGAATATCGAAAACTATACGGGTATATCAAGCCCAACCAATGGCCAGTCTAGCTCAGAATTACCTACTCTGACTGGGAGCAGCAACCATCCAGAGTCTTTGGGCAGAGAAAATTCATTCTGGGCACCTTTTACTTGAGGTCCTTTAACTGGAAAAGTCCGGGATTGAACTGGGGATTTGGGCAGGCAATGGGCACGTGCCACCTCTAAGCCACAGCTTCCCGTCCTTAATTTAAGGGGGTCACAGTGTTAAAATAGAAGAGCCATCCTTGCTGTTAGTGTGCCTGAAATGCCTCTCTGAGTGAGCCCTTGTAGACACTATGCCACTTAATATGATGGCAGTACCCTCAGCTACCGGTTACCAGTCATTCAGGTGGTTGTAGCCACGCTTGGCTTTCTGCCAGTGTCGCAACTCCCTGTTGGGATTGTGTTGTGTGACCAGGGAATGATTGCCAGAGTGCAGGAGGGGAGCACCTTCCGTGAGTTGCAAGTGCTTGTGTAACATTGTTTGGTAAGCATTTATGCAACCTGTGTGTCTTTGGCTCCTGTTGAGTGGCGTGAAAGCAGTTTCAAAGTACTTATTTCCTGCTTCTGAGTGAGGCTAATAATTCCCTTGTGAGCTGACACAGCCGGCAGCGGAAATGCCCTTGCCACCAGCAGTAGTTAGTCATGTTCTGCCCGGCTCCATTACTTTGGTAATTCACTGGCTTAGGTTTGTTATTTTTTTTTCCAAATGTCATCCCTTCAACCACAAATTTGAATCGGAGGCAAAGGAGTGAAAGCAGCTTCAGCCCCACTGAGAAAAGAAAGGGGCAGTGTGCTGAGAACAGTTGCCTGCGAAGCAGAAGCAAGTTAAATTTTAAGGTTCAACAGGAGATACTCGGCGATTAAATCCAAACTCTTGTTTATGATCTGCTGCCAGCAAGGAAGCCTTTTAACTATTGCACTCCAGTAGTGACTGAGAGTGTTGGATAACTGGCAAGTGGCTGCTACTACTAACTGTGCCTTATCTGTACAGGAGCCACAGTGCCCGTCTGAAGAAATGGTTACTTGCCGCTCTGCCCAGCATGCAAACAGCTTTCCTGGAGTGTCCCAGGATGAGGAAGATTGCATGGTTTTGTGTTCCTCTGCACCCTCCCCCGCTCAGAAAATTTGGCTAGGCTAGAGTACTTCTTGATATCCTAATCTTCTGCATGCAAGGAGTTGTGCAGAAGAGCGTTCGACCTTCTTTTTGCTGCCTGCAGGCTGCACTACTACAATCCTGGAACAGTTTTGTTGCCTCACCTCCTATTTTTATGAATGAGGCTTTGATGTAGTTTAGTGTTAAATGGGTCCCCACTGCAATGCAGAAGCGTTTGGGATCCCAAATAGGGTTGGACAGGCAAGATGGGGTGAGTGTGTGTGTGAGAGAGAGAATTTGTTTTGGCTAAGGGGAATGAACAGCTTACTTTCCTCTGCTGCTGAGTTTTTCTCTCCACCCCACTACCCGCAATTTGAATCCCACCATTTCTGTGGGGTGACTGGGTGCAGGCAGTCTTTTGAATTGAAGCCTTCTTCATGCTCTCTTGCTGGGGGTTTCTTGCTGTCTGTGAACCACGGGTCTCCTCTCTAGTCATGTGGGTTGTGTTTCAGCTGTCTAAGGATGCACACACAAGATCATTGCCCCTAAACAACCTTTGCTTTTTTTTTTGTTCCCAATCAATATGGCACCCCCACTACAGAGGTTCCCTTCATTAGTGAATGATTCTGATTCTGGAATGAGTTAAATAGTGTGATCTTGTGTGTGTATGTTGTTTCCAGACACACATTGGGTCATTAGTTTTCTCAGCAATGAAAAGGTTCCTTATTCAGATCCACATTCATGTGCCAGAGTGACATTCTCAGGCCGGGGAGGGGCGAGTAGGGATCTTCCGGAGCCGTTCTGACCTCTGCCATTCACCCCTTTGAGGCTCTCTCTGTGCAGAGTTGCAGCTGAGCACCTGCAGACTGAAGCGAAGAAAGACATTAAAATATTTATACCTTTATTTTTCAGTACTTATTGACAACGTTAAACAGCAGCAACCTTTTTAAAAAGGGCAAGAGCCCCAGCAGTGGAACTTGATTCCCAACAATGATACCTGCGTGCCTGTCATTCTTAGCTTTGTTGCAGGGCTTTAATTTCACTGACCCACTGGGTCCTGGCCGGTGGGGGACAGGGAAGGGAACCAAGGTGGGTGGTGCTGGCAAAGTGCCCTTCTAGTGAGTGGACTTGTCACTTCTCCTGACCTCAAGAGGGCCATTTCACAGACCAATGTGCCAATGCTGGATTATTTCACCTTCCTAGAATAGAGCCTGCCAGATCAGCTCAACAATTTTTTAAAAATCAGCTTGCCTGTGTATTGCAAGCTGGCTTGAGTAAGCGGGTCTGGCGAGCTGTTGGCTGAGAAGCAGCATTTTCCCTGGGGAAGTGGCAAGTTCCGGCATTGCTATAGCAATATTTTGGTAGAGAGCTCTCTGGTTCTCTTTCGTAATGATAAAATACTGAGAGGCTTCTGTTCTATCAAAAACAATGCCCAGTGTTTAAACAAGCAGCTCTCCCTGCCATCTTTCAGAAGCTGTTGCTGATCTGCAGTGGGGAAGGGTTCTGTGGCCATACTTTTGCAATCCAGTATGGTCTAATTTGCCTCCTGAGGAAGAAGCAAAGCAGCTAAAAATAGTGCCACTTACTCACTGCACAGCTGACTTTTTCTGAGATTGCAGAGCTGTCTTTTTGAAACGACACGTGCGTTCTGAAATGGCAAATTCAGGCACTCGAAGATGGAGTCTTTGAAGGTCAGAAGTACTGCCTGCTTAACAGTGTAATTGACGAATGTTTTTAAATTGCCAGCCTTTGAAAGAGCTGTGATTAGAATATTTAAAGAGATGCCAGCTCACAAAACCAGAGGAGGAACTAAACAAATTCTTGGCTGTTTCCATTTTCTTGGCTCTCTGTGCAAACTACCAAAGAGAATTCTTAAGTGTCTGTGTGTGTGTCAAGGTTCCTTTTTCATGCTGATTACGTTGGGCTAGGCAGCAAAAGCAGAAGCTTTAGAATTTGGGTCTGAATAATTGGAGCAGGCTCATATCTTCAGGATCTGTGAAATAAATCCCCCGATCATTCAGTGAATGTATTTTATCAGTGTTGTGGAGTTTTTATACTTAATCTACATTTTAAGATAATACTTTGGTCTCTTAACCTTGATAATGATGGAGTTGGGAGGATCTCACTTTGGACGGGGTGACCCCACTGGAGATAGCCTGGTCTCGCTTCAGATGTTTAGGGGAATACAGAGCCTCAGAAAGTAATCTTGGGAGGTTTATAGACCTCTTGGGTGATCCTTGACTGATCCTGATTCCAGGCCCCCTAGGAGTTTTAAAGATGAATAGTTAGTGAATTTAATATTTTTACCAGAGTTTAGGTGGAGAGTCCAGTAGCAAATTTCACACTAACCAACTTTATTGTGGCATAAGATTTTGAGAACCACAGCTCTCTTTGTCAGATGCAACTTTATTGTAGCATAAACTTTCGAGAACCACAGCTCTCGAAAGCTTATGCTACTATAAAGTTGGTTAGTCTTAAAAGTGCTACTGGACCCTTTACTATTTTGCTACTACAGACTAACATGGCTAACTCATCTGGATCTGTGACTTAGGATATAATCATTTTCAGATGGATATGAAAAACAGCTGTGGGAGCCAATGAAGATGGCCATTGGTATGATGTGAAGTACAGTATGCTACATTTCCTAGCCATACAGCTGTAAAGCTCCCATCCCTCCCACAGATGTTGTAAACTGACGTACTTTCGGGGGGGACGGGACATTTTTACACATGTAAATCCGGAATCCGGGCTGATTAAACACCCTCCTCCCTTTTTTTTTTGTCTTTCAGCAAACGTGGTTTCAGCGTTCGATCCTTTGGTACTGGAACTCATGTGAAGCTGCCAGGACCCGCTCCAGACAAGCCAAACGTTTATGATTTCAAAACGACATACGATCAGATGTACAGTGATCTCCTTAAGAAAGACAAAGAACTGTATCCCTGCAGAATGTCCCTTTCAAAACCCTGCTGCTGCTCACCTTTGCCAAAGGTGTCTGTCGTCCATTTGCATAAGGAACATGCTGCTACTTGACTGTGGCAAGATCTTGGTATTTTACAATTCTAGGCAGGGGCGTCAGAGGATGGAAGGGCTCTTGATGCTCCCATTAATTGCTTCCCCTCCATTGAGTAGTGGTGCATGCGTCAGAAAGGGCAGACTAACGTTCCTTTCTCAGGATGCATTTGCATTTCCATACTCTGCGTAACTGCACTGGATCGCTCCCAAGCTGGCAACTCCACCGTAATTGCCCTGTAATAATGAAATCACTGCTGGTTTGGCTCATGATTTCAGTTTGGTAGGCAATTCCTCTACTCTGTATTAATCTCACCCCCCCTTCTTTTTTCTCATCTCTTTGGCTTTCTCTTCTGCTTATTTCCCTGCTTCTATTTCATAAGCCCCATCATTTCCATGTCCGCCTCTGTTCTCAGGCCTAGCTCTTGCTTTCCCAGGTTCTGCCTGCTTCTGTATCCTTCTTTCAAGGCTCTCTAGGTTTTGAGCTTATGGCATCCAGGAACCCTTCTGCCTCTTCCATCTCTCTGTTCCTTCAGGGAAACTTGGCTGGTCCCTCTCAAAGGCACATTTGCTACCCATGAAAGCCCTCATTGCTTTATGCTACAGAGAGAGCGGTGTTCTGTTTCTCCTCCCTCCACCTGCCTTCTTGGACTTTCTTCTAAGATCTCGCCCCTGGATGCTTTGAGGTAGTGACTAACCCCGTGATGGTGGAGTGTGGGGCATTTTCTGTTTTAGTTGCCACAGTAAAACGGTGGTGCAAATGCATCCTCAGAAACAGCAGAGTACATCAGGCCCCTTCCTTCATATAATTCCAGTGTGCCATCTCTTGCCAGTGCAAAGATCATTCTTTGCTGTGGGCAGGGCTGTGGATTGGCCCAAAGTGCGATGTAGATCAAGAAAGGAAGCAGGTAAGGATTAAAAACTTAGGCTCTCCGGTGTTGTGTCTACAAGGGAAATGTGCTCTTAGCTCTGACCACACAATTTGGAGCAGCTAAAAATGCATCCTTGAAGACCAGAGCTGCCAAGAGTCAGCACACTTACTCACCGCTAAGGGTCTAGACTTGATGTCCTCTCAAGTGCATCTTTAATGTTCAGGATCCAAAGATTGTTTGGGCACAGGATTTAAAGTCTGGTAAATTTGTACAGAATATAATCCTACTGTATATTCCTGCTTATCTACTCCTTTTTTCTGAGGTTAACATGGAGTTGGTAACAAGAGTGCCAACGCCTTTTGAAGAGGCACCGTGGTCCAGTATGCAGCCTTATCTTACCTAGATCTCAAAGCAAACGGAAAAACTGGAAGTTTAAATTGTCCACAGCTCCGAGTTTATGCTGGATAACATTACAATTTTTTTAGCAAACGAGAACTGGAATTTAAACTTGACCCTCTATGGCCTGTTAGCAGCAGAGGAATATGCATAGGAAAACCCATGACCTTGCAGTTTGGAGCAAGGGCTACCAGGCAGCCAGAGGTCCCCTACAGCTTCCTTTCCTGGGAGTTGAACGGGAAGTAGAGATTATGGGTGTCGTTGAATACACTTAGGGGAGTGGGTCCAATTTTACAAGGAAATGCCATCCAGAATTAGGTGGTTCTCTCTCTGGGTGGGAATATTATTGTAGTTTTTTTAAATATAAAAATGAGAGTAAAGCTCGTCCCAGACTCTGGTGCTGGGAGCACACGGATAACCAGGTGCCCACAGAAGTCAGTACAGGTAACAGCCCGGCAACCCTGGTCAATGGAACCAGGCTCCCAAGTTGGTTTAGGCTGTGAAGGGATGTTTGGATATGAAGGGTGTGGCATTGGAAGGCCGCGACTGCACAGCTCACTATGACTTGGGTTGTCTGGGCAGAGTTTCAGTTTTGTATTTTGCTGGTGGGAAAACATTAAACCTTGAAAGCGTACAGCTCCTAGTAGTGGCAGTCTTCTTGACCCTCCGTAACTGCGCCACATACTGCTCTGTGGGCTTGTACAGCACACATGGGTGTTGGTTTATTTCTGCAGGGCTTTTGCCCATCACTGGGACTTTCTGTTATGTCAGGAATGGAGGGGGACAACCTGGAACTCGTTGCCCTTAGAAACTTGCCTGCCCCTGCCCCTGACTGCCTTGCAAACCCAGCTCTCCCTGAGGTGGCCAACCTGTGCCTGGGATGTATTACTTCAGACTGTGGCTCCACCGGTGGCCTGCCATCCTGCAGAAGGAGATGGGAAGAGACTCAGGCTCCCTGGCCAGTTGCCACCTGGCCCTTCCCTTCCCTTGGCATAAGCAGTGGCCAGGTGCTTGCTCTGCAGAAGAGGGAAGGCAAGGCCTTCTTTAACCAGAATGTAGCTGTTAGCAGCCTTAACCTTCCTTTTTTACAAAGAAAGCTAGCGTGTAAATATATTTTCTAAACTATTAAATACTTCTGCTTTTTCTCCCCCCACTCTCCAAGAAAAAGGTTCCTGTACACTGAAAACATGGCTGCATAAAGGCTAAGCTTGACCCTCTCACCTTGACAGACTGATCTTTTGTGTACAGCCAGTTTTCTGTAAGCAGCAGCATCTAGTTGTGAGTCCCCAACTGTAGTTTGAAGCCCAAGCGTTGCTTGACTACCTCAGTGAGAACAAGGCCTTAGGAGCGCCAGGGAAAAAGACTCCCTCGCACAGTTCTCCTGATCAGTGGGTCACTTTAAACGGAATATTTGGAATTTTTCTGGGGCACTTGGAACGTCCATTTGGGCATTGGCTTGCCTGTTAGTGTACTGTGAACCTAGCAAAAAATGTTAGTCCTCCTGTCCCCACTTTTAAATTCAGACCTGCAGGACAGAAAGAACTAGTTCTGTTGCCACTAGTGTTTTGTGCTGCAGTCACCCACCCTTCCTTGCAAAGCTGGGAAAATACTTTCCTCACACCCTGAAATGCTATGCAGAGGGACTGGCTGTTCTTTTTGGTTCTGGGCTGAATTGCAACTGAGGGCAATGGGTATCCAAAACTGACTGTATTTACCAGTCCTAGAGTGGTCAGGCACAAGGCAGACCTTGGGCCAAAGGGTTTTTGGGTGGGGGAGGGGGGATTTTTGGTGCTGATAAAACAGCTGCTAGGGCCTGCAAAAGGACAGAAGGACAACCCTGGGGAAAAGGAAGCTCTTGATAGTTAAGCCTGCCGATGGATGGCCTGGCTGTCTCAAAAGAAGCATGGATATGGGAGTCATCCTCCAGAAGCCGTAGCTAATTGGTCCTGCTCCCCAGTTTGGCATGCTTTCAGGTACATGAGGGCTTCTACTTCAGCCTTCAATGTCTGAAGCAGCAGCTTCTTCCTTTGTTTCAACTTGGAATCAACACATCAGTGGTACGTGGGGACATGAAGGCCCATGTTTTGCCGCCACAAGTATTTCCCCTCTAGTGCAGCATGCAAGCTAGGCACACTGGAGATTGGCTTGGAAGGCTTTGGTCACCCCATCTCCCTTCCCCTCCCTACTACTCCAGTCAAGGAAGCAGCCATCCCGACCAGGCAGGAAGGTCTACAGTGATGAACGCCAGGAAGCCAAGGTAAAAAGCTGCTTAGAATGGCAAGGGGTGTGGGAAACATTCCTTTTTCTTCCTTTTCCCTTCCGCTCAGTGGGAAAGTGGTGGGGAAAGAAGATGTGGGCGAAGATAATGGGGGCGGGGGGGGGGGAGAGGTGAAAAATGGAAGAGCTGCTGGACTGTAATGACTTGTATGCATAATGCATACTCATAAATGCAGGGTTCCCATATTCATTCCCCCTTTAGGATACTTGGAAACATAGATGGCTCCCTCCATAGAAGTGCTGGGAGGATGGTGGGTAGCCATAGTTGAGTTGTAGACAACATGGCTTGCATGCACAACATCTTGTGTTGAATCCTTGACATCTTCCACTAAAAGTTCACAGGAAAGCCCCTTTCCTTGGAGAAGATCCCACTAGTTGTACTAGCAGTACTGGACCAGCTAGAGAGCAAAGGTAGTATAGTGGTTAGAGTACTGGACTAGGTTTGGAGGAAACTAATGCTCAGTTCGGGCCACTCGCCCTCATTCAACTGAACTGACTCATAGGATTGTTAGGATAAAATGGAAGAGTGGCAAACCAGGTGGTCCGTGTAGGAAAATGGAATGATGATAGATGAGTCAGTGGGTTTGACTCTGAGGAAGTGTCATATATTGGAAGACTAGGAAGCACATTTTTACCAAAGTTAAGTTAAGGAAATTACATTTAAAAACCAGAAGGCTGCAAATTACATTTAAAAACCAGATGAACAGCAAAATAACATTCGATTTATATACTGCCCTTCAGGACAGCTTAATGCCTACTCAGCGGTTTACAAAGTATGTGATTATTATCCCCACAACAAAACACCCAGTGTGAGGTGGGTGAGATCCAGTGTGTGTGTTCTACACACACACGAGGGAAAAGGGGGGGGGAAATAGGCAGAGGCCTAGAATTCAGTAGGAGCCCAAATCCATGACAGACCACTTTGCAAATAACCAGACTCCCCCATAGAAGTGAGTCTTCTTGGTGAAAAGGAATGACTTGTGCTAGGATCAATTTGCACCATTGTTTCATCTGACTGCTCTGGCTGCTGGATCACATCAACTGACTGTTGCAAATAATTCTTAAGCTGCTGCTCTTGCAGTTATCTGTCATCAGACTTGGCAGTTAACCTATTCTTGGAAAATTAGTACGTATCTCATCTGGTACTGTGGGCATATAGCCCTTGGAGTTTGCATTTTCTGCTCAGGGCTGTCGTCTGATTAAAACTGTCAGCAGTTACTCTACAGACTAAATTTAAAGTGCGCTTGCCCATGGCCAAAATGCCAGTATATGGCTTTTCAGGATGCTATATATGAGAATGTACAATTTAATAAACCTCACTACCCCTTTAATACTTTCTTTTCTTAAATATAGTAGCACATCAGCAACAAAATGCATCAAAATGCACCTCAACTCTGGCGGTTAAAACCAACCCCCACCAATTTTAATGACTCTGCAAAATATTTAATGGATCTACTGAATTCCATTTTTGTTAAGATGACTGCAGTTGGCATAAGTCCGCAGTTTGGGACTTGTGAACGCAATGAATCCCTTAAGCCCGGGCAGCTGTACCTGCCCCTGACTCTCTAGGTCCCAGCACTGCATGCCAGTGTTAGAAACTTGATCCCAAACATAGGAACTTTTGTAGATCTTCCTGCCACCATAATATGTCAATATTGGACAGATTTTAATATTGGACAAGCCTCAGTACATCAGTAATAGACCTGTGTCTGTTACAATTCCACCTTTTACCTAATGAACTAGACATCATCTTTCCTCCCACTCTGAATTAGAAAATAATGTGTTGGGAGAACTTTAAGCAAATTTTACCTTTCTAGTGGTGTTTAACCATAAAACAAATGATGTGTAGAATTTCTAAAAATACTATATATTCAGCAAGCACTTTTTAAAATAATAGATTTTAAATTGCAAATAGTTGGAACTTCTTGCATCTCTCATGGTCCAGGAACTTGGATTTTTCAGTCGACTGGAAGAGCCACGTGTTCTATTTGGCTAGCAGCTGTCTTCTGTAAATGGGACCATAAGGCACCTGTGCAATATTAAAATAGGCAGGACACACGTTTTGCAGTGAGATTTTTTCCAAGATGTTACATTTTTCACCTTCTCACCAAACCCCAATCCTTTAACTTAGAATGGTTAACCCCTTCAAAAATAGTTGGATTCTTCGATATAACCAATTGCAATATGAAAAGATGCTTGTGTTAGCAGAAATAGAAATTTTCTAGGTGGATGTCAGTTTGATTAAAATAGTTGACAAGCCGGTGATAGTGTGGCAGCAACAATATGTAGACAAGGTAGCAGAGACTGACAAACGCATGGTCAACAGGTACTTACCTCGAGGTTATAATGGATAGCTTGATGAAAATGTCAACTTATTACGCATTAACAGTGAAAAATGCAAACTCGAGGCTGGGATGATTAGGAAAGAGGAAAAAATCACTGCCAGTGGATGTTGTGATATCCATTAGCATAGACCGCTTTAAAAGGGAATTAGGTTTATGGAGGATAGGTTCATCAATGTCTTCTAGTCATGATGGCTGAAGGGAACCTCAGTTCTGCTGCTAGGAAGTGACATTGGGACAGCCATGACCTCTGTGCCCTAATTGTTGGCTCTCCGGGGCCACTGGCTTGCAACACTAGCCTGGTACAGACATCCTATTCATGTGCTGACTCAACATGCGGGAAGGGAGAATGGGCACGAGTGCTTTGGCCCCCTTCTATGCGACCCCTGAGTTGTCTGCGTGGAGCAAACGTAGAGGAAGTTCTTGCATGGATAGCCTCTCCCTGTGGCCAGCAACGGTCTAAAAACAGCATTGCTTGTCACAGGGAGGGGGCAGACACATGGGACGCTTCTCTGCATGTTCATCCTTGCAGACCTCTCAAGCACCCCTGTGGATGTGGCCAGGGACAGCAGTATCTGCTGTCCCTCCCCATGCTGAGACTGAACGTGGGTATGTGTGTCTGTACTGTGCTTGTATGAAATAGGCTGCAGGACTAGATGGACCACTGGTCTGATCCCAGTGGAGCTGCTCTTAACTCCACGCTATCAACAGCATAAAAATACAGCATAGTTTGCAATGTAAGTAAACTAATTTAAATGGGTAACTATGGAACTACAGAATCCTCTTCCCATTTGGCCTGATCCACTTCACTCTGTGCTTGTTCTGAACCAGTAACAATCCATTATGAATAATAGTTAACATTTATGCAACATTTTCAGGTGTTCGATACATTTCCCGTATGTTGGCTTGTCATCTTTTCTGCAGCCCTGTAAGGTAAAGCAGCAGCACCAAGCTATAGAAGGAGCTGAGAGAGAAATTATTGCATGTCTCTACCTCCTGAATCTATTGCTATAGCAGGGTTAGAATTGAGGACTTCCCTAATCATACCTGTGCCGTTTGTACCTGCATTTTGACCTACAGGTTCACAAGGCAAGTAAAATTAATACAAAATTAAAGGCATTTAAACGTAGGTAACTTACATAAACTAACAATTTATAACCCTAAAAGCTACCCTCTTAAAAAAAAGAAACGGATTGGGCTGGCCTCTCAAGCAAATTCCAAAGTCATGGCGGCCACCACAGCACTCCTTTTCTGGCATGCGTCCAGCTCAACTCGTGGCAAGAGGATTTTGCTTTTGGACCTCAGCTCATGCGGTTCATGGTGTTGAGCAAATGACCCCATTCCTTCCTCTATTAGTGCTGGGAGGAGATTTTTGACACTAAGAACCCTCCGAGCCTGGATCTTCCACGCAAACACAGCGCTTGGTATCTGGTTCAGAATTTTGTATATTTAAAACATTTACTCCTAGCAAGTTTTCAAAAGCGCTTATTACTTGATGTAGTCCGCCCTGGGTCTGCTTTTGTGGGGAGGGCAGAATAAAAGTCAAAAATAATAAGTTAAAATAAAACAATGCTAAACTATAACTCAGCCCACCAAAAGACAAGAGCCACAGGCTTACAGAGGAATTGGTGAAATGAACTGCCGTGCTTTTACTCGGCCTTTTCATGAGAGAATGTAGACGGACAGCAGTTTTGCAGCACCACGGCCCAGCATTACACAGGCTTCTTTTTGGCAATAGTAGTTGGGTGTGTAGATTTCATATAAAGGACACAGGAGGAGTTGTGCCCAGGAGACCTCCTTCATTGCGCCTGTCTAAACTCTGCGGTGCCCTCTGAAAGCAAGTGCCTTGATAGGATGTGCCAGCTTTCCAATGGTGGGAGCTGATTGGCCTATTCTTGCAACCGCACACACCTTGCTTAGGTTTTCCTTCCTGGCACAGTCAGGTTGCACTGTCCTTGGGGGTCTTAAAAATACAGAGGACCCCAATTGGGAGCACAAACTCCTCATCAGGAACTGCCCTCCCCATGCTGACCTAATCTGCTTTTTTGCATAAATCACTTTTACGTTCATTATTTTTGAAATCTGGGTTGTACCCTAGCAAGACGTCTGCCATTCTAGTTGACAAGGAACGTATGGATGGAGAACTTGCATATATCCGGGGCCCCGAGGGTTCCGTAAAGAAATGGGCGCATGCTCTTGGCATTTTTGTAGGTGGGGTCTCCGTAGGAGGAAATTGGACATAACTTATTTCAGGGCTGGAGGGCCAACGGCCCCTCGTTGCAAAAAATGCAGCTCCCTTTCTCCATAAATCGCCGAATCGCTTTCCTCCTCGACGGTGGTGACCCCAGCCACTGAGAATAGCATTTGCTCCTATTGGTGCATTACATTTCTATCCCTTTTATCAAGGAGCTCAGAGTTGTTTGTATGAACCTTCTTTACCTCACCCTGGATCCTGGTGTTTTGTTTCAAACATGCAGAGAAGTGAGGTGGTAAATGCAGAAGTGGGAGAATGAAACATGCTAGTTTAGACAGAAGTTGGTGAATCCCAGCTTTGAATTTATACAAAACTCCACAGGGAAAAAAAGAAAGCACAACAGGCATCGAGCTTCTGCTCTTTCCAAATTAGTTTCAGATAGGCAGCCATGTTGGTTTCTCATAGAAGAGCCAAGAGTCAGGCCCAGTTACACCCTGAAGACCAACTAGATTTCCAGGGCATGAGCTTTTGAGAGCCGCTTCGTCAGAAACCAAATATTTCGTAAGGTTGATGGATTTCCACTTCAGCTGGCTGAATGTGGCGCCTTCCATGAAGATAGTTTCAGGTGGGTAGCTGTGTTGGTCTGTAAGAGAAGAGCAGGATTCAGGTCCAATGGCACCTTGACCAACTAGATTTCCAGGGTATGAGCTTTTGAGAATCAAAGCTCCATTTCTGAAGTCATCACATCTGAAGAAGGAAGCTTTGACTCTCCCAATCTCATACTCCGGAAATCTAGTCTTTTAAGGTGCAACTGGCCCTGAATTTTGCTTTTGCAAATTAGCATCCTCTGCCTACAGTATAAAGTAGGTGCTGTCCATTTTACCACTTCATGTATGATCAGGCTTTGGTTAACACCAGAGTGTGATAGAATGTTTGGAAAATAGTCTTTACAGGTGTGAGTGTTGACTCGAGAGCAAAGGTACCAAAGTCTGACACCCCCCCCCCCCCCCCGAACCTGGGAGCATGTCTGTACGTAATTAGGCTTGGTTACATTCAGGGAGGGACTACAAAAGGATTTTAGTCATAGGCACCTTGTGGTCCTTGAAGCAATCTGCTTGCCAGTGGCAAAAAAATCCAGACGTTCATTCCAAAGTGTCTTCCCCTCCTTTCATTTTTCGGGCATGAAGACTAGAAAATGTTCAGAGGTTTGGCCCTTTATTCTGTACTGTAGGAGAGCTGTCTACTGAGAGGGGAGTTCGGTGGCGGTGTGTGTGTGTGTGTTTAGAGGTTTAAGTACCAACATAAACTTGTCAACCAGTTTTGTGCTCTTGCATTCAAAAGGCTATGCGATGGAGAGGCCTGGATTTAGGGGACAGTAGAATTTGTTTCACTGTGGTTTGAATCAGTTCTCTGAAGTTGCCTTTGCTAGAAAGTGTATGAAAAGATAGAGCGAGCTGGCGAGTTAAACTGGGGGTGCTTCTGTAGTGGCAATTTTAACACAGGAACCTGAAAACAGTAATCTGTGAAAAAAACCTTTTATTAGAGAACAGGAGCAAGCTCAGAATAACCAAAACATTCGCAAAGAGGCTGTACTTTTCCTGACGCCTTTCTTTGCTTCATCTTCCTCCCTTCTGGTCTAGTTAATTTTTTAAAATTCGAATTCCTTCAGTCCATTCAAACATATAAAACTTAATGGTTGCTTAGCATATTAAGAGAGAACAAAATTCATTTTAAATAATTTTAATTATGCATTCATGTTCCTAAGCATAAGAACCAAGCTAAATCAGACAGAGGCCCAGGCTTCTAAGCAAGTGATTTCAGAGTTAAATGAGAACTTCAGTTTCAAAGCAGTGACATTTATGTGATGTTACTTTTGCACAAAACTTCCAAGAAGTCATCGGGGCACTTCTCAGTCTTTGCTTTTAGTCTGCATTCTGTGTTCTAAATAAGGCTGGCAGATGGTCCAGTAAAATTCTTATCTTTCTCTTCCCAGTTTTTTTCTTTCTGTTGCATTTGGTTTTCAACCACTTCATATTTTCTTATGACTTCATGGTAACAAATGGGAAAGTACAATTTTGTGCCCAGTTATGCCCCATTTTTTTGAGAAGCTCTTCCTGATCCCTTGATAATCTTGGCCAGTGAGCCTCTTCTTCCTCTCCCCCAAACCCTTGGCAGTTGGAAGTCTGCCTGAGCAATGCTTAGGAAAGCAAATCTGACCGCCACTTCCCAGTATGAAGTTCTGACCTGGATGGCCCAGGCTAGCCCAATGTCCTCAGGTCTCGGAAGCTAAGCAGGGTCAGCCCTGGCTTGTACTTAGATAGGAAGGTACCAAGGACGTCCAGAGTTGCTACTCAGAGGCAGACAATGGCAAACCACCTTTATTCGTCTCTTGCCTTGGAAACCCTACGGAGTTGCTGTCAGTCAGCTGAGACTGGATGGCACTTTCCACCATTATCACCCAGTGTTAAACAACAAATTCCAGTGTCCCATCACAATTCTAGTTCCTCTTTATCCTCAGCTTTCCTTGAAGAAGACTTTGTAGAGTTCACTGGTGGTGTGCTAGTGAATCTTTGAAAGATTTTGAAAGCAGAAAAGTCTGGGGTCCACACATAGCAAAGGTAGTTTCTGCAGCCTGTTGCTCTTCAACCAGGCTGCACCATAAATTAAGATCACTTCGGCTAATTAAGATCACCTCGACTATTTTCTTTTTTATTTATGAGAAGGGAATGGAGAATGAGAGAAGGCAGACCTGGGTTCCATATTTCAAGTTGGCCACTTTTGTTCTCAGTATGGTGGCTGTTATGGTACACAACCATTATTGTTACACTCAACTGACCCCCGCCCCTCGGTCCACCACTTTCCGTCATGATCAGTTGCCACCTCTGTGTAGCAACCCCTTGAGTCCACTGCAGCTTATATTCTCTTCTCCCCCCTCATCACCAAACTAGACACTTCATGTCATGTTTGGAAATGAATTTGAGCTTTTGGTCTCCCTGCTTCCTACATACTTCCCAGTCCAAAATGTCTAACTGAAAACTCTTCCATTTAACTCTTTTACACTGTCCTTTAATAAAAATATAATAATAACATTCGATTTATATACTGCCCTTCAGGATGACTTACCACCCACTCAGCAGTTTACAAAGTATGTCATTATTATCCCCACAACAAAACACCCAGTCAGGTGGGTGGGGCTGAGAGAGCTCCAGAGAGCGGTGACTAGCCCAAGGTCACCCATCTGGCTTCAAGCGGAGGAGTGGGGAATCAAACCCGGCTCTCCAGCTTAGAGTCCCGCGCTCTTAACCACTACACTAAACTGGCTTTCAATCTTTTAATCTTCAACTACACCCTGGCATTCTGTCGTTCACAGGTAGCGACTTTTTTTTTAATTATTAATTTACTTTTTAATTAGGCTTTATAACATACAACAAATAGAAATCAACAATGAACATCAACTGTAACACAACAACTAATCAATAATAGTTTACAAGTTTTGAAGAATATGAACATTACAATAACTTTTAAACAAAGCATACATAATATTACCAAATATCAGAAAACTGAGTCAACATCTGAGCAATTCTTATTTTGGGATGTAAATCGTGCATGTCTATAAATTCAAGAAAAGGGAACCATTTCTCATAGAAATTGGAACTGGCGGGAAAGCGTTCAGCATTGAGAATATTATCATTAATTTTATCCAGGATGAAATGGTCCCATATCTTAGAGAGCCACATCTCTTTAGTTGGCACTTTCTTCAGATTCCAGACTGAAGCTATCGCTGATTTCGCTGCAACTAAAAATGTTGCTATAAGATTCCTGATAGCTTTTGGGATCTGTGGAATATTCCATTGGTCTAAAAATATAATTGAAGGTGATAATGGAATATCGTAATTTGTTATCTGTTTTATTACTTCCAATATTTCTTTCCAAAATGTGGCTATCCGTGAACAACCCCACCAACAATGAGAGAAGGATCCTACCTCATTGCAACCCTTCCAACACGGGAGAGCAAGAGGATGACATTGTAGACAATCTTTTAGGCGTCAAGTGCCAACACAGGTAGCAACTTTAAGGTTTGCCCTGTAAGGTAGTTACCCCAGATCTTAACCGATGGGGCTTTGGCTTGCAAATGCAGCCATACCAACGCAGATTTCCCACAACAAGAAATGGCCCGTAACTTGCAAACTTCAGCTTTCAATTCACAATGCTTGAAATTTGCTTGAGGCAAATGCAATTCAGTGGGTGTAGCTGGCTGAACCCTGCATTTTTTCTGAAGCACACACCCACCCCGATACCTCCCACCTTGTGCATTACCACAACAAGCCATGTGGGCGTAAGCTGTGGGCTGCTCTGGCATTAGACATTTTGGCTTTCAGTTGAAAAATTAGCACCTTCCTCTCATGCTGTTCACACCCAGCAGATGCTAAGTCCCCCACGCCCTGGCAGAACACTTGACTCCCTCGCTCTGGGGCTTAGCTAAAGGGGGAGAGAGCAGTGCCTCTCCTTGGCGGTGCAGGTGGGAAGAAGGCCGTGGGCTGTGTGGGCAGCATTGTAATGTTTCCACTGTCACAAGATCCACTGCCACATTGTGTTGTAGTGATTAACACTGGCTGAGAGAGCTTTGCAAACTGTTGAAACAAATGCATGGAGCATAGGCATTTTATTTTATATAACTTACATACCCTCCCTCCACCATATTTAGTGCTCAAGGCGGTTTACAGCATACCTATAAAAACACTGTTAAAATATTATAAATTACAAACTTTAAAATTGGTAGTACAATATTGAAATAGGAATACAAACAATAAAACCCAGCAATACAGTAGAATACAAACATTAAAACCCATACGTCTAAAAGAACGGCACCATCACTAAAGCAAACTCATGCCCATCGTCTGTAGTAAATCCATCATATGGAGTCAAGCCAATAAAAATACCGGAATTACCCTCCAAATGCCAGATGACACATCTCTGCAGGCCCTCCATCGTTTCACCAAATCCCAGAGAGAGTGAGTCCCCATTTTAATGCATTCCGGAGGGAGGGAGCCAGAACCCCGTAAAAGCCCTCCTGGCCAGAGGGAGGGCTTTTAATGCGGTCAGCAATTATAACTTTTGTTTGGAGGTGGTTGTACCTATGGAAACCAGTTGCCTCTGGGGCAGAAGCAGAGAAGGAGTATTGCCTTGATGCCTTGCCTTGTGAGTTTCCTCCCAAATATGTGGAAACATGGACTAGGCAGACCCTTGGTCTGCCTTAGTAAGGCCTCTTATCCTGTTCTATTGAAGCATAAGCTTTTGAGAACCAGAGCTCTCTTCGTCAAATGCGTCGTACATCTGATGAAGAGAGCTGTGGTTCTCGAAAGCTTATGTCTCAATAAAGTTGGTTAGTCTTAAAGGTGCTACTGGACTTTTTACTATTTTGCAACTACAGACTAACACGGCTAATTCCTGTGGATCTATTGTCCTGTTCTGCCTTCGTATACATGCTCTACCGTATCTCATGCATGCACACTAAGCAGTGGGAACAAAGTGTGATTTGACCTTCTTAATTAGATTAGGGGGATACATGAAGAGGACACTGTCATTCCCGTGGTCTGCTCTGAGTGACACAAGTGCATCTGAGCGTCCCTTTGTTGGAAACAAGATGCTGCACTAGATGAAGTGGCCTGATCCAGACTGGCTGTTGATAGATTTATCTTCCGCTCAAAGTGGCTTACAGCATGCTACAAGTATAACATGAACTCCTCCCCTTTCCATTAAGGCTCCGAAGCTTTAAATTCCTATGAAGAGCCCTGTTAAGATTAGATTTTTAAGTGCAGGAAAAGCTGTAGCAATGGTACATCTCCCTTTCTGTGGCCCAATGCTTCTTGATGCAACCATGTCATTGGTGCCATGGTGAGGGTGGGGTCTCCTGGAAGATCCTGTTTCCATTTGCCCCCCGTGTTACACAGCTGGCCTGAGGAGAGGAATTGGCAAACTGGGTTCATGGTCGTGTCTTCTGTGCAGTTCCACATGGGAACTGCGCATGCACAGGCCATCCTGCGCATGCACAGTTCCCATATGTACCTGCACAGAAGAACACTCAATGAACAACAGTTACAGGTAGGTGCAACCCTGTTTCCATCGTCGTGTCTTCTATGCAGTCTCACATGAGAACTGCGCATGCTGGCCTGCGCTTGCACAGTTCCCATATGGTCTGGCACAGACGAACATTCGATGTGCAACAGTTACAGGCAGGTGCAGCCCTGTTTTCCCTTGGGCCAAATTCAAGCTCTGAGGGGAAATAGGCCCCTCCATCCCAAAAGGCAGTAGCGTCAGGCCAGTGTATGGCTAGGTCTTAAGCGGCTTGTCCTTCAGCCCTCATACACAAGCACTGTAAGTCAGAAGGGAGAGTTGGGGGTGTGACCGCATGTCCTCCCCCATGTTAGAAATCAGCCCTGGTGAAAGGGGCAGGTTGTGGCACACATTTTATTTACAAAAATATTTTTATCCCACTTTTCCTCGTGGCTCAAAGCGGCTTACAATTCCATAGTTAAAGCGTACAATTTAAAATCAAGGAATAAAGCCCCAAATCTCCCTCCCCGCCCCGTTGTCCTCTGGGATGCTGCACATGAAGCGTTGCACACCTCCGACATACTTTGACACAGCAGGGCCATCGTTTTCAAATGGCCCCCCTTCAGGGAACGCATTCCACGTTGATGTCTTTGCCAGAGAACATTTGCATGACTGTCCCTGAGCGACTGCATCAAGGCTTCTGGAGCAGGCTGTGAGCTAGGGTTGCCAGCCTTCAGGTGGCAGCTGGAGAGCTCTTCAAATTACAACTGATCTCAAGCCAACAGAGAAAATGGCCGGTTTTGAAGGTGGACTCTCTGGCATTATGCCTTGCTGAGGTCCTTCCCCTCCCCAAACCCTGCCCTCTCCAGGCTCCACCCCCAAATCTCCAGGAATTTCCCAACTTGGAGCTGGCAACTCTAGGGCGGACTCTCGGTGTGCTAGATGAACACCTACACAAACCAGAGTGAGACCAGGACCCACCTCGTCCTCTTTGCTGGAGATCTAATGGGCAAGCTGTCTTTTACCAATGAGTGCTCACCGTTGCTTCCCTGAGGTACAGTTTGAAAACCATTGGTTCGGTTGAAGGATAGGAGCCCTCATAGGAGATGGTCGATGGTGGGACTGCTGCGGAGGTGCAGAACAACCCCCGGAACGGGGAGGTACAGCAACACCCATGGATTTCACAATTGAATTTTTGGCCAACTCCAGCCCCAAGGGTCAGCAAAGGTTATAAACTTCTAATCCCTGCCCAACAGTGCACTCCAAGTGGTCCCACAATGGTCCTGGACGAAACTCTGGCTTTGGTACAGTTCTCTTAAATCGTTCAGTTGAGAATTCGTTCGGGTTTATCGCATCCATGAGCACTAGGCCTAAATGGTATGTTTGAGCGATGAGCTTTTGTAGACAGCATCTGAGCTTGTCTTTTGGGAAGGTGAAGCTCTTCCTTGTTGTGTGTGAATTAAGGAAGCGGATAGATGGCGGTGTTTGTTTTTCTCAGGGTGGGGTGGAGAGATTGTGCTGGGCTTCTTGGGGGTATGTTTGCCCTATATTTTGCCCTGGTTAAAAGCTGTGCTTTGTGCCGAGGAAATCTATTTAAATCCCAATAAATGTTCACATTAACAAAGCTTCAATATAAGTGACTTTTTGAAATATTGATGGATATTTAAGTGAATCAAATAAATGCTGCCCTTGATGGGCCATCTTGAGCCGCTCTTAAAAAGTCTTGTATACTAAAATGCCAGAATTGAAACAGCCTAAAATAAACGAGCCTTAATTTGAAACCTTTATTAAAATTGCCTCCCCGGCCGGTTAAGTTTACAGTTAATCGACTTCCCGATAAAACTGGCTGAAGCCTGGCGCCCTAATTCATTTATACGTATGAAGAGCATTTACTTATTTTCTTTTCATTAGCTGCAAAGGTTTTGTGTGCCTTTGAATCACCCACTGGAAGTCATGTCCAGCCTTCACACAACTTCCCTGATTTCTTGTTCAGGATCTTTTCCTTAAAGGTGAGAAGCTGCTGTTAAAGATAAATAAAAGCAGAGTTCTTTGGATGCTGAATGTTGAGCTCCATTGTTGGCCTGGGCAAACACAGAAAGTTGTAGAGCCAAATATGCTGAAAGAGGCGCACTCCCAAAATTTCAACAAGAGGATGAATGTCACCCATATGGTTATATGAAGAATTTGTTTCTAAATTCAAGATTCATCTGCCAATTCTATCCCATGTGGACCATCCAACAAAACTCACTGCTTGCCAAATACAGATCTCCCACTGTTCTGCTGCACTCTTAATCCCCTGAATCAATGCAGATAGGTCTGGAGTAGGGAAATACTCTGTTCTCTTGATCCGGTAACCCTGTTCTAATACCTAAGATAGATAGATAGATAGATAGATAGATAGATAGATAGATAGACAGACAGACAGACAGACAGACAGACAGACAGATAGATAGATAGATAGATAGATTAGATGAAAATTTAAGTTAATCCTATTGACAAAAAGAAGCCAGTAACTAACCGTTCTTTTGCCCCTTTCCCCCCACCGCTGTCTCCCAAATACACCTGTTTAAAAATTCCTGAGAGCCATTGAGTCCATAAGGGAATAGCAAGTTGTGCCCAAAGAGGGAGTGTACCAGCTACTCTCTCTTCCTGGGAGTATTTACAAAACAGTGGAGAAGGAAGGCATTCAGGAGTGGAGATGTGGAAACATCTAAAAATGCTCTGCTTGGTTATTAAGAGCCTTCTCATACATGGGGTGTATTAGGTACATATCTAAGATAAGTTTAGGGAGGGACTGTGGCTTGGGGTGTAAACAATCCCGGGTTCAATGCTTGGTAACTCTGGTTAAAGGTTCTAAACTAGCAGGTGCTAGTGAAGATCTTTTTCCACCTGAGACCTTGTCCTTTGCTGTCAGAGTAGATAATACTGAGTTTGTTGGGCCACCAGTATCGCTGTGTATGAGGCAGCTTCGTACTCTTGTTTGACACCTGGAATTGTGAACAAAACAATCATGGTCTGCCAGCAGGTCCCTTATAAAGACACACTCAAGGATCTGAGACAGGCCCTAGCTTCCTTTTGAGTGAGTGGTTTTAAGGCAAACCTGGGCTTGCTACCATGTCATGTGGGAAATGCTGACCCCAAACTGGAGCCTGCTTTGTCACTGCCATGGAGGTTTTGCTAAAAAGTCTTAGCAGCAAATAATCTTGGCCGCAGTTGTGAACTATCAGTGGTCTCCGGTGTAATTGTGGAAGATGTGGTGAGGGGAATGAAGCTGAGCATCAAAATATGACCATGCCAGCATACACACTGAGTACCTGCAAATGTCCCTGCTGAGATAAGAACGGCTCTCCATTTGGCAAGCTTGCCCATTGTGTGAACACAGTGTTCCTCAGCATCTGCCACTACAGTGTTGGTTTTATTCTCATTCTCTCCGTCCTCTTCCTCTGTATATTTTAAAAATTACCCTTCTTCTCCCTTGCACTTGAAATTTCTGTATGTATGTATCTGGCTCCACCTTCCGTGGCAGCCATTTTTTGTGGTTGGCTCCGCCTCTCTTGGCGGAATTAAGGGTGTGCACCCAAAAAAATTGGGAATTTTTTTTTACCAAATCTGAGAAGAAATTCGGAATTCTCTGAATTTCGAATTGATTCTCTAATTCAGTTTAGATATTTCCAAAAATTTGGCCATTGTTTTCTATGGGAAAATCACTCTGGGAGATATCCAGTGGTCTGGGGGGGGGGGGGGTCATTTTTCTAACAAACTTCACCACGGCTGTTGTGGGTTTTCCAGGCTGTATTGCCGTGGTCTTGGCATTGTAGTTCCTGACGTTTCGCCAGCAGCTGTGGCTGGCATCTTCAGAGGTGTAGCATCAAAAGACAGAGATCTCTCAGTGTCACCAGTGATCTCTCAGTGTCTCAGTGGTGACACTGAGAGATCTCTGTCTTTTGGTGCTACACCTCTGAAGATGCCAGCCACAGCTGCTGGCGAAACGTCAGGAACTACAATGCCAAGACCACGGCAATACAGCCCGGAAAACCCACAACAGCCATCGTTCTCCGGCCGTGAAAGCCTTCGACAATACATCAAACTTCACCACATTTGGTGGGAACCTACTTCTGACTGCCCTGTAAAGATCCCTGTCGTTTCATGAAGATTGGACCCCAGGGGCCAATTTTATGGGCCCCCAGAGAAGGTGCCCCCACCCACTCTCCATTATTTCCTATGGGGAAAAATATCTGGGAGCTATACAGGGGGCGCGCGCGGTATTTTCCCTGAAAACTCCACTAAATTTTCAGGGGACCTACTTCTTCTAATGACCCCACAAGTTTCAGGAAGATTGGACCCCAGAGGTGAATTCTATGAGCCTCTGAACGAGGTGCCCCCAGCCACTCGTCGTTTTCTATGGGAAAAAAGGTCAAAGCTGACTTCATTTGCAGAAACACACGGGGGCAAGGCTGCCGTGGCCCAGGCACACTCCCAAATGCAAGCTGAGCTCAACCCAGAGAAAGCCCAACAGAACCCAACTGAAGCACAGGAATGGAACCCTCCCAGAACCAAAGTGAAGCAAGAGGACGACATCAATCAGAGAACCAAACTGAAGCGAGCAACACGGTTGCAACTTAGCCTAACAGAAGCAGGCTGAAGCAAGGGGGGGGCCCTGTGCTGGCAGTTGGGTACTGCTTGGTTCTGTTCACTGGCT
This sequence comes from Eublepharis macularius, assembly GCF_028583425.1. Classification (NCBI taxonomy): domain Eukaryota; kingdom Metazoa; phylum Chordata; class Lepidosauria; order Squamata; family Eublepharidae; genus Eublepharis; species Eublepharis macularius. Next base: position 2,946,004 of record NC_072806.1, read on the forward strand.
GAACCCAGCGTCTGGCTGCTGTGAATGACACTGGTTCTTTTGGGCTAAGTTGCAACATAAAAAATGCCAAATGAAGTTGGGTTGAAAAACGACCCCTCCAGCCAGCCGGATATCTCCCAGAGTGATTTTCCCATTGAAAACAATGGCTGAATTTTACCAATTTTTTTTTAATTCCATAAAAATTCGAGATAACCTGATTTTTGATTCACAATGCCCAGATTTTACCGAATCAGCCCAAATCCAGTATTTTAATCCAAATTCCAAACCAAGTGCACACCTCGAGTCAGAATTCCAAAGGCGCCTACAAGCTCAGAAAGGCTGGGGACCCGTGGATTAGAGCTAGGTTGGTGGGGCGATTTAACCCCCCTGCTTCCCCAAGTGCCCTTTACCAAACAGAAAGCTGCCCCCTGAGCAACTGTATGTTCTGATGGGGGTAAAAGGTTGGGTTTTCCCCCCTCCATTGTGGGGTTGCCAGTTCACTCAGGGAGATTTCTTTCTAGGAAATGGGGTTCCCCTCCCTCTCCCACGGCAGCCTCAATCCAGATCTTTTCTTTCTTCCCGTCAGCACCCCCCCCCCCATGGCTGCTTCTACACACCAAGGTTTTGGGAACCTTGGTTCCTTGTCTTCACTTTCTAGTTTCTATCCCAACAGAGTTGTAAGGGGCATTTCCTGAATATCTGAATTGGGATTTGGGTCAGGCTGGGAGAGACTTGGATGTTTTGGGGAGTGGAAAATTGCTATATTGGTTCTTCAGAGGGGGACGTTGGGGCTATGCTGGAGTTTATCTCCCCCCTTTTAAATAAGCCTATAATTTGAAATGCCTATGTTGCTGACCGTCGCAGTCCCTGCCCAAAACACGGTTGGTTTGTTTAAACAAAAGTCTTATTTGCCTTTGGAGTTCCTTAACTCTTGGCCCCCTCAGCTATACACAGAATGGGATTTTGCACATGTTGGACAGAAACAAGCGCATCAAGCCTCGGCCGGAAAGATTCCAGAACTGCAAAGACGTCTTTGATCTCATCTTGACATGTGAAGAAAGAGTCTATGATCAAGTAGTAGAAGGTAAGAGGGAGGGCTGCCCTTGGGTCCAACCACAGCCTGGCCAAATTCAAGCCAGGCAAAACTATTGAAGGGGTGCCAATATATTGTCATTCTATAGGAGCCCCAGAACTTGGTGTGCCTGCCGTGCTAAAATCTCACTTGAAATTTTAAAAAGCAGTAGACTAGCCTACATGGTGGCAAAAATGTGCTTGAAGCCTGAGGGAAATGTATATGCCAACTCAGCAGCCTGAGGATTTATTCCGTGAACTGTCCAGGGGATTAAGGTGGGTGATGGGGTATTCAGTACCATGCATAGCTCTCCCCAGGGCTAGCAGAATGAATGATATGAAACTTTAAAATCACTGGCTGAGAAGGATTTGTGCATCTGCTTGAATTGCTTAATTTATAGTGGTTGCAGAATTTTGGTAAAGGATGCAGAATTTCAGGGGAGGGCTGAAACCCAAACTACACAGTGTCATTGTGTATTTTGGGCTTCAGGTGGAACCACTTCGCATCTACGATGTGGGAGACTGCTGTATGAAATTGGCATTTTGGGGAGGGGTCGCTTTTTAGCTTAAAAAGAAACGTTATAGCACCTTTTCTCATGCATAATGACTAGGGAATAAATACTTCCAACAGAAAGTAATTTTTTTTAAAGGCGTTCATGTTCTGCCTTTCCCACCCTGAAATCTTCAAGGCAGCTTTACGGTCTGAAATAAAACCATACAGGATAAAAATCTACATAAACCATTTTAATCAAAAAGACACCTGCAATGCCCTGTTAGAACCAGCTGCAGTGATAAAATAGGTGGTCAGAAAGTGAAAACGCAATATGCTAAAAGCTCCAGAGAATATACTAAGTGGTAATTTCATCCTAAAATGATGGGGCATTGGCACCAAACTAGTGTGGGGGGCATGGCTCAGTAGTAGCACACATGGTTCACATGTGGAAGGTCCCCAGCTTCAATCCCCTAATGTTTCCTCCTAAAAGGACCCCAGAAAATAACCATTAGAAATTACCCCCCTTTTCTCAAGACCCTTGAGAGCCACTGAGATAGAGGGACCAACCATCTGACTCCACATAAGGTTGCCTCGTGTATTTAATTAGTGCCTTGGGGGAGGGTATTTCACTGTCAAGGTGCCAACACAAAGGAGGTCCTGTCGATACCTGTCCTCCTGTCAGTTGATACAGGGACAAGCATTCCTCACAGCCCCATCTGTATTAACACAGGCCAAGTGGATGTTGGAGCAAGTACAATGTGTTTTATGTATTGTCGAAGGCTTTCACGGCCGGAGAACGATGGTTGTTGTGGATTTTCCGGGCTGTATTGCCATGGTCTTGGCATTGTAGTTCCTGACGTTTCGCCTTAAGAAGAAACCTTAAGAATGAACAGAGCATGGTTTCCAGTTCTGAAAAACACCAGGCTAACAAAACACTCTACACCCGACAATAGCCCTGCAGAGAAGATTAGCATATCAACCACCAATCCATATGCAAAAGGACCTCCTCAGGATACAGTGAAGCCTCCCGCCATTAGCATTCCACACCCTGGGAAACTCTTACAGGATGATCAGCTCAACCCCACCCCTCCTGAGTAGATACAAATGACCTGCCAACATCTTTTCCACACTGTGACACTGAGAGATCTCTTGTCTTTTGGTGCTACACCTCTGAAGATGCCAGCCACAGCCGCTGGCGAAACGTCAGGAACTACAATGCCAAGACCACGGCAATACAGCCCGGAAAACCCACAACAACCAACAGTGTGTTTTTATACTTTTCACCCCTTCTCCAAACATACACACTCAGACACACGTGACCCTTGGTAAGTTGAGGCTCGTGTACAATTAGCACGATGCCATCCAACAACCCCATGAGGTAGGCTAAGGTCAGAGTGAGTGGCTGGCCTAGTAAGCGTCACGGCAGAATAGGATCTGGACTTTTTCTTCCCGCTCCAGTATTTGGACAACTGCATCACATCAGTTTAGCGTTAGAGGTGCACGGGGGCAAATGAGGCATAGAAGAGGGGACATACCTAGTCAATTTGGGGGGAGGGACTTGAAAGTGCCCTGCTCTGACCCTTGACAGTTTGCAGAAGCTAAGACCTGTGAACAGACGCACTATAAGCGGAGAAGATGGCTTTCTTCATCTTCTCCCTCCCCCTTGCCTTTTAAAGATCAGACAGTTAAACAAACCCCATGCAACTTAACTGAAGTTAAACAGTCCCTTGCTGTGTTGGCGGGTCTGCCACTCCGTCTCTGGCCGCTTGGCTGCGCATCGTCTCCCGCTGTGATGTGGCGGATCGTCTGCAAATTAGAAAGCAGCCACGCGAGTCTAGCATCTTATAAATAAAAAATGACCAGGGATGGGGGTCCCTCTCCGGCTAGGCTGAGTGGCCGTGCCTTCACTCTGGAGCTGTCCATTCGACTGCCGCAGAGCCACGAGTGCATTAAAGGGAACTGGCTTGGAACTTTCTCCGGCGGCTTTAATGAGCCGCCTTGCCGAGAGATGAATGAAATTTCCACTCAATTCAGCGGCAGCTGCTCCCAGGGAAGTGCCCTTATTCGAACAGCGTTCATTTTATAGCGGGTGGGAAGGAGAGTCCATCTATGCTAATATCCACCTTTCTTCCCCCTCCCTCCCCCCGTTACGCGGTTCTTCACGTAAGGAGCACAAGAGAGACCGCGAAACCCCGCTGACAGCTCCTGCTAGGAACAGATGATGAGATTTTTAAGCTGGGCTGCCTTGTTCACTTTCCTTGGCCTGGTTCCACTAGAAAGGTTGCAAGAAAAGAGGACTTTGAACGTTTGAGAAGCCGCGCCTGAGGCTTCACAGAATCAATATTGCTGCACCGTGCCCCAATCCGGTTACGTGCTTGCACCTTATGCATGGAACAATATTTTCTTAAAATGCGCTATTACGCCAAATTGATCCATCACAAGTTTACTTGGCAGTGAGCGATTAAAAAACAACAAACCCTAGCAATTAAAAATTACCCAGGGTAAGGGAACGTCTGTGCCTGAGCCATTAAGACAAGAGCCTCAAGCCAGGGTTCTCCTGACGGAGGTGGAGTTCATCAGGCCTCGGGAAAGCTCCTCTGAATGAGAATGGCTTTTGCCAGCCACCGAAAGGACCATGAAAGGTGATCTAGGCCAGCTTCCCTAGCAGAGAGTTCCACAGGGAGGCCATCGCAACATAAAGAGGCTTGACTCTCTTGCTAGAAGGCCTGCCTCAGACTGTGAAAAAGCAGGCTTGTGTCTCATGATCTAGCATCAGGAAAGGAGCCGGGGAAAAGGCATTCCTTTACGCTGACCTGGGTAGGGTTTTAAAACCAGTACTCTGAACGGAGCCTTGTGCCGTGCCAAGGCGCAGGATGCCTGTAATGGCTGTCCCTTGAGCAGTACCCAAGCAGCCATGCTCCAAGGTGGGCATCTTTATTCCACTACTTTAACCTGGGGAGGAAATGGGGCTTGGCAGGTCTGGGCTGTGTAAGCATGTTGCAATTCAGCAGGTGCACAAACTGAAAAGATGTAGCATAGGCTGCAGGATCCAGCTTCCTAGGAATTAGGGTTGCCAAATCTGGGTTGGGAAATTTCTGGGTTTGGGGGGGGCAGTGTTTGGGGAGGGGAGGGAGCTCAGTGGGATGTAATGCCATAGAGTCCACCCAAAGCAGCCATTTTCTTCAGGAGAAATTATCTCTGTTGTCTGGAGATCAGCAATAATTATCCAGTCCCCACCTGGAGGTTGGCAAGCTCCCAAGAACCTGGGCTTTCCTTTTCAAAACTGCAAAGGGCAAGTCTTGGAAGCCACCAGGTGGCCTATTGAATGGGACTTCTTGCAGTCAGATGCTGGGCCTCGGCTTAGCTTCACCCCAAGCTAGCAACACCCAATTTACCCAAGATGTCAAATCCCAGCCTTTTCTGGCTGCATAGATTTTTAACTATTTAGGACCCAAGGCCCTCAGAGCCGACCTTGGCTGGCAAGGGACTTTTCTTGGAAAAAGAGAGTGTATTTTTCTCATGTCCCCTTCATGCCTCTCCCCCCGCCCCCTTTATGTCTGTTTCAGATTTAAATTCTAGAGAACAGGAGACGTGTCAGCCCGTACATGTGATAAATGTAGACATTCAGGATAATCACGAGGAGGCGACGCTGGGAGCTTTTCTTATCTGCGAGCTATGTCAATGTGTAAGTACAAAAATTGTTCTTTGGGGCATTTTCATAGGGCAACGATGACGCAAGACCCCTGTTGGGGATCAAATCGAGGGGTCATCTGGTCCACCATCCTGTAGCCAGGAAGCAGGGCTTTCCCCGTGCCTTTCCTTGGAATGTTATTCCAGGAATACGCCACTTCTGAACACAAAGAGAGTAGAACTGACTTGCTAGATCAGACGAAAAGCTTCCAACAGCACCTGTTACATTGGCCCAAAGGATCCCACAAACAGGGCATGAAAGGTGGTGGTCCTCGGCCGCTTGTCTGTCTGCAGCATCTGGTTTAAAAGGTCAGATCACATTCCTGTTCCCCTTAGTATGCGTGAGTCAGCTTTCCCAGCACGTGTGTGCTGCATCATAAGTTTGCTGGGTCAGTCCAAAGGGCGTTGTAATCCAACATCCAATTTCCCGAAGGATCCAGCCAGCTGCCCCTGAGAAGCTTGCAGACATGCCCTGAAGGCTGACAGTCTTGCTTTGGTACCCTTGGTGTCCATTTCGTTTTCCTCCACGGTCTTCTTTGTTGATCATGGAGTAGCTGGGAGCTTCCAAGAAGTCTTAGGTGCTGTCTGCCTCACTGCATCCAAGCAACACCAATTGTTTGGGGACGGAGAGAGAACAGGAGATGGGAGGGGAAGGACATTGGTGTGCCTGCCTCTTGGCCAGTTCTTCCGAACGAAGGCGTTGGGGTGGGGGAGGGGGGTTCATACTGCTCCATTGGTGTGTCTTTTCTTGACCTACAATGCCGTCCTTGTATGCCTCACACTGTGTGTGTGAGAAGCACACATAATAGCTTTGGCTGTACATGTGCAAACTGCTGTATGCACATGAAGAGAATAAGTTAACGATCAAATGCTGAGTGCGGTCAAGGTGCCGTCTCTGCTACAAAAAGAAATGGGAGCAGCTGGGTTTGTAATTGGGTCAGCAAGCCTGGGGCAGACCTGGGAATAGAACCTTCCTCTCCAGAGGGCCCCACCCCTGTCGAAATGAGGCCACTCTCCTTACGTCTGAATGAACCGGCTAGGAAAATAAAAGGCTTATGTCAAACTCATTCTTAAGTGAGTACACCTTGCTGCCCCGATGTGTTCTTTGTTCCAAAGTTTTCTAGGAGAATTTCACATTCTGGTTGTTTAGGCTTAGGTGTAAAGCAAGTTTCTAGTCCACACAGGCAAAAATTAAAATATAGAAAAAAACAAAATGTACCAAAGGCTGGGCAGCCCTTGAGTTCCCGAGTTCTAGAGTTGGGGCTTGTACCCCTTTCTTTATGCCTGTAGCCTACAGTGACAGAATAATGCATATGAAAATATATGCAAATAGGCTTCATATGGTTCACTGCGGGCACAAAATTCAAGGGCCGAGCGTTCACAGCACTGAGCCGTGGTCTGCTATTTAGCAAGTACCAGTGACAGGAAAGCCTGTGGCAGTAGAAAGGAGCAAGGGTCCAGCAGCACCTATAAGACTAACCAAATTTGTGGCAGGGTAGGAGCTTTCATGGGCCACAGCTCACTTCTTCAGACCCAGCTCACTTCTTCAGGAAAGGCTGTTGTGTGTGTGTCTCAGCTGGCAGCACAGGGCGGGCAAGGCTGGGCTCAGGCCCTGTTTGCGAGGAGGCCTGCTCGCCGACCACCAGTTCTGTCCCAGCCACGTCCCATGTGAGGGGGCTTCCCTCCTGTCCTGTGCCAGTGAAGGGGTCCTTGACGCATTCTCAGCTCGTGTGGCTTGCAACCCCCCCCCCCCCATCCCCAGGGGTCCGATGCCTTTATCCTCCTGAAAGCGAAGAGTCCAGATTGCCCACAAAGGCCTTTGGGGTTGAGTAGATTATGAAACCCAGTCTTTTTCTAACACATTTATTTATTTATTTATTTATTTTATTCTGTTTATATCCCACCCTCTCCGCCAGCAAGTTCAGGGTGGGTCACAAGAGTGATAAATCACACACAGTTAAATATACTTTAAAACAGGGATAAATCACACACAAATCAGTAATTAAAAGGTGTCTACTAACAAAACCAAAAAAGGCTTTAATGAAGCCATACAATGCAGACGGTGAGATGGATCTACTGATCACGTCCAGGCAGCAGGATATATAGCGGGCACGGGAAGGGCACGGGCAGTCAGGAGGGACAAATCGCAGATGCCTCAGCCATAGGCCCGGTTGAAAATTTCTGCCTTTCAGGCCCTGCAGATTTGCAACAAATCCCACAGGGCCAGGTTCTCCATTGGGAGCGAGTTCCACCAGGCCGTTGCTGTTGTGGATTAGATCTGGATTTGGTGGCCAGGAATAATTATTATTCAGTGGTAGAAGTTTAGTTTATTATCGTCTTTCCCACCTAGAACAATGCTGCATTGGGTGGCTGGCGTTAAAAGAAATCACATGGGTTGATGCTGCCAATCAGATATGATTACGTGGTGACATTGCAGGCGGGAGGTACAAAACAGGGCAAATGAGAGTGAACACTTAGAGCCAAGCTACAAGTGACGCCTGACACAGGTTGGACACTTGTCAGCTTCCCTCAAGTTTTGATGGGAAATGTAGGCGTCCTGGTCTTGCAGCTGTAATGGAGAGCCAAGCTGTAAAACCAGGACGCCTACATTTCCCATCAGAACTTGAGGGAAGCTAACAAGTGTCCAACCTGTGTCAGGTGTCACTTGTGGCTTGGCTCTAAGGTGTAATTTTTCCCAAGCTGTGTCACAAAGTGGGACATCTCTTTTTTGGCGCTGCTGAAAACATTCCCAAATCGTAACGAGAGTTTATCCCTGGTTATGCACTTTTTGTAGTTACGGGAGATGATTCAGGGCATTTTTTTTTTTAGTTCAGTAGTCAAGTAGGTGAGCACCCCCAAATGGAACACTATCAGTGAATAGGGTTGTAAAAACTGGAGGGTTTGTTGTTGCTGTTAAGTTTTAAAACTGTTTCAAAACGTAGGTAGAAGTATATTCAGTGCAATAAAAGGGCCTTTCCGCTTTTCCTTTCAGATACAGCACACGGAAGATATGGAAAATGAAATAGACGAGCTGTTACAAGAATTCGAAGAGAAAAGTGGACGGACTTTTCTACACACGGTCTGCTTTTATTGAAAGCCCGCCTGTCTCCTCCTCTAGGCCTTACTATTGCAGACAAAAGAAGCATGTGGTCAGGTTCTGAATCGACTGGACTTTTGCCCTTCTCCTGGCAGAGTGACTTGACAGACTACTTTTTTTATTGTTGCTGTTTAAAAAAAATTTTCCCCCTCCTTCCTTGGTGTTTTTTTTTTTTTACTTTTTTGGGGGGGTGTTTCGATATTGAAACACAAAAACGAACTGTGTGTATGAAAACAAGAAATTATTATAAACATAAAAGCTGCTTTATTTAAGAGACGTAGAAAGAATCAAGATTTTTTTTTAACCTTTTCCCCATTTTCTCCCCCTCCACTGTCCCTTCAATATCCTACTTTAACAGTTATAAGTAGGGTTTTAATTATAAAGGTCATATTTCCCAAATGGTATCGTTTGTATTTTCCAGCTTTAAAAGGTTTTATTTTAGTTGTTTTGAAGATTTATTTTGTGGGTCAGGGATGGGAATACCTTTTTTTTTCTTTTAATGGAATGGACTGAATGTCTGGGATATGCAAAGTATGACTGGGATAAATATCTGTATATTATTAAGAATGAAATTGGAAGTCTCCAATAAATCCAAAAAGCTCAATTTCTCCCCTGTTCTTTGTTACAGAAATACATTTATGTAGTTTGGGCTTCCCCTCCCCGCCCCCAAATGTTTGCTACAGGTAGTGAAATCAACTTCTTTTTGATGGTTGTTGTGGGTTTTCCGACTTCTTTTTGACTAGATCAGTTAAATTATAAAGTATTCCCTCTCCTGGCCTGGATCCCAGCGATGTTGTCCACCGGAAGAAGAAATGACCGTCAGTGGAAAGAGAAGGCAGTTTCTTCCGATTCTCCCCTTTCTCTGCTGACCTCTATTTGTCCCCCTCCAGGTGCAATTGTCAGGGGGGCACAGCAAGTGTGGGGGTGGGGAGTCAGACAGCTTGTTTCTGGGAATACTTCTTTTGTTTATGCTCTGTGTGATCCAAACCAAAATATTCTATCTGCTAGCTAAGCAGGGAACAAGAGCAAATCACGAGCTTGACAAAATGAACTCCCCCTCCTCAGATAAGGTAGGGACTTCTGCGTACTGAGCAAACTCCTCCCAGGTATGGCTTAAAAAACAACACTGTGAATTGACCTCCAAAACATCTAAGCCACCCTCAAATACCCTGATTCAAAGTGTCTTGTTGCTCCTTGCTTTTCGAGAGTGGCCCTTCTCATACACACTTGCAAATCTCACATTTCTCTTCCTGGGTCTTTGTAGCTGGTTTCCATGGGGACCAAGGTTTTCGGTGACTATAAAGTCTTAAAAACATGGAGGGCCGGTTCCTTGTCGAGACGGCAGCCATTTTGTAAGGTGGCTGTTTGGATCGGGCTTTGTTATGCTGGCCGAGCTCTGGGTCCAATCTTGCAAGGGTTCTGAGCAAATTGCCTCCTTTCTGAGGAAAGCGTCTCCCGTGGAAACTTCGGCCCACTAGGCTGCTGCTAAGGGTGCAGGCCAGTAAGGAATGCTGCCAATTTGCACACTACTTCCAAAACATGAACCAGGACACTGAAGAAGGTGGTAAGCAAGCAGTTTATTCATTGACGAACAATGTTGTAAATATGACCCCCCCCCCCAATCATCATCGTAGCTGCATTGCCTGTAAAATCTTGGTCTGTCCCCATAGCAACAGGCCATGCGGTTTTTGCAAAGTTGCAATATATCTGGCAGCAGCACCAGGGGCAAGACAGACCTGCTCATGGTCTGAATCTCAAAGGATGGAGCTTGGAAACAAATGGGTGGAGCTTAGTATGGATGGGTGAGGCCTAATAGCATATGGATGTGGGGAGGGGTTAAAGGAGGGCATCCACTGGGCCATGGAGTTGCTTCGTGCTCCGGAGGTATAGCTTGATGGTTGTGAGGGAGGTGGAAAAAACTTCCCCTGCAGACCTCAAGAAGGAGAATAAAACCCTGCACCTTCAGGCAAAACCCCTCTAAGAGCGGAACCACAAGTGACAAAAGGCACAGGTTGGACACTTGTCAGCTGCCCTCAAGTTTTGATGGGAAATGTAGGCAGCCTGGCGGAATGTTGGACAAGTGACAGTTGAAAAGTCCATTGGACAGCCGTTGGAGAGCCAAGCTGCGAGACCAGGATGCCGACATTTCCCGCCAAAACTTGAGGGGAGCTGACAAGTGTCCAACCTGTGTCATTCATCACTTGTAGTTCCGCTCTAAGACTCAGCAATTCAAGATGCAAAGAGTTCTTTGGAGAAAAGTATTAAGTGTTCGCTTGTAGTTGCAAATGATGCTTTCTAGACTTGCCCAATGGGTTGTAGCAGGTTATTTGGTAATGTTGGCAGAGCCCTAAAGAGCCAAGGTGTAAGTGTGGGCTGGAGCTTGGGTATATGTGGTGGAACTTGCTTTTTAACTTTTGCTTCAAATGCTGCCTCTCCTTTTGAAAGCTCCTCAGGTTCCAAGCGGCGTGCCATGTAGCGTGGTCAGGGAGGAGGGACTCTCAGAAACGCAAGTCCCTTGGCCTGGTGGAGGTGGTGGTGTGGTAGAGGTGGGATTTTTGACTAATCCCTCTCTGTAGTCATGGTGGGTCGAGGTTGTGGTTCAGAGGCAGATCCACTTATCTTGTCTGCAGAAAATCCCAACTTCAGGACCTGTGAAAAAGTTTTCCGAGGCCAGGTGGTAGAGATGCCTTTCTCTGCCTGAGGTCCTGAAAAGCAGGGGCTAGTTGGAAGAGCTGATCCTGAGCTAGAGGAACTAATAAGCCACTCTCTGTCAGCCTAACCTATGTCACGGGGTTCTTGCAATGATAGTGAGGGGGGGAGAGCTGTGACTGCTGCTTCAAGTCCCTTATTGGAAGGACAGGCTTTGTGCTGGTGAGCTAATCTTGCACTAATGAGGGATTCCTGATCACTCGCACAGACCTTTGGAAACCAGTTGAAACTAAATGCTCTTGTGAGCAAAAATGATGATACTTGTTTGGTATTTATGCCCCGCTTTTCTCTCCAGAGGTGACCTAAAGCAACTTACAACCCTGGGAGGTAGGCTAGGCTGAGAGTGAGACCAGCCCAAGCTCACCGAGTGAGCTCCGGACAAGCAAGGACAAGTCGCTCAGATTCTGGTCCAGCTCTCTAACCACTATAACACACTGGCACATTTTAATACTTTGACTGAAGTAGGGTAGATTGACCAGAGAACCAAAAAAGAGTTTTTGTGGCAGTGATGTGGCAGACAAGTCTTTGCATTGGCCAGTTTGGATTCAGATCACACACAAAATAGTAAAGAGTCCAGTAGCACCTTTAAGACTAACCAACTTTATTGTAGCATAAGCTTTCGAGAACCACAGCTCTCTTCGTCAGATCACACACACACACCCCGCCGCCTAGCTGTGTTTGTGTGTATTCTTTTTCTCCTTTCCAGTAGAACTGGTTGTGTTGAAATTCATGTCTGAAGCTCATTAAAGACAAATCCAACCTGTGGGTTTTTTTCATCTTTCAATAGTAATGGAATTTAATTGTCTAGTGAAATTCATTTTATATAATTTCCCCTTTAGGTAAGGAGAAAAAAAAACAGTTGCCCATTACAGGGCAATGGAAAGAGGCCAAAAATAATGTTGCATAATTAAAATTAGATTTTGCCTTCACATTAGAACATGCAAAATGGCAAGTTCTTTTTTTCCTCCACTTTCCAAGGAGAGAGAAACAATTAAATAACTGTTTAAAAGTGTGAACTTTCCCTTGTTGGTTTAAATTGGCACGCCACTTTCCAAATCAATGGCTAGCAAAGGGGCAAACTGAAGTCGTACATGGGTGGTTTTGTTCATTTTTTTATTTTAGCTATTCTCATATGGTTTCTATGTTTCTTCTGGTGGAAAGTGGATTTCTGCCTGTAATTTTTTTATTCCCAGTTGGGCTAAAGTTCTGTGTGATTGAGCATGCCTGATTTCGAGGCAATTAAAATTTGGAGTGGGCAGAATTGCTGTTCCAATTTGTTCACAAGCTGCAATGAATACACGTACAATCTGTGTACAGTTTACACTGCAGCAAGGTTTGGGTCTGACAGCTCCTTAAGGACCAACATGAGTTTCCAGGGTATAAGCTTTCGAGAACCAAGCTCCCTTGCTCAGATATCTGGTATCTAACAAAGGGAGTTTGACTCTTGGGCCCCCATTGGGAAGAAATGCCTGTGTGTGTGTAGGAAATAAATGAAACCAGCATTTAACCCATACAAATCAGCACCGAATCATTGCTGACACATGGGGAACGTCACATCACAACGTTTTCTTGGCAGACTTTTTACGGGGTGGTTTGCCATTGCCTTCCCCAGTCATCTACACTTTACCCCCCCCCCACCCCGGAAACTGGGTACTCATTTTACCAACCTCGGAAGGATGGAAGGCTGAGTCAACCTTGAGCCAGCTACCTGAACCCGGCTTCCGCCAGGATCGAACTCAGGTCGTGAGCAGAGCTTGGGCTGCAGTACTGCCGCTTACCACTCTGCACCATGGGGTGCTTTATGACTATTATTATTTATTAAATTTATAGTCTGCCCTCCCCGCAGTAGGCTTAGGGCAGATTACAGCATACATATAAATACAATAAATATAACAGTAAAATCACAGAATCCCAAGATCCAAGTTCAGAGGCATAAAACAGCTCCGGGACAAGATTCCCTTCACCTGCAAAGACACATGCAAAGTGTGCATCAAAAGACAGAAATGGGCTACAAATGCTGCTTGAAAACTAAAGTTGAACAACCAAGAAAAAAGCCATTAAACCACTGGGTGGGTTTTCATTCATTCATTCATTCATTCATTCATTCATTCATTCATTTATTTATTTATTTATTTGTAGTCTGCCTTTCTCGCCGAGACCCAAGGCAGATTACACAGTGCAGTACAATATAATACAACGGCTAGGACATTCACTGAGTAGAATACAATATAATCAACAGTTAAAACATTCAATGAACATAACATTAGAAGCAAGTTTTGAACACGAATATGCTAGCTTGGTGGGGGTGGGGGGCAATCTGTTACTCTCCCCCTCCCTACACGCACACAACGACTATGGAAATGTGTTTAAACTCTTAAGAAAGGACGGCTGCATGCCCAATAATAACCATGAATGAACTCTGAAAGCAGAGCACGAGTGGATTTGTCTGCTGTACCAAAAGCTACCAGCAGAGAGCAGGCGCGAGCACAGTCGCTTATATGTGCCTTTTGCCAACGTAACACTGTGGTGCCCTCTTTGGCCGAGGGAGGGGGGAGGCTACTCAGGTGTCTTCTTAGAGACTATTTTTTTTTAAATTGCAATTTGCTGCTCCTTAGATCTCACCATGGGGATGCTTGTTCTGGAAAACCAGATTAAAAAAATTAATCCTTCTGCCATAAAACACCTGCCTCCCTTTTATTCCTCCCCTCACCACAGTCGCACCTGAATTACCAGCTTTAAAATCGGTCCTTCCTAAAAGTTTCGGGGGGGGGGGAGTATTAGGGTGTGCGCGCGCGGTGGGGGGACGAGATGGCCATTGCTACCTTCTCTAGCTGGGGGAGTAGGGGACGCCGAGCTTTCTCACCAGGGATTTCCAAGGCAAGATGGGAGGGTGGTGAATTTTGGTGCTACTGACAACCAGCCCTATAACCGGAGCGAAGAAGAAGAAGAAGACAGACTCCAAATGTGCTAGCACCGTTTTGCTGAAAGGAAGAGCAGAGAGGCAGAGAGGCAGGGGGGAAAGCCACCCAGTTGTGCAAGGTTTTTTTTTGGACACAGAGAGAGATTAGTAAACAGAGAGAGCAGCATCTGCAGAATCTATTACCCCCCGCCCCCCGCAAGCAATGAGCGTTTAAGATGGAGCAGCGTCACCTCAAATAGGTAAATGCTTTTTCTTGCTCTCTCTGCAATTGGGGAAGGGGGCTTGTCAATTGCACGGGAGGAAACTGACACGGCCCGCAATCGCGCCTCTCCCGGGCCCCGGGAAGGGGAGGCTCCCCTGCAAAAGGGGGGAGGGGATCAGCCCGACTGTCCCACATCTGAAATTCGCGGGGCGGGGCTGGGGCTGGGGCGGGGGGTGGGGAAGGGGATTTTTTTGTTTGTTTGCTTGCCTGCTGTGTTTAGCCTGATTCGCAGGTGGGGGGAGGAGAGTCGTGTTTGGGTTTGGGAAAAAGAAATCTCTCCCCCTCCTTGTTTGGGTTCCCCTCCCTGAATATGTGTGTGCGCGCTTAAAAATCCATTGGACTCACGCCTGGTGCAGAAGAGAGATTCCAAACTCAATGTCACAACATAAATAAGAGAACGGCAGGGTGGGAAGGGGGGCAGTGGGAGAAGGGAGGGGAGGGAGAGAGCAGCTAGCCCAAACCCATCCTCGGGTCACGTTTTTTGGGGGGTGGGGGGGATTGCTTCTGCAAACCACACACATACACACACACACACACACCCAGCAGCAGCAGCAGCAAGAAGCAAGCCGCCGCACAGGATGGAGAGACTGGCGTGTCTCTCTCTCTCTCTCTCTCTTTCCCTCTAGCGATGGGTTTTGCCCCCTTTTCTTCCTAGCAAACGCGCCAGGGAAGGCGAACCTCTCGCTTTAGAGGACTCCAGCATGACGCCAGGCTCCGCCGGGCTTCAGCATCCAGCCGCTTCCTCCCGTTTTTAGCCTTACTAGGAAAAGCGAGGGGGGGAGGGGAGGGGGGAAGAAACCCCCCATGTGAACCCCCCCTTCCTTTGCACCGATTGCTGCTTACCCATTTCCACAAGGATGCCTTTCCAATGGGGCAGGCAGCAAGCAGGCGCGGGGTTCCTTGTGACCGGTTCCCAGGGCTGAATCTTCCCCCATTTCTCGGTGCCTTGCGTGTGCTGCTAGCTTTTTCTTTCTTTTTTTAAAAATTCGCACTGGATCAATTTCTCTCCGGCGGTGTATTCCGTCGGTGGTGCAGCCCAGCAATGTGGTCGACCTCTCCGTTTCAGGGGCTCGGCGGAGCTCTGGATTTCGCTGAAGGAAAAACGATAATGATTTCCATTTTTTTCTGAATAATCCGGGAAAAGGACGGAAGGAAGGAAAGAGAGGGAGAAAGAGAGAAATAAAAGCACAGCCTCCCTCCCAAAGGAACCAGCTGGGGGGAGATCCTAGGAGTGGGGGTGCTTGTCTATGCTTGAAAAGTGGGGGGCCCTACAGCCTTTCCCCCCTCCGGACTGCAGATTGACTTGAAAACCTTGTATGTGACCATCTCTGACCTCTGCAGAAAATCTTGGCACCCTTTCCTCTCTTTCTTCATTTTGGGCAAGGGGCCGGGGGGTGGGCTGGGGGGGAGTGACGCGGCAGCTGTCAATTTCCAGCAGATGTCGGTGAATGCAAACACCATGATATTTATGATCCTGGGGGCATCTATTGTTATGGTAAGGACGCGTTTTTTCGCATAGGATTTCATTTCTTGTCCTTTCTTTCTCTCCCCCCAACCCCATCCCTGATTCTTGTGCCTTGAGTCCAGTCGTGGTCTTGTATGCATGTCTTTTCGTGTCCTGTTGTGGTTTGTGTGTATAGGTGTGTATAATTTTTTTTGGTAAATAAATTGTTTTATTGCCCCCCTTTTTTAGCAATGAAATGCGAGTGAAATTTTTAATTCCACCATCTCTAGACCTGATCAGCTGCCTTCTGGGCTCTTTCAGGCAATCGCGTGCTTGATGGATATGAATGCACTCCTGGACCGATTTCACAATTATATCTTACCGCATTTGAGAGGGGAAGACCGAGTTTGCCACTGCAACTGTGGGAGGTAAGTCCGGTGACAGCTGGGCCGTCCACCATCCTGTCCTGTTGCGTGGAGGTGGTGGAATGCCTGTAACTGTGGACTCGTGGCAAGCAAGGATTCATTGCACCCCCTGTAGATTTCACAAATTCAGGGTGGGGGGTTGCTTTCTAGATTTAAGATTCTCGGTGATGTCTTGCAAGGATTTGAACTGTCAATCAGAAACTGTAGCATTGGAGCATTTGAGACACCTCACCTAGCTTGCCTTGGAATCTTGCCAAAAGCCTTTCAAGATAGGCCTAGTATTACCCCCATATTGTGGGATAGGGGGTGAGAGACAGTGGTGGGCCTTAAGGCCACTTTGTGACATTTGAAGAAGGTTTTCTAAAGCTCAACCACTGCACTGACTCACCTTCTCACCTCTTTTATCTACCTATCCATCCCCTTCAATGTGCAATTAGCTTATGAGACTCACTGCCACCAGGTGTAGTGATATAACTTGCAGCTCAAATGGCTTTTTAAATGAAAGGATTAGACAAATGCCTGCAGAAGGACAGTGGCGGCTAACCTTGAGAGCTAAATGGGCCTGCCATGTCCCGGGACAATTGTATAAGAGGTTCTTGGGAAAGCCATTGCTGTCTTGCTTTGGTTGTGAACTAGCTGGCTGGCTGGTTGGAAACAGAATTGGATTCAATGGACCTTGGTCCAATTCCGTGAGGCCATCTATTTTTGCAAGAGCTGGCTCCCCCCCCCTTTAAAAAAAATGCATGTACACCTTGAAGGAAAGATGGATTTTTGTTGGACAACACCAGTCACCAGCCATGCTTAGCGCTGAAATCAGTGGCTTTCATAGCTGTGTGTTTTGGAGAAGAGCGGCTATTCTATAAGTGATAAGCTTACAGTGTCAGCCAAATCCGTTGGCCCCTCTAAGATGGAACCATTTTGGACAGCTGTCTCCCTCTTGGGCTCATTTTAGGTTATTTCATTCAGGATCCAAAATTTGCTTGGCTCTGTATAAATCTGGGCTTGCTTTGAATGGTCCATGTGTGCTTTTTTGGGATGTCAAATTTAGAACAGCCAAGTTTGTATTTCACGCTGGTTTGCATTCCCTGGGGTGCCTTAGGATTGTGGTCTTGAGTGAACCTTCAAACTTGTCAGATTATGCTTTGATAACCTTCTCATCAGCGTTCTTTGCAACCTGCTGGTACACCCCAAATACACGGATGTTAGGCTAACTGGAGGGATGCACTTTGCATAGAGTTACTTGAGGCTGTGAGGGAAAATGGTGGGGAGTTCCAAGAGCCAAAATTCAGAGGTGAACTTTCCCAGGGGGTTCCCACTGACCGCGGCCTCCCCAGGGGAAGCCCTGTTTGTTAAATCATTCCGTGGTTCCTCAGTAAGACGGATGGCATTGTTGTGTGGCATTTTTGCTTGCGGGTTTGTGGTGATGGGAGGGGGAGCTGGAGCTGTTAGACTTCAGCCAGGGAGATCTGGATTCAAAACCAGTGTTTTTTCTCCTTTGGATGAAAGGCAGGACAGGGATATATTAACTTGCTGGAGATTGGTTTAGGCTGTGCGACTTGGCGGTGGCATACCTGCTTTGGCTGCCAAAGGTTCCAGTTTCCATCCTTGGCATTTCCTGTACAAAGATTGCAGGTAGCAAGGACTGGGAATGACCCTTTCCTGTCTGAATACTGGAAAGCTACAAAGCCGGTGACACTGAGCGAGATGAACCAGTGGTTTCATGTACGATAGGGCAGTTTCATACATTCCTAAAGGAAATGGCCAAGATAACATAATACTTTTTGCATGCTGGCTTACTCCCTGGTGTCTCTGTTTGGAGGATCACAGGTGTTGGGGAAAGACACTTCTCAGCCTGAAAGCCCGTCAGATAAGAGGATACTTCGCTGGCTGGACTCAGTCCCTCTGTAACCCTTTCTGGATGGCAATCTGAATGGCTCTAAGAGCGGATTTCAGCACTGGCCTCAATGAATCATAAATCTCTGGTATTGGACCAGGTTCTTTTTATAGGGTTCTCCTTAAACGTCCACTGTGAATGGTGCCAGTTGGCTGGAGGTGACCATCTTCAGCTCCCAGTGAATCCAAAAAGGAATGTTAATCAAGAATCAGATTTGTTTTGTAGCAGAAAAAGTCTCCTATCTGCTGTTGGTGAGTCTATCGGTCTCTGATCATGTACTCGGAGTTCCCCCAGGAAGGAAGCTTTTCCTTGCCCTCCTGTGTCCTCTTCTGAAGTCTTGGGTGGGGCAATGAATGCAGGGAGAATCCGACGGCTAGGAAGAGCTTGAAGGTCACCTCATCCAACGGCACTGGATATTTTCTGCACACCTGAATAGTCCTGATGTCGAAGTGAGGAGGGGTGCAACGTCTGGCCGTCCAGATACCTTGCAAACAGATTTTTCTGGGGGAAAGCCAAGGTGTGCCTGGCTGGAGAAAGATAGGAGATGGAAGAGTCCAGGCTGAGCACCTCTATTTATTTCTTTACAAAATGCAAGCCCACTTTTTTGACCAGTTGAGTGGCTTGCATAAAACTTACATTGTGCCTGGATCTCGCGCCATTTGACCCTCCGCTTGTCTTTATCCATCGTGTTTTTATCCCATCCTTCTGGGAGAGGCTATGGCTTTGTGGTAGTGTGTCTCCTTGGCATTCAGAAGGTCCCAGGTTCGATCCCCAGCACCTCCAGATAAAGAAACAGGCAGCAGGTTATGTGAAAGACCTCTGCCTGAGACCCTGGAGAGCAGCTGCCAGTCCGAGTAGACAATACTGGCCTTGATGGACCAATGGCCTGATTCAGTATCAGGGAGCTTCATGACGATCCTCCTCCCCGCTTTATGTTAGACTATCATTTAATCATCCATTGCACTGCTTGGCCAAGTCTTCCCCCAGACCTAGTCCAACGCTCTGCTGCACTGGCTTTCTCTGGCTTTCTCTAATCACATCTGGATCAAGCCTCTATCACATCTGGATCAAACCAAAGAGAATCCCCTGACCAAAGGAACATTCTATGTAGTATCTTATGGTCGACTTGATGTTTTGACTCCAGCCAGTGAAGATTCTCCGTTTTCTGGTCATTGCTGTTGTGATTGTGAATACACATTCACATCAACAGTGGAGCACACGCACGGGATCTTTGTGTGTGCTTTCTTCCATTCACTGCTATTTTCCCTTTGTTTGCCCCCCTGTGCCACTGGAAGGAGCTTAAAAAAATTTGTAATTGCTGTTGTGCTATAGCATTATAACGAACCATTGCCTTGTTCTACTAGTTCCTTTGAATTCCCAACTTTTAAGAAATTGCTAGCCTTCCTCAATAAAAAAGGGCTAGAGACTTAAAACAAAACCAGAAGCCGAAGATTCAAAGGAACTAGTAGATTGTGGCAGTATAGATGATTATAACTTTATAGTGCTCTACAGCTGGCTAGCAAATACTGATTTTTTTAAAAAGCCAGAAAAACTCTCCAGCAGTACAGGAGAAAATGGCAGCTGTGGGGAAATGAGGCAAGGAAAATGGTACTGATGTGGGTAAGACCTGTAAAAATTCCCTTTTTTTGGAGAACTGATGGTGACGTTCTTGGCAGGGTGGACACTTATCCAAGAACTATTTGTTTAGTTTCTGCAAAGTTTCTGGGTTTCCAGTTTGGTGTAGTGGTTAAGAGCACGGGACTCTAATCTGGAGAGCCGGGTTTGATTCCTCACTCCTCCACTTGAAGCCAGCTGGGAGACCTTGGGCTAGTCATGGATCTCTGGAGCTCTCTCAGCCCCACCCACCTCTAAGGGTGTTTGTTGTTGTGGGGATAATAATGACATACTTTGTAAACCACTCTGAGTGGATATTAAGTTGTCCTGAAGGGCGGTATATAAATCGAATGTTGTTGTTATTATTATTATTATTCAGATTATTCCCTAAGACAAAATCCAGTCCTGAAACCAGCACTGTTCCCCTATCATAACAAACAAAGCATCTACTTCCTGGAAGCAGAAATCTAGCACAGCAGGGACAAACTCAATCCATTTTTATGCCATTTTGGGAACCTGTGCAGCTTCCAATCAAATTGAAAAAAGAGACAAAACTAAATACGGGGGGGGTGGGGGTGGGGGTGGGGAGGGGGTAGCAAAAAGACAATCCAGCCTGCTAAGAGATTCATGGGGTGTAAAAGTACAGGAAGATTCAAAAAGTCTTTGACGGAGCAGTATCACTGCGCTTGTTTCGATTTTGCATGTTGTCATTGTGTTTTCATTTCACACACTTCTGTTGACGGCATTTCCAATTCATTTCTTTCTTTGATGGCACTTGCATGCCAGTTATACTCCTTAGGTGCAAAAATAAGCATCACCATTGTGTGAATATAACGGGGGGGGGGGGGGGAGGAATTCGCGTGAGGATGCCAACGCGAAAATTCGTACCAGTTCAATTGGCAGAAGGCGAAAACAAAAATGAAACAGGTTTTCAAGACTTGGCTGAGAAAATTAGTCGCATCCCTAATTCATAAGAAACGCGAGAATCTTAACGGTGTGTTTTAGGAATCTTACATGCGTTCCTATGCAGAGTTACTCCATTATAAGTCCATTGAAGTCAATAGGCTTAGTCTGGAATAACTCTTCATAGGATACCACTGATAAGAACACCGCCTTTCAGCTTGTCTTCAGAGGCACCTCTCCAGATGTTTCTACTACCTTCATATAGTAGATAAACATCTGCTGGTGGTCCCTGGCCCCAAGCATGTTCCCTTGACCTCAGCCAGGGCCAGATCCTTTTCGGCTCTGACCCATTTCGGCCAGATCCTTTTCGGCTCTGACTCCGGCCTGGTGTAACACTCTCCCAGTTGAGACCTGGGCCCTGCGGGACTTACTACAATTCCGCTGGGCCTGTAAAACGGAGATGTTCCTCCAGGCCTATGAAAGTGGTTGAGAAGCTGGTGAACTATCCTGCTGGTCCCTGGCCTGTTTTCCTCTGTTCCGCTCCACTTTTTAATGGGATCTGTGGATTTTATTATTATTTTTTAATGATTTTAACTATTTATTGCATTTACATTGTGGCTTTTATGATTTTATGGTTTTGTGACCTGCCCTGAACAGAACAAAATAAATAAATAAATAAACAAGTTAAGCAGGTAGTAGTTGGAGGACAGGCCATTTTAGTGGTGGCACTTTAGTCACGGAATACCGGAGGTGCATGGGAATGAAAAGTGAGTCATCAGCAACACGGTTTGCTTGCCTTCCCGCTGCCACGGCGGCCTCTTCGGGGCCTCTGGTGGCCCAGGCTGTTTCCAGTGCAGTGGTGGGAAGGCCCAGCGCAGCAGTGCGGTTCTCCAGAGGCCCAGGACAGCCCAGTGCGGTGGTGGGAAAGCCTGCTGCAATGGCTCGGCCCTCCAGAGGCAGTTTTCTACAGCCTGTTTTACATAAGTTCCCAACGCTGTCTCCCCTCCCACCATCCCCAAACGTGACAAGTTTTTAAAGTCTCTGATCACTTTAAAGTGGAAAGAACCCAAGGCGGGGGACGAACTTGGATGTGTGTGTGTAGGGGGGGCGGCTTCCTCCAGCCCTTGTGAATAGCACCTGTTAGTT
Source organism: Eublepharis macularius (assembly GCF_028583425.1). Taxonomy (NCBI): domain Eukaryota; kingdom Metazoa; phylum Chordata; class Lepidosauria; order Squamata; family Eublepharidae; genus Eublepharis; species Eublepharis macularius. The sequence goes on from NC_072806.1 coordinate 2,967,651, forward strand.
ATGGCACGGGGGTGAAATCAAGCTCAGAAATGTGCACCATGAAGCACACATCCTCCAAGACCATTTTCATCCCTCAAACTCTCCCATGTGGTAAAGGGCAGTGGGGTAAACATACCTTCTTCCTCACACTTTATATCACTTAGGTTCATGGTTACTAGAGCAGCTTTTTACCTCCAAACCCCATCAATGGGGGTAATTTCGCAGGATCACTAGGCTGCCAAAGGTCCGGGACTAGGTGAGCTCAAGGGACTTCTCTAACTCACAGTCTTGAGCGGATGTGTTGTTTGGAGAAGGATTCCCCACTCGCTGTTCCTCCCCCCGCTCCTTGCCCTTCTTTGTGCCCTTTCTCCCCCAGCCTCTTTGATCTATCTGCAAAGAAGAGCATTGCACAGGCCAACTGGCACTCCGGCAGCAAGTCCCCCGGAGAGCGAAGGGGCTGCTTCGGAAGACTGTTTGCAAACTGGGATTAGTGCCGAGCGCAGCATGTTGGCAGCAGTGTCTGCACAAGAACTTCTCTCACTGGTCCTGATAGAGCTTGATCCATTTACAAGTGCTGGTGGCTGGTTCTTTACCTTTCGAAGCTCTAATGTGCCCTTGGTTGACATGCCCCATTGAGAACTTGATGGCTGAGAGGAGGTAGAGAAATTTCCCTAATGAGCAAATGCACTCGAGGTGGCTGTACCCCAATTTCTAGTTAATTCTCAGTTGACTCTCCTTTGTCACCCTCACCTCCACTTCTGCAGCTACATGCCCCCCTTTGCCTTCTTTAACATGAAACAACAATTGAATTTAACACTGGTGAGTGTGATGTGGATGCAGGCCACTCAACTACGTAGGATAATTTAGGGTCTTGTCCAACTAGGGTCTGAAGCTAGCTTGAAGGTGATTGGTGAATCAGATCTGTTGAGTTTTGACTGTGGTTTCACATGATGTACGAATCCTGGCTTGTTCCCTGGGGGGCCCCCTCTGCATGTCCCCAGCTACAGAAATGCCTGCCTAAGACAAAGACGATAAAACTCCAAGGAGGACTTGCTTCCATCGCCGCTAGAAATGCAGAGGCATGCGCATCAGTACCAGAGCTTCTGCACTTTGACATTTTCTGCGCCCTTTCCTCCATCTTCTTTCTTACTTCCACATGTGCTCCGCAGCACCTCTGCAGCGGCTCCCAAAGGGTGTGGTTGTCATGGTGACTCATTGCCCTGTTTTGTTTGGTTCTTTGAAACTGGTGGCACCACAGATTTTTATAGAGGGGTGGCCAAACTGCAGCTCGGGAGCCACACGTGGCTCTTCTAGACATATTGTGTGGCTCCCGGAGGTCGCTGAGTATCGCCGTGGCCATACATTTTATTTTAGTCTAATTTATTTCCTTCCCTTTCCTCCTTTCTTTCCATGTCTTTCCCTCCCTTTCCTTCTTTCTTTCCATGTCTTTCTCTCCCTTTTCTTTTCCTTCCTTCTTTCGTTCCATGTCTTTCATATTTTCAATAAAAATGTTGGGGTTGCCAGGTCTGACTCGGAAAATATCTGGGACCTTTGGGGGTGAAGTCTAGCAAGGATGTGATGTCACTTTTGAGATGTCACTTCCAAGTCAAAGGTCACGTGATGGCTCTTCCCAAGCTCCACCCCTTCTGATGATGTCACTTCCAGCATACTGCACCCAAACCTCACCCCTTTCTGTGATGTCACTTTCAGAACACTCCCCCAAACCCGCCCCTTCATCTGAAGTCACTTCAATGCACCATGTCTTGTGGCTCTCAAACATCTGACGTCTATTCCGTGTGGCACTTACATTAAGCAAGTTTGGCCACCCCTGTAGTACAGCAATTGTTGCTGTAAAAAACACACACACCTCCAAATAGCCCTCCAACAATGCAGCAGGGGAAAAAACGCAGAAAGAATGCTCCCTTTGAGGTTGGAAAATGGCATAATGTGGCCAGGGACCTTTGTAGAGCAGACCAGTGTATGCTATTCCTTCCAGACAATAGATCCAGAGGAGTTAGCCGTGTTAGTCTGTAGTTGCAAAATAGTAAAAAGTCCAGTAGCATCTTTAAGGCTAACCAACTTTATTGTAGCATAAGCTTTCTAGAACCACAGCTCTCTTCGTCAGATGCATCTGACGAAGAGAGCTGTGGTTCTCAAAAGTTTATGCTACAATAAAGTTGGTTAGCCTTAAAGATGCTACTGGACTTTTTACTATCTTCCAGACATAAAGCAGGTGAGAGCCAGTGTGGTATAGGGGTCAGAGTGTCAGACTAGGATCTGGGGGACCCAAGTTTGAGGTTCCAGTCTGCCAAGAAGTTCCCTGACCAACCTTAGGGCAGTCACACATTCTCAACCTAACCTACCTCACAGGGTTGTGCGGATAACATGGAGGATAGGAGAATGATGTAAGCCACCTTGGGTCCCCATGGGAGAGAAAGGTGAAGTATATGAAAGAAGTCAATCAATAATTTTTTTTAAAAATAGGTCAAAGTAAAACAGGTTTGGAAACAAGGATACAGGCTGGTGAAATCCTGGAAACTGCGCTGTTACAGCCTAACAGCATAACCCCATGTTGCAGTTTGGAAGACAACAAGAAGAAAATCTACATGTGGAAGCAACCAAGGATTCGAAAAGTTGTCTTTGAGCCAAATCCTGGCTTTGTGGATAGACTATGGTTAAAAGAAACTGATTTTTGTGTTGGTGTTTAGCTAGTAATTTAGCTCAACAAGGGACATGATCTACCACATCTGTACCAGTTTTCTGTCTCCTCTGATGTTATGTTCAGTCATATATTCTTGAGGTTTTAGATGGTGTCCCTTTTAACGCTTATTTCCAGATATTTTTTCCCTAACATCAGCCTGGCTTTAAAAATTATTCGTGTGTAGCGATATTTGCAAAGCTTCAGTTGCAATTTTACTGCATTCTTGTAGGCGTGTGCTCTATCAGGTACAAAGAGTTCCCCTCCCTGTTCTATCCTCATGACACCCCTGTGATGTAGGTCAGTCTGCAAAAGAGTGACTGACCGAAGATTACCCTGCCTTTCCTCCCCAGTTTATGAAATGGTGGATGGGAACAAAGCGTAACCCTGTTAGAATCGGCCTATCTCTGAAACGCTCTGGTCTAACCTAAGGCGATCTGGAGTTCTTTGGGGGGAAATCCTGTCAATTTCCCTTCAGGGCCTTTTCCAGATTGTGCCCTGGAATTCGAGCAGGATTCCTTGTAGAAGTCAAGGAGGAATAAAGTCGCATCAAATCCACTCCTCTCTGCCTGTGAAATTAACAAAGTTCCCATAAGGGCGAGATAAAATGGAGGCCAGACAAAGACCCTCTAACCAATTTGCCCCCTATACTTCCAGGGGACTTAAAAATTCAACGCGTATGGTGCTGCCCACTGCTGGGGCATACCCCATCATACCTCCTCTCTCTGCTACCAAGCCCCTGTTGTAGTAGTAGTAGTAGTAGTAGTAGTAGTAGTAGTAGTAGTAGTAGTAGTAGTAATAGTAATAATAATAATAATAATAATAATAATAATAATAATAATAATAATAAAAAATAGCCCCCATTGTCATCAAGGCACTGGGAACTATTTTGAAAAACTTCACAACTTATATAGAAAGCTTTCTTATATCAGCTTTCTGTTATATCACACCTACAGAACTGCAAAAGATAACGCTACTTGGAACAGCGTACATTTTACACCGATACCTGGCTGATACTTGTCTCTGGTGGAAACTCGTATCAGCTCAGCAAGGTCGATCGGTGATAACATGTGATCTTTATTATTGATTGTGTGGTGTGAAATCTTAATAATAATAATAATAATAATAATAATAATAATTTATATACCGCCCTTCAAGACAACTTAACACCCACTCTCAGCAGTTTACAAAGTGTTATTATTATCCTCACGACAATCACCTTGTGAGGTGGGTGGGGCTGAGAGAGCTCTGAGAGAGCTGTGACTGACCCAAGGTCACCCAGCTGGCTTCAAGCGGGGGAGTGGGGAATCAAACCCGGCTCTCCAGATTAGAGTCCTGCCTCTCTTAACCGCTACACCAAACTGGCTCCCTGCAGTGAAGGCCATTCTGGCATTCTGTTTTCCAAATGGTTTCCTGCCGTTTTTTGACCTCCTGGGATAGTGTCTGGGGACTCTGCATGCACATCCTCACTGGCTTCTGCTATCGTGTGTTATTTTGGTCCTGCTGGGTCCAGTTTTTGCCCCAGATTGGCCCGGGCAAGACTCCCATATTAAAACAATTTTCCAGTGGTTCCCAGACTCTGGACACTCCCGTGTTGCCGTCGATTCAATAGGTACGGGGGTGTTGAAGGCCTTGCAAAATTCCAAAGGATAGTCATTAGAAAGTTAAAGAACAAACGACCATCAGCTTCAGAGACTTTCATTTCCGGCACTGAGGGACTTATTTATAGGTGTACGGTCTAATTTATATACCTTATACATTTCAGATTCCTGTCTTTATCTCTTTGCCTGACGGATGAATGAACGGTTACATTGATATATGAACTGGTTTTTTGTATTTAACATCTTTATATTTATATATATTTATTGCACTGAGCATTTTGCACATAAAAGCATAATTTATATGTTCAAAAATATTGGAATTGTAGGTTTATTAGCCCCCAAGTGTGGTTTGTGCTGGGTACTTCACCTGGAGGTTGCCTAGGTCCATACAACGCTGAATTGTACAGCCACAAGGGGAGAGGTTCCAGGACCATTTTCACTCGCTAGTCTGCGCCAGGAGACTTTCGGTGTTTTCTTTCTGTTTCTTTATGGAGGTAGCAGATGAGCCAGGACAGGAGATGCCCAGGCTGCGCGTGAAACAGCCTCAGTGCCCCCAAAAGACAGCCACGATCTCCGGGAGCTGTCCCAGGCTCCTCCTTGCCAGCCATCTGGAAAACTCCAGGCTCGTTTCCTCTTTGATGACCACATTTACACTTGCTAAAATATTGTCACATAGCTTATACACACACAGCGAACGGAAGATTAGTTTTGGCAATCATGTTGCAGTAAAGCGGGACGAAAATATTCTGACAAGATGCTGGCTTTTAAAGGACGCCTGTTCCTAGATGAATGGACGTTTATATTTTGGTTATCAACACAATCCCTGATAGAAGTTGCCCTGTTTTTTTCAATGTGGTGAACAGTGCCCAAGCGTGGTAGTGGGAAGTGGATGCTTTTGACTAGGGTCCGAGGGGTGGGTGGGTAAGAGAGGTTGCAAGTCCTTTATCTTCTAAGGGCTTTCCCCACACGTTTCACCATTCCAGCACACCGTTTTGGGGAACTTCTGCATCATGTTATCCTTGATGTGATCTTTTCCAACCACGACTGATGTTCAGAAAAGCTTGCAGTCAAAGTGCCTTTGGAAACCATATGGATGAGACAGCACGCGTTTTTGTAGGTGCCGCCCACTTTGGTGCTGTTTTCCTTACCTCCACCCTCATGTCCACCGTTCCCACCCAGATGGCTTTCTGGGAAAATCTGTAATCGACAGATCGCTATAGCATTATAATGATCTACTGCAACGATGTAAGTCTCCTGACCTTTTCATTCCAGAGTTATAAAGGAAAACATAACAGTCTGTAGATTTCCCCTTGTAATTCTGCAAGGAAACTGGCCGCAGACTTAATTTTTCAAAATAAAATCTGGGAACGGGTACATTGTTGCAGTAACAACAACATTCGATTTATATACCACCCCTCAGGATGACTTAACACCCACTCAGAGTGGTTTACAAACTATGTCATGATTATCCCCGCAACAAAACACCCTGAGAGGTGGGTGGGGCTGAGAGAGCTAGAAGCTGTGACTGACCCACGGTCACCCAGCTGGCTTCAAGTGGAGGAGTGGGGAATCAAACCCGGTTCTCCAGATTAGAGTCCCGTGCTCTTAACCACTACATCATTTTAACACTATAACAACTAGTCAGTTACCAATATTAGGAAGCTCTATAGTGAAGGGAAGAAATGGTGGCTGCTGGGAAGGAACGCACAAGGGAAACTGCTGTGTGGATGCTGTCATGTTACTATGAATGCCTCTGTATTCGCAGCGGCAACAAGAGCTGCACAGAGATTTTTCATGTGTACACAGTCATGGTTTATTTCTGTTGGAAACAAAACAGAGTATTTCTTTCATGACTCATGTGACTGTCAGGCCTGATTCACACATGCAGAGAGATCAGGTGGCAATGGATAAATGTGGTAATAGAACTGACGGTACCACTTTGAACGCAGGTGGAAAATCACATTTTGGGATACTCTCCTAAAAATAGAAGGCTAGCATGGCAAGAAAAGAAAAAGATAGAAACCTTCGCCCTTGCTAGGATCGCCTTCTATTATTTAGGGATTTCTATGCATTCAATGCTGGAATCCACCATCTGAAAACCAAAGTGGTGCTGTCCACTTTACCACTGCATTGTCCTCCATGCGCGAACTATGGTTGTGGGATGTGATGTTGTGGGATGGCAAGTTACAACAAGTCTGTATAGGGTTGAGAGAAATGATGCCCAGGAGGGGGCTACAATGGAACAGGGTCTTCTTAGTGGTGGTACTGAGGTTATCGAATTTTTTCCCCTTCTTATCTGCCTCGTACAGTTTTTGTCCATAGAGGTCTTTCAAAGCCACTCATTTTTCAGAGGACATTGGAGGCAAGCCAGACACTTAGAGCTAACCTACAAGTGACACCAGATTCGTTTTTTTAAACGTGTCGGGAACACAATTTCACCTGGGAAATGTAGTTGAAAACAGTATTATGTCCCTAGCATAAGGAGAGCTGTGCGGGATCATTGTGAGAGACGAACCTTAAAATTGTTTTCTTGCACTCTCAATGGAGAGAGGAAGACAGGACCTTGCCCTAGTGCAGGGAGGCAGGGTAGGGGAAGTGCTGGTAGTTCATCTCTCCATTGAGATTGCAAGACAACAATTGCAAATTTCCTCTTCCCCAGCGATCCCGCATGGCCTTGTCTTTGAAAACCATCTTTGAAAAGCTCTTCTCCTCCCCTGCCTTCCCGTGGTAGGGACATTACGCTGTTTGAAACTACAGTTCCCAGGTAAAATTGCATCCCTGATACGTTAAAAAACACATGTCTGGCGTCACTTGTAGCTTAGCTCTTAGTTTAAATGATATTGTTTGCTTCTGGAGACCTGGCTTCAAATCCCCTTGTAGCTGCCACTTTGCGGGTCAATTGCTATTTCTCAACTTATCTGTGTTAGGTATACAACCCTGACGTCCATACAAGGAGGTAGGGTAAAAATAGAATAACGATCCCTCCTCCGTCCCTTCTGTTTGGGCTGCCATTTCTGGTTGATTTGCTGAAGCTGCACTGAGCCGGCCTCTTGGTGTCGATTTATGTTGATTTTAGAGTTTGTTTTCTATTTTTATCATAATTTGCTTAGTGGGCCTTGCTGGATGCAAAAGTGGGGTAAGCGTATCACAAATGAGTAAGTGTTGTTTTAAAGTGACTCGAGTTAAATTTTGCAAGGGTTTCAAAATAGTAAAAAGCAGGGCTTTTCCCCAGCTGGAACGCAGTGGAACAGAGTTCCCGAACCTCTTGAAAATGGTCACATGGCTGGTGGCCCCGCCCCCTGATCTCCAGGCAGAGGGGAGTTTAGGTTGCCCTCCATGCCACCAAGTGGTGCGGAGGGCCATCTCAACTCCCCTCTGTCTGGAGATCAGGGAGCGGGGCCACCAGCCATGTGACCATTTTCTCCGAGGGCAACCCTCTGAGTTCCACCACCTCTTTCCCCAGAAAAAAAGGCCTGGAAAAAAGTAATGCCCAGTGGAAATGCTAGGCAGCTTGTTGAGATATCTACTCTAATATTATTCAAATCTGCATGTCAGCACAGAAGTAAACATCACCTCCCCCCCCCCCCCAAGAGGAGAGCATTTTGTCATACTGCTCAAAAATTATCCCTTCGGTTGTAATTCTGGGAGATCTCCAGACCCCATCAGGTAGTTGGCAACCTAAGCTGTGGGCAGAGTTTCTGCACGTAGTCTTTGCCCACAGCTACCCTATGTTTTCCTGTTTAAGTTGGAGAAGAGGAGGCTTTCTTTCAAACCATCTTAAAGAAGAAAGTCTTGAAGCCCCGTCAGTTGTGCTTGGAAAGAGCACGCGGTCATGTAGAAGCATGTAGAATATCTGCAAAAAATAGGGGGGGGGTGGGCAGTTGTGTTCCACCCAGGTGGAAATCCTTGTCTGGAAGCAGCCACAGTAATTTATAATTGCATTTTCTTGTGTGGCTAAGACAACCCCATTGCAAACGATTTTTTCTAGCTCACAGAAGGTGCAAGAGCCAACAGTGTGCAGATGCTGCCTAACTTAAGTTGCATCTGTTTTAACCATTCTCTTCCACCATAGCATTCACACTTTCTGAAAATAAACATCCTTATATAGTGTTGCACCCTTGGGAGGGGAAATCAGTTTAAAAGGGAAGCCCCATTGCTAATTAATCTTCTCCTGTGACCTGACCTCCTTTAATAACTGACAGCTTAAGCTGAGATGCTGATTTTTAAAATGTTCTCCATTCCGCTCCCCAGTACTTCCCTCACGTTTAGAGCCAAGTTCCTTCCCCCACCCACTTCTTTTCTTTCGGCAACACCGTCACCAGCAGTGTTTAGGAAAAATGCAGCCTCCAGCCAATTCTCACATCCTTCAAACTGGAATCGTAAATTAATTTCTTCGAAAGAGCCAGACCAGAGTTCTCATGAAGTTCTTGCAGGCTGTTTGGGCCTCACAAATGAGTCTGAGAGACCCGAACAGAAGCCAAGATCCAAAGGAGCTGCCTGTATGAGCAGCGGAAGAGGGTTACATCCTCTTTCTCCAAAATAGTATAGAGTCCAGTAGCACCTTTAAAACTAACCAACTTTATTGTAGTATAAGCTTTTGAGAACCACAGCTCTCTTCATCAATAAAGTTGCATCTGACGAAGAGAGCTGTGGTTCTCAAAAGCGTATGCTACTATAAAGTTAGTCTTAAAGGTGCTACTGGACTTTTTACTCTTTTGCAACTACAGACTAACAAAGATCCAATTGGTGAAAAATGTCCTTATCTTTAACCAATGTCCCTATGTCCTTATTATGTCCAATGTACTTATCTTTCACCAATTGGATCTTGAACTTTGTGCCAAATAGGAATAGCATACTCTGAAGTATTAAATTATGTGTTGTATTTATTGTTATGTCGGGCAGGGTTCATATATTATATAAATAGGACTTTTGGTTGGATGGGGTTGCGATTCGGATGTGTGTGGCTGCTGCTCCAGCAGATTTGTTTTATTGCTAAATACTTTTGTTATCTTTGTTATTTCTTTAAATATCTACAGGCTGTCTCAAGGCTCTAGTTCTTAGTATATTATAAATATTTATTGTGATATTTATTCATATTTATATATTTTTCTTTATTTATTTATGTCATATATTACTATAGCACTGTGCACTTTAAGTAAAAATACAAAGAAAAATTATAATACTATTAGAGAATCTATACTTGTGTTTCTTCCAGATGGGGGTTTTCCTTGCATTATAGTGGTTACAGCTCCGGAGGAGCCCTTGGCCGTTTCCAGACTGCTCACCTTCTTCAGGAAAGGGGCGAAACGTCACGGTAAAAACGCGTGACGTTGCACCCCGTTCCGGAAGAAGGTGAGTAGCGTGGAAACGGTTCTTGTGTTGTTTGTTTTCAGTAACCTCTCGGTGAGGCCTGGAGTTCTCCCAGAATTACAAGTGATCTCCAAACAAGAGAGACGAGTTCCCTTGGAGGACGCAGCAGCTTTGGAGGCTGGACTGTGTGGCATATCACCCTTGCTAAGCTCTGCCCCCCTCCCCAAATTTTCCATGCCCAGGCTCCACCCCCAAAGCTCCAGGAATTTTCCTGGCAACCCTTGGCAACCCTAGGGCAAAGTGGCTTGTATGTAGTGTCTGTGAAAGAGGCACTTCACTCACCCTCGGCTCTCCCCTCTAGCCTCAGCTCCTCGGAGGAAGGGCAGAATAAAAACGTAGATTTATTCTTTGCTAATTATATTTTTATGTAGCTTGTCATAGCATTTATGTATCTGCCATTTATAATGTGAGCGTGGTTAAAAATGGTATTTCCCCCCTCCTTTCCTTCTTTGAACCACCCCTCAAATGGTTCAGAAGAGTGGAATAAAAAAAATATTTTCAATAAATAAATAAGGTGCCACGCAGTGCACAGCCTGCCACTTCACCCACTACAGCTGGCGAGGTTTATTTTGATCTGCTGATAATACATTGTAGGGCAAGTTTTCAAGTACAGCTTGAAGCAAAAGAACAAATCCACTTCTTGGCTTGGAAATTGGTGGAGGGCCGGCTGTTGAAGGAGAAGAGCATGCAGCCAGTAGGGTTGAGCCTTCTGGGGCCAGAGCTGGAAATATTTTATATATGGGGGGGAGGGGTCAAAAGTCAACAGCGGTCCCTGTTTTCATCTGAGAAATACTGGAAATTATGTAAATGTCTGTGGTGGTTATTCTTTTCATTATTTTCAAGTTCAGATCTCTTTTCTCAGCCTTGGAACTGAGTCTCTCTCTGCACGAGACATCTGACACGGGAAGAACACGTGTCAGGAGATGCAATGTTAGCTGGGAAGGGTAGTTTAAAAAGGCAGAGCTGGCGGCAGCGCAAAGTCTTTGCTATACACTGGAGCTGTGTGACGGGGCTGTGAACTGATCTGGGCTATTGCTTCCTTAGAAAGCCAGCAAGGAATTTAAATATGCAGGGGGTGGGAGAGAAGATCCTTTATATAACATGAGAATTCAGAGATACCCAGAGAAGCTGAGTGGCAGAAGGTTAAGGGCAGAGAAAAGGAAGTATTTCTTCACAAAATTTTGGAACTGAAGGGGCTGTGAAATGTCCGAAGGGAAACTTCAGCCCATTATGACCTTTACAGGTCCAAGTCCGGCACAGGAAGGCAGCTCTTCTGTAGGGTTGTGTTTTTTTTCTCCCTTTTTTGTTGTCCTTACTCAAGACACTGACGATCCATGACTGTTATGGTAGACAGTGTTGTGTAGTGGTTAGAATGCGGGCCCAGGATCTAGGAGACTCAGTTTTGAATCCCCACTCTGCTATAGCAGCTTGTTGGGTGACTTTGGCCCAGTCTCACACACAGCCTAACCTACCTCACAGGGTTGTTGTGAGGATAAATTGGAGGAAAGGAGAACGAGGTAAGCCACTTTAGGATCTCATTGGGGTATAAATGAAGCAAGCAAAAACCCCAAAAAATAAAGAAACAATGCTGACCTAGAGAGGCCAAAGATCTAACTTGGGGGCATAAGGCATTGTCATACGCCTTGATAATAATTTGGGGGGAAGGGCAACGGCTTAATGGTCAAGCACGTATTATGCATGTGGAAGGTCCCACATTCGATCTCTGGTATCTTCTGCTCAAGGATCTCTTGTGGGAGATGTGGCCGAATAGCTTCCCTTGCCTGAGACCCAGTAGAGCGGCCACTGGTCAAAGCAGAGAACACTGGGATAGAGGGGACCATCGTCCGACTTGGGATAAGGCAGTTACATTTGAGACTTTCCTTCTTTATGGGTGAAGACCATAAAGAACAGGTAGGGTCAGTGAACTGGTGGGGAGTGCCAGCTTTGCACGCCGAAGGTCCTAGATTCAATTTAAGTTCATTAGTTCGTTTCAAAGGATGTTGGGTAGCAGAAGTTAGAAAAGACTCTGTCCAGGAGCTGCTGGACAGACCAATGGGCCCTTTTCACTCTGCTTACCTGCTCCCAGGACATTGCAAAATATTGCGCAAAACCCGCAGAAGATAGCTTCTTCCCACGAGAGTTGTGTGCGATGTCGCGCAAAACTCTCGCGAGAAGACGCTATCTTCCGCTGTTTTTGTGCGATATTTCGCAACATCCCGGGAGCAGGTAAGCAGTGTGAAAAGGGCCCATTGGTCTGATTCTGAACAACTTCATATGAAAGCCAGTTTGATGTAGCGGTTAAGAGCGCGGGACTCTAATCTGGAGAGCAGGGGTTGATTCCCTACTCCTCCACTTGAAGCCAGCTGGGTGACCTTGGGTCAGTCACAGCTCTCTCGGAGCTCTCTCAGCCCCACCCACCTCACAGAGTGTTTTGTTGTGGGGATAATAGTAACATACTTTGTAAACCTCTCTGAGTGGGCATTAAGTTGTCCTGAAGGGCGGTATATAAATCGAATGTTATTATTATTATATGTTTGCATGTTTTATTTGCCTGGTTTTATCTTGTTTTCCTTGAGGCACAGCCTCTCCCCCTTTGTGAGAGGTTTTTGAAGGACTGGATTGGGTCTTTTTTTCATGAGCCGTAAAGAATACAGAGCCCTAGGAATCCTCTTGGGGGAAGGAATCAAGTCACTAGCTAGGAACTGGGAAAGATTGGAGCAGGGGATGACAAGCGAGTGAATTAGAGCTCTTTGCTGCCAAGAAAAAGTGGAGGGGCTTGTCCTTTCCCATTTCTGCGTTCCCCAGCCAAGTCTATTGAGCCACAGTCTTTCCCAGCTAATGAATTCAGGGCTGCTTTTGCCTTTCCCATCTCGCGTTGTCAGTTTGCGTTATTTTCACCTGGATGTTGCGAGAGGACCGAAGGACCCATTTCCCTCTCTCCTATGCTGAGATTTGCATGTTTAAGTAATAACTGAAGTCAGACCACAGCTCCTGAGGAATCCAGCCACGTGATGTGATCTGCCGGCTTCCTTTGGCATCTGGGCATCTTGTTCCTCTGGGTGCAATAGGGCTTTTTTGCAGTAGGCATCATCAACCGGAAGTCAGGTATCTGAAAGATTTCAGCATATCACCTTGTCTATGTAGCACAAATAGAGATTTGTATGTATTTGGAATAGATTTGCCAACTCTTGAGTTCAGAAATTCCATCCCCAAATCTCCGGGAATGTACCAACCCAGAGGTGGCAACCCCGCATGAATAAACTCGGAGGCTTTGGTAGAGTTCCCCTATTTTTTCACTCCTGTGTGAGCAGGGCTTTTTTTCAGCGTGAACACAGTGGAACACAGTTCCAGCACCTCTCAAAAGTAATCATGTGTCTGGCGGCCTTGCCCTCTGATCCCGTTTCCTCCCTGCGTGCAGCGGGAGGCGTCCAGCTCTTTCACGGCATGCTGAGCCTCAGAGGTGGCGAAACAGGAGCGGGACCCGTGCCCCAGCTTGCTGGGGAGGGGCTGCCTCTACTGCCACTTCCTCTAGTGTTTCCCCCCCAGCCAGAGGCAGAAGGGAGCTTCCTTGCCCACAAGGGCGCCCCAGGCAGTGAAGCAGCAGGTGTGGCCAGTTGGTGCAGAAGATTTCCTGTCCCAGGCACAGAGACCAGGCACTGACGCTTCCCCTTCCCGGCGCTCCTCTGCTCCAGCCCTGCGCCCAGGCAACCTGAGCTCATGGCCTTTCTCGGGCCAGTGGCATAGTGGGGGGTGCGGGTGGGGAACAGAGAGGCAGTCGCCCTGGGCACAAAATTTTTAGGAGGTGCCACACCGAGGAGAGCCTGCACTGCATCCACGGGAGGCTTCCCACACCACCTGCCACGCCAGCAGGGCGGCCAGTTCACTGGGTGCCGAGCTGGCCCTCCTACAGTGGCTGCTGGCCATGGAGCGTGCCGAGCTGGCGGTGGCGGCATGGGTGGCTGCACTGAAGGGCTTCCAGGTAAGGGACAGGGAGGAGAGTGGGCCCGAATCGTGGGAGTGCTCCCAGGGGGCAGCTGCGCCCTGTGCAATGACATCACTTCCACGCTACGCCACTGAGTTCCACCACCTCTTTTCCCAGAAAAAAGCCCTGTGAGTAAGTAGAAATGATTCTTGTTCAAGCCCCTGTTGGTGTTTACAATGGGCAACCATAGGTTTAAAAGCCGCTGGCTCACCAAGAGGTGGGTAGAGCCAGAATTGCTGGCCCTCTCGTTTTAAAACCACAGTCTCCCTAAGCAGCTAACTGCTAGTGTCTTTCCCTCCATTGCCTGCAACTCCAAGAGCAAATGAACATCCTAGAAAGTGGATCAAGATGCTTACTATTAAGGCTGATCCAGACCTCTTAGCCCTGGTTACGGGGGCCACAAAAAGGACAGCTTCTTTTGACAACTTTTGGAAGACCCTAAAGAGGGGGGTAATAGTTTAAGCACAGCTGTTGGGAGTGGCATGCCCTCAATAATGCATTCAAGCATGTCTCCCTAAAATTTGATATTCTGGTAACGCCCATTGCTCTCCCTCTGACTTAATTTCATTGCTTTCGGGAATGTTAGTATATAGTCTAATGATATTCACAATGTGATGACTTTACTACTTTACACAAAGGGTGATAAACACATGGAATTCGTTGCCACAGGAGTTGGTGGCAGCTACAAGCATTGCCAGCTTCAAGAGGGGACTGGACAAATATATGGAGCAGAGGTCCATCAGTGGCTATTAGCCACAGGAGATAGATGGTATTCTCTTTGTGGGGAGGTGGTGCTCTGTTGTCTTGGTGCTGGAAGGAAGGCAGTGGGAGGGCTTCTGGTGTCCTGGCCTCACTGACAGTCCTTTAGATGGCACTGGATTTCTAGCCACTGTGTGTGACAGAATGTTGGACTGGATGGGCCACTGGCCTGATCCAACATGGCTTTGCTTATGTTCTTATGTTCTTATGACTTTTTGGGTATGTGTGTAAAACTATTATGACAGCCAATCAGTTCTACAAAGTTATTCTAAATTGACATGGGAAAGGTAGATGTCCGGGGAGCATTTCCCCCAACTATTTCACATCACAAATATTCAGTTGCGAATATTCGGTGCAGGCCTGTTTGTTACTGTATGGTACACACAAGGGCTTAAACTTGCTATCTCACATTCTTCCTGCCAAAGCTCCACCATTTTTTCAGCTCTGTGTCAACCAGAGCCATTTTTCTGCTTGCTTTTAACACCGTGAGGGTGTGTGTGAGCAAAATAGGTGTTTGTAGCCGAAAATCCTCCCTGCACCCTAATTCAAAAGTTGGGCAGAACTCAGCCCAAAATTTTGCGAATGAGCAGAAGCCGAGAAACAGCATTCCTTAGCATTCCTTCCTACATAAGTATGAGAACTTTGGTGTCTAATTTACAGTCATACAGAGATCACAGATCTTCGGAAGGTGCATTTCACGTGCTGGCAGCTCCGATTTGAATCAAAGCACACGGGGAGGGGGAAAGAGGCTTAATCTTTCTGCTCCTGCCTGCTTTTACCTGTCAAAATCCTACCCACTCCCAATGAGCCTCTCTAGGAAGGAATAAAAAACCTGGCCACCATCTTTCAACCATGTGCTTTCTTTGGGAAGGTTTATGGGAGTCCAGGGCCGTTTCCAGACGGCTTACCTTCTGCCGCTCCGTGCTGCAACACTGTGGCTCGTGCTGGGGTGAACGCGAAATATCGCATTTTCTCGCGTGAGTTTTGCGCGATGTTGAGCAAAACTCGCGCGAGAAAACACGCTATTTTGCGTTTTCTCCGCCACAAGCTGCGACGTTGCGGCATGGAGTGGCAGAAGGTAAGCCGTCTGGAAACGGCCCAGGGCAAGGCAGCAAGGATTTAAATTTAATAAATTTAATAAATGAAAGTGTCTGGAGATCTCCTGGAATTAAACTGATCTCCAGGCCATAGAAATCAGTTCCCCTGGAGAAAATGGCTGTTCTGGAAGATGGACTGTATGGCATTATGCACTGCTGAGGCCCCTCTCCTCCTTAAACTCCGCCCTCTCCAGGCTCCACCCCCAAATCTCCAGGAATTTCCCAACCTGGAGCTGGCAACCCTAGTGGGCTGGGATGAAGGGGAGAAAACCTCTTCCCCTTGGCGGGTGGCTGCAGTCTGAATCAGGGCCACCGAACCAGAAATGAATTTTTAAAAATGCTGAGAAGATCCAATCATAGATGGGGTATGACCTTTAGTTGCGACCTTTAGTTAATTCTTAGCATTTATATGGCATTCTCTACTGAGAGTTCAAGAAGTTCCATGAACATTCGATTATGGAACGTGTTTTCATTCATTCATTTCATTCATTCCTGCTGAGAAGCAAAGGTTTAGCTTTACAACAGCCCTTTGAGGTGGGTTAGATTGTTGGCCTAACGACATGTTATACTGAGTCTGTTCTGGGTCCTGCCAAAAAGATGCAAGCTGGGAGCACTCTGCCGAAATTTAGATGCTCTGGAACATGTGGGCCCATTTTTGGATCTTGGCTATGAGTAGAGGAGGCTTCCTCTAAGTACTTGGCTCACATATATGGTTCCAAGCCTCCATTTTATTACAGCAAGAGAGTGAATGTCCCAATATTATCCAGGGAACATCAAAGATTGGCCTTCTGCTCCATGCCTTTTTCCTAACCTGAAATGCCCTTGGAAAGAGGCTGTTTGCATAAGTTTCCCCAACAGAAAAAGTAACTATTCCTGGGGGGCATCCTTCCTTCCTTCCTTCCTTCCTTCCTTCCTTCCTTCCTTCCTTCCTTCCTCTACTCTTCTGACCTATAAGTCTTAAGTAGTGTTCATAAAACGTAGCTGAAAATATGAATAAGAGCGGAACTACAAGTGACAAAAGGCACAGGTTGGACACTTGTCAGCTCCCCTCAAGTTTTGATGGGAAATGTAGGCATTCTGGTCTTGCAGCTTGGTTCTCTGACTGCTGTCCAATGGACTTTTCAACGGTCACTTGTCCAACATTCTGCCGAGCTGCCTACATTTCCCATCAAAACTTGAGGGAAGCTGACAAGTGTCCAACCTGTGCCTTTTGTCACTTGTAGTTCCGCTCTAAGAAAAGAAGAATTCAGGCCAGAAACGGTTAGTATTTGGGGGAATTCCAAGGTCGAAAAACAGTGTGGGAGGAAGGCTTAAGTTAAGTACCCTAACCCTTTCCCTGTGCCCCATGGACCTGATCCACATTGGGCCTGGCACACCTGAGAATTACATTTCAACTGGGACCTTTGAGTGCCTGTCTGCTTAATGGGAGCCATACACAGTGTAACGGGTAGTTCAGCCCAGATAAAGAGCGGCTTGGCTCAGACTTTGTCTGAAATTACGGTTTTTAAAACCCCGATTCAGCTTGCAGATGATCAGTCCAATCCTGGTACTTTAAGAGATCCCGAGAGTGACGTATTTTGCATTTTGCAATTGAAAATGCATTGTTAACTCCTAGTAGTTTTGTGTGCATTTAAAAAAAATTAACCCAAGGCTTTTCTACACTGGGATTTTTATTGAAGTTTGGTTCCCAGCACCCTTACACACGCTTTTGCTGGTGGTGGCTTTTTTCTTTCCTGAGATTTTCCCCATGTTTCAATCTGAAAAAACACTAGGAAAACTAGGAGAAAATCCAGGTGAGCAACTGGCAAATCACACAGTGTTCAGGAGGAGGGGAAACCAATGCAGTCAAGGAGCTGAGCTACAGCAAAAAGTGCAGGAAAGCCCCCAATGCAACCATTCGGTCTGTCTCAGGCTTAGAGTAAAGAGTCTCTTGTGTCATGAGGACTAGGGACTTGATTTAGAAAGACACACCGAGTTTGTCCGTGTGCCAAATTTTACACCAAACCCCAACTCCTGGGTATGTGCAGTACAACAGATGCCCCAAACAAGGGCATCAAAGCATCTGCATTGCTTGAGAGCTTCAAAAGACTCAGATTTGGAAAGTTTTTTTCCTCGCAGTGAACGGACGGAACAGGATGACGAATGTAAGCCGAGTGACGCTAAAGAGAGCCCATGAATTAGAGAGCTGCTAATGGGTTTTTGTAATCGCTGCATTACACGCTGGAGCATGAGCGGCCTCGTGGGGGTCTTTCCAATGACCTTGTCAGCAGCTTTGCGCATGGTGCGTGGGCTCTTGGTCCATCTTAATGTACCGGCTCTTTGCTGCAGTCAGCAGCGTTCAACTTAGGAAAATTATCTCATTGATCGGCTCGTTTAAAGCGCAATGGAAACAGTTACTGCCTTTTAATTTGCCTCATCTTCGTTGGACGCTTGCTGCGAATGACACACCTGTTCCTTTCCCCCCACCTTTCCCATGTCATTTCCACTTCCCCTGGCAGGGGTTTGAGCTACGCTTTTTTGTTAACTGATGTCCTGTTATTTGAATGGCCTTTTCCTTTTCTCTGGTTTTCACCTGTGACCGGGAGGATTAGGGGACAAGTGCTAGCATGGCTTCATCTCAGCCCAACCAAACCTGGTACTCCCTGTGTGTTAGGGTTGCCAACTCTGGGTTGGGAAATTCATGGAGATTTGGGGTGGAGCTGGGGAGAATGGAGTTTAGGGAGAGGAGGGAGCAGAGCAGAAATGTGATACCAAAGCTGCCATTTTTTCCAGGGCAACGGATCATTTGAAATTCCTGGAGATTTCCAAGCTCACCCGGAATTTGACAGCCCTACCTCATGTAAATGCTGAGAATCCACTGGGTATCTTTTCGGCTACTTGCTGCTGGCTCAGCTCAGCACCTTATAAATAATCACAACGTTTAAAAAATCCTTTTGACTGCCCCCAAAGCCCCTTGGTTACTCATACGACTGCTGAATAAGGTGCTTTGGATTATTGACACTGAAAGCTCGATGGCTATTCGAAAGTTGTGAGGCCGAGTTCAACTGAGTTTATCCCAAATTAGACAAATTTTCAAAACTTTTATTTTTCAGCTGTATTTGGAAAACATTCGGCAGGTCTCTGCTCTGTTCATTAGAAATTGTGCTGGGGAGGGGGGAACTCAACCAGACTATTTGGAGGGGCGCACGCGGCCCATTTTCAGCCTTATCCTTGTGACCTTGATGAACCATTATACTGATGCCAGCTGACTGTGTAATATAATTCACAGACTTCCAGTGAAATCATAAATAGAATCAGGGCTTTTTTTCAGCTGGAACGTGGTGGAACGGAGTTCCGGAACCCCTTGAAAATGGTCACATGGCTGGTGGCCCCGCCCCCTGATCTCCAGACAGAGGGGAGTTGAGATTGCTCTCGGCACGGAGGGCAATCTCAACTCCCCTCTGTCTGGAGATCAGGGGGCGGGGCCACCGGCCATGTTACCATTTTCTCCAAGGGCAACCCACTGAGTTCCACCACGTCTTTTCCCAGAAAAAAAAGCCCTGAATAGAACCATAGTTTTCAAAAGACATTGACTTCAAGGGACTTAGAAAGGTATAACTCTGTTTAGGATCGCACTGTTGGTGCCATAAAAACCAGCTCCCCCCAGGAAAAGCAGACCCCCTTTTATCCCTTTTCTGCTCAGAGTTATCACCTTGTTTACATTGTGGGAATTGTCTTGGTGAGATTAGACCAAGCTTGAAGTTCGGTGTCTCTTTTACAATATTAGCTAGCCAGGTGTTTCTGGGCAGCCTCTGAGAGAGGTACACTGCCCCTGTATACTGAGGTTCCATTTAGAACCATCAGAATTATTGTTACCAGTCCCCCAGTGGAAGCGGGGGATCCAACAGAAGAGCACTCCTATGCTTTGCAGTGCCCCAACTTGGACCCCAAATGGGCTGAACTGGGCCCGTTTTAGGCCTAAATTGGCCTGCTTGAAGCACATGCGCGCATCTGAGCCTGCACGATGACATCACCTGGAAGGGACATCAACTCGCAGGTGCGGGGGCACGCATGGGACACAAACTGGAGAGACCCAGTTTGATGTAGTGGTTAAGAGTGCGGGACTACAATCTGGAGAGCCAGGTTTGATTCCCCACTCCTCCTCTTGAAGCCAGCTGGGTGACCTTGGGTCAGTCACAGCTCTCTCGGAGCTCTCTCAGCCCCACCCACCTCACAGGGTGTTTTGTTGTGGGGATAATAATAACACACTTTGTAAACTGCTCTGAGTGGGCATTAAGTTGTCCAGAAGGGCAGTATATAATCTATTATTATTATTATTATTATTATTATTATTATTATTATTAGAGTCCATTATCACCTTAAATACCAACAAGATTTTCAGAGAGCCAATTTGGTGTAGTGGTTAAGAGCAGCAGGACTCTAATCTGGAGAGCCAGGTTTGATTCCCCACTCCTCCACTTGAAGCCAGCTGGGTGACCTTGGGCTACTCACAGCTTCTTGGAGCTCTCTCAGCCCCACCCACCTCACAGGGTGTTTTGTTGTGGGGATAATAATAACATACTTTGTATACTGCTCTGAGTGGGCATTAAGTTGTCCTGAAGGGCGGTGTATAAATCGAATGTTGTTGTTGTTATTATTAAAGAAGAGGAGTACCAGCCCCCTGCTCCCCCACTGGGAGAGTAAGGGGATCTGGCAACCCTCATTGTGACCCTTCCTCATGCATCGATCTCCTCATGAGTGCAATATAACTGTCTCATTGGGTCAGATCAAGGGTCCACGAAGGCCACTATTCTGTTTCTCACAGTGACCAGTGGGAGGCCTTCTCCGAAGCCAGCAAGCAGGTCACAAAGGTATACATTTCACCCTCCACACCAGCGGGTACTCCGATATACTGTCCTGGCCATGGAAGTTTCCCCACAGGTTCTCACTCCCATTTAGTTGCCCCTGGGCTCACAAACAAGAGTGAAGAGCTGAAATATGTACTGGGGACAGGGTTTGCTAGTGAAGCCTCAGTGGAGAGACCTGCCTCTTAGCTGAGAAGCTGCACGATGGGAGTGGGGAGTGCTTGGAATCAGGACAGCCTTTCAATAAAAATGCAGGGGTGGTGGCGGGCTAAATATACACGCCTGGGGAAGCAAGCTCAGTGCAAAATAATTCATAATAAATGCAGCTCACCAACTGGCAACCAACTCATGGTGATGGGCAGAGGCGCCTAGCAACCCTGGACTTCCTTGGGGGCCTCCCATCCAAATCCTAGCCATGGCTGACCCGGCTTGGCTTCCAAAACTGACTAGCCTGGGCTGTCCAGATCTGGGTTCAGAATTAAGTGCCATCACACTGCAACCAAGTAATTGCGTCTCTCTACATGAGACACCTCGACATGTGTTCGTCAAATGTAAGGAGATGCAGTGTTAGCCAGGAAGAGTAGTTTAAAAAGGCAGGACGGGCAGACATCACTCCTCAGAGGGTTTGTTAATTTTGTCTTTGCCTCCCTAAAGGCTCTGTCAGTTTCACCTCTCCAGTCTAAAACTGCGTGGGATCACAACCAGAAGGCAGCGAGGAATAGAAATGGACTGTAGCTGCCTTGCAGAGCTGGGCTTGGATCTGGAGAGGTTATAATGGGCTGAAGTTTCCCCTTTGGCATTTCGCAGTCCCTTCACACAGCTCCAGTGTATGGCAAAGCTTTTGCCCTGCCGCCAGCTTTGCCTTTTTAAACAACCCTTCCCAGCCACCATTGCATCTCACGACACGTGTTCTTTACGTGTCAGATGTCTCATGTAGAGAGACTCATTGGAGGAGGAGGAACGATGCTGTAAGCCACTTTGGGTCCCCGTAGAGCAGGAAAATGGGGTATAATGAAATAAAAAGACTAAGGGCCTGGATCAGACAGTATTCTAGGGGCCGAGTGGAGAATGTCTGCAGGTTGGGTCAAGTTCTCCCAGGCCTCCAATTGCCTAACCATTTTAATTTGTTAAGCGCATGCGAGTGATGCTACTTTGGGGAAATAAAACTGGTCTGGCGAATTCCCATTCTGTCATCAAACGCCATCTGCATGCACCACAGACCCTCCCAGTCTTTCCTGCTTAATTAATAGCTCTCTGTACAAAAATCAATCAATACCTGGTAAATAAAGCAGGGTGGGTTCTCTGAGAAGCTTGGCGGGCCAAAGGAAACTCTCTGCTCCTTTCTTTCCCTGACGTAGCAGGCATGGGCTTACTGTATACTAATTAATATATATATATATCTTGTGGCCAACTGAAGCTGAATTCCACAGCTTGTATAAGTTGCACCAGTTGGGCAGGCCAGAGCAATGGCTTCTGTGGTTTTTTGTTTTTTTAAATTTGCATCATTTCATTCCGGTTTTGCTAATAAGGTGAAAAGGAGACAAGCGCATTGTTGAGCACCCACAGCCTATAACAACAACAGCAGCAACACATATACTACTCTTCTAGACAGATTAGTGCCTCACCCAGAGCAGTGAACAAGTCAGTGTTATTATTATCCCCACAGTGCAGCTGGGAAGCTGAGGCTGAGAAGAGCACCTTACCCAAGGCCACCGACTGCGCTAGTGGCAGTCACGGGATTCGAACCAGTAGAGTGCCGATTCACAGCCCAGCCACTTAGCCACTGTGCTACAGCAGCTCACCGATATCCCAGTCCTGACTGGAGGCTCTGCTAGGGTGGTCAGCTTTAGGTTGGGAAACACCTGGGTATTTAGGGGCGGAGTCTGGGGAGGGCAGGGTTTGGGGAGGAGAAGGGCTCCATCAGGGTACGCTGCCAGAGAGTCCACTCTGCCGTGCAGCCATTTTCTCCAGGGGAACTGATCTCGGTTGCCTTGAGATCAGTTTCAGGCGGGTAGCTGGGTTGGTTTGCCATCAAAGAGCAAGATCTGGGTCCAATAGCGCCTTAAAAACCAACTAGCCTTCCAAGGTAGGAACTTTCGAGAGTCACCGTCTGGGAGTTCTCCAGGTCCTGCCTGGAAGTTGGCAACCCTAGACGCTGGGCCAATATCCCGTTTTCTGATGGGCACAGGTGGGTGGCAGAGGAAAAGGAAACAGAACGCGAGAAAACGGCACTGAGCTCTCTAGACGAACCCAGAGGCCCTTTTCGTGCTCCTTTTAGACTTGTCAGTGCCAATGGAATTACAGATGAGTAAGTGGGTCTCACAATCCACTCTTCCCAAGAGAGATGCAGTTGGTGGGGGGATCCACAACTGGGAAAGAATAGAGCCACTAGGGCAGTGGAGGGGAGCTGGAGCGATCTGTGGGGATCCTGTGCCCAAGATCTAATAAAAACTTGTAGATAAATCCACAAAGATTTCTCCTGCAAGGTAACAAAACCTTGCCCTATTATTCAGATGCCCCTCCGGCTGCCAGCTTTAGCCATACCATTTCAAGCCTATTTGTGCCTTCATGAGGACTAGAAACCTGTTTTTTTATTAAAGAAAGAAAGAAGGCTGCATTCTATGTCCCTGCCAGGCACAGGTTTCCTGTGAAACTGCAGGGCACACACCTATTCTCAGGGGACAAACAGCTGCTGGCCCCAAGGAGGCCCGCCTAGCCTCGACTACAGCCAGGGCCTTTTCAGTCCTGGCTCCCACCTGGTGAAACGCTCTGTCTGCTGAGATCAGGGCCCGGCAGGACCTACTATTCTTCCGCTGGGCCTGCAAGGCAGAGTTGTTCTGCCAGGCATATGGCTGAGGCTGGGCCTTCGCCGGCCTGAAAAAAGGGGTGTATAAAATCTTAACCCTCCCTGTGAAGGCTGTCCACCATCCTGTTTTAAATGTGTATTAATAGAAATACACTGCTGTTTTAATGATGTTTTAATGTAGATGAATTTTTATTGTATTTTAATATGTTGTTATCCGCCCTGAGCCCGCTCGCAGGGAGGGCGGAATAGAAATTTGAAATAAAATAAATTTAATTCCTGCAATTACGTCTGTTTTCAGCCTTTGAGCTGTTAAACCTCTGAATGGCATCTTGTTATGTGTCAATATTTGGAAGTATCTCAGGTGCCTTAATCCAGCGATGTGTATCTTGCGCATATTCAAGAGGGCTTCTGATGAATTCCTCAGCTCTAGCCCCCAACCCTCGAGGGAGGCCGCAGGAAGGCAGGCAGGCATTGTGCATGAGTGGGGACAGACTATATTCTCCAAAACTGCACTGATGGAGATAAGAACAGTTGTGCCTTTGTCCTGTGTTGACTTCTAAAGCAGGGTGTGTTAATAAACCACCTCCTTCCAAAATGCTATTTTAAACCTGAGATCAGGGCCGTTTCCACACTACTCACCTTCATCCAGAACGCTGCAGAACGTCACGAAAAAAACACAGAAGATAGCGTCTTCTCACATGAGTTTTGTGCGACATCACGCAAAACTCGCATGAGAAGACGCTATCTTCCGTGGTTTTTTTGCGACGTTCTGCAGCATTCTGGATGGAGGTGAGTAGTGTGGAAACAGCCCGGATCTAGTTGTGTTTGTTGTACAATAGCAGCAACTTGGACTACATTGAATGTTGCTAGATTCACGGGTATAGGTGGAGCGCTGTTTTCTCTGCCTGATTGCGGTGTGGCTGAAACGCATTCACATCTCAGAGATTTTAACTTCCACAGAGCAAGGGTAGGGGGCTGGAATCTGGGGAGGGGAGAGTGCTTTCGTGCACACAAATCCAAATTGGAAAAAGGCTTTTGCAAATGCAGAAAATCCATGTTTTCTAACAGGGATTCGGGCCCCCAGCCTGAAAAATCGGGGCTGTCCACGGTAACCATGGAGAGCCGGAGTGTCCTCAGCTGCTTTGCTTAGAAAAGGCGCCTTCAACTGCATCTTGCATGCTGCAATAACCAAGTTCCTTCTGCAGTGACCTGATGCAGCTGTTGCGATGCCGGCGGGCATGTGGTTGACGCTGGCTGTCCTTAAAAGCCGATTGGCTGCCTGGCTGCCGTGGCAGCACATGCCGGAGTGGTCCCAGGTCCCGAGTGAGCAGAGTGAGAGGCAGCTGGGAATGGGTGTGAGAGCATTCAGGAACGGACAGAAGAAGCAAACAACCGCCCCCCCGGAGCTGTATTTAATGGTGATCAGTGTGCACACATGAGAGGTGGCCTCAGCTGCCATGCAATGTAGAAGGGCTGTCCGATGTTGGTGGAAGGCATCACTCACAGTGGGGAGCAGGCAGGTCTGAGCTGGAAGGCACAAAGGTCGCCTGCAAGCTGCTTGGAAAATGCAACAAAATTGGCATCATGGGACATGTGCCGTATGGCTCCTGCTTTATTTCAATGGGGTTTGGGCCTGTGAACTTTCTAGGAGGATCCCATGTTAGTTCAATAGGAAAGGAATGGCTGCTTTTGGAACTTCCCTTCTACAGCACTTCTAGAGCCGTCCTCGTTCACATGAGCAGTTTGGAATAGCGGGAGGACTCTAATCTGAAGAGGCAGGTTTGATTCCCCACTCCTCTGTTTGAAGCCAGCTGGGTGACCTTGGGTCAGTCACAGCTCTATCAGAGCTCTCTCAGCCCCACCCACCTCACAGGGGGATTGTTGTGAGGATAATAATAACACACTTTGTAAACTGCTCTGAACGGGCATTGTCTTGAAGGGCGGTATATACATTGAATGTTATTATTATGGTTATTATTAACAATGGTGGACTGTTAAAAATGGAATTTTGGGTGAAACAGAGAATTGAACCTGATACCTCCTGCATGAAAAGCAAGTGCTCGCCCACTGAACCACAAGCTGGTGTCACAGAAGTAGCTCTTGCATCAGCTACGTAGGACTGCAAATCCCCCCCCCCCACACACACACACCTTTTGCCACATTAATCTTTTGAGACAGAGCCGTGGTGTAGTG
The DNA here is from genome assembly GCF_028583425.1 of Eublepharis macularius. Lineage (NCBI taxonomy): Eukaryota > Metazoa > Chordata > Lepidosauria > Squamata > Eublepharidae > Eublepharis > Eublepharis macularius. The sequence continues at coordinate 2,992,980 of NC_072806.1, forward strand.
GAAACTGGGAGAGGATCGTAGCACCTCACGGCTAAGGAGAGTGAACTGTGATCAGGGATCGTGGTTGCAGGTTCATTAGGTGGCCTTAAACAACCCACACCCCTAGCCTCAGTCCCTCGTTTGCAATATGAGGATAATAAAACTGGCCTCCTTTGGTGGATTATATAACCATTTATAGGAAATGCTTTGAACCACTGAAAACACATGGTTGCCCCTGCTGGGGGCGGGGGATCCCCTGCTCCCACCCCCTGCCCCGGCTTGCCTGGCCAGCATGGGAGGCAAAAGCATCCTGGGGGCGCGGTCCTGGGAGGCGCAGTGCGCTCCCGCGGGCCCAGTCTGGCCCAATTCTACCCTGAACTGCTCCAGATCGCCCCAGATCAGGCCCTAATCGGGCCACTGTGGAGTGTGGGAGCACTCCCACGCTCTGCAGCAGCTTGATCTGGCCCAAATCCATCCCGATTTAGCACGGATTAGGTGAAACTGGGCCCAATTCGCCCGCCCCCCTGTGGAACATAGGATCAGTCCTGGGGTGGCTGTGGCCTGCATAATGATGTCACTTCCCGGAAGTAAAGTCATCGCATGGGTCCGGGAGCGCGTGCATGCTTCGCTCGCATGTGACGGACATCGAAGCCGGGAGGGCAGGGGAATCTGGCAACCCTATTGCTATGGGGTTCTTCCTTCTTTGGGGATTTTCCAAGCCAGTCTGCAGTCTCCTTTGGGGAGGGGGAAATGCCTACTGTTGCCCCCTGCATATATCCCATCTCTCTTACTTTTTTGTTCCGTTTTTAGGTAAAGGTAGTCCCCTGTGCAAGCACCAAGTTATTAGTGACTCATGGGAGGATGTTGCGATGTTTTCTTGGCAGACTTTTTGTTATGGGGTGGTTTGCCATTGCCTTCCCCAGTCCTCTACACTTTACCTCTAGAAAACTGGGTACTCATTTTACCGACCTCAGAAGGATGGAAGGCTGAGTTGACCTTGAGCCGGTTACTTGAACCCAGCTTCCGCCAGGATCGAACTCAGGTCATGAGCAGAGCTTGGGCTGCAGTACTGCAACTTACCACTCTGCGCCACGGGGCTCTTCTGTTTTTAGTAAATCATTTTTAGCTTGTTGGAGATGCCTTGTCAAAATAGAAGCCCTGGGATTTGGTAGTGTTGTTATTCAGGGTTTAATTACCTCACCAGGGTCTCTCAGGGCCAAGCTACACATGACGAATGACACTTGAATGGCAAGTGGATTGAGTGGAGGGCAAGTGAACAGGGAGAAATACACTTGCTGTTCAAGTGTCATTCGTCATGTGTAGTTTGGCCCTCAGAGTTCCATCTCAGAAGGGGGGCTGGACACATGTATAGCTGGACACATCTCCTTTCTAATGTGCATGAATGAAAATAAGCATTCATGCACTTCAAAGTGCCACGTTGCTCACATAATGAGAATCCTTTCAGAATGGGTTGTGGGATAATTTTGATGTTTTCCTCCGACATCTTTAATCTAAAGAACTTGCTTCTTCTTGGCTTTTAAATCTGTGCAGGATGGGCTACTGTAGAGTCAACAAACACGTCATACATCAAACAGAGTTTAGCCCTCCACTGTTTGCCCAGAAGGGCTCAAGCAGAATACCTGGAGACAAGAACAGGAGAGTTAGAAAAATGCTTTTCCGTGTGACATGTTGGCAGGGGTGCCCTTGCAGCTCTCGGATCTCTTTGGCAACACCTTTGAAGCCCAGGATTATGGAGCCAACATGGCAAGAGAGTGGCTTTGTGCAGGGGCTGATTCCAAGGTTGAGCTCTTACTGTTGTAGCAATAGACTTTGCTCACTATTCATTTTCAGTTCTTCAACAACTATCACTTCTGACACCAACAGAATCTCCTTTGTGCATTTGGCTGTACCAGGAAACAGTGCATAGTTTATGAGACATACTTCCTGAGCATTTGACATGCCTAAGGAGTGATGTTCAGCGTTCATTTGTGTTCTGAAATCCAATTTCCTAGTATGTGAATATAAGAGGCCAAGCTGTTTTATCTCTTCACTTTCGCCATGGCTATCCTGGCTAGCGAGCGACAGTGGCCGTTTCCACGCGGCTTACCTTATTCTGCAAAATAGCGAAATCTTGCGCGAAAGCTCGCAAGAAGACGCTGTTATCGCGTCTTCTCACGCGATAACAGCGTCTTCTCGTGAGATTTCGCTATTTTGCAGAATAAGGTAAGCTGTGTGGAAATGGCCAGGGTAATATGTCATCTTTTCTCAGTCCAGCTAAAGATCAGGGCATTTTTTTAAAAATAAAGAAATTGATCTATCAAAGATCAGTGGAGTTAGGGAGAACTTTAAGCATGGTTCCAGTTTGTAACTTATATCAATAATCTATATTTACATGTTGTTAATCCACTCAGCTATATTTCTTTTTGAGTTTTATTAATTACTATTTTAGTTCCTATCAATATGAATGATTTTTTTTTGCTTTCATATTCCTGTTTGATAAGTAAAGATCCAAGAGTTAATGGTTGTTACAGCATTCTCCCGTTTTCTCTTAATATTAATTTGCATTGTTTAAATGTCTATTTTACATTTTATATTAACATTCTGATTTATGTAAGTTTTTTTTTTTAAATGCTACTCGGAAAACTAAAGTGTGGGTGAAAAGTCTACGTTTCCAGTCCTTTGCATAACTACAAAGATAGGCTCAAAGGATATTTTTAAAATACAATTTATGGTGGTGTTTTTATTATACTATGTTATTTATATGTATATATTGCTGATTTAAGGACACACAAACAAGCTGGAAAATGCACACATTTTATGGCAAATTAATTGGGAAACAGAATGGTGTGGAAATAAAGGATCAAAGGTTCGATTCTGCAGAATGAGGGACTTGCGTCCCATCAGAACGAGAGCGAGGAATCTGAAACAGCCCTTCCTGCCAACCAGTCTGTTCTTCTTGGTCCCCCAGTCACTGATACTCTCCTCCTTTTTGTTCTCCCTCCCCACAACACAACAGGCACCATGTCCACTATGTTATCCCGTACGATGGAGATCAATCCGTGGTGGATTCTTCAGAGAATTACTTTGTGACCGACAATGTAACCAAGCAGGAAATTGACCTGATGCTCGGACTTTTGTTGGGCTTCTGTATAAGTTGGTTCCTCGTGTGGATGGACGGGGTGCTCCATTATGCTGTCCGGGCTTGGCGAACAAGTCGACGGTATGGTAAGTGGATTGTCGCCGGAAGGGTTGAAGCATGGTTGATTTGGCAAAGGGTGCCGAGTGCTTTCAATTGCCTTTGTTCTCTGTACCAAGAAACCCAGAGAACTGCGGTCTTTGGGAAGGGTTAGGAGATCTCTTCAGAAGAATTCTGTTTTGGGTTGCAGCACCAGAACTTCTGGAGCTCTTTGGAGGAGATCATGACAGTGAACAAGCTTCAAGCTGGCTTAAATGTATACGGGGATAGGTCTTGGTATGACTTTTGAAAGCATCACAGTTTTAGACCCATTTTGAACTTGGACAGCCATAAATAAAGTTCGGGATTTTGTTTTTGAGCTTCACTATCGATGACCCCATAACACTTGCAATAATAATAATTGCAATGCATTATTATTACTGTTGGTAATATTAAGTAATTGCAATATGATACCCAACACAACAGTGCTGTTAGTTTTCACATCAAAATGAACATCTTCACAAATGGATATACTTTGTTGCATAGAAGAAAAGTGTAAGAGGGGTGGATCCTTCATACGCGGCAGCACTTACCTGCGGACGAAGTAGCAGTCACCTGACACAAGAATGCCTCAGGATCCAACCTATATATCCAAAATATTCAATACTTATTCTTGTGTGGGATGGTTGCTCATTATCAGTCTACTGTAACTCAGCAGTTAGGGTTGAGTTGCCAATTCTGAGTTAGGAAATTCCTGGCAATTTGGAGGTAGAGGCTGGGATGTGGGGAGGGTTAAGATATATAATACCATAATATCTGTCCTCTAAAACTGCAATTTTATTCAGGGGAACTGATCTCTGTCGTCTGGAGATCATCTGAAATGGAGATATCCAGGTCCCATCTATAGATTGGCAACCCTAAATTGGGGAGAGATGCTAAATTGTACTTCCCACTTTGCTTGCACTTTTTGTCTCTGCTGTGTCCTCGATCTTTGTCAAATTATCACTCTGAACAGGTACCTTGCTTGGATTAGCACACAGGTTCTTTGCTCGCTAAATTGTGGTTAAAATCATGCTGAGCTCTCTCTCCTCTCTTTTACTTTCTCTGTTTTCTCTTGTCTTCCCAGACAATTCGTGGTCTTGGATCCCGAAATTTTGTAACTTCAAGGAATTCAGAAAACGTCACCACAGGCAATACGATGAGCCAACTGGGAACATGGTACATATTAAACAGAAGCTGTACCATAACGGGCACCCTAGTCCCAGACACCTCTGAAAAACCTGAGACTAATGAGGGGTGGTAGAACTTGCCTTTGCTGCTGGCTAAGAGGAACAACCCTACACCCGTTCCTTGATGGATGCCCGCTAAGGACTTCCTTTTACTCACCCACATGCTGTGTCCTCCCGACACACAGAGAATGCACAATTTACCCTTGTCCCGGATGCAAGGCGCCCAAGACGTTGCACTGTGGTTACCATTTTATTGGTGGACTTGTGTATATATGTAAAAACAAACAAAACAGATAAATCAAGCAGAAAGAGAATTTGCATTGTATTTCTAATCCCATCTTCAATGGCGCCCTGCAAATGGCAATGTATCTTTTTTTGGTTCGTTTTTATTTGGAAATCTGTCATTGTTCTGGGTCGTCTTAAGTGAGTTCAGCCAGAAAATGCAATGTTTAGCGTTTTGCGAACTTTTCAACTTCTTTCCAGTTGTCTCCAACCCCCCACCCCACCCCAAATCCTTTCCAATGTTCGGATGTCTCATTCCAATGCAAATTTGGTCTTGAGTTTAATTCTGTCCGGTAGCTATGATGTCTGTCTGTCCCACTTCAGTTGCTTTTGGGACCAGGTTGGTAACTTGTTTTTTCTTTCCATTTTCTTTTCTTGTCTGAAACAAATGGGATGTGTAGTTTTCCCGGACTGAATTTTCTGTTTCTCAAGGACCAACCGATACTGTTTTGCCACGTAAAATTTAGCAACCCACAGGTTGGATGTAAGTAAGGCAATATTGTTCGGGCATCACCTTGGTGTTACTTCATTGGCTTTGGTGGACATGCCACAAGGTTGGTTTCCATGTCTCTTTGATTATGTGAATGTTCTGGAGTCTGTGTCAACTGGTCAGATATTCCTGTCTTGAGAATTATTATCCCTTTTATATATGTTGCATTGCTAAGGCGTTAGTGACAAAGTCTTGAAAAAACCAAAAGGCATTCTGTGATAACTTAACTATTCGCCCGTAGAACATATACAGGAGTCTCTGGTGACTGATAGCTGATTCGCCAAACCATCTCTTACATGGTGAAGATGCCAAAGAGTTGACTTCTTGGGTATGTTGATTGGTCTTATGAATGGTTCAATGTATTATGTAACAGTGCTTCTTGGGTCAACCCATGTTTGAGAAGTTTCTCCAAACTGTGGTGAGCTGTGATCTTGGCATGCTCCAATACACATTCAAACCAGAAGGGCCCTGCTGGATCAGAACAAAGGTCCATCTAGTCCAGCATTCTTTTCCCCATAGTGCCCAACCAAGTGCTCTTGGAAGGCCGACAAGCAGCTCATGGAGGCCGAAGCCTCCTCAGTTGTTGCCTTTCAGTAACCGGTGTTCAGAAGTACACTGCCTCTGAACACAGAGTTTCCATCTAGCCATCATATTTAAGAGCCATTGACGGACCTAGTATCTTCCATGAATAGATCTAATTTTTAAAGCCATCTAAGCTAGAGGCCATCCACTATGTCCTGTAGCAGTGAGTTCCATAAGTTAATTATGTGTTGTCTGAAGGAAGTCTGTGCAAGTCAAGATCATGGATTATCAAGGGCTGGGAAACATTTAGTACTGTGGGTCTGGACAGACAATGAGGTGTTAGTTCCTCCAAGTGTTGGAACATTTACAAGACCTACCTCCTTTCCTAAACCTACCCCCCCCCCAAAGATTAACTCTGCAATGGCTTCACCATGTTAACAAACCCATTGTGTGAATCAACCTTGATGTTGCTGTACATGATGGGGTAATTCTGTCCCTCTCCCCCCAATATTGTTGCATTGCTGCATATATATCGACTCACTAATTCATCAAAATAACTCATTATTTTAATATAAATGATTTCAAAGGCACGTTTTAAAGTCCAGTTGTGAGGTGTACTGGCCCTTTAAGACCAATGGCTGGAGGAGGCTCTGTGCCTTTCTACTTAAAGCGACAAAGTACATAGTTACAAGTTAAATTGCAAACTCCTGGCATTGAAGGGACCTATGTACCTTTAAGAGCTAAGCAATGGGGCAGAGTAACAGTTACAGATTCTTCTATCACGGACCTTGTGGAATAGGATAAGCGACACCTGCTGAATTTCTGCTTGCCAGGCAGCTATTAAAGGCACTGATTTCTCCTGCAAGTTGAGTGCAGACAAGCCCCAGTCTATGTTTTTACACCCAACGTTTCCCCCTCATTAATTTAATAATTTGTATATTTTTTTTTAAAAACCCAAACAATGATATCCTGCCTATTTTATATAAACTCTAGATGGCTTACAATTAAACTAAAACTAATCAAGTGGAATTGCATGCATGCGTTAGGGCATATTAATACATGTGATGATAAGGAAAAACCTAGCCAAACAATATCAGGGTAAGTAAATGTTGCTGTTCTAATTGGAATGGGGCAGTTTAGAGAAGATGGCCTTGATCCAACACAAAGTGGATTGCAAAGAGAGTGGAGCCTGATGCGATATCGGTAGGTGACGTCAAAGGGGTGGAGCCTGGCAAGAGGGTGGAGCTTGATGAGGTGTTTGTGGATCAAAGGGTGGAGCCTGGTGAGTTAATGATAGGTAGGGTTGCCCCATACACTCCTGGTGGAAGAGGGGGAGACCCAGTACTCACCGACGGAGAAATATTTGTGCAGATGTGCTCCCGACTCGATGTCACTTTCAAAAGAGTCTTCATTGCACTTTGTGTGGGAATGCTCCCATGTTGGGGTGTGGCCTGGTGAGATCTGGGTAGTTCAAGGGTCAAAGATTCCCCTAGCTCCAAACATTACGGTTAATTAAGTCGTAAAAAGCCTGCTATCAAAATGGAAGTGAAAAATACCAAATGAACCGAAAAATCCTGATTGTTGGTAAACTTACTTGATGCTTACTTAACTCCAGTGCTTTTTTTCTGGGAAAAGAGGTGGTGGAACTCAGTGGGATGCCCTCGGAGAAAATGGTCATGTGACTGGTGGCCCCGCCCCCTGATCTCCAGACAAAGGGGAGTTTAGATTGCCCTCCACGCTGCTTGGCGGCGCAGAGGGCAATCTAAACTCCCCTCTGTCTGGAGATCAGGGGGCGGGGCCACCAGTCACATGACCATTTTCACGAGGTTCCGGAACTCTGTTCCACCGCATTCCAGTTGAAAAAAAAGCCCTGCTTAACTCTGTCCTGGATTGTGGCCTTAAGGTTCCCTGCAATCTGGTGCATGCTTATGTAGGGACTTCTAGGGGACGTCCTTTTGAGCGTTCATGCGCAGGCTTGGCATTGCACGAGGGTAACCCAAAATTAAATGCCGCCATTTCCAAAATTCTAGGGAAACACCACTGATGTTCCAAGTCTCCAAAAGTTGTCAAATTTCTCCCTTTTTCTTTTTCTTTCCCTTTTAATTTAACAAACTGAGTTCGAAAAGAAGGGCCCCCAAACTTGTTCGGTGTTCTCCCCCACTCCCCCCAAAAGAAATTTGGGCAGCCCCCCCTTTTGAAACTACTGTCTGTGATTACTCTATTGTTTGACTGCAATGTCTATGTGATTAAAACAGGGGAAAAGATATCATGCAAGAAATTTTATTGCCAAAATGAACCCCAACAAATGTATGGTTTGTTTGATTATTTTTGTGTTGCTTTCTCTCTCAAAAGATCGTGTTCATTAACTTCTGTGTGTTTGCGTGTGTGGTGAAATGATCTGATGAAGTTGAACACCACCCCCATTTTGTCTCTGTATGTTGCACATCTTGCTTATATATATATATAGATATATTTTCACAGTTGTTTTTTCAAAATGCCTTTATTTTTCATGGTTGTGTTTGCGTGCTTCTGCCATTCAAAGGGTATGCAAAGCAGAGTGAGATCCTCAAACCATGAACTTTATCAGGTCTCCTCTGAAGTAGAGGGATGTTAAAAAAGGATCATGGCTTATGTGTGTCAACTCCATTCTGAAAATTTCTTTAGGGGTTGGGTTGGTCACTTTTCTACAATGCAATTCTGATCTTTCTGAGGTTAAATAATTTACTACTTATTGCAGAGAGCGATCCTAAATAGATCTACTCAGAAGTAAGTCTCGTTTAATTCAGTGGGGCTTACTCCCAGGAAAATGTCCCTAGGGTTGCAGGTTCAGTGAAATATTTTGGCACCTTTATATCAAATTTCACAGGCCACAGCTGCAAGAAGTAAAAAAATTTAAGGCATGCTCCATCTTCCATATATCATCTTCTCCCTTATTTTTTAACATTTTGATCTGGTATTTGATATTATAAGGGAGGGAAGGCAGCACGATACAGCTTCATCTTGTCAGATCTCAGAGGCTAAGCAGGATCAGGACTTGGATGGTTGTGCAGAGGAAGGCCCTGGCAAACCACCTCTACTTCTCACTTGCCTTGAAAGCCCCTTGCTGAGATTGCCATACGTTGGTTGTGAATACACACACATTTGATATTACGGGGCATAGATCCTGAGCTGGCCAAGGAGTAAGAAGTCTCAGGTCATCCAGCAAATACTACATGTGAGGTACACAGGGCAGGAAGTTTTAAAAGCCATAGATTTAGATGAAAGTTGTGTTGATTTCTATGAACAATGGCCCTGCAAATGCAGGCGACATTGTCTCGGGTGGCACACCTGGAAGGAAGTCGGCCATGACGGAAGAAGCAAATGAGAATGTACACAGAGGCACAGGGATGTGTTAGCCATTCTATGACGGATAGCACTTATCACGTCTTCTGAAGTTCAGATGCTCAGTCAGAAATAAAGTCTGTTGGAGAAGCTTGGTGGCACTTAGGGTTGCCAGCCTCAAGGTGGTGGCTGGAGATATCATAGAATTACAACTGATCTCCAGACGACAGAGATCAGTTCCCCTGGAGAAAATGGCTGCTTTGGAGGGGGGACTGTATGGCATTGTACTGTGCTGAGGCCCCTCCCTTCCTAAACCCCACCCACTCCAAGATCCACCCCCCAAATCTCCAGGAATTTCCCAACCTGGAACTGGAAACCCTAACCGGTGACACTTGATTTGTTTTTTTTAAGAGAGTTCAGCTCTCTCCTTCTAAAGACCTCCGTTGCATCTCTTGTTCATATGTTTTCACGAGCAATCTGATTGGGTGTAATGAAGATGCTCGAAAAACCAAACATCTTTGCTTCCAATGCCCGTCTTCCTCTCACATCGAGGGCCCCCATATGATCACATCGAAGATTTGTTCAGAGATTTAAAATGAGCACGGTTTCAAGTGGTTTTGCATGAGCAAAGAAAAAAAAATAGCTGGCAACTTTCTGCATGGCAGCTGGCCTGGTTGCTGCTCTTGGCACATGGCCGCCGTTTACTGGCTGGCTCAGGTTAGGTAGGCTCCAGGGTGATCATGGGCAATTCACACATCATTTAAAGCAGCTACATTTCGAGTGGGGTAGGCTGCTTCTGTGCATGTACAGCTGACAGCTTTTATCAAGTCGGGGCCTCGCACACTTAACAGACCAGACCACAGTTTCCGGTGGGTAACACGAGAGAACGTGAGACATTTGCAATGCGGTCCAGATCAGTTTTGAACATTGGATAAAAAGCCATCTTTTTTTCCTGCAAGTGTTTTCTCTGTAGTTTGAACAGAGGGTGTATTTGACCATTGCTTGTTTTCAAACTATCTACTCCTATATAAAAGGCGAGCTGTATTGGTGAGGTGGACCGTATTGGTGACGACTCACCTTTTATCCCCCTGCAGGCACACTCGCACACCCCTCCGCAGGGATAATAGGTGAGTCCTTGGCAACACGGCTTGAGGAAGCCCAAGCAGGCTGCTGCTGGCGGTAGGAAGGCCTAGCGCGGTGCAGCGGCCGCTGCAAGGCCTTGGGCCTCTGTGCTGCCTCAGGTAAGGTTGCCAGTTCCCCGCTCCTACCCTCCATCCTCACCCCTGCTTACCTGGCTGACGGGGAAAGGCGGGAGAAAGCGCCTACCAGTGTACTCCCTGGTGGAGTGGTGCAGTCCTGTGCACTGCAGTAGACCACTCCAGGGCCCTCCCCCGCCCCCACCAGTGCTCCCGGGCTCACAGCCACCCGATCCAGTCTGAATTAGGGCCGGATTCGGCAGCTGCAGAGCACAGAAGTGCTCCAGAGCCCCTTCCGCCTCTGCTAATGCTCCTGGGCAAGATTGGGCAGCTGCAGAGCGCAGGAGTGCTCCACGGCTCTTTCCACCCCCTCAACAGCTGTGTTTGTGCAGAGAAAGCTTCCTTCTTGTCTTGTAGGTGCTGCTGATGGTGTTTTGTGGCTGGAAATGACCTCACAGGAGTTTACTCATCTGAAAAGTTAGTGCAGGGGTCCTCAACCTTTTTGAACCTGAGGGCTGCTTTGGAATTCTGACACAGGGTAGTGGGTATAACCACAAAATGGCCACTATGGGAGGCAGAACCAACTACAAAATGGTCGCAGAGCCAACCACGACGTGTCAGCAAGTAAGGTTGTGCGTTGCTTTGATAGCCGCTCTTCAACATTCCAGGGAGATGGTCGGTTTAACACATCAATCAGATCTCCAATGGCCAATCAGAAGCCCTGCTGGGTGTTAGACCCACCTGGCCTCACCCACTTGGTGGGCTCCAGGAAAGGTGTCGATAGGCACCATGACACCCATGGGTGCCACATTGAGGGCCCCTGAGTTCGTGCGTGGGCTTGTTTGTGTATGTTACAGATCTGTATTTTTAAAAGAAAATGATTTTTAAAAGAGTTGGGAACACGAGAGACCTGTGTTCACTAAGATTGGCAAGGTGGTAGGGGAACCCTTCAGAAATTCTCCTGCTTCTGAATTTTGAGCCAGTTTGGTGTTGTGGTTAAGAGCGGCAAGACTCTAATCTGGAGAACCGGGTTGGATTCCCCGCTCCTCCGCTTGAAGCCAGCTGGGTGACCTTGGGTCAGTCACAGCTCTTTCAGAGCTCTCTCAGCCCTACCTACCTCACAGGGTGATTGTCCTAAGGATAATAATGGGCGGTAAGTTGTCCTGAGGGGCAATATATAAATTGTATGTTATCTGTCTTCCATTTTTGGCATACCTGATTTTGTTTCCAAAGTAAAGATGCCTGTTTCCAAATTTTCTGCAGAGCACTGTTGTACATATGTGCCTGGCAGCTTTCCATGAATTTATATCACACACACACACCCCTTATCTGTTAGTAATGTGCCCATGTTCATTTCAATGTTCCAGAGGTGCAATCCTGATGTGCTCAGACAATCTGGCTGTAGCAAGACTCATGGTTTTCTTAACATGCAAGGGTACACGTGCGCAACACTGAACCACTGCTCCCTGAAGATCACATCAAAAGGTGGCTTTTTGCTAGGTTTTAGCAATGCACATATGTTGAGTATTGGTGTGTGTGCTTGGTGGGGGAGGGGGGAGTTTGAAATGAACTAGAGGTGCAGAAAACTATGGGCAGGTGTGCTTGCTCCAATTTTGGAATTAATTTTAGACATTCTTAAAATCCGGTCAGAATTCTGGAGGAATAGCATACAGGGCAGAGTGTTGGAAACAACAAAAGGCACAAAACAGAGGGAATCCACTCATCCCTTTCAGACCCGAGGCACATGGTTAATGAACAAAGCAAAGGGGGCCGGGGAAGGCGTAGGAGGCCCTTATGGTTGGCTTCAGTATTCATTTAAAAGCTGTAGGATTGCATTGCATTGCAGGATTGGAGCGTGGGGAGGGGGGAATTTTCTGCCACTTTGGGACACGCTCTATTTTTGGAGCTGCCAGTTTTTTGACAGGAGGTTTATGAAAATCTCTGTGGTTCACCAACAAAGAGAGGTGGAAAAGTGTAGGCAGAATAGCAGCCCCTGGGGTGGCAGTCGGGGGAGAACATGTTTGAGAAATGCCTCTGGCCATAATCAATGGGTTGGGCTATTTTGTTTTTCCGAGCTCCCTAGAAAGATACTCTGGCACTGATATAAAGCTGCTTTTTCCTTGTTTTAAAGAAGCAGTTGTGGAGGTGGGGCAGGGCTGAGGGGGGGAAACAGAAGTTCACAGGGAAAACTAGACAGCTTGCGCACACGGGTTCCCCATGAGGAAGCTGTCGTGTCCATTGTGCAATTAAAGGGAAAGGAAGAATAACAGCCAGACCGTGATCCCACACTGCTTCTATACAATACACCAATTATTCCAGGGGCTTTCCTATCAACAGATATCCCATCAAATGGATTCAGTGAAGCTTCGGGGCATCTTTACACAGAATGTTAGTTTTAAGCTGGAAGCTGTTGCTTGCAGATGCTGATAATGCAAGTTGGGAAGAAGCACTTCTTTTTCTTCGGAAAAAAAATCAAATGATCAAAACTGCTATAAGCAGGGGGACCCCCTGCATGCGGAAAACAAGCCTCTCAGGGAGAACCTAGAACCATGTCATGCTAGCTTTCTGCCTGCAAGGATCTCCACCTACCCTCTAAAGTGATCCAGCCCAGACTTGGGATGCGTGTCTTTCCTGGGGCGAGGATGTTCTTTGTGAATGCAACAGAGTAAGAGAAAGACTCAAACAGGAAAGGAAATAGGAAAGGTAGGATACGACTTTATATATAACATACGTTGTTAGCGAATCAATCTGTCATCTATTACATCTTCCCTTGGATTACAGATTCCTTCACCCCCGGCCCCCAACATTGTTAGAATTTCACTCTGGGTTTTGGAATTCCAAATTAACTCACTTTGTTTCCCAGTAGAACCAAAGCATTAGGCATTCTTTATTGGTTCATTTTTTTAACTCCCAAATTTTGTACGGAGTGTTGCGTGCGATAAGCTGTTTTGTTCAGGTCTTTACTATTTTCGGCCTCTTCTTCATAGCTGTAGCACGTGCGTGCCTTGACATACCCAAAAGCAATCTGGCCATGGGAGTCTGCGGAAAGTTGCATCGGGGGTGGCGTGGCATTTTGCTTATTGCTAACACACCACCTCGAAAGGATCTTGTCACAATTGTAAAGAGAAATATATCAAGTTGGGGAGAAATAGAAGGTTGTGGAAAGAGGAGAGGTGCATGTTCCTTTAGTGAAAGGAGGAGAAAAAGAAAAGGGCACAGAAAAAAATTCTGGAAGACAGGAACAGAACTGGAGAAATGAGATTGCAGACAATGTGAACGAAGAGGTGAACATTTCATAAAACATCTTGGGGGGAAAGTTCATTTTCCAGCACTGTGGAAACTAGTAATAATATTCGATTTATATACCGCCCTTCAGGACAACTTAATGCCCACTCAGAGCGGTTTACAAAGTATATTATTACCCCACAACAATCACCCTGTGAGGTGGGTGGGGCTGAGCTCCGAGAGAGCTGTGACTGACTCAAGGTCACCCAGCTGGCTTCAAGTGGAGGAGTGGGGAATCAAACCTGGCTCTCCAGATGAGAGTCCTGGCGCTCTTGACTGACTCAAGGTCAGCCAGCTGGCTTCAAGTGGAGGAGTGGGGAATCAAACCTGGCTCTCCAGATTAGAGTCCCATGTTCTTAACCACTACACCAAACTGGCTAAATTGGGGCGCTCAGCCCTGGTTGTCCGCTATCAGGCTTTCAGCAGCCCCCTCTCAAAGAAAAACACATGGCGAACAACAATACAAACAACACGAAGCTATTGTCTCTCTTCCCTGTCCCTTGCTGAGTTGCAAATGCATGATTGTTTAGATGGCTGAAGGTCGGCGTTTGAGGGCTCGCCCTTCTCAAGGGCCCAATGGAAACCCAAAGGCTGGGAAGATGAAGAACAGATGAGAAACACAGCTTTGCCATTTCAGACACTCCAATTCAGTCACCAAGAAAAACTGTAGGCTTTGAGCGCAGTGGCACGTTAAGAGACCAACAAGATTTTCAGGATGTAACCTTTTGAGAGTGAAAGGTTCCTTCTTCGGATACCAGGTATCTGAAGAAGGGAACTGTGACTCTTGAGACCTTATACCTGAAAATCTGCTTGGTCTCTAAGGTGCCACTGGACTCAAAGCCTGCCTCACATGGCTTCGTACCTGAAACTATGAAGAAAACAAGCAATAAAAAATAGCTTTGATTACTGGCACCCACAGCCTTCATGTACCAGCATGCCTGAGGGCAAAAATGCCAAAGCATTTGGGGGGCTGCTTCTCTAGGACCAGCTGATTCTACAGTAGTTGCCAACTCCAGGTTTGAAAATTCCTGAAGATTTGGAGGTGGAAAAAAAATATCTAGCAGTTTTGGAGTACCTTTCCACAAAATCCTTCACATGTGGAGTTCACGATTGAACACTGGCTTTGCATTCAGAAGATCCCACATTCAATCACAGGCATGCCCTGTTCAAGAATCTGTTGGGAAAAAAACTTGTCTAGGATTACCAACCTCAAGGTGGGGTTCTCCTGGAACTACAGCTGATCTCCAGGCGAGAGAGATCAGTTCCCCTGGAGGAAACGGCAGCTTTGGAGAACTGACTCTATGGCGTACAATAGAGTTTAACAGAAATGTAAGTCCTAGAGTGGCATCACATGCCTACTCAGTTTTCTCTCCCGAGGCCACCCCCAAATCAACGGGAGTTTCCTAATCTGGCGTGCATAATTCTCAATTTTCCTCTCCCCTAACAATCTTGAAAGACATGGCTTTTTTTCTTAGAAGCGAATTAAGAAAAAAAATCACGTAAAGAATAGTGTGAAAAAGGACAGGGAAATAGGGAAAAAGAGCAGAGGGAAAGCAATTTTAAAGCCTGCTCTTTAAACAGTTTGTTTCAGGTTCTTAGAACACTGTTATGTAGTCCTTCCCACGATCAGAACACACCTTCGTAAATTTGCTATAAAAAGAACAAAGGAAACTTGAGTATTAGCCAGGATTTAGGATTTGATAGAACGCATAAGGTGGTCTTCTTGCAGGTAGGCAGATGGTTACTTCCACAGGCATAAAGGGGGGGCATTTAAGAAGGTGGAAAGGAGAAAACCTCTAAGAATTATAAATGGTAATGAAATGGGGTTACAGGCATTCCTATGTTGACTGATGCCAGACAAATCCTTCATATGAAAACCTCCCTGCAAACAGAAAATTAGCCCAGTAGGGAGACTGCCCCCGCCCACTCCGCTTTGGAGAGAGGACTCTATGGCATTATACCCAGTTGAAGTGGCTCCCTCCCCACCCCCTGTCCTCCCTGGGTTCCATGCCCAAATCTGCAGGAATTTCCAATCCAGAGTTGGCAACACTAGGTAGGAAAAGGGCGAGTCAGGCACAAAGGAAATTCCACAATCACATCGCAACAGTTTAAACTCAAAAAGATAAGGTTTCCGGGCTTATAGGGAAAACGGAATTGGATTGTCACCAAATTAAAATGGGATCAACAGAGGTTGGGGATCATCATAACCCTTGCCTCCTTGTTCACAGGCGTTTCCCTACTGAATCTCCTTTTAAAAAAAATATTAGTTACCAGCAGGAGGATGGAAATGGGAGGGGACAAAAGCACCTCTAAATCTGGAGCTACAGCCCTCGATTATAACTGTATTTCCTGCCAGCTAGGGAACACGCAGAGAAACGGAGACATGCGCTTATCCATCATGGACCATCACCAGCGACACTCACCCGGTGTACCTTCGCTAGGGCATAGAGCTGCATCCCGAGACAGAGTAATTGGCTCTCTCTTTCGTATCACCCCTTGGCCTCGGCCATCCATCACAACCTTGTATGTTGCTCCGTATAACACGGGAAGATGGAAGATCCATCGCGCAAACGTGCAGATGGACAATCTGTGGCCGCGGCTGGCTCCCGGAACGAAGGCGCACAAAACCAGATTATGGCAGGGGACGGAGTCTTTTGTCCTTAGAAACCCATCCACAAGTCAAGATCACCCGGGTGGCCCTGCAGTGTGCCCACCGGGGCAGAGGAGGCAGAATGAGGGGCATCGCCAATAGCGTTTCATTTAGCCCTTATATATTTTTAAATCCCAGAGGGAATGTAGATGGGGGCAATGTTTTATTCTTCCTCGCTGTCTGTTGACTATTTGCTGCTGTTTTTACACACCCGTTTATTAGCATCTCACTGCTAATTATTCCTAATTGCTTTGTTTATTCTCAATCCTTGTTTTGGATAGATTAATTTTTGCTAATTGCCGTGAGGCTATATTGCCGGAGAAAGGCAAGGTAGAAACTGGGTGAAATAAACAGATAAACCCTCTCGCCTTTTTCTAGAAGTCAGAGAGCATGTATTGCTGCAGAGACTTAGCACAGGAAGAAAGGGAGAGAGAGCAATGGAGGATCAGGAGTTGTGTTACTGAATGCTTCTCTCCTCAGTCAAGGGTGTTCCCCCTGCCCTGTGTGCTACCTCCCCCCCCCCGCCCCACCAGCTCCTAACCACCCGTCAGGATCCATTTCCTCAAAGCTGCCCAGCAATCCCTGGCGAAATGGCCACAGCCGCAAGCCCTGTCGCTTTGTGTAGCAGGCTGGGATTTGAAGCAAGGCACATGAAGGGCAGCGCGCCGGGCTGAGCCAAAATATTTGCATGGAGGGAGAGGAGTCGTTTGAAGGTGCGTGCGGCTTCTCTCCCGGGAACCGGCGTTCGGCTGGAAGTCAGCTCAAAAATCAAGAGGCTGTTTCTGAATTCACTCTTTCGATGCATAAAAACCTACCAGTCCGGAGGATTAGGTATTCTGACTCTCTTGATGAGAAACAGGATACATCTAGCCATGGGTCTCTATCTGGGCAGTACAAACTGCCCGGCCTACTGGAAAAAGTGTTGTAGCCCAGCTGCCCCCCTGACACGCTAGTTATCTAGGAGCAGGATATTTCTTTGGCATAAAGGGAAAGTTGTCCCACGTTCATGACTCGAAAGACACACAACCCTGAACGGTCCAGTTTTTAGCTGAGATATAAAACCGAAAGCCTGGTGAGAGAGAGCAATTGGCAAAACTGAAGTAGATAAATGTAAAATTAAAAATGCTCCACTTTTTGAAGGCACCCACATTCTTCCCTCTGCTGTGAAGCGATTTATATCCAGCATGTTCTGAAGAAACAGATGCAAAAGCAGAGGTTTCAGCAACTGCCTATTTTGGCCAGGGAACTCTTTTAATGTATTGGGGCTTTTCGTTTATTCCGATACACGCACAGACGCAATTATTCCAGGAATCAATCTGAGGTATAAAAACAGGTTCTGAATCTCAGCGCCTTGGCCCTCCCTCTCTTTCACCAGTGGGCAACCTCTGACAGCTCAACATGATTTCCGTGAGACCGTGGCCCACAACACACCACATCTCCCAGCATCCTCTGTGTCACGTGCAATGGCCTGCCATGTTTGTTTCGTGAATGGCTCTTCAGACGGACTTCCCCAGAGCGAGGGGCAGCGGCTGGCTTTTGCCGGGCTCCATCCCTTCGGCTTTCAGCCACTCCATTTTCTGCTTGTGTTGCAGGACTGCGTCGGCCACCCGGGCATCTATCATGGCCTCCGTGAGCACCCCGTCCTCGGACGCGTAGGCAGCGGCCTAAAGAGGGAAGAGAAGGAGAGAAAATCGACTCTGAAGTCCCTTGAAAGGCCCCTAAGCTGTTACAGACTTCCTTGGACTGTTCCAGCAAAGAAAGCTTTTAAGATTTTGCCTCGCGTTTGATGGGAAAGGAGCCGCCGTGCCCCCCCTTAATCCCTCCACCCCCCCCACAGGATTGGCAGAACAAATTATGTGAAATAAGCAGAATGAGGCAAAAATAGCCTAAATTTAAGCAGTTTCGTTATGTTAATACCTTTAAATGTTTTCCTAATTTTAAAAAGATTACAATAATTTGTAGTCCAGTTTAAGTGGAGTTAGGGTTGCCAGCTCTGGGTTGGGAAATTCCTGGAGATTGGAGTTGAGCCAGAGAAGGGAGGGGTTTACAGAGAGGAGGGACCTCAGCAGGCTATAATGGCATAGAGCCCACCTCCTAAGGCAGCCATTTTCTCCGGGGGAAATGATCCCCGCAGCCTGGAGATCTGTTCTAATCCTGGGAGATCTCCAGGCCCCATCTGGAGGCTGGCAACACTGCGTGGAGTATTTCTTGTCTTAAAATATACATCTTCCTCTTTTCTACTGACCATGTTTCTGCTCTCAATAATAAAAAGACACCCCAAAAACTGGAAAGATGCGGTTATGATGGAGCAATGTGAGATCTACCCATTGAATGGGCAGTAAAAGAAAACAGTTCTGCAATTAAACATATCAGTCTGTACCAAGTAGTTATCTCAGCGGAAAGGGTTTCCAGAGTGCGGAGTACCCTAGGGCAGAATTTTAGAATCCTTGGGCAGAGAGAGCGCTCAAACTGTGCTTGCAAGGCCCTGTCCCAGCAGGGGGTCCGGTCCTACGAGCTTCAAGAACATCTGGACTGCACAGTTTCCCATCCGTCGCCCCAGCCGACCAATCTCCCATTGCAAACAGCCGCCGGCTGGAGCTGCAAACTCCTTGCAATGCGGGGTCTGGCCTCAAGAAGACTCGGTGCTTTTAACAATGCATGTCGAGTGCATTCCCTCTGACGTGGAATTGAGGGGGGGGGGAGAGAACATGAAGGTGCATGCGTCATCCCCTGGGACCATCAAGCCGCTGGTTTTCTTTTTTATTGTGGTTCCAGCTGGGGCCATGCGGTTCATACTTCATTGCCTCTTCCAATGACTTTCTAAAAATAGACCAGCCCCCGGGCCCCACTGTCAAGAAACCAAGCTGGAGAAGAGAGTGACAAGCCCGGCCGCCCCTTCCAGGAACAGCTTTCAATGCATTTAAAAAAAATCAAGCACATGGCTTTATTGAGATGCAATCTCTTCTCAGACCCGGGCTTTAATCTGTCTTCCTTTCCAGACTTGCCAGGCAGGCTCACATCTGCTTATCCATTTTTACCTCAGATCTTTCCACTGCAACGTTTCCATCTATAAGGACTACCAAGTTGCTTCATTTAAAAAAAAAAAGCTAAACCGTGGGACAACAGAACAAGCACAGCCTACCCAAGTGCTTGCACGAGCACTCATCAGTCTGAGAACTGCTACAGCATAGTGGTTAAATGGTTGGGCTGTGACATAGCACTCTGTTGGTTCAAATCCCAGGACTGCCATGAGCTCTGCAGGTGGCCTTGAGTAAGCCCCTCCTCTCAGCCCCAGCTGTATTGTGGGGATAATAATAACACTAACTTGTTCACCGCTCTGAGTGGAGCACTAATCTGTCTAGAAGAGCGGTATATAAGCACACTGTTATTATTAAGAGCTGCTGTAGCATAGTTGTTAAGTGGCTGGGCTGTGAATCAACCCTCTGCCGGTTTGAATGCCACTACTGCCATGAGTTCAGCCGGTGCCCTTGGATAAGCCACTCGTCTCAGCCCCGGCTCCCCAGCTGAATTGTGGGGATAATATAACACCGCTCACCGCTCTGAGTGGACACTAATGTGTCCCGAGGAGCAGTATATCAATGCTTAGTTCTCGTGGCCCTTTCTTACACACCCAGGGTGATGCCAATCATTACTTTGGGGTTAGGAAGAAATTTTCTCCAGGCGCCAGGGAGCCTGGAGGTTTTTTGCCATCTTCTGGGAATGGAGCAGGGGTCACTGGGGGTGTGGAAGGGGGGGTGAATTTCTTGCATTGTGCAGGGGGTTGGACTAGATGACCCTGAAGGTCCCTTCCAACTCTATGATTCTATAAGCACACTGATTATTATTATTATCCTCATTATTATTATCATTATTATCCAGTTCCTTTACAGACTCCTTTACAAGCCTCCCTCTCCCAATCTATTTCAACAGAAAAGAGGCCATCATTTAAGACGCTCCCTCCGCTATTGTATAAGCTACATACATTATGCCAATTAAGCAAATTTGCATGAGTTTAGATCATTTATTAGGGTGGCCACACTATTATTCAACAAAGATTTCTTCCCCTGGTAGAGTTTTAAATGAATAATCAATTAACCATGCAAAAATTTGCATGTAAATTAAAATTACTTCTGAAAAAAAACCACAGCACTTTGTTTTTAGGTAATGCAGCTATGTAATGCCAGAAGCAACGTTTTGGAAGAGGCATTTTCTGTGCAAGAGAGGAGGAGGAATGCTAGGATGAAAGAATGCCTCTTTCAACATTTCCTCCTTCATGGTAGAGTGGGGAGGGAAATATATCTTCCAAGATTCCTTCTTGTCCGTTCCAGGGTGAAAACTCTTAGTGATAACTGTCAGCAACTGAGTCTGACAGCTCTGAAACAGAAATAAATGCCAGAACTTCCTTTTTAAAAACCGTACTCTTCCATAGTACTGATGGGTCTTGAGCTTGTTTGTTTTCTAAAGATATTTTGGCTCAGGCGCATAGCCAGGAATGTGTCGCATTCCAGATTCCCAGCCGGTGAAGCAGTTTTAAGTCCTGCTGTTATCAGTCAGAAAGCCCATGCTTAACCCGCCCCCCATAAATGAGATTTTCATGTGCTCAACTCATGCCTAGTAAAGAGTAATTAAGGTAAAGCTAGTCCCCTGTGCAAGCACCGAGTCCTTACTGACCCATGGGGGGACGTCGCATCACGACGTTTTCTTGGCAGACTTTTTGTTATGGGGTGGTTTGCCATTGCCTTCCCCAGTCATCTACACTTTACCCCCAGGAAACTGGGTACTCATTTCACCGACCTTGTCAAGAGTATCCTGCACTTATTAAAGGACAAGCGGTTTCATTTGCTTGCAAGATGCTATCCCCCCTCCAAAGAGGGATATATAAAATGGAGCGATCTGTATTTGGTGATTAAATCAACTGGGAAAAGAAAAAAAGTTTCAAGTGGTTGGCAGTGCCAAAGGCAACCATGCCCTCAGTTCTTAAGGGGAAAAAAAGAGTGCTACATTAACCTGTGAGTTGGACTTAGACAACCACACAGCATCCAATAAGCAGTATTCCATTACAGGGTTATGCATATGCAACAATTTTACAGAAGTGCTGAAAAACTGCAGGGGGTGTGACACCGACCAGAGGTTCCTGAGAATCTCAGCTTCCCAACCTTTTTAAAAGCCAAGTTTATAGTCCTGAGAGCTGCTGTAGCATAGTGGTTAAGTGGTTAGGCTGTGAATTAGCACTCTGCTGGTTTGACTGTACTACTACTATGAGGTCTGCATGTGGCTTTGGGTAAGCCACTCTCAGCCCGGCTCCCCAGCTGTATTGTGGGGATAACAACCCTGACTTTGTTCACCGCTCTGAGTGGGGCACTATTCTGTCTAGAGGGGCAGTATATAAGCACAATTATTGTTATACAGAGCTGCTGCAGTTAATTGGTTGGGCTGCGAATCAGCACTCTGCTGGTTCGACTCCAACTCCTGCCATGAGCTCAGCAAGTGGCCTTGGGGAAGCCACTCCTCTCAGCCCCAGCTCCCCAGCTGTACAGTGAGGATAATAACAACACTAACCTGTTCACCGCTCTGACTGGGGCACTAATCTGTCTAGAAGAGCGGTATATAAGCAGACTGCTGCTATTATTATTTCAAATATATACTTGAAAGAATGGACAAATCCATGGAACATTCTCAGAAGCCAGAGATAGTAAAGAGTCCAGTAGCACCTTTAAAACTAACCAACTTTATTGTAGCATAAGCTTTTGAGAACTACAGCTCTCTTCGGCAGATGCAACTTTATTGTAGCATAAGCTTTTGAGAACCACAGCTCTCTTCATCAAATGCAACTTTATTGTAGCATAAGCTTTCGAGAACCACAGCTCTCTTCATCAGATGCAACTTTATTGTAGCATAAGCTTTCGAGAACTACAGCTGTCTTAGCTGTGGTTCTCGAAAGCTTATGTTACAATAAAGTTGGTTCGACTTAAAGGTGCTACTGGAACCTTTCCTACTTTGCAACTACAGACTAACATGGCGAAATCCTCTGGATCTAGAAGCCAGAGATGGTTGAGGTGAGGCTTGGCCTTTGGTTTCCAGAAGTACAAACGTACACACAAACCCAGAATAAATTATGCAGTGTAAAGAAGCTGCAGGATTTGAATTTCTTCAGTGCGGAATTTACGGGAAAAGTTAATTTGCTTCATCTGCAACAGAGAATCTGATCACAAAATACCTGGATGTTATTAAAAGTTGGTTTCCTGGTCAACCATTTTGCTTGAGGCTACGCCGCAGGTGGTTTAGAGCGTATGTGTAAGACTGGGGACCCCTGGGTTCAACTATCCATCCCACCTGGTCGATCACCCACTAATGTACCTCACGGGGTTGTTGTAAGGAGAAAATGGCGGAAGGAGAACCAGGCAAGCCTCCCCACCAGCTCCTTCACAGAAGGGCAGGATAAAAACGGTTTATGGTTCCCGAGGCCCTCCGTGAGAGATAAAACTCTGCAAAGGAAGGGGAGGAACAAAAACTAATTACAGAAATTAGAAATATGAATTGGAGGAGAATTAAGCAACTGCCGCTTGCGGCAATTAAACTTCCCCTTTGGGATTCGTTCCAAGGAACGTTGGGGGCATGGCCCGACACCACCCTTTGAACAAGAGGCAGCTGAAAAATTGCTGCCATTAAAGTCCCGCGACTGCGGCTTTGTGCTCTGAAAACCACCAGCTAAAGAGGTTGTGATCTCTCCCGCCTAGGGGGGGGGAAGGGATCTTTGAAGGGCCTTCCTGGCTCCTCGCAAGAGACCAAGGGGGGGGGAAGGGGGGGGTGAAGAAAGAAAGGAGGTGAGAAATAGAAGCAATCTTAAAATACCTCAAGGCATCAATTTGCGTCAAGGCTGTTTGGAGGACGTGTTAAAAAAACACACACTCACACCTGGTTTGCCACAGCTGCTGTTTATCAGCTTGGAAATGCAAGCCTGTGGGGAGGGGGGAGCTTGGAGGTGACATCGCGGCCCCCTCATTTCTCCTTCAGTTGGCATCTTGAGAATTTCCAGCATCCGTTTGCCGTGCACGCCTGCCAGGTTTCTAGTTCATACCTAGCCCGCCTAATCGCACAGGCGGAGGGAAGATTACAGCCAGGGGTTTGTGCAGTGCTTCAGTTCCAGTTTGCAAAAATTTGGGTGTGGAATCTGGCTCCCACCGAGTTCCTAGCCCTCGTGACTGCAAAGATACAGTTTGAAGGTATGTGGACATGGGCCATTTGACATCTCGGAAAGTGCAGAGGATGAGTGCAAGAGATCTCTGGCGGCCTTGATGCTCCCCTCCCATAACCAGTCAAGCCATAAGACATCCATTCCATTTTTATTCTCCAAGTGGCTCTCGGTGGTACTCGTGGTTCCTGCTCTCTGTCAGTTTAGTCTCTGTCAGACACAGGATGGATTTGAGCCCAGCTCTTACTGGAACACAGCCTGTTGCTTTAACTACAACACATCTCACCAGCCTTCAGATTCTGAAGGGAAACACGCAAGTTTGCGCCAAGGTTTTTTGATGCTGAAGTCTAATGTACACTTTGAACACATAAGGATTCCGATCAAGTAACAGCAGCCTTGTAAGGCAGGCCAGTGCTACAATCTCTATAATCGCAGAGGTGGTGGTGGAATGAGGCTAAGGTCACCCAGAGGCAAGATTTGAACCCGGGACCTCTCAAATCACAGCTCTTAGTTGCTGAAATGCAGCTTAAGAGACTCCTGGGTTTGAAAGTTTAATATACGTTGGCAGACCACAGAGCAGTGAACAATTTTCTTCTTTTTTTTTAAAAAAAGGATGGTTTGTGCAAGATCGGAGCCAATTCACCCCTTCAACAAAGCGTTGGCTGTTAATTCTTATGACTGATGGAGGCAGGTGACAGGTGTGGGGGGATTAGAGGTGCGTGTGTGTCTAAGAGGAAGACTGGTAGCGGCCGTTCTGCCAGAAGACCAGCGAAGCAGCTTCGCGCTCATAACAAGGTTGCTGAAAGAGACGCCTTGCTTGTAGCAGAACCCAACAACATCTGGGGAGGGGCCGAGGCTTTGCATCAGCTTTGCAAGCCCCAGGTTCAACCCCCGGCATCCCCAGCTGAAAGAATCAGGCAGGAAGTGGCGCCCAAGTCCTCCACCCCAGACCCTGGAATGCAGCTGCCAGTCAACGAAGACAAGGTGGAACTTGACAGACCAAGGGCAGGGCTCTGCATAAGGTAGGAAAGTTCTCGCATTCGTTGCTGATCGCTGCTCTGTGATAAGGGGTGGGCAATACAAGCAGAAAGGCCACCTGAGAACTGGCTGATAATAAAGCAGCTGTGTATGATCGATCAGCTGTGTGCTTCGGGGGCTGAACCTTAGCCCTGTCCGGTGCCAGGCAGCGCCTCTGCTTGCAGGAGAAAGGGCGAGTCTGGTGCCTCTCGCCCCACTTGGGCCAGGGTAGAAGGAACTAGGGAATGAATCCTACTAGTTTTGCTAACTTGTCATCTCTGCAAAGTGGCTTTGCGCTCTCGGCAGTCCTGCAGCAATTTTTTTTTTTTTTTTTGCAGAGGCTAGAGTTCTCAGTGTTGGAAGTGTCACTGGAATTGCTGTGGGGGGGGGGGGAATCCTGGATATCCCCAAACAACATAGCTTCAAAACTCAAATCCTGCAGTCCCAGCAGCCATTCAGCCGGAAGAACAGCGGAGGAGCTTTGTGCTCACAACAAGGACCCTTTGATTTGAGGAGGGGCTGTGGCATTGCTTCAGTTTTGCGCATAGAAGGTCCCAGGTTCAACCTGTTCTCAATTTTAAATAGCACAAACTACTGCTCGAATGGTGGGGCTGCAGGTGCAATCTCTGTGCTTGCCTGGTTGGCCCCCAGATTCACTTTTTTTTGGTAGCTTCCAAGGCCAATTAAGTGTATGCCCCTTTGTGTGAAGTGCGCTGGTTGCTAGGCATGCAAATAGCTATGAGAAGAGGGTGGGGATTGGTGCAACCGATGCTGATGTCACAAAGGAACCGACGTTTCCTTAAAGTAGGGCAAAGTCATGCCAATCTCCTATGCAGTTCCTAATAGGAAGGAGTACTTGGGGAGGGGAAGAGGAGGAGACACAGCTGCAAGATAAAGATTTGGGCTGTTCCCAAACACGCCTCCTTCTCCTCTTTCCAACAGTATCTGTTCTGTTCACAATGGGAGGGAGGGAAATGAAAACAGACTTGCGGCAATAGATAGGTAGAAGCTCAGTCCTCTCCTGTTTTTATATTGGTTTTAACTGGAAATTTGAAAAAATAATTATTGTAAGCCACCTTGAACCATATGGAAAAGCAGGGTATAAATGTTTTAATAAGTAAGAAAAATGCCCCCTTCTCCTGAGGGGGAGGCTGCGGCCTAGCCAAGATGGCGACGTATTTGACCCACCAGCAGAAAGTGCTGCAGCTCTACAAGCGAGCGCTACGGCACCTCGAGTCTTGGTGCATCTTCCAGGACAGGTATCGCTACTTTGCCTGCTTGTTGAGAGCACGCTTTGATGAGCACAAGAATGAAAAAGATATAAGGAAAGCAACCAAGCTGCTAATGGCAGCAGAACAAGAATTTTGGAAGAAACAGCATCCTCAGCCATACATCTTTCCTGATGCTCCGGAAGGCACGTCTTATGAGAGATATGACTGCTACAAGGTACCTGAATGGGTCCTAGATTACTGGCATCCTTCGGAGAAGGTGGTGTATCCAGATTACTTTGCCAAAAGAGAGCAGTGGAAGAAGCTGCAGATGGAAAGCTGGGATAATGAGGTTCAGCAGCTTCTGGAAGAAACCCCACCAGGTGGACCTCTGACTGAAGCCCTGCCTCCAGCTCGCAAGGAGGGGCACCTGCCTCCTCTGTGGTGGAGTTATGTAACTGCACCCCGTGAGCGTCCAACGTAAAAGCTTTCAAAGGAAAAACAGTTTTCATGAAGGGGGTAAGGCCCTCCCAAGCAGAAGGAACATTAGCATGGTGAACTATATTAAATGGCTACAATAAAGTGAAATCTATTGCATGTAAAAAAAAAAAGTAAGAAAAATAAAAAATGGATCAGGTTGTTTTGTATGTACAGTTTTCATATGGAAGAATAGTCAGTCGCCTGCAGTGGTACAGACCAGACACAACACAGGCAGCCTGTCTCGGGGAGAAATAATTATTTTGGTGGCAGAATCCTGAAGCGGTTAAGTTGGGCTGTACCACTTCAGGTAGGAATGGGGGACTAGTTTTTGAATGTGGGACTAGTTTGTGTAGAAAACTAGCACAACAGGCAGTAAGACCAACCTGTTCCCTGCTGTGCTAGTTTTCTACTTGCAGGGATTTTCACACAAAATCTCTGCATGTTAAAAAAAAACACACCAACAGAAAACGTAGAGAGGTTCCACCCAGTTTACTCCTTGTTGTGCAAAGTCTTCTACTTGCAGGAATTTGTACAACACACGGGAGCACTAAAAAAAGGATGATCCCTTCCACCAGTGATTAGAATATTTAGACAGACAGACGGAAAGGGCCCTCACTACAAAATCGGTACGATTCCATCTGGAACCATTTTATATTGGGTAAAGTGGATTGCTCTATAGGCATTCACAATTTGGAAGCTTATCGAAAAATTTTTCAAGCAATTTGGTTTCCTATTGTGCAATTTTTGGAGGAAAAAGAAATTGTTTCTTCTAACATTCATTGTCAAGAGCTATTGAATTTCTAGATGTATGGAACTCCTAAAAGGTAAAGGTAGTCCCCTGTGCAAGCACCGAGTCATTACTGACCCATGGGAGGATGTCGCATCACGATGTTTTCTTGGCAGACGTTTTGTTACGGGGTGGTTTGCCATTGCCTTCCCTAGTCATCTACACTTTACCCCCAGGAAACTGGGTACTCATTTTACCGACCTCGGAATGATGGAAGGCTGAGTCAACCTTGAGCCGGCTACCTGAACCCGCCTTCCGCCAGGATCGAACTCAGGTCGTGAGCAGAGCTTGGGCTGCAGTACTGCAGCTTACCACTCTGCGCCACGGGGCTCGTTATGGAACTCCTTAAGAATTGTTATATTTTGGGTTTTGTATGGTTACGTTTTAAGTTAATGTGTACAAAGGAGAAGTTTGTATATACTCCATGGCAGAGTGGGGATTCGAACCTGGGTCTCCACATCCCAGTCGGACACCTTAACCACTGCACCAGGCTGGCTTTCCAGAAGGGGCCCAGGCTGTTCTTCCACTTCAGGCCACCACCACCTCCTCACTAGAAGCCACGCTGAGATCTCAGTTCTCACTCATGTGGCATATGGAGATTTAAATGGCACGCCTTTCTGACATTGTGCTTCTGAGCTCTATGAATTTACAGCCCAGATGAAGGACAGGCGGAGCACCGCTGGGCTCTCAGCCGCAAAAGGTTATGCACCATCTCGGCAAGTGCATGCTGCCGCTTGCAGCCGATGAATGAGGTTTTAATGAGCAAAACAGCATTCAGCGTGGCCTAAATACAGCCTGAATATAAGAGAGGAAAGGTTCGATGCCTGAGAGCCTGACATGGGTCGGACATGTCACTCTTCCGACAGCAGTGAGTTGTAGGTTTGTGCATGCAAGGAAAAAGCTACAGGGGAGGTGCGAGAAACCAGCTCCCTCATCTTTGGAAAAGCGTAACGAGCATTTGACCTGCACTTGGAGGGACTGAGAGGCAAGAGGATGTATTTTGCTTGCCTCAGAAAATATGTAAGCTTGCAAGTTTCACAGAACTCCCCATCGAGAAGCATGAGGACGCAAGAGCAGCTTTGCAGGATCAGACCAAAGCACTCCAAGAAAGCATCCAAGCAGGCAAACAGCCTCTCCCAGTTCTTTGCTCCCCGCAACTGGTATCCAGAGACACACTGCCTTTGAACATGGAAGTCCCATTTAGCCATCACGGCCAACAGTTAAGGCTTTTCCTTCACGAATTCTCTAGTGCCTCCTGTGTCTACAGTGCCCTCCATCACGACGTGCGGCAGTGAATTCTGTAAGTTAGTCAAGCATCGCACCAAGAATTGCTTTGAAAATTCTGCCCAACAACAAGTTCTAGTAGCTCAGGAGAGGGTTAAGAAATTCTCTTTCCCCTCACCCTTCAAACTCTGCATAATTTTATACATTTCTAGAATGGAAAAAGAGGACAACGGATTGCAATTGTAGTTACTGGGACTCACAACTGGGGATCTATCAGTCATCTGAGATAGCAGGTATGTGCAGAAGGGAAAGGCATTGCTCCACCAGAGGAATTATGCTTGGCCCCAGAACACATTAGCACCTTAAAAGAGAGGTTTCACGCTGCAAAAATCTCATATGCGGGCCTGCTAATTATTTTGCCAAGAAAAACTTGCATTCCGTGATCTCGGCACAATATGCGAACTACTCCTATTTTGCACAGTTTATTAATTATGATTTTGGAAGTCATGGGAAAGAATGGCACCCCTGCCTCCCCAGTTGTGAAGCCTAGAAACAGGCGCCTTTCTGCCTTCTGAGACTTCAGGCCATTTGCTTGTTACTTCTTTTTTGTTTCAGTGCAAAACAAGTGTCTCCAGAATTTAAATACCAGGCCCCAAAATAGCATTTTTATAACTCTGACATGCACGTTACTTTAAAAAGAGTAAGCAGTGAATTAAAAACCCCGGTATCTATAGTTGAAAGATAACTACCACATTAGATATTCTAGAATTCTTTCTAGGGATCCACTAGTTTTAAATTTCTCCCTAATAGGAAGTTCTGCTGTTTGACTTGGAGACAGTTCCCCCTAATTCTGATTACTGAACAAGGTAAAAAGACAATTTCCGCATATGCTTAGGATACTCATGTGTCTGCCCACCCCAGAGCTAGCTGCATTGGAAGAACTTTGCTTGGTCAGAACCGAAACAGAATTGAAGGGCACAGTCAAAGGCTTTGTAGTTCTGGCAGAATGCGGTCCTTCAAACACAAAACACAGGAGCATAAGAGCAGAAAAACACCAAGCAACTACATCCACCACTGGATTTCCGGAGTGTTTGTGAACATTCTTTTCCTCCCCTTCTTCTTCCCATAAGAATTTTGATCTTACCTGCCAGGCCACCGCGAGCTGCGAGATCTCTCGGCCAGACATGCCTTCTGTCAGCTTGGCAATCTCGGAGCACTTTTTCCCGTAGTCAAACTGGGCGAGCTTCAGACGCCTAAAGGTGAAGTGAACACACGTCAGCAAGAAGCGAGACCACGGCAAGGGGAAAAAAAGATAACAGTAAAACAAGAACAGTCCTGATTTTACAGCGGGGTGGGGTGGGGCTGAAGTCAAGGGAACTGCGGCCAGCTTTTAACTCTGTGAAAATGGAAACTTGCTTTATCAGATCAGAAAGATTTGGGAGCCAGGTCTGATGGGACACAGACTCCAGCCCAGACTTAGGATCTTGAACGAAAGTACGACATTTACAGAAATGCCTTTCTGTAAGCATTAGCAAGCCCCCAGTGGACCTTGGGGCTCTCAGAAAGATGCACCGAATGAAGCCCATCTTGTGGCTCTTACTTGTCCCCCCCAAGTCAGACCCGACAGTCTAAATACACATGGCATGACTCACTGCTTGCCCTCTGTGGCCGGCTTGAGGACATGCTTGTCAAAATACATCCGGACCAGTCGCTCCCTCTCCTCTAAGCCCGGCAGCTTGAAGTGAACCATTTCGTCTATCCGGTCATTGATGGCCCAGTCAAACTGTTCCGGCTGGTTACTGGCTAAGACGAGCATGAACCTGTAAAAAAGGAAGAAAGGGGCTGGTGAGGTGCAGCTCTCCTCCCCACCCGGAAATTTTGGCCTGGCTCAGCTTTGCTGTAAAAGGAGACCTGTTGCATTCGTTCCCTCTTTTGCACCAGAATGGGCGAAATCAGGAGGGCTGAATCAGCCCTCAAACACACATTTCCACAAGGTCATTAAATACACTGAAAATGCACATTAATTCTGTTAAAGTATGCCAAGGGACCCCTGATGAAAGTTTGCTGAGAGACCTCTGAAGAGAGAGCGTGCATTTGCTCAAAACCTTATCGATCCTTCCTCCGTTAAAACTGCGGCTTGAAGGAACTCCTCTGTGTTTCGAAAGATCAATTCTCGGGGCAGCCTCTGCCACAAGCTTATTAAGCATCTTCCCTCCCTGCCTCTGTCTGCAGTATCGGGATAATACTGACCCACCTTACATGGTGGTTGTAAGGATGAAAGAATTCTGCAGGTGCAGTGCTTTGAAAACTCAGAAGTAACCCTGTGAACGCAAATGGATGAGATCAGCTTGTTCATATGCCCTTTCTGTGGTGGCTCCCATCTTCTGGAACAGCAAGCCAGAGGAGGTAAGGAGGCCCCCACGCTTCTATCATTCCACAGAATGTGCAAAGCAGAAACGTGCCAGATGGCATTCCGATAAAAGGATCAGTATAACGGAACAGGACTTTTATACGGGAATAGGATTTTCGTCCATTACAGCGTGTATTGTATCTATTTACCTTCCTTTTATTGCACTGTCTTCCACCTTTGTAACTCACTTTCTACATTACGGTATTGTCATGTCTAACCAGCCCCCCATCCCAACTAGTCCCATGTCAGTGCAGGGGTTTGTGCCCAAGGACCACTGGTGTTTGGCTATGACAGTGCACTGCTGGGAGCTGCGCTGGAGTAACCCAGGCTTATGTTGACGTAAGTGTGAGAGATGTTGATATAAGACAGGGGTGGCCAAACTTGCTTAATGTAAGAGCCACATAGAATACACGACATGATGCATTGAAGTGACTTCAGATGAGGAGGTGGCTTTGGGGGAGTGTCCTGAAAGTGACATCACAGGAAGGGGTGGGGTTTTTGTGCAGTCTGCTGGAAGTGACATCATCACTTCCTTTTTTACTTATTTGTCTATCTGTGTCGGTCCTTGGCAGGTAGATACTCAAGCCCCTCACAGCAAGCACTCCGGTGCATTGGATGAAGTAACTTTTATTAGAGATCTACGCAGTCCAAGTGATCTATACGAAGGCATTGGCAGAAGTGACTATTCAAAAAGGGATAGCGTTAATTATAGGGAAACTGCCCGCCCTCTGGGTCCGTTAACATTCTGGCGTGAAAACCCCAAAGAGTTACATGGGAACTGATTAGTTTAGGCTAGACAGTCTCTGAGAAGAGATACGTTGCTTGCTGCCTGCAGCTTGTCTCCAGGGACACTTGCCGTAGAATTGAAAGCAAGTACCTTCAACAGAGAACAGACAGCCCCCACTGGCTCAGTACATTTCATGTTAGCAGTTCACACACTCTCAGATGATCAACACAAAATGCAAAACAACATTAATGGCAGGTATGCAGGCAGGCATACACGACAATCTGCAGTGTTTCCAGTTCTGTCATTTTAGACCCACTACACTGTTTACTGCACGGCGTGTACCATCTGATGGAATTTATATATGTGTATCACCTTCTGCCTCAGTAAGAAAGGTGGGCTATAAATGAAATAAATGTATTCCTATTAAGTTATGGGCTATTTGGTACAAGCTGGGGATCCGACTGAAACAAAGCCATCCTTCAACTGAATGTATTTCTTCCCCTGAGGAAAAAAAAAATTAGCGCTCACGGCAATCTTTTACACTCCCGCGGGCTCTCTTTTCACAGAGGCCTTGCCGCAGAGCAATACTGAGCTTTGGACTATCTGCCTCGTACATTTTAGCCTGCTCAGGGCATCTATCGGCTTTCTCCCTTGCCTATTTTGTCCAGAGTGACTGGATCGCGATCGGGTAGTGAG
The DNA here is from genome assembly GCF_028583425.1 of Eublepharis macularius. Lineage (NCBI taxonomy): Eukaryota > Metazoa > Chordata > Lepidosauria > Squamata > Eublepharidae > Eublepharis > Eublepharis macularius. The sequence goes on from NC_072806.1 coordinate 3,024,850, forward strand.
TCTCATAGCAAACGAGGGACTTTGAACGCAGGTCTCCCAGATTCTAATCTGATACTATGTGGAATTCACTGCTAGAGATGCAGTGATGGCAACAGGGACAGACAGCTTTAAAAGGGGATTAGCCAGATTCATGGAGGAAAGGTCTAGCAGCAGCTACGAGACATGGTAATTAGAGGGAACTGCCACTTCCAGTAGCAGTCAACCTCAGAACACCAGTGCAGGAGGCAGTATCTGGGGAAGGCCAAGGCCTCTACACCGTTGCTGGCCCTCCAGAGTAACCGAGTGGCCACTAAGAGAGACAGGATGCTGGATTAGATGAACAACTAGTCCAATTCGTCAGGGCTGATGCTGTTAACTACTTTAGAACAGGTGCCCTCCACAGTGGGGTAACCATTTCCTGTCTTCAACATACCTTTCTCTGTAGCATTTAAAAGATGCGCATAAGTTTTGGAAGATTGAAAAAAAATGTTCCCCATTTCATTTCTTTTTCGGATTCATTTTTTTTCTTAGTAGTTTTAATTCTTTGCTTTCTGCTCCTGGATTTATAGAGGCATTCATTTGGTACGGCGTACTGAAATGTTTTTTTGTATGCAATTTATACGTATGATGTACAATACTTATTTACTGATGCCCCAGATTAGGCTGTGCAACGTGCACACTTTACGGGGAAAATATGGCACGAGGAAACAGAAAATGGCATCAGGATATAGAGCTGTGGATCCAACCTGGTCATGGGGGAAGTGAAATCAAGAAAGTGGATTTTCACTGAAGGGCAGGGGTGAGAAATCTGAAATCTTTACTGTGTATGGATATAACTCCAGTCCACAGCCAGGGAAGGGTGGGGCGCGCATGTTTGTCGCTTGAACTCTTTTGCCGAAATATGCAGCCAGCACAGCTTGCGCAAGTGCCTCAATTTGGTCAATTTACTTCTCAAACTGGATAAAAATCTGACAAGTAAAATGTGGCAGTTAAAGGGGTGCATCAATCTTTAAAATGAGAGTCATAATACAAGCTGTGAAAATGTCTGTGTGGGCTTTTTTCCCTGGCTAAGAACCTCTGAGGGACTCCGCGTCAGAAATTGGAGGCCATTTTCGTAGAACGACGATAAGGCAGCCATTTTGAACACAACACACAACCAACAGCTCCTGGAAAACAGTACACAGCCGGGACTGGGCCTTCCCAGCAGGCTTGCTAGAGGCGCAAAATTGGCCACATAAAAACAAGCATTCATTCGACAGTGGGTGGAATTGCCTGTTAACTGGGCTCCTGAGGGACTCATTGGCGGATTTACATGCGGTACTGTGGTGTCAAGCAACTGGAGCCAATCCTCTGTTTTGTCGGCAGAACTTGCCTTCATCTAAGGAAGCCAGTGCTGTTAAAGATTTCAATTGGTATGAAAAGCTAGATTTTTCCAGAATACTTTACTTGCAGTGGGGCCCAGAATGAGACCCAAATCAGGTCACCTCCAATCAGGCTCATAGAGGATTACGGGCGCCTAAAAAATCTCTAAGAAAAAAGAGAACTCTGACTCTCTGGAACGGAAGCAGGGACTGTGAAAATTCATTTCATTAAAAATACCCATCCCTCACAAAGTGGAAATAAATGGACTGGGAGGAATGAGGTTTCAGAAACAAAGCAAAGGGCATAGGAATATATGAAATTGCCCTATATAGAGTCAAACAGCTGGTCTATCTAGCTCGGGATCGAACACTTGGGTTCTCCTGGGGTCTCTCTTGGGCAAAGCAAGGCCCAACACCTGTACTGTGAGATCTTTTAACGGGAAATGCCAGGAATTGAACCTGGGGACCTTCTGCATGCCAAGCATACGTTCTACCCTTGCCAAAAATCTCCACCTGCAGCTTTCCAAGACACACACAGATGTTTCCCTAAAGAGAAAATAATGAATAGCCCTCTTAGATCAGATTTGAGTCCACCTAGTCCAGAATCCTGAGATGGATCGCACTCCGTTTTTTCCCTAACTCCCTTGAAATTCCCCCTCTTTATTACAGCCTCTGGCCCCCACAACTTGGGGAGCCAGTTTGGTGTAGTGGTTAAGAGTGGCAGGACTCTAATTTGGAAAGCCAGGTTTGATTCCCCACTCCTCTGCTTGAAGGCAGCTGGGTGACCTTGGGTCAGTCACAGCTCTCCCAAGTTGTCCTGAAGGGGGGGGGGAGGAATATAAATCGAATGTTGTTGTTGTTATCATTATTCGTGGACACCCCCAAGATGCTCAGCGTAGACCTTTTGGTGGGCAAAGTGACACTTCACCCTCCACCTCCCTTTTGCACCAGCAGGAAAGCCGGCTGGATCCCGCAGTGGCCAAACACGTACCGAAGAAGCCCTCTACAAGCAGAGCACAGAAACCCAAGCCTCCTGCTGCTGCTGCTGCTATTTTAAGATACACTGCCTCTGACCATGGAGGTTCCATTTATCCACCATATCCACAAGCCATAGATGGGCCTCTCCACTGCCCCCTACAAAGCGGCTTCCGTACTTGCTGCTGTGCTGCCCCGTCCGGTGCAGGAAGGCATTCAACGTCGCTCTCAGGTCTTCACTGATCTTTTCCTACAAGAGACAACATTCAGTATCAGGATATTTCGCAGCAGAGAGAGCTTTCCAAATATAAGCTGATATTTATATATAAGGAAAAGGAACATCTGATTGTGAGTTCAGAGTAATATACAACCATCTCCTCTGCTTTGAACCCAGCGCTCCCCTGATCCTGGTCCAGCACCTTAAATCCTGCACCGTAAAGGTCTCTTTTATTGATCAAAACAAAAAGATACTTTCATCATCAATCTTGAGACTTAACGACAAAAACAAATTAGTTAGCAGTTCTTGCACAAAACAAATGACATCAACTTTTTAAAACCTCCATGTCCAGGGGCAGTCAATCTCTGAATACTGGTTCAAGAAGACAACATCAAAGGCCTGTTTGCTGACCCTCCAGGGCAACCGGCTGGCCACTATGTGAAACAAAATGCTGGCCAAGATGCTTCAGGCCCTTTGCTTTGCTGGACTCCTTACAACAATCTTATAAGGTAGATCACTGTTTATTATGTCCACCTGGCATGGTTGACGGTGAGTGGCTTGTTCGAAGCTAAACCAGGAATTTGTGGCAACATATGAACCGGGACTTCCCGACTCGTAGCTCAAGCCACTGTGCCAAGGATGCTGGGGGGGAAAAAGAAGGGGGGGGGAGGGAATTCTACCACCTCCTGTACCATGCCCAAGAGCTGGGAAGTTCCACCAGGAGTCCCAATTCCACCACAGGCTGGCCTGAATCACGCATAGCCAGACCCTCCAAAGAGGAACAGAAACAGGTTCCTAGTTGGTACCCCTAACTCCATTTCCTTCTGTGATTAACTAACCACGAAGGCTAACTTGGCCATTCCAAGGCGCTTAATTACGGGGGCGGATAGGAGCATTTTGCCTTTGCCCTGCTGGGGCCAACTAATCAGGATCAACAAGAGCGCTGGTATATGTGGGGCTGACTTAGCAGTGTGTATGGTTGGCAGGGACAGGAGAGCAAATCCGGAGCACTTACCGTGGCCCTCTTCCGCAAGAACGCATCGGCTTCATCCACAAACAGCAGGAGACTGGGAAAGAAAGAGAAAAAACCTACAGTGAGGCCTCTGGGATGAGACCCTGAATGCAATCTGATTGTGCAAAAACTGGCACTGCAAACCGTGCAAAACGGTCCACGTGGGGCTTCCCTTGGGGACTGGGAGACCTCAGGTGGGGTGGAATGTAGCTGCTCATCTCCTACGAGGTGGGGAAAGATGCGCGCATGTGTGTGTGCACAGCCTGCATTGCACCAATGTACTGATTACCAATCTGCCCCATTCAAGGTGTGCTTTGGACTTTTACAGCCCTGCGCAACCTGGGACCCTTGTACCTTAACCGTCAGCTCTCCCCCATATAATCTTTCCTCCCAATGAAAGCTTTCATCAGCACATCGCCACCGCCCTTGAGGCAGATTTGGTTGCTCGTCGCTGGAAGTAATATCTTCACAGTGGTAGCTCCTAAACCTGGAAACCTCCTCTCGAAAGACATTAGGAAAGCTGCCTCCTTGGCAGGGAACGGTTGAAAGGCTTTTTCCTTTTCAAACTGGCTTTGGGGCGACCTGCCCTGTTTGGTGAAGCGGCGTGTTCTGTTGGGTCGTTCAATCACATTTCCTATTTTTTTGCTGCAGCAAACCGTTTTACATGCTCCTTTTCCAGTCCAGCGCAATCATTTTAATAAGCAAATGTATAGTTGGTCTTTGAAACTCACTGCCACTTGACCCTTGCCTTTGCCTTTCCTCTCCTTCATGGCTGCCTGCCCCATCCTCCCTGCCATAAATGATTTTCCTGGCATGCAACATCCTTTCAACGGGGATCGAACCTGGGACCTGCTACAAACGAGGTATGGTCCAAACTTCCCAGGGACACGTGCAGCTGTCCCATTCTTTGGAGCCAGGCACTCTGCTGGCAGGGGGTGGCGGTTTGACTCAAAACACCCTCGGCTGATAGCCTGCGTGAAGCAGCTGCACCCCCTGGAATGCAGCCGAGAATTCTCTGCAATGTGAGGAAGTTCCTCAGCCTCCACATCAATGCAGAGCGGCATTCTACAAGGGAAGTCGGCACTGTCTCTAAGGGACTGGATCCCTTGCTTGCAAAGCTCTGGCAGGCACACCCCGCGGTGTGCGTTTCGGCTGGCACAGCCCATTTCCCCGCAGACCACGAGCCTGGTGAATAATTTAACAAGGGCGGCTAATCCATTTTTAAATACTCACACCCCTCCCCGTCATTCTTCCCCCTTCCTTCTCTTTCTCTCACTCTCTACGTTTGCAATAGCACAGGCATCAAAACTCTGCCAGAGGAAGTTTGTTTTGCCAGGTTTTAAATATTTCATCAGACGGGCTCTTGTGTGTGTGTTCTCTGCTTTTGTTTAAAGTGGAAAATAGAAACATTTGGGTGATGAATGCGCCGGAGTATCGATGCGGACGCCGGGAGAGAATGTCTGTCAGAAGTGATCAGGAGGCACATACATCATCAATTAGCCACACTCACCGCTATCCCCCAACTCTCCATGTTCCACCCCAAAACACAGAAGCGCGGCCGAACGTGCCGAATCCCAACCCTAATATTGGATTTAACGGCTAATTCGGCAGGTGGGGGGGGGGGAAGGGCAGATGGAAAACCAAGACGCGTCATCGTTGCTTGTATGGCAGGCGAGACGGCCTGAAGTCAAACAGTATACAGTAGATTGATGGTTAAGTCCCTTCCTGTGCTTCCAAACCGAAAGCTGAGTTTTGATCCGAGGCGAGCACCACTCGTCTGTCTCGCTCAGTATCGTGGGGTTTCCCAAGATCTCAGGATCCTTTCCCCAACCTGTGATCTGAGACTGTCTGAATGGATAGGATTCAAACCCGAACCTTCGGCATCCAAAGCACACACTCTAACCAAAGAGCAACGCCCCTCCCAATGACACTGCCTTTGATGGGAGTTCGTTCAGCCCGCTGCAGCGCTCAGATGCTTTTCTTGACCCTCCTGCCCCTTAGAGACACCAGGAACTGTCCTGGAGCCCTCAGCACACATTCTGCCACACCGCTAGGCCCCTCGCCCATGAAGCTCTCCTCCCCAATATGAAACGGACTTCCACTAAATCCGGCCGTTGGGTCCCTCCAGACGAGTCCCATCTATCCTGGCTGGTGGTAGCGGTACCTTGACCGTTTCCAACAGAAGAGTATTTCCAGTTCTGTACTTCTAGATGCCGGGAATTCAACCAGGAGCCTTCTGGAATGTAACACGCCTGTTGAGCTAAACCCCCCTTGCTCCAAGTCAATCACAGGGGGTGTATTAAATACACCTAGTGCAAGTAGTTCACCCTGGAAATCTAGTCGGTCTCCTAAGGTGCTGCTGGACACGAATCTTATCCGGTGCAAAGTGTCTCATCTCTTGTCGGGCACCTTCCTTAGCTCTGTGTAATTCCTGAGCCCCTGGCGACAGCTTGAGAGTGAAGTCTGCCCCAGGGAAAACACGGATGCGCGAGTGGTTTGTGGCGGCCAGACTGGGTGCCTGGAGGGGAGTTGTGTGTCAGATGTCTGGGAGGTACATGTAAGAGCCTGAAGGGGTGAACTGGACTGTGAAGGATTATGGGGAAATGAAAGGAAGCCTCCAAAGGAGGTGAGGTGGGAACTCTCTCGCCCTTCTGACATTCCGCAGTTATTTTATTTGTTCCCCACTTTCCTCTCCAGTGGGCACCTAAAGCAGCTTTCAAGGTTGTTAAAACTTCCCTCCATTTTAGCCTCACCCCAACTGCCCTGTGAGGGAGGTGAAGCTGAAAGAGAGCGATTTGCTCAATGTCACCTGGCAAACTTTTATGGGAGGGAGCGGATTCAGATCGGGATCTCCCAGACCTTTGTCCAGGACTCCAGCCCGAGCCTTTCTGACCCTGCTCTGGTGGCTGTCTGCCTTAAGTGCTCCCCTCTTCCCTGCAGCCCCCTCCCACTCCCCCCCACGTCCCTGACTCCTGCATCAGCAGCTAAGGGCCCTGGTGGTGGAGGAGAGTGCCCTCAGGTCATAGCTGACTTAGGGCGACCCCTGGCAGGTTTTCATGGCAAGCGACTAACAGAGGTGGTTTGCCATTGCCTGCCTCTGCAACCCTGGTCTTTGTTGGAGATCTCTCCAATTACTAACCAAGGCCAACTTAGCTTCTGAGATCTGATGAGATCAGGCTCACCGGGGCTATCCAGGTCATGCTGCATAACGGCCCTAACCTGACCCCATTTGGACCCCCAGTGCCTGCTGGCTTTCCTTGGCAGTGCCCCAAATCCATACGGCATTTGTCCTCCTTTTTACATTTTTGCAAGCAAAGAATTTAAAGGTGCTCTTGCAAAAGATGTAGGGTGGTGAGATGCAAAAAGGGGAAGAGGGGTGTGTGGAGAAGATAGTCAGGCCGGGTGTGCAAAGCGAGAGAAAGAACATCCAACCTCAGCAAGACACAGGAAAACACTTACCCTCTGCGACTGGTTTTTGCCCAGTCGAAGACTTTGTGCATGGCAGTAACTCCTTCCCGCCCCATGGGGGCGACATCGCCACCGGTCATGATGGCATAATCCATGCCAGAATGCATGGCTAATTTCTGGAGAAGAGGGGAGAGAGTAAGAGGAAAACCCAGCGATGGTTAAAAACGTCCACCACAATTTCAACGATGGCTGATTCCGCACACTTTGGATAATGCACTTTCAATGCACTTTATCAATCGTTTGAGGTGGATTTTTTGTTCCGCGCACAAAAAAAATCCGTTCCAAATGATCTATAAAGAGGATTGGAACTGCATTATCCAACGTGTGCGGAATCACTCGGTATGAGCAATTCTGCACCTCTTGGGAAGCGAATACAGAACCTTGCGTCCTAACACCGGCCCACATATTTCTCTTTCGAAAGCAAGTGGCTCGCCCTCATGGTGAACTTGGAAAGAGGTTAATATGCTAAAAGTGGTTAGAAAGCAAAAGCCCGGAGCATTCTGAGGCGCCCCCCCCTCTCCACCAAGCCCCAGCCTTTTTGCCTTGGTGTGAAGCAGGTCTGGCCTGGAAGATCAGGCTGGGATTCCACCCACGGGCCACCCCCAAACCTTTCTTAAAGCACTTTCTTCACACAACGGAGGGGTGACTTGTGGAACATACTGCCACTAGATACGCTGATGGACCACTGGCTCGGATGAGTGTAAAAGGGGGTTGGACAGACTTATGGAAGGGAAGATCTACTTTCAGACCTCGATAGCCACATTAGCCAAACAGGACTTCTGGGGTCCAAGACAGAATGCCAGACGCTGGGGAGCATTTGGTAGGTGACGGCTGTTATCTGTGGGCCTCGCTTACAGACCTCCCTGTGGCACCTGACTGGCTGCTGTTATAAACATGATGCTGGACTTGATGCATTATTGGTCAAACCCATTGGGGCCACTCTTAAGTTCTTAAGTTTCTGACCACAGCAGAGAGCCATTAGACGATCGGCCAGCCACTGGACTGCTCCGTTCATGGCCGGATGTAGCTATCGTATTCTCCGTTCTCTAAACAAAGAAGAGGTGTGTGGGGAAACTCTTGCTGAGATTTTAATGACTAAGACTGGTATGGCTCCAAAGAAGTGCCCCTTGGTAAACTGGAGGTGGTCAGGTGTGTTTTTTTTCTTCGAAGAAGGATGTTTTACTTTCTAGGAGGACCAAACGGGCTCATCTAGATGAGCTTCTGGTGGTGGGAAGTTCCTATTTCTGGTTGAAGGTGGTAGAATACTCATCGAGATCTAGCAACTTGTGGCCTTGGCCAGCTAAACCTGGAAGTACAATATAGTGATCATATCCAGTAGCCATTGGCCTTCTTGAATCCTTTTTCTCTGTGCTCAGATCCAGGGTTTTTATCTTCTATGACAAACCCCAGATGTGAACGCCAGCTGGCTCGGCCGTATAGGTCTCGAGAGGGTCTCCGACTTTTTGCCTTGTCGCTGACAACTTGGCCCAAAAGGCAACAAGAGGACTATTCCCTCCAGATTAGCATGACAGAACAGAACTGCACGTGGGATTTCATGCGTCCCGCCTGCCAGTGACAATGGCGGTGTGTCGCCCTCAACTCCATTAATTACGTCAGACTACCTGGCGTGTGCCTGCCAGCTTAGCCACACAAAAAGCTCTGTGTGTGTGTGCGCGTGAAAACTCTGACAGAGGCAGATAAACGCGTTTCTGAATCAGAAACGCACATCAGAGGTAACTCGTGCAGCGAGTGCTCTACCGCAAGGAAAGCTGGATTCTATACGCTGCACTAATTGTGCACGTCGCTGCTCTTATTTTGCTTGTGCTGATCACAGGGAGGGGCAAGGGAGCCCCTGCTTTGCGTGCAGAAAATCCCAAATCCTGTCCTTGGCACATGTAGTTAAGGGATCTCCAGGGAGTTTGCTGGAGACAGTGTGGAGCCGGATGGGCAAACCAGCTGGCTCAGTAAAAGGCAATTTCCAGTCTCTATGCTACAGCAACTTGCTGGCAACTGTTTTGCATGCAGGCGATTCTTGGTTCGAGCACAGTTAAAAAGAATTGGAGAGGCTGGGCGAGGCTTACATCTAAAACCCTAGCGAGGCTCAAAGCAGCCAGCACAGAGTGAAAAGGATCCAAAGGTCTGACTCGGTGTAACGGCAGGATCTCTTTTCAAAGAACAGAGGAGGCCTATAACTACAGCAGCCGCCTGGCATGCCGAAGGCCCAAGCTGTTGGGAAGCTGCCATACTGGGCAGGGTGAACCAAAAGCCTGCCAGCCCAAGGCACTGGCCTTTAGCCTTTTGCATGCAGAAGACCCCAGATTCAATCTTTCGCCTCTGGATTTTAGAAAGATTCCAGGTACTGGGGGAGTTTTTTCTTTGCCTGGGGCTTCAGAGCGTTGTTGCCAGGTGGAACTAGATGGACAGTCAACCAGCTTGGAGTAGCATTTAGATTGTCAAATGAGGGCGAGAGACCCAGGCTCAAAAGCCCCGTCTGCCATGAAAGCCGCTGGGTGACCAGTCACTCTCTCACAGACTCACCCACCTCATAGGAAAGAGTCCAGTAGCACCTTTGAGACTAACCCACTTCATTGTAGCATGAGCTTTCGAGAACCACAGCTCTCTTCATCAGATGCATCTGACGATCTATCTGACGAAGAGACCTGTGGTTCTCGAAAGCTGACGATGCATCTGACGAAGAGAGCTGTGGTTCTCGAAAGCTGACGATCTATCTGACGAAGAGACCTGTGGTTCTCGAAAGCTGACAATGCATCTGACGAAGAGAGCTGTGGTTCTCGAAAGCTTATGCTACAACAAAGTGGGTTGGTCTTAAAGGTGCTACTGGACTTTCCTGTTTTGCAACTACAGACTAACACGGCCAACTCCTCCGGATGCACCACCTCAAAGGGTCGTCATGAGAATAAAATGAGGCTATTCTTGAGGTCTCTGCAGAAAGGGCAGGATAAAAACATACCGGGTGCCCAGGTCTGGGGTGAGGCAGCTACCTAGCATCTCACAAACTCTCCTGTACAGGGTCCCTGCCTATTGCTGACCAGGTCGAACGGCCAACACTTTCCCCGCATAACTCTTCTTAAAGCGGACTTTGTGGCCGGTCATGCACACAGGCCCTCATCTGGGCTGTGCATATGCGCCCCCCCCCCCCTCTGCAGGAGTGAAGCAGCAGCACTCAGTGGGGTGGCAGGCAAGGAGTTCAACTTTCTGAGAATCTCAGGTTCCATTAGAAAAAAAGTTCCTAGTCTTCTTGGCTATTTATGCAGGCATGCTATCTGCTGAATGTCAGAAGCCGCCAAAGTGGCTAAATATGACTTTGCAACTAGCAAAACTAGAACAAATGACGCAAAATTGTTTTTGAAAAATGCACAGTAAGTTATGCAAAACGAAAGGTGGTGTGCCTTGGCATAATGCGCCTGGCTCTTCTCGGGGTGGAGTTTTAACTGCTTTTTTTAAAAAACGGAGAACCTGTGCAGTCCTGCCTGCCGTGTCATGAGCCTGACTCCCCCTTGTCCATAACCACAATCCGATTTGGTTACCTTGGCAAAGAGAGTCTTCCCAGTCCCGGGAGGGCCATACATGAGGATGTTCCGGTATAAGCTCTTGTTGGTCCTCGTGTTCCGGGTTGCAATGGCAATGTCTCTGACACGTTCTTCCAGTTTGGGCTTCAAGACAAAAGAGCAACGCTTACCAAACAGCCCCAAGAAAGCCCGCAAGCAGCACATGAAGGGGAAAAGCCCTTTTCCATGGATGGTCTCCAACATCTGATAACTCAAGGGTATACTGTCCCTGAACGTGGAGGTTTTATTCCCTATCACAGTTAACAGCTGGTGGTAAGAGCCTTTCTCCATGAATTTATCTCAGTGATTCTGAATCCCGCCCCCGCGCCCCCCAAATGTTATATATAAGCATCGGCGTAGATAGGGAAAACTCCATTACTCTCCAAATGGCAAAGTTTGCTGCCGCTGTCATAAAGGTTAAAAAGATGACGAGCTGCGCAGATGCAAGCATGGTTGACCCGAACGCCAACTGCTCTACTCTGGGTCACTAACCTTTGGATTGTATGGTGTTTTTACTATTATGAGATTTTTTTAAATTGCTGTGTATTTTAATCTTTTCCATGGAAATGTCCAGATTTTATTTTTTTTAATCTTGTGCTGTTTCTATGGCTCTTTGCTAATGCAATAAAGATAGACAGAGGATGACTGATATAAACAATGAGGTGGATTTTACCCCTAGCATACTACTCTACTGAGCAAAGCCTGAAGTCTTCCTGCAGCCCGAGGAGACTTCCCTGAAACTTAAGCCGATCTTTTGTTGAAGGAAGAGCCCCTGAAGTTGGAGGAAGTCTCCTTAAGCTGGAAGAAGGCTTCTTTGGTGGTCGGTTGGACATACCTCAATACTGGGCTACCTTGCAGGGAATGTTATTTTGGTAAAGTTAGCTATGGAAGACCACCACTGATCCACCTTATAGGACTGTTGTAAGGGTATTGCCCCCAAAGGCATTTGGACACCAAAATGCGACTGTTACTACTTACGCTGAGAACGACTCCTTCAAGAGCATCTTGGGGTTTACTGATAAGCCGCTTGCCGACCTAGGAAGAAAAATCATTTCATGTTACTAGCGGTGGATTCATTCAAGTAGACATTTGGGGCTGCTGAAGATGAGAGTTATGTCAACTCTACAAGGCTTCTAAAAATAGATCTATTTGCAATGGGAGCTTTTAAGTGGCCATATTTGTCTATGGCTTTGAGGGGTTTTGAATTTATGTTGATATTTTGGTATTATATAAAAGACAGCCGATAAATGTATACCCTGCCTAAGCAATACCATCTGCTGTTTGCCTGCTCGCCTAGGGCGAGCGGCCATTGCAGGAGAGTTAGTATATAAGCAGAAACAGCTCTTCTCTTTTCATTCCATAACTAAGATTTCAGCCTTGGAAGAGCTACTTTTCAGAAGTGTTTCGAACTCACAACAAAAGTATCGCTCCAGCATTTGAGACGTTTGTATTAAAGTAAAAACTTAACTGACCTGTCACTCAAGCGTGTCTGGTGCCATGTATTCCGGGAAATGTAATTCTGAAGAGAAGTTTATATTAACCTTCTTGATCTTTTACTTTGTAAGCAATTAGTGCTAAGGTATATAAAATTCTCTGATATAACTGTTCTTTATGCATATGAGCTAGAGAGAGAGCAGGCACCTGAGCTTTATTTGGAAATAATAAAAATATATCTTTATAGATCGCTGTTTGGAGTCTTAATTGATTGAGGGTACAGGCTGTATCGGCAAGCAGAGTACTCTAAAATGAATTCCCTTTCATGGAGGCCCGGCTAGGCTGCCTGAAAAGGTCAGTTTACCTTCACAGGATGTTTGAGCGCCTCCAGAAAGCTGATGCGGGAGGTCTCCCTCACCAAGGACGGTTTGCCCAAGCGAGCCTCAATATATCGCCCGGCAACAGCAGTGGCGTTCTTGGCACTGTAAATGCCAACTGCTAGGAGGGTCAAGCCAGCCACCTGTTGAAGGAAGAAGAAAGGAAATGAACGCTGATTTCTTCCCAGCTGTTTGAAATTCAGCACGGCGAGCGGTTAGCAGGTCAGACTGAGATCTGGAAGCCCCGAATTCAAATCCTACCTCTCCCATGAAACGTGCAGATGGGCCAGTCCCACACTTGCAGCCTAACTCACCCTCAGTGCTGCTGTGATGATAAAACAGGCAACAGAGAACCACACACACTGCCTCAATGAGCCTTAGAGGAAGGGTGGGATAAAAATGTACTAGGTACATAGTAAGGTAAAAGTAGATCCCCGTGCAAGCACCACGGGGGGATGTCGCATCACGACGTTTTCTTGGCAGACTTTTTATAATGGGGGTGGTTTGCCATTGCCTTCCCCAGTCATCTACACTTCCCTGCCCCAGGAAACTGGGTACTCATTTTACCGACCTTGGAAGGATGGAAGGCTGAGTCGACCTTGAGCCGGCTATCTGAACCCGGCTTCTGCCAGGATCGAACTCAGGTCATGAGCGGAGCTTGGGCTGCAGTACTGCCGCTTACCACTCTGCACCATGGGGCTCTTGGTACATCGTATACATAATTAATTTTTTAAAAAACCATTAAAATCTAGAAGCATGGCTTAACCAAGGAAACAATCACAAGCACTCCGAGAACATTTCTATGGTGCTTTCAGCATGTAAAGAGGTTCATAAAAAAATAGAATAACAGAAGGGTTGGATTGAACTTGGGGTTCCCAGTAGTCACTGCAGAATAAATGGGGGGAAATGTTGCAGGCTGCACCTGTTGAAAGGTCAAAGAGGGCCACAAAGGGCTGTGGCCTTCTTCCACTACCCGTAGTGTTTCCACCTTGGACACGAAGACAGTGAGCTCTCGGTTTGGGGATGGAGTACTGGATTTTCATAGGGGAGTCTGGAGCTCGAAGCCAGAGTCAGCCATGAGACTCATTAGGATGGCCCATGATTGAGCCTCAGCCTAGCCTACCTTACAAGGTTGGTGTGAAGGGACAGAAGAGGTAACTGGAGAAACTTTTCACAGATGAAAACGCAACTATCTCCAGGCTAATAGCCAAGTTTTGTGTTCACGTGAAAAAAACTCCGCAGCAAGCTACAAGGTCATATATAAGAGATCTACTTCTTCCTTCTTTCTGGCATGATCTCAACGACTGTAATAATCTTAACATGCATTTTAAATTGTATTACATATATATTATACCTCGCATTTTATACGCTGAAATTTTACATGGTTCCCATTTTATTTGGGACTGTTGTAAATATGCATGAATGGCTCTTAATGGTCATTGACAACAAACGAATGAATGAATGAAAGAGAGGCCTGCTGCTCAGCGCGCACACACCCCGGCCTCACTGCCTCGGAATAGAATTGGCATCCGACTCAGGGGAAACTTACACACACACACTGGGGCTTGGAAAGAAATAAAGGCTCTAGGGGTCTCGGTTTTCCATTCTCGTGTGCTAATTGCTTCTTGCACGGCACAGGGAACGGCGTTTCACTGATCAGGGGCATAGCAACACTCAAACGATCCCGTGGGTGTCCCTGCTCAGGCGGATCCTTTCAGAGGAAGCCACAATTGGCTGCGTCTGCCGGCACGGCAGGCAAGACTGGGGACTTGTGACGCCAGTGGAGAATCTCCAGAGATGACTGCAGACAACAGTGGCAACAGGGGTAAAGGGGAAACTCAGCGTCGTGTTTTGAAGCTTCCCAAGAGCAGCAGACCGCCAAACCAAACACAGCCTGTTAGCTGAGTACAGGGGTTTCAAAAAACAAAAACCGCTATGTTGGGGTGGCAAAAATACGAAAAGCGTGTGCGTTGTCGAGTTCTTGGAAAGCCACAGGCAAGATAAATGAGCTACGCTTGGCCAGTCAGGGAACAAGATCCGCAGAGCATGGAGAAGGGTTCTGCCTTGGGGGAAGGCAACCCCTGGCACGAACACCAAACTGTGGCGCACGAGATCATTTGGCACACGGGGCCCAAGGCAAAAACGACGCGGAGCTGGCAGCGCACCGGGATTCGGCTTGCTCTCGGCCACGGGCCAAGCACAATCCTCACTCCCCCCCCCCACCCTTTCGTTTGCTGGCACACAAATATCTTCGTAAGGGAGATCTTACAGGAGCTTTGGCACTCGGGTTGAAAAGCTCGCAAGCTGGCTGTTTCGTGCCAAGCGGGAAAGAAGCTGACGGTGGTTGCCTAGCAACTGTCAAAGCTCCCCCCCCATATACACCTTTTCAGCTGTCACTTGGCAACCTCAACGGGCTTTGCTTCCACCTTGAAAGCGCCAATAACCTCCAAGCTCTCGCTCACAAGCTGGTTGAAAAGCCAGGCGGGTGGGGGCTGGGGGGACCACAGCTATCGCGCTGGTTGCTCAGAAGCCGCAGGCTCCTTCCCTCTCCATCAAAACAGCCCCCAAGGAGTCTGGAAGATGCCCTCAGCAGACGTTGCCCCTTCTTCTGAAGGGCTGCATTCCTTACACAAGGATTGTGGTGAGTTTGGGGAGGGGAGACAGCTAAGCTGCCCCCTCCAAGCGCTGCAGTCAGGCCAGGTTCGGTAGCCGCAAAAGGAAAATTTGGCACTCCCTGCTATTGTGCAGCCAGAGGCGCCACCTAGTGCTCCTATGGAGCAAGCACTGCTAGTGGGGTGAAATAAAAATCCCGCAGGAAATTCCCACTACCAGGAAAAAAATGCCTCCAAACATTTAGATAGTCTCAGGTGGGTAGTCACGTTGGTTTGCAGTAGAACAGCAAGGTTTGAATCCAGTAGCACCTTCAATGACCAACCAGATTTCCAGGGTATGAACTTTCGAGAGACAAATCTCCCTTCATCAGATAACAGCAATGAAAAAGGGTATGATGGCTTTACCTGGACTATAAGGACGCTTACTTTTCCCCCACTCCTTGTATCTGACGAAGGGAGCTTTGACTCTCACCACCTCATTCCCTGGAAATTTAGATGGTCTTTAAGATGCTACTGGACCCAAATCTTGCTCAGAGACCATTGGTCCACTGCGGTCAGTATTGCCTATTCAGACTGGTAACGGCTCTCTGGGGTCACAGCAGAGGTCTTTTGCATCACCTACTGCTTGGTCTTTTAACTGGAGATGTTGGGGATTGAACTTGGCAGGTTCTGCATGCCAAGCAGAGGTTCTTCCACTGAGCCACAGCCTCTCTCATCTCCCCTCTACCCCATTCACAGGTAATGAAGACAAACAACAGACAGCTAGCAAGGATCAGAGGTATGCGAGAGGGAGGCTTTCAGTCTATCCTACTTCCCAGGGTTGTGAGGATAAAGAGAAGGGAAGGTGAGGGAGGAAACCATGACCACCAGCCTCAGCTCCCTGGAATAAGGGCAGGATTAAAAAAAAATAACAAAATGTTAATCAAACAGCACGTGATGGAAGAGTGTCTGTCAGAAAGGAGGAGGAAAACAAATACTGATTTTTCTAGTTTTTCTGCTATCTCTCTTGGAATTCCCCCTCTTTAATACAGCCTCTGGCCCCCACAACTTTGGGAGCCAGTTTGGTGTAGTGCTTAAGAGCGGCAGGACTCTAATCTGGAGAGCCAGGTTTGATTCCCCGCTCCTCCGCTTGAAGCCAGCTGGGTGACCCTGGGTCAGTCACAGCTCTCTCGGAGCTCTCTCAGCCCCACCCACCTCACAGGGTGATTGTCATGAAGACAATAACAACAACTTTGTAAACTGCTCTGAGTGGGCGTTAAGTTGTCCTGAAGGGTGGCATATAAATCGAATGTTGTTGTTGGTGTTATTATTATTGCTCCCCATACCCCACCACAAGCCAATTCCTCAAGCAAGCCCTTGAAAGGAACCACTCGCAGATTCGTGTCATGCATCAAGGGGGCTTAAGTGAAGGGGGGAGCCTTTTGCCAGTCCATATGAAAGGCGGGGACCCATATTCTGTTGGCGCTAAACTGCTGCTAACACTGGCCTGATTAGTCTTGGCGCTTCTCTGAACAGGGTGGCCCTTTGTTGCACAAGAAGAAATCTTGAGGTGACAAAGTACATCAAAATCCCACATGGAATTGACCCAACGTCTGCAACGAGGCAAGCCAAACAAAGTGGCTTGTATTAAAGAGGGAAATCAGCACTATTCCTTCCGTTATGCACAATCCCGTTTTTTGCCGATATCGGTCCTGCTTTTTGTCAAGGGGAGGGGCAAGGAACTAGGAAGCTCCGCCTCCAAACACGGGACAACTTAGGAGATTGGCTCTAAACCTTGTCAGAAAGCAAGCCTGTTGGGAATGGTATCAGCAGACTATTCTGAAATAGCGGGACTAACATCTCACTGAGTAGATGTCACATACTAGCCCAAAGCTTCAAGCAAGGAGGTAAAGACTACCGACGCTTGAGCAAGCCAAAGGGCATTACTTCCGCTTACCGTGGCGGTCACTTTGTCCCAGTCAGTTACAAAGGCACGAAATCCTTCCCCGAACAGGGTCCCAGCTGTCCTAGGAAGGAAGGAAACATTTATTTATTTTATTTATTTATGTCATTTACAGTTTGCCTTTCTCACTGAGACTCAAGGTGGATCACACAGTGGGAGATAAGTACAGTAAATATCAAGGACCTTTCCATAAAGAATGCTATAGGGTAAATAAACACAAGTTTACAAAGACACAGAATTAGCAAGGATCCAATACAGAGCTGAAGAATTGCTGAAACAGAACATAAGCAATTCCAGGGCTGACATTAGACCCCACGAAGCACATATTTAAGACAAGAGATAATAATAATATAATAATATTTTATTTATATGCCACCGTTCAGGATGACTTCACACCCACTCAGAGCAGTTTACAAAGTATGTTATAATTATCCCCACAACAACAAACACCCTGTGAGGTGGGTGGGGCTGAGAGAGCTCTGAGAGAGCTGTGACTGACCCAAGGTCTCCCAGCTGGCTTCAAGCGGAGGAGTGGGGAATCAAACCCAGCTCTCCAGATTAGAATCCTGTGCTCTTAACCACTACACCAAACTGGCTAGCACGTAAGGCAACGTAGTGGTGAAGTCTATGATCAAGAAGGCAGGAGGCAGTGAGGAAAACATCTCTCAAGGAAAGCTGCAGTTTTTAATTTGTTTCACCTGAAGAGGAAACCACCTTAAACTTTGATTCGTTGATGAACAGGGACAGATGGGTACCGGCATATTGCCCTATTTAAGTTATTTAGGATTTAGCCCCTTACTCTAATAGGGAATGAAACAAAGGCCCCGTGGCTCAGCGGGACAGCATTGGTTTTGCACACTGAAGGTCCCAGGTTCAGTCCCCAACATCCCAACTAAAAGCACAGCCAGGAAAATAACTTTCTCTCTGGGAGACCCTGGAAAGCTGCTGCCAGCCAGAGCAGACAACATTGAGCTTTATGGGCCAATGGTCAGCCGTAGGGTAAGACGACTTTACATCTTCTACCGTGTCTGTTATGCACAGAAAGGCCAGAGCTGAGCAGGAAAGCACGCATATTTCAGGGAGAAAGCTCCGGATTCTATCCCCGAAGATGCCGGAGAGCTGCTGCCAACCTGAGAACCCAGCACCCAGAGAGGTGAACTGATCCTGTCATTTACCCAGCAGTCCTAAAGGATCGTCTCTCCCTGTACTGTCTGATCAGGCTGAGCAGCGGTCCATGTGTCACGCCATGAAACTGCTGCTAACGGTACTGGTGGTGGAGAGTGCCGTCAAGTCATAGCCAACTTATGGCGACCCCTGCTGGGTTTTTCAAGGCAAGAGACTAACAGGCGGTTTGCCATTGCTGGCCTCTGCAACCGTGGTCTTCACTGGAGGTCTCTCACCCAATTACTAACTGACCCTGCTTAGCTTCAAAGATCTGATAAGAATGGACTCGTCTGGACGCTAACTGTCAGCGCTGAAACAAAGAGGACCAGTTCCTTTTCTGCTTCCACTGTTTTAAATTCGCTTCATGCAAATGAGGAGGCTGTGTTATCACCAATTACTGCACTAGCGAATGGACCCTTGTTTAATTTTAAATACTACTGAGTTTTTGCCTACAACGTCAAAGATGAGAGAAGTTCGCATTTCATGGCTTTTTAACTCCACTGTTCACAATCACAATCACCCCCACTCCACGACTAAGGAATCACTCCACATGTGGTATGAAACAGGCTCAAAACCAACAATGTTTAAGCCAAACCAAATCATCTTTATGGAGGACAAGGTTCCTTTTTAGGTTTGGAAAAAACAAAGGAGTAGGTGGGCAACTGCCAAGGCTATCAAGACTGTCCTTTTCTTAAGTAAATGTGAAGGCTATGGATCTCTGAACACGGATCAGTTCCACCTAATGTAAGAAATCTTGATTTTGTTTTGCAAATCGAACACATGACTGCAAGTCAGGGATAAAAATAAACCACTTTGCAAGGGGAAGCCAGTACACCTCTGTCACACGTGACAAATCAACAAGTATAAGCATACTTGAGGGAATCCAACACCGTCTGGCGATGCTCGGCAGCTTTTAGCCGGATTTGTTCTCGGATCAGGTCTGCGTTCTCCCGTTCGGCCTTTGCACGGGCTCGGGCCTCGGCCTCGATGCGCAACATCTCATTCTTGTGCCGAAGCTCCATTTCCCGTTCCACCGTAGCTGGGGATAAACCGCAGGTTGTTACTGTCAGTTATTCGGGAAACTGGGTTGGGGAATCGGTTGTAAGGAAAGAAAGAACACGTAGGGTTCTGAAAGGCTGCAAGAAATGGGAAATGAACACGCCTACCAAGAGGGTGGCAAAATCTTTTGAATTCAGGAACCGTCTTGCTGTTCAAGCCAAAGGTCTGCTTAATCCAGCACATTGCGCTCAATAAGTACCGGCCAGATGACTCTAGACAGATTGCGCCTGGGTCATTGAAGACCAACTGTGAACTATCCCAAATGCTCGGTAAGGTGATGCATAAATCTTTTAAATAAAAATTTTAAAAATTAAAGACAGCAACCATCTCCTGCTTGTCCCCAAGCTCTACCCACCACTCCAAGGTATACTGCCTTTGTTCATGGAGGTTCCGTATAGCTATCAGAGCTAACAAGACAATGCATGTTCCATGGACAGCCAAGGTGGTACAGAGGTCAGAGTGTCAGACGAAGACCAGGGAGTCCAGGGTTCAACCCAGATCCAATCCCCCCCCCACTTTGTCATGAAGCGCGTTAGGTAATCCTTGGGTCAGTTGCTCCCTTGATACCTGGTTGAAAAAGGAGCATTTCCCATATTAACTTTCCACTCCAACTGGTTGAGGGGAGGGCAGCCTTATTGCCTCTTGAGACACAAGAGGTTCTCTCTTTCCTTGATTCAATGGCACACAAAGACATAAATAAAAAAACTGAAAGTGGTTTGCCGATTGAAGGGGCATGGGACCACAATAAACCCACCTACCCACAATTTGCCTCTAACAAGGGGAAAAAGACAAGCCAACAGGGCATTACCGCGTCTCATCGCTTCCTGCTTCTGAACCGACTCCTCCTGCTTCCTCAAGTTTTCTTCGTTAAGAAGTTGCTGCGGAGAAAAAAAACACCATCCCCGAATGAAATCTTTGTGCCAGGGAGAGGGAAGGAGGGAGAGCTCTAATTCAAGGACCGTTGGCTCCATTTAACTCGCAGAAGAGCGTTTTTCGGACTAGCTCTGACGCAGGCTTATGACTGGATTCTGAAGAGCTGTTCCGCTAGCAAAAGGAGTTTCCCTTGATGCCGGATGCTCAGAAAGGAGGCAGAAAGCATCTCTGCTAGTGAACAGACCCAGGGAATTTTGTATCTATTTCCCTGAATGTCCCACCTGTTGTTCATTATTGTACTTTGCTCAATGAAACGTCCTAGTTGTCAATTATATTGTATTTTGACTCGTGCTGTGTAATCTGCCTTGGATCTCAGCGGGAAAGTTGGAATAAGAATAAGGAGGAGGAGGCAGAGGAGGAAGAGTGATTCCATCATCTTTTGTCCGAGGATTCTGGTTGGTACCAGCTCCGACTCCACCCACATACATCAGAAGGACGGGCTTTGCACTCACTGTTAAATCTTGCAGTAGGTTTGCAGAAGTGTGCTTTCAGGAAGGACGAGGAAGAGGCGGAGGGACTCACCTGCTGCCGCAACTGGTCCTCGTAACGCTGCCTGGCCAGCTTGTCTTGGTACTGCGCTCTCTGCAAAAACAAAATACAAAGGGAAGGAAGGAAAAGATGAAACGCAACAAAACAAAAAAAATGTGGATTTTTTAAAAAAAGCTTTGCACACAAGACCTGGATCACTGAGCAAACGAAGAGAGATAGTAGGAAGCATGGTCTGTATCTACGTTCACGCCAGGGGGGTACGGCACAAGCCTTCGCCTCACCAACAGTGCACCAGTACTGCAGTGAATCCAGGCTGTCATCAAACTAGGTATACAATTCCAGTTTCCTAGCCTTTTTTTTTTTTAAAGGAAAGAGCTGCCATGCGAGATCTCAGCTGGCCGTGAAACAAAAAAAGGAACTCCAGAATTACCAGCCCTGGTACAAATCCGGGGCCCACAAGGCGGCTGTTTTAAAAACCAGCGGGAAGGTTTTTCTGGTGGATCTCCCAGGATCAAACTTTATGACTTTTTTGGTCCATACTTGACAGACAACACTTGCACTGGAGTAAAAACACCCAGATTTCCTTCGCCTTCAGATGACCTGTGTATGAGTCACAAGCAGTGCCTTAGAAGAATCATTTCCTTCCTCTGTGTGGAAGGGAACGAGGAATGCCTCTTCCAAGACGTTCACTGCAATCTGGCCCAAGGTCACCCAGCAAGCTTTCATGGAAGAGCGGGGATTCGAACCTGGGTCTCCCAGAGCCTAGTGTCATTCTGTCTCTCAGACTACTGCCAGCAACAGGAAGCCTGGCTTAGGCAGCCTACTGTGTGGATAAAGCATGGGCATGCCGTGGCCTTTGCAATGTGTCTACCATCCCCTCCCCGCTCAAACCCTTCCTCCCTTCTTACCGCTTGCTGCTGCCTCGTCTCCTCCCCGAGCGTTTTCCTCCTCTCTTCTGCTTGGATTCGGACCTGTTCGTTTTTCAGCTGCTCTATAGCAGCCTCATACTCCTAAAAGACAAAAATCACAGCGAAGTTGGGGGAGATCGAGACAGCACAAAAGGAGAGGTGCGAATGAAAGAGAAAGTTGGGAACTGGCCTTGGCCGCCATGCAGGTTTACTAGCCCACTTTTTTTAATCGCCTCTCCTGGGCACCAACACAAATCAACTGTGGCACAACAGCAGACCGGAAAGTAAACCCACTCTAATCCAATTTACAAAACCTTTCACACGTGCTTGCCCGTGTGCAATCCTTACCCTCCAGAGGCAAACAAGCAACAGGCTAATTTCTAAGCATGCGAACTTTAAAATAACAATAGCACGTATCCAACAGATGGAGGCAGAATGGAACTGATGGTTCTGGACTTCCCAATCTCTTGCCACTGGCCACCATGCGAGGGAGGCTAGATGGAGTGACTGGCCCAAGGTCACTCAGCGAGCTTCCGTGCCAGAGCGGGGATCTGGGTCTCCCAGTGACACCACACTGGCTCTACGGCCTTAACGGAGAATTTTGGTCTAGCCTCTCTAACCAAGAGTCTTTCAACTAGAAACACTAGGGACTGAAGCCAGACGCCTTGGCATGTAGAGCAAGTTGCTCCACCGCTGAGCTACGGTCCCACAAAGCAACCCAAGATGGATTCATTCACTGACCAACTCACCTTATTATTTATTTATTTAATTAGATTTTTAGTCCGCCCTCCCTGCCAGGCGGGCTCAGGGCGGAGTACAACATTTCAATATACATACATAACCGTTAAAAACAGATAAAACATTACATAAATAACATTAAAACAACTTTATACAATAAATACAATACTTTATACAATAAATACAATACAATGTATTGTCGAAGGCTTTCACGGCCGGAGAACGATGGTTGTTGTGGGTTTTCCGGGCTGTATTGCCGTGGTCTTGGCATTGTAGTTCCTGACGTTTTGCCAGCAGCTGTGGCTGGCATCTTCAGAGGTGTAGCACCAAAAGACAGGGATCTCTCAGTGACAGATCCCTGTCTTTTGGTGCTACACCTCTGAAGATGCCAGCCACAGCTGCTGGCGAAACGTCAGGAACTACAATGCCAAGACCACGGCAATACAGCCTGGAAAACCCACAACAACCAAATACAATACAGCTTGTTTCACCTTCAGTTTGGACTGCTGCTCCAGTTGCAAGGTCTGCTCCTGCATCTGCGCCATACCAAGGGCTTCCTTTGCATGACCTGGAAACAAGAATTGGGCCAGTCAGTTTCGTGCCCTTTGGCAAGAGAGCTCAAGAACCAGAGCCCAGCATCAAGTTTTACAGATTTAAACTCCACCCAATATTGTGAACTTGAGTCACAGACAATCCAGGGAATAAAAAATCCTGAAGATCGAAAAATGACTGGCCTGTTTCCCAGATGGCTAGCCCAACTCAGAGTACTGAGGCTTAAGGACCAGTATAGACGCTGTCTTGGGTCTTAAATTAACAGACTGAGTGTTGCTCCTTTTCTGGGCATGAATCCCACCCTCCACCCCCTCCCCACTGCCCTGGCTATTACAAAATAGTCGGACATTAATGGGACCAGGTTGTTGAAGCAGCCTAAAGGCAAGCCGGAGCGCTGGATCTGGAGTTGCTGATCGAGAACGAGATGGACCAATGGTATAATTGCAAGACTATGTAGGAAAATACTCTGAAATATTTTTTTAAAAACACGCATGTAGAAAACTAGCATGTCAAGGGATGGCAGTGGGCCACCCTCGGTTGTTGTCCCTCAGCAATTGGCAGTCAGAGGTGTACTATCTCTGGAGGTTTCATTTATATTGATTATGGATTACAACCACTTATGGCCTGTTCTCCATAAAAACTGATTCATCCTTTAGTAAGCCCACCTATGCTACTGGTGGTCACTGCGTCCTGTGGCAGTGGATTCCACAAGCCAATTATGTGTCATGTGAAGAAATAGTTTTTTGTCTGTCCTGCTTCTGCTGCAGGTCCCCCGATGCCAAGTTTTAGTATTTGGGGAAAGAGAGAAGAAGTTCTCTCTATGCTTTCTCTCCACACCATGTAAAATTTTGACCATGAAGCTGTTTTATAACGAATCAGTTCATTCGGCCCACTCACAATCGTCCGCTTTGGGAGGCAGGCTCTCAGGAATAGAAAGATCTTTCCAAAAATTGGAAAGATGTGGCAGGAATTGTACACGGGGCCTTCTGCTCTGCCACTGAGTTTTTCTCTCTTTTCACCTCTGCAATGCTTTGAATTGCCAAGGGCTGGCCTGGGAAAAACTAGCAATCTCACTGAGCAACAACCTTTTGCAGAACCAATGTTCCTTAGTGACCGTGCTACTAGCAGTGCAATCCTAAGGAAAGTTACTCCAGTCTAAGCCCATTGAAATCAATGGGCTTAGACTGGAGTAACTCTGATTATGATTGCCCTGTAAGTCTAGCCCAGCCAAGAAGGGGATTTGTTTCGGCACAGCTAGCAACATTTACTACACATTGTAAGCTGGTGTCACGTGAGTACTACAAGGGCAAAGGGCAACTGGCTGCAAGGAACTGATGCAACCATCTGCAATCCAGGCAAGGAGCTGGCACATCTCAGCCGTACGACACAAGCATATTGAACACTGTCTAAAGAAGTTATCGGGAGCCTGTCCTCAGGACGCAACCCCTCTATCTTTAACACTGAATCGAGTTTGTCATTAGATCACAGCCGTGTACAGTTCCTAAGTCAAAAGGTTTGCCACTCAAAGGTGTGCATGCTATACTTTAGGAGGGGGGGGGGATTTGCTACATGCAAGCCAGATCTGCACCCCAGCCTTGGAGAAGGCTACGTGATTCACCAGCATATGCAGAGAGACTTCATTCTAAACCCGTTGATTTCTGAATTTGCTCCCACTACCCTCCCCCAGTATCTAAAAGGGGTTGAGGAAGCCCTTTAGGCTCCTAGCCTAAACAACCCTTTCCTAGCCACTGAAACCAGCATCTTTGGACTGGGATGAAAGTTCACCCAGCTGAGCTGCTCCCTCCCAACCAGTACTTAGAATGGCTCCAGAGAGAGAGAGAGAGAGAGACACGGTACCCTATTAACCCTATCATGACACTGGAACCAGCTTCCTGGGAGGGGGGGGGAGGAAGCGGGGAGCTCTAAGCTCTCCTCCCTCTTTCTGCCAGGTATGATTTTTAAAAAGATCTAGTTAACTAAATCTAGTTTAACCTTTTCCCAAAATAATCAGAAGTTCCGCGCCCTTCAAGACAAATGCATTCTGTTTACAGTAACCTAATGCTGGAATCAATGCCGTCCAAGGGGCCGCGGGTCTTCTCTTTTGATTTTGCAGCAAAAAGCTAAGCCACTCGGATGGTGAACTTGTCCCCCAATAACCAATTTTCATGATTGCAGATGAACTAAGAAGACCAGCCGCACAAACGTTATCGGAGACACTTCTATGTGCATGTTGCCAACCTCCAGGTGCAGCCTGGAGATCTCTCAGGATCACAGATGAGAGCTATCAGTTCCCTTGGAGAAAATGATTGCTTTAGAAGATGATGGAGCCTAGAATATTATACTAGGGCTGCCAACCTCCAGGCAGTGGCTGGAGATTTCTCAGAATTGCAACTGATAACCAGATTACAAAGATCAGTTTCCTGGGAGGAAATGCCTGCTTTAGAAGGAAGCGTCTATAGTATTATACTAAGGTTGCCAACCTCCCGCTGGTGGCAGGGAATCTCCCAGAATTGCAATTCAGCTCCAAAGATCACCCCCCCGGGAGGAAATGCCTGCTTTAAAGGGTGCCCTCAATGGCATTATACCTCCCTGGGGTCCCTCCCCTCCACAAACCCTTCCTCACCCGGCCCCAACCCCATATCCCGGAATCTCCCGACCTGGAGTTGACAACCGTAAGAAGTTCGTCTCCCATTGGCCCCGCGAGGCTTGCAGCCGCCTCCCCCCGCCCCGCTCCCTCCCAGACTCACGGGAGGCGTCGAGCTCCCTGGCGGCCTTGGCGGCGCGCTCCAAGCCGGTGGGGTCGAAGTTGCTCCATTTGTCCTTGGGGCGGCTCCCCTCGCCCGCCCCGTCCCCGGCGGCGCCCCCAGGCGGAGGCGGCAGGGGCGGCAGCCCGACGCCTGCCCCCGGGCCCGGATCCCCGCCGCCGCCGCGGTTGATCCCGAAGAGCCACGACATGGTTGCGCCCAGCCGGCAGGCAGAAGAAGCCCAGCTCCCCACGCGGAGACAGCGCCGCTCCCTCTGCGCAAGCGCCGCTACGCCCCTTCCGGCCTCTGTCGGACGCTCATTGGTGGCCGTCTGAGGATAGAGTTAGAATTCTAAAAAAATTAAACTTCCGGTCTCCGAACGTAAATCCTCCACGGATTCAAAGTCATGCCAGAACCTAAAGTGGCCGTATCGTAGTGTTTCCTGTCTCCTTTCGATTTTCGCCGGAAGTTCATTCTGTGTCTTTCACCCATCTCTACAGGAAAGGAGGAGTATGGCTGCATAGGGCTCTTGGGATATCACGTGTGCCTCTTGATCGGTTTTCACGTTTGATATCGCCTGGTCCGACTTCGTTCCTCTTGATGTATTGTCAGCCACAGCTGACAATGCCAGCCACAGCTGCTGGCGAAACGTCAGGAACTACAATGCCAAGACCACGGCAATACAGCCCGGAAAACCCCCAACAACCTTCGTTCCTCTTGATTGGTTAGACGGACTGTGGCGGGAAAGCGCTGCGATTGGGTGACACGGGAATCAGGGCGGGGGAAAGACGGGACGATCAAAAGGTGCCGAAGTTCTGAGGCTGGACAGGGAGCGCAGAGGGTCATTTCTAGTCAGTGGAGGAAGCCGCGAGGAGGCGGTCCTTCTCCTTAGCAACGGGAGTGTTGATGGCGTTGCTAAGGAGGATGCAGCTGATGCTACAGGGCCCGCCTGCAAATGGAGGAGGCGGCAGCGTTGCTGGTGCGGGGCCGTGGAGCCGCCGGCAGGTGTGGAGCGACTGCTGAATTGGGGGGGGGGCCGGGGGCGGGGGTATATTAAGGTTGCCAACCTCCAGGTGGGGCCTGGAGATCTCCCGGTTTTACAACTGACCTCCTGGCCACAGAGCTCAGTTCCCCTGGGAAAAATGCAGCTTTGGAGGGTGGATTGGATTCTGTGGCATTATTCCCTGCTGAAGAATCTCCTTTCCCCAAACCCCGCCCATTCCAGGCTCCAAGAATTTCTCGACCTGGAGTTGGCGACCCGATTGCATAGAAGCAACCCGAAAACCTGTGCAGTTGGGCTGGGGGGGAGGCGGAATTAACTGGCAGTGGCTTACAATGGAGGCGTGTGGGCCTAGATTGCTATTCCCTCAGTCTTCCCTTTCAGAATCACAGGACTGATTGAGCAAGATATATGTTTAAAAACATATATTTTAACAAATTTATATTTCAAGAATATCATTACACTTTAAGAAATAAATGTTCAGTTACGAGGACTACCTTCAGTGCATTACTGAGAGGAGTGATTCTCTAAAGATATGAGTGGGCTGTCAAGTTGCCTCCAACCTATGGCGACCCTATGAAGGAAAGACCTCCAGAACGTCCCATCAATAACAGCCTTGTGCAGATCTTGCAAACTGGAGGACGTGGCTTCTTTGATTGAGTCAAGCCATCTCATTTTAGGTCTTCCTCTTTTCCTCCGGCCTTCCACTTTCCCTAGCATTATTGACTTTTCCAACAAATCGTGTCTTCTCATGATGTGACCAAAGTGCAATAGCCTCAGTTTTGTCATTTTAGCTTCTAGATAGAATTCTCTAAAGGGCCCGCCTGATTTTCTCTAAAGATAGTGAATACAATAATACAATATCTATATATATATGTCATATGCTTTGTAAGTTTAGAAATATTTTGTACACTGTAAGTGACATACACATGGAGAAACAAATAAATATAATGCAATATATCACACTTCAAAATATAAATAACGGCATTAAAACACATACACACAAACCCTGCTGTCAATAGTATACCAGAGATTGTAATAAGTCTATACCATATACCTTAATAGACTAACAGTACAATCCTATGCATTGTAATACTTTGAATTTCTGAAAGAGCGATCGCTGGGCTTAAGAAAACACAATAAATTTATTATTCTTTATGGTGCCTCTTTGTTTGGCAAAGCAAACTCACATGAATTAATAGTCTGATATTCACTCAATCGTAAACATGCTTTGAATGCTTTTGCAAGAGATGTGGAATAATGTAATGGGGGTATGTGTGATGAGCAAACACACTGATCTCAGAAATGCTGATCTGCTTGATGCACACTGAGATCTTATGTGTAGGTAACTGAAGATTGTACTGATGTAATGTGTGTGCACGCATACATATATTTATGGTCGCTGACTGGCTAGTAACTTTAACCGGGGCTTCTATTTTTGGACTTTTATTTTAATACTTTTTAAAAAATACATATTTTAGCCTCTTTAATTGTATTGTATTTTTATGATTGTGAAATAGTGGGATGTGTGGGTGTAAAGTATTAAGTGTATGTTGTGAACAGGCTTCCTCTCAGGCAAATGTGCATGGGATAGCACCCTCAGTGAGGACAGCTGATTAACTTCTTATAAGAGCAGTTCTTTTAAGGTGTCTAAGATCCTGGTGAGATTAAACCAAGCCAAGAGTGGCATAATTGTAGTTGTTTGCAGAGCACAGAAAGGAGAGGCAGCTTTCCAGTATGGGCCTGACACCTTGACTTTAGCACAAAACTTTACACAAGCACTCAGTTGTTTGCACTGGCTTGCACAAGGAACAGAGTAAATAATTCCATTTCTGGCTCTTGCTTTCAGTAATACACAACACCCTTAGGTGCACTGGAGTGTACAAAGATCCAGAGGAGTTAGCCGTGTTAGTCTGCAGTAGCAAAATCAAAAAGAGTCCAGTAGCACCTTTAAGACTAACCAATTTTATTGTAGCATAAGCTTTCGAGAATCAAGTTCTCTTCGTCAGATGCATGGTACAGAAACTGGTCAAATATAGAAGAGGAGGGGAGGAGAGAGAAGATGCAATTAGGGGGGGAGAGGGAGGATGCAACCAAAACATTCCTTTGCTAGTAAATGTAAACCTCTCCTTTTGGTGTCCTTTTGGCGTCAGTTGGCTTGAGTTTATGTCCCATGCATCTGACGAAGAGAACTTGATTCTCGAAAGCTTATGCTACAATAAAATTGGTTAGTCTTAAAGGTGCTACTGGACTCTTTTTGATTTTGGAGTGTACAAGACTTTGTCCTTCCTCCTTCACTGCCTCTGGGAGATGCCTCCCACATAACCAGTATTAGAAGTCTCCATGCTGTCATCTTTTCTTCTTTCCCTGAAACCTTTGGCATGAACATTCCTCCTAGACTGTGTCTAAGAATATGTAACTGGAATGAGAGCCACATTCTTCTTCCATTTCCTCTTGCCTCCACTCCCTTTGTTATCTTTGTCTTCTGGTAAAGTACTGTGACCATAAACGGTGATGAATGGTGATGAAATAGTGCAGATCACATTCTATTTGAAAATTAAATTGAAATGGGGTTCTGCCCCTTCCATCTTAGTGACCTTCATCTATAAAGGTACTTCAGGTGGCCCATGGCTTTGGAGTGGCCAGTATTATTTTTGACTTTTTCATTTTTGAATGGCAAACCTCTCCGTTGAAGCACAAACCAGTCCTGAAACTCCATTCAGTTTCAGAAGAGCTGTGTTATGCAGGGTGGGAGTGGGTTGATCAGTGGGCAAGCAAAATAAATTCTGTGGTTCTTTGAATTCAATACAGGTGTGACACTTCTGACCCAGAGTCACCATTGTAAGATCAACTAATCAGTTGCTCTGATTTTTATTGCATTGTTTATATATCATACAGTGTTTCTTGCATTATTATATGTCTTGACCTGCTTTGCATTGATCTTTAACTCCAGTTTTATTGCATAGTTTATTGAATGTAGTATACTGTTTATATCACATTGTTTTTACATTTTGTGATGCACCTTGAGTCTCAGTGAGAAAGGCAACTATAAATGAAGTAAATAAATTCCCCTTTGAGAATTTATTTACTCCTTAGCACACAACACTAATGCGACTTAGTCAAATGAAAAACACAAGCATGAAAACATTTGGTTCTTTCTTTTAAAGGGAGAAACCGAAGGAGTTTCTGAGCAACAGCCAAAGAACCGGCAGAACACCTAACCTCAGTTTCCTAGGCTTGGGAAGAAGCCACGCTCTTCACAATGGTATCTCGGATGGTTCTTCAATGGATCAGAGAGAAATTGGTAAGAATCCCAGAGCAGGGGGGCGTTTGTTCTTAAATGGGAGTGTTGCATATATGTGGGAGCAGGCCTTCTTAATCATTTAGACTACCATTCCTTCATTGGACTCTGTGTGAGAAGGGAAAAGGGAGGCGCTCATGTGTATGAGCCTAGCCACAACTGGTTTCATGTTCCTTTTTAATTAACCACATTTAAAGCAGACGTCTAGAATAGGTGCAGCTTAGTTTCGGGTGGGTAGCTGTGTTAGTCTGTAGAAGAAGAGCAAGATTTGGGTCCAGTAGCACTTAAAGGCCAATGAGATTTCCAGGGGATTAGCAGTTGAGAGTCAGAGTTCCCTTCAAGGAGTGGGAAAATGAAACTTCTTTTATTTGAATCAGTTGCAAGCCCCCTAGAAGTAAAGTGATCAAAAAGGTCTTGGTTGTAAGCAAATAAACAGTGGACCTGTGAACAAAATGCTTTTGTTTTCATCCTTTGGGGTGAATTTGGGAAGTCTCCAAGTGACTGATAAAGGGGTCTTGGAGAGCCAGGTGTGGCTTCCGGGCCCTTCTTAACAACAACAACGTTCAATTTATATACCGCCTTTCAGGACAACTTAACGCCTACTCAGAGCGGTTTACAAAGTGTGTTGTTATTATCCTCATGACAAACACCCTGTGAAGTGGGTGGGGTTGAGAGAGCTTCAAGAAGCTGTGACTGACCCAAGGTCACCCAGCCGGCTTCACATGGAGGACTGGGGAACCAAACCTAGCTCTCCAGATTAGAGTTCTGCTGCTCTTAACCCCTACATCAAACTGGCTCTTAAATGTGTGCCTTTCCTTTTCCTTAGGTCATCCAACTCGCCATATCACGGAGACCCCAACCATTGATGAACTAGAAGAAAGCCTGAGGAAGCTTAAAGTCCAAGTGGACAGCTTGACCTCCAGCCTGAGCTTCCACCCTGATGAAGAAGATGTTTTGGATCTGGCATCACCCGGTGACTCAAATCCTTTTAGTTCCAGGTGGCCAGAAGCTCCTTCGGGGACTTATGTGGAATCCAGCATTGGAGGGCCACCAAAGCCACCAGACGAATCAGAATGGTTCTTGAAGCCCAAACACTTACTCAGATCCTTAGGTGATTATTCAGCCCTGACCCACTTGGGGCTTCCAACCTTTGCCTTGTCCTCAACGGATCGGGTGGCCGGAATGTTAGGAAGTGAGATTGCGGCTCGAAATTCAGTGGCCTCTTCAGATCTTGCTTTTCCATTGAAACTGGGGGCTCCTCACGTGATCGGCGTCAGATCCCTGCTGCCCCCTAAGATCCCTGTCAGGTCTCGCTCCCCAGAAAGGGCAGTGCTGTCCTGCGACAGAGGCCGTTCACTGAGTCTCAGTCATTCGGAGTCCCCTCGCTCATGGTCCTTCTCCCCAGCCTCCAAACGCTCCCGCTGGCTCCGATCTCGTTCTCAGTCCCCCAGGCCTGTCTGGAGGCCTAGTTCAGCCAAGGCAAACGCCTGTGCTCAGCCCCCGCCGCAGCTTGGGAGGCCCAGAAGCAGCAAGAAGAAAAATGGATCGAGTCGGCAGTCACGATGGAGGCTATACCGGCCTGGTTCATTGGCCTCCAGAGCTGATACCCCCGGGCGGGCATCTGAAAGGAAAGCACAGTATGATTCTTGGAGTCCTTACAGTTTGCCTTCTGCTGCCATCTCCTCCCCTACAGCTCAGGAGATCAACGAACGGTAAGAGGAAGTCTTGGTGACCAGCTGGTCACAACCACATCTTAAAAAAAATTGTCTGCTAGATCCCAGTGGAAGGCTTGCAAGCAAGGAATGAAGGCAGCAACCTCCCCTGGCGTCTAATGCGAGCATCAGGCATATCAGATTATACTGCCTCTGAACATGGAGTCTCCTTTCAGCTGTAGCGGCTGATAGCTGACGATAGACCTTTCAGTACCTGCATCCCCCTATCTAGATCGTAATGACGGAAGTATTTTTGAAGGGGGTAAAGCCAACGAGGTGTAGAGTACTTTGGTAGAAGTCTCCGAACTCAGCTTTTTAATCCATGTCTTGTAGGAAGGCAATGCAGTTATTATGTCTAGGTAATTCTTGACCCTATTCCCCCCACGGATCATTGAAATGTGTCTGGAATTAATTTTTTTGGTTAACCTTTCCTGCACCTTATTGGCACTGCCTTGCTCGAGTGCGTGTGTTTTTCTGGGTTTTGGTGGGTCTCCTCTCCCGTTTGGGTCTTCCTGGTGAAACAGGTCAATGGCCCGGTCACCCGAGCACCCAACTAATTGCTCTCTACCAACATTGGTTTCCAAGCAGGCAGTTCTCCATCTTGCTTGCTATAAGTATCAGGGGCCACATTAAGGTATGCACCCAAGGAACCAAGCGCGGCTACCACGTTGTTCACAGAAAGGCTGCGGCCGAAGAATTCCTTTCGGCTCAGCAGATTCTAAATTGCACAAAGCAGTCGGCACCCTCTTAGTAAACTCCATTTTAAAAAGGGTGTTTAAGAATCTGATCTGAAGCTGTTCAATGGGTGGTTTCTTCCTCCCTTCCACTAGCTTCAAAACGTGTGGCTTTAGAAAATTCAATTTCTCAGATATCTCGCTGAACAAGAAGGATGTAATCCTTCAATTTCAATTCTCTGCTTTTTTCACTGCCACCTCCGTTCCTAGCCCAATGCTTTCTGCTTCTTCTCCTGTCCTCCTTTTGTCTGCTCTGTCCCTCTGTGGATTTGGAGCAGTCTGGTCTATAGCATAACAACGGAAAGAAGAGCCCTGCCAAATCGGAACACTCTCTGTTCTGGCACCCTCTTTCACACCCTGGCCAACTAAAAACCCAAGAAGGTGCATAGCATAGCTGCAGAGGCCTCCCAGTGTCCAGAAGTACACTGCTTCTGAACCTGGAGGGTCCATTTAGCCTCGACAGCTAGTCACCCATCAGTGGAGCTATCCCCCATGAGTTGGTTTAATCTCCGTTCAAAGACCTCCAATCACTTGAGTGATGGCCATAAAACTTGGCGACCGCCCATCCTTCTGTGACGTAAAGGTGCCCTAGCCCATGTTTCCAGTGTTCAGCCCCAGTGCTGGAGTTCCCAAGTGACCGGTGGTAGTGGAGGAAAGGGCTGTCAAGTCATAGCTGGCTTACGGCGACCCCTGCTGGGGTTTTCAAGGCAAGAGACTCACCTAGGTGGGTTGCCATTGCCTGTCTCTGCAACCACGGTCGTCTTGGGAGGACTTCCATCCAGTTACTAACCAAGGCTGCCCTTGCTTAGTTTCTGAGACTGGGCTTGCCTGGGCTATCCACATCAGGGCCTCAAGTGACTAGCTCTCAAATAAATTCCCAAGTGACTAGACCACACTAGGAACTACAAGCCACTTTCCCACACATATCTACGTTAGTCATTTGTGGCCGACGGGAAACCCAGGACCAGCTTCTCGCCGTGCCTAGCAGCCCGTAGGAAGCTGCTTGCAGTGATCAGGGTAGTGGCTGCATTGGAGCGGGGAGGAGATGGATGCAGAAAAAAACTCCTGACTGCTTCTCCTCGGCTGCCCAGGTTCCTGCAGACTCTCGCGGAAGGAGCCACGGGCAGCTCCCTGATCGAAATGTCCCCTTATCAGAAAGAGCTGGCGCGTCTGCGGCTGGAGCGCCTGCGGGTGGAGGAGGCTT